>NC_072413.2:85171420-85891420 GCF_028858775.2 Pan troglodytes
CCTGAGGCTGCACAGAGCAGGGGTGCCTTGGGCCTGACCCATGAAACCATTTTTCCCTTTCAGGCCTCCTGCCCTATGATGGGAATCTCTGCCTTGAAGATCTCTAACATGCCCTGGAGAAATTTTCCCCATGTCTTGGCTATTAACATTCAGCTTCTCATTTCTTATGCAAATTTCCACAGCTGGCTTGAATTTCTCCCCAGAAAATGGGATTTTCTTTTCTATTGCATGGTCAGGTTGCAAATTTTTCAAACTTTTTCACTCGGCTCCCGTTTTAAACATAAGTTTCAATTTCAGATCATCTCTCTCAAATTCAAAGTTCTACAGATCTCTAGGGCAGGGGCAAAATGCTGCCAGCCTCTTTGCTAAAGCATAGCAAGAGTGACTTTTGCTCCAGTTCCCAATAAGTTCCTAATCTTCATCTGAGACGACCTCAGCTTGGACTTTGTTGCCCATATCACTATCAGCATTTTGGTCAAAACAATTCAACAAGTCTCTAGGAAGTTCCAGACTTTTCCACATCTTCCTGTTTTCTTCTGAGCCCTTGAAATTGTTCCAACCTCTGCCCAGTTATTCAGTTCCAAAGTCACTTCCACATTTTCAGGTTATCTTTTTAGTGGTGCCCCACTCTGCTGCGGTACCAGTTTCCTGTACTAATCCGTTCTAACACTGCTATAAAGAAATTCCTGAGACTGGGTAATTTATAAGGGAAAGGGGTTTAATTGACTTACAGTTCCGAATGGCTGGGGAGGCCTCAGGAAACTTACAGTTATGGCAGACAATGAAGGGGAAGCAGGCAGCTCCTTCACGAAGTGGCAGGAGAGAGAACAAAGGAGGAACTTCCAAACACTTTTAAAACCATTAGATCTTGTGAGTACTCAGTCACTATTATGAGAACAGCATGGGGGAAACCAACCCCATGATCCAAGTCCCTCCTTTGACGTGTAGGGATTACAATTCCAGAGGAGATTTGGGTGGGGACACAAAGCCAAACCATTTTGTTATCACATCTCATTATTTATTCATTTTACAGATACTTATTGAATCCCTACTGGTGGTCAGACCCTGTTCTGGGAACCAGGGTTGCAATAGTGAACACAACATACTAAATGCCCTGTCCTTATAAAGCCTGTATGGAAACAAGAAAGAACAACAATGAACAAGATACACAGGTGAAATGCAAAGCATTTTCTGTCATGATAAGAAAAATAAGTAAATAAGAGAATGGGAGTATGAAATGTTGATGGGAGATTAAAATTTTAGATAGAATGGTCTTAAGAAAAGGGTGAATTTGCAATCAAGACCCACAAGGAGATGAAGAATCTAGTTGCATATGTGTTTGTAGAGGGAGCATTTCAAGCAGAAAAAAAAAAATGACAAGTGTTTCACTGAGGTAGGAGTGAGACAAGCATATCAGCTTATAAGGGACACCAGTGAAGACCAAGCTGACTACACAGGGATGAGGCCAGTGGGAGACAACTCAATGAAGCAAAAGGAACAAATCATCTGTGACTTGGAGGACATAACAAATCCTTTAGCTTTTGCTCTGAGTAAAACAGGGAGCCAGTGAAAGTTCTGGGTAGAAGGGCAACGGTGTTATAACAGCATTATAACCTTGTAACAGCATTACCTTATAACGAGATGACTATGGATATAACTTTGTGCATTTTGTTATCATTAGTGTATTTCTATCTCCGCTTCCTTTCCTTTGAAAGAATCTTTGTCATCATAAAGAAATTTATATATCATCTTGAATCTCTCTACACTCCCAAAATATAATCCTTAGGGTAGCTGTGGTTTCCAAGTCCGTACTCTAAAAGATATCATTTGAATAAAGAATCTCATACATCCAATCCCATTTCCTTCTTGATTGAAGTATTTCTTATTCACCAGGCGTTATGCCAAGTATTTAAGGAAACACTTGATCCAGGCAAGAATTTTGAGTAAAACACAAATTCTAACTAAAAATTCTAATGCCTATTCTTTCTAGATTCCCTTCAAGATACAGAATTTAGAGAGATATAAAAATTCTAAAATTGAAAAAGGTAGCCTTCAAATATCACAAACATTGATGAATTTTTTTCTGGAGTCAATGTAAATGAGATCTGTCTGAGGGAGGCATGAAAGATGGATTTGCTCTTCCTATAGGTTGGTCTCCTTGGAAGTAACCTGCAGAGACCTGACCAAGCAGCAACCCTATAAAAATAGAACAGAAACAATATGAGACATAGAAGGAAACTTAACTAAAATAAATAATAACAACAACCATAATAATAATTATATGGAGAAAATAGGAATTTTGATTTACTAAAAAAACTAGTTAGACACGTCCTGAAATTTCCAAGACAAAGAAAAAGAATTTAAAATTCAGTCAGAAAGAGCTCCTTTTTTTTTTTTTTTTTTGATATGGAGTCTTGCTCTGTCACCAGGCTGGAGCACAGTGGCACAATCTCAGCTCATTGCAACCTCTGCCTCCAGGGTTCAAGTGATTCTCCTGCCTCAGCCTCCCAAGTAGCTAGGATTACAGGTGCCCGCCACCATGTCTGGCTAATTTTTTGTATTTTTGGTAGAGACAGAGTTTCACCGTGTTGGCCAGGATGGCCTTGATCTCCTGACCTCGTGATCCACCCTCCTTGGCCTCCCAAAGTGCTGGGATTATAGGTGTGAGCCACTGCGCCTGGCTGAAGAGCTCCTTTTATGCAGGTAAAACTATAGACTGGTTTTACATTTATTTTCAATTCTAAACAATAGAAGAAGTTAGCATAGAGTGTAGTGAGAAAAGTAACCAGTGAATTTGTCCTTCCTATGTGAGATGAGTGAATATTTCAGACAAGTAAAAGTTCAGAAAGTAGGCCTTTCTTGTAGCATTCTGGCAAGTGGGGTAGGGGAGACATGGGATTTAAGTAACTTCACCTTAATAAGAGATTAATAAAACAGCTTCTATGCAAGTGTTGGTATAGAATAACTGCTGGAATGTAATGAAACCAGATAAACATAGAATTGAGATAAAATACAGTTATAAAATTTAATTCAATATTAAGTCTATGTCATGTCTAATAGGCATTTCTGTATCTAATGTGAAAAACATCCCTATCTCTGCTTTCGAACATCATATAACCCAAATACCTATACCTAACAAATGAGGCACAATCATAAAAGTACAGGAAACCCTCACTTTTGAGTTTAGATGGGTACTAAATAAAGTCCTGGCAAATCAAATTCAGCATATTATTAAAATAATACATTGCAAACAAGCAGTATTCATTACAAGAATGCAAGAGTCATTTAATGTTTACAAAATCTAATACAAGTCCAACTTGATTAGATCAAAAGTAAAAAGAGAATAATTTTATCCTTTCAAGAGATCGTACAGTGTTTAGTAGAACTGAGAATCTAGGCCTGATCAAATGTATATGAATAAATAATACAGTTAATTTTCTCAACATAATAAAAAATAGTTGTGTCAAGCTACCAAGCAACGCTATTCTCAATGGCTCAATAACATGGAGTCAACAGATATTTACTAAGCTCTGCCTAGAATCTGAGTACATAAGAAAGAGTCAAAGAAGATGGCCTCTGCCTTTCATGGGGTTTACATGAATTGGAAGGTGAGTTTTGAATAAATACCCAAAATGAAGTAAAGAATCTAGTTGTGTGTTTATGTGTGGGGAGAACATTTCAGACATAGGTTGAAAGCAGTAAGGTAGAACTGACAACTGAATGAAACACCAGTCATTATGAATTAAGTCAGAGGAAAGGCTTCTATCAGTTCTACCACTTTCTATCACTACTATTGGTCAATGCCCTGAAAATTTTAGTAATGGCCATTGAAGGAGAAGGACAAGGAGGAGGAGGAGAAGGAGGAGAAGAAATGTAGTAATCAAAATTTTAAAATGGAAGAAAATTATAATGAATTGCAAATTGTATCATTAGACCAAAAAAAGCTATCAAGATTTGTTTGAGTCTCTGGGTAGTAGATAGGGAGTTATAAATAAACATTTCAAAAAATAATATATTTTGTGTACCAGCAATTAAAAAACACTACACAGCTTAATGGAAAACAAATACCATTTTGAATGCTAACTAAATTACAAAATACTTAGGAATGAACTTAGAAAGCTTAGCAAACCACTATGAGAAAAATCTATGGAACATTATTGAGGAACATAGAAATAACCTTAATAGACAAAAATAGATAAATAAATAATTCCCTGGAGAAACTGCTCAAATTGAGAATTTAATTTAATTTAGAAGTAAATTAAAAGAAATGTGAGCAAAATGTTTAATGGTATTTTGTAGGATGTCGCAATTCTTTAAACTTAACCTAAATTAGAAAGAAAAAGTGAATTCATAACAGACAACTTGGAAAACAGGACTAAACAGTGAGTTTTAGAGTATTAGACGTGATAGCAGTGTATAATATCCAAAACAGGATGGTATTGGCAATACAAATAATAAAATAAAAAAACTATGATTTTTAAAAAGCCTAACTTAAAAGGGTATATAAGAATTCAGAACACTAAGATATTTTAAACTTGGGATTTAGATGTTACAAAAACTGGTGGAGGAAGAGAAATTCATAAGTTGATAGAAAAAAATTATAAAAATAAAAATAACTGATTTTTAAAGCATACACAGACCTCAAGAGCATGTAGAAACAGTTTCTGATCCCTGAAATCACTTCTTTTCTAAGGCAATAAGAGAAAAATAATGCCACACATTCTCTTCATAATCTTTTCTATAATAATTGGATTTTGCAAATGTAATTGCAGTTTGTGCCACTGAAAGTAATGGCAAAAACTCAGTTACTTTAGCACCAACCTATAGGTTTTACTCTGCATATTGAACACAAATCTTTACTGTGGGAATCTTAGTTCCCTGGCTTTCTCTTGGGAAATAGTGTGGGATAGGTGAAAGATCATGTGTTTTTATGTTTCAAAACTTGGAATCAAATTTCAAAAATAAGTTGGTATATACATTATCTTGGGAAAGTTAACATTTCATATCTTCAATGTCCTCATCAAGATAATTATGCTAATTATACCTAATTTCAAGTATATAAAACATGAAGTTCATTTATAAATTAGAAAATTCAGCCAGTTCCTTGCAATTTCTAATCCAAATGTTACTGTCTCTGCTTCGTTTAAGTGCTTTAGTCATTCTTATATGTGTCTATGCCAGATATTCTTAGTTGATACTCAGTACTATCTCTGCCCTTTAAGTTAGGCTTGATATTATGGGAGCTAAAAGCCTCAAAACCATTTAGCAAATTCTTTTGTCAGCAGAGTTATATTTAAACGCCATCAAAGAGAAACATCCAGTGATATTTTGAAGATGGAAAAGGAGGAACTGTTTCCCACTGTGGCAATACA
This sequence comes from Pan troglodytes, assembly GCF_028858775.2. NCBI lineage: Eukaryota > Metazoa > Chordata > Mammalia > Primates > Hominidae > Pan > Pan troglodytes. The sequence goes on from NC_072413.2 coordinate 85,176,793, forward strand.
TAGACATGCAGGCAGCGGCTGACATGAGGTTTGCCTTTACTTCCAGTTAAGGCACCTTCAGTATCACAGTGGGCTGAAAATCCATGTAAGCACTTCCTGTGGTTCTAAAAATCCCTATTTCTTTAAAAATAGAAGCAATTTTCCTTGACCTTTATGAAACCAAATAAATATTGTTTGGGTAAGATACTAGTAGTATCATGTCGCCGCTTTTAAAACCTTATTCTCAATTATAATTGTTCAAAAATAATTTTAAACTATTATTTTTTAAAATATATTAACCTAGATTAGTCTATGATATTTAACTCCTCTGCATTCGATGATGACAATTCTATGCTTCTTTGAACTTGCTCCTCTCTTAATATCCCTCAGGCTACAACACTGAACTTCTTCAGCTTTGCTGGTTGTAATTTCCTCATTATCTCCCCTGGTTTTTTAATCCTCTTTTTTAAAGGTATCATACACATTTCAGTTTTCTCAGCCTCCTACCAAAGAGGAGCTGTACTCAACTTGAATTGCTGCCAAGTTTAGTGAAGTCTCCCAACTCGCTGATTTTAAGCAATTAAAGAGAGAGATGTAAATATCCACATCTGCCAATCAATTGATTTTTTTTTATGTTCTGGTATATTTTGCAGATTTGATGGGTGAAGTTTTTCTCTCCCCACAGACTGCAGCTGTGAATTTGCAACTTTTGAATTTCTGTTCATTTGCCATTTGAAAAAATTTGTTTGGAAAAATTAAAACTTTTTATGCTGAAAAAAAAATCAGTCAGCATTCTTTATAAGTACCATATAAGGCAAGCATATGGCAGGAGAAAGACCAGTGATCTGGTTGATATGAATGGGCTCCAAAGGGCTTTAAACCATACTCTATGCAACTATTTCTTCACTCTGACACCTGCATGGGTGGATTTGGCCATAAAATTGGAAGTGCCCAAAAGCAATGAAATTCTAATGTCATAGGGAACGCCCCCTTTATGCATCATATTTCTGCACGCTTAATTGTATGCTGCAAATTTACACCCATGTCTATACTTGAATACTTCTACTTATTACTATTTTGCAAATAACTGTATTTTATTTTTGTGGCCAAAAAACCAAACTTCTGTAGACTCTTACTTGGATCTGATTATTTACAAACTTTTCTCACATGAAGCATTGTTTCATTAAACAATGTTTTGTTCAGCACATCCAGTGTGATGGTGTCTAGAACAAGATGCAATCCCTGACTCAAATTGCTGATATTTCATGTTGTAATTCACTTATCTCACAAGTGCTGTGTTTATTCACCTTTATGTGGTTTACCATCACCATTTTCTACCTTCAAAGAACATATTTTGGGGTCACTGTAATAGAATCTCGCGATGGAGACAGGGGCTAAAGGATCTATGTTAGGAGTGCCTTAACATTCTTCAGGTGGAACTGAAAACTAAAGAGAAATGGTCCAAGGGAAGATGGGGAGAAAGCCATGTTAGTCACAAACCTAATAGTTTAGGTTATTCAAATATTTTTGAACAGCTGAAAAATAACACCTACAAAAGAGGTTTTAAGCTGTAAAACACATCAAAAATCACCAGTAAGATCCAATCTACTAGCAGAAAATAATGCAACAAATTCTATGTCCAATTCTAAAAAGCAGCCCCTGTTTTTTCATTCTATAAAATCATAATATCTGGTTGCAGAAAATATTCCAATAGGGAAAGATAAGACCATTAGAAGATGAAACAAGCTAGTTAACATCCTTTTTGCACGTCTGTGATGGTTAATATTGAATGTCAACTTAATTGGATTGAAAGATGCAAGTATTATTCCTGGGTGTGTCTGTGAGGATGTTGTCAAAGGAGATTAACATTTGGGTCAGTGGACTGGGAGAGGCAGACCCACCTGCAATCTTGGTGTGCACAATCTAATCAGCTGCCAGTGCAGCTAGAATAAAAGCAGGCAGAAGAACATGGAAGGATTAGACTGGTTAAGTCTTGTGGCCTCCATCTATCTCCTGTGCTGGATGCTTCCTGCCCTGAAACATCAGACTCCAAGTTCTTCAGCTTTTAGGCTCTTGGACCTAATAAACCACTGGTTTGCCAGGGGCTCTCGGGCCTTCAGCCACAGACTGAAGGCTGCACTTTCAGCTTCCCTACTTTTGAGGTTTTGGGACTCAGACGGGCTTCCTTGCTCCTCAGCTTGCAGACAGCCTATTTTGGGACTTCCCTTTGTGATTGTGCGTGTCAAATCTCCTTAATAAACTCCCCTTCATATATACATCTATCTTATTAGTCCTGTCCCTCTAGAGAACTCTGACTAATACAACCTTCTTACTATGTATGAGAGAGGGAAGATGCCCAGGGACTGGCTATGGATGCACCCTCATTTGCCTGTATCTAAGGTTATCACCAAAACTGTAGGAATGAGGTGTCCATTGTGATATAGTTTGGATCTGTATTCCCACCCAAATCTCATGTTGAAATGTAATTCCCAGTACTGGAGGTGGGGACTGGTGGGAGGTGATTAGATCATGGGGGTATGGTTTAGCACCATCCCCCTAGTGCTGTTCTCATGATAGAGTTCTCAGGAGATCTAGTTGTTTAAAAGTGTGTGGCACCTCCCACCTCCTCAATCTCTCTTCCTCCTGCTCTGGCCATAGCCTGCTTCCCCTTCACCTTCCATGATGACTGTAAGTTTCCTGAGGTCTCCCCAGAAGCCAAGCAGATGCCAGCATCATGCTTCCTGTACAGCCTGCAGAACCGTGAGCCAACTACACTTCTTTTCTTTCTAACTTACCCAGTCTCAGGTATTTCTCTATAGCAATGCAAGAACAAACAGTACACATAGCTAGAAAATACCTTTACACATGGATAGAAATTGCCTGTAGGTAGAGAATCAAGGGACTCAAGGAAAGAGATAAGAAACCTTATCAGCAGAATAACCACACAATCAGCAATCCTGATGGAGAAACTGACAATAATTGGGTAAATATTTCCATGAAGCTGAAGAGGACAGAATAATGAATCTCAGAAGGGAAAACGAGGCCTGCCCTATAATACTGCCAGAGTAGAGGGAATAACAGAGGGCACAGAAGCAGCTATGAACTTTGATGACTGTAGAGAGAAAGCAGTGGGCTTGGAAGTTTGGACACAGAGCTAGACTCCTGTTCCACAGGAGGAATAAATTCTTTCCAACACAGGATTGCTTGTTTGATTTGTTTTTGTAGCCTGCAAATAAAACATTCCATATGTTTCTGATTGTGAGTGAAATGGAGGGGAAAATAATACATCCTACTTTCAAAGTGGGATCCAAATGTTCTCAAATGTCTCCTTCCATGGAAGCGTATTCTATCACAGTCTCTAGAAATATTAGGATGGACGAGGTGCAGAATTCATAAAGAATTTCTACAGGTATCTAAGCAATACAATTATTTTCTGAAGCTTATCTAAACTCTTCTGGTTTTTTGTATGGGGAAGTATAATTTAAAAATATTTGAAAATAGATTGATTGCATATAATGTTCATTTTAAGAATTGTGATGACTAACACTTCTCATTAGTATGTGAAAATGCAAATTTCAGATAACACCAACAGACTCACGCTTAGGACATAAATAAAATCGAAAACAGGGAAATGCTGAGACATCAGAAAAGTGCCCCATGTAGTCATTTTCCTTCCCCTTCAACTATTTTATTTTCTTATTTGAGTAAAAAACACTTATTGCCGATAATTGGGGAGACAGGCTGTATTATATTTTAATGTGTTTTTTAAATTTTTATTTTAGCTAAAGATATTGCAAGCCACTTTCTAGTCCAAGATTGTCTAAGTCCTAACTCATGCCTTATTCTCATTTTTATGGATTGCAATCTTATATGAAAATAACTTATTTAAAAATATTTTGGTACATGATGTGTGGGAAGGCCCTAACTTGATTTTTTCCAAGTAACAAAATTGAAATCATCTATCCCTTTACTAATGGCTTTCAATGGTTCTCTAAGGACATCAGATGGAAGTTAATTATTTCAGGGAGCATTTCCAGGCTGCTGCTGTTGGTACACCAATCTGGCTGTCAAATCTTGGGTCTTCACTATCTGTTGCCCGGGCTGGAATGCAGTGGCACGATCTTGGCTCACTGCAACCTCTACCTCCTGGGTTCAAGCAATTCTCCTGCCTCAGCCTCTCTAGTAGCTGAGATTACAGGCACCTGCCACCACACCCAGCTAATTTTTGTATTTTTAGTAGAGACAGGGTTTCACCATGTTGGCCAAGCTGGTCTGGAACTCCTGACCTCAGGTGAATCACCTGCCTCAGCCTCCCACAGTGTTGGGATTACAGGCGTGAGCCACTGCACGTGGACTCTATTCACTGTCTTTTTATAATGCTTTTAAGCAGCTCACTTAAAAAGTCTCATTACATTGTCTTTACAATGTTTTATCTTAGTTGTATGTTACCTCAAAGGTCTGATAAAAATATTTTGTCCAATTTTAAAATATTACATGGCAATACAATAATTAAATTAAAATTTTTGACTGACTAGAGAATATTGATAAAAGTAAATGCTGTAGCCAGGCTGGTCTCCTATGGCTCCCAGTATAGCCAGGAACATTCCATTTAGGTTTCACTCTGTCTTGGACACTCTTCCCCCAGATATTGACGAATCTTGTTCCCTCTGTAGTCTCAGTTTTCCCTGACCACCTATTATCAAATAGCACTACCCTTCCACTCCAACCTCTTGAACAGCTTTATTTTTTTGCATATCAATTATTACTGACATTTCTGTTATACGATTATTCATTTATTTTTTGTTTTTCCTGAAAGAACCACCATGAAAAAGAGGAATTTTGTCTGTTTACTGCTAATTCCTCAGCTCCCAGAATAGTGCCTGGCACATCAAAATATATATATATTTGAGACAGAGTCTCACTCTGTTGCCCAGGCTGGAGTACAGTGGCACAATCTCGGCTCACGGAAGCCTCTGCTTCCCGGCTTCAAGCGATTCTCCCACCTCAGCTTCCCAAGTGGCTGGGACTATAGGCGTACGCCACCATCCCTGGTTAATTTTTGTATTTTTAGTAGAGATAGGGTTTTGCCGTGTTGGCCAGGATGGTCTCGAACTCCCGGCCTCAAGTGATCTGCCTGCCTTGCCTTCCCAAAGTGCTGGGAGTAAAGGCGAGAGCCAAAGTGCCCAGCCAAAAGTTCTTAATAAATATATATTCTAGAAACAAGTCACTGAACTTGAATGCTCCCTAGATTCACTGGACTGTGATTCCTAAATGAGGTCACTTTAGTCATCAGATCCACAGCCTCCACATTTACAACAGCAATTCTCTAAATCATTCCTGATTTTCTCTGCATGGGTATATGAAGTGGGCAGTTGCTTCACATTTAACTATTCACTGCCTGCAACTCAAATATACTCCATTCCATGTAACTCTCCCATAGGTCTTTGGAGTCTATGCCTGAAATGACCACACTTAACCAAGAATAGATTTTTCCCTAAGAGTGTTTCCAAGAGACCATCCTAAATTTCAAACAATAAACATAATGTTTATGAAGCACCTATCAGAAATCATGCTGGAAATATCCTGTAAATAAATCATCTCTTTTGATCTTCACAACAGTCCTACAAGGTATGTTGCATCAATTCCTACATTATTAGATGGAAAATCAGAGAGTTGAAATAAGTGGTTCAAGTTGACATAATTAGCATGGAGCTTGTCCAAGATTTGGACATAATGAACAAAGTTCAAAGACAGATGTTTTTCTATTTTCTCTTTCTCTCTCTCTTTCTTCTTTCTCTCTCTTTGTAAAGGAGCTATTAACCACAATTAGCCAAACCGAAAAGTTTGAGGGCACAGCCAGCAGGACTACCCTAACTTTTGACACCAACTGAAAGTTCAGGAAGTTCCTCAAATGACCCATTTACTAGAAGGACTCTCAGAACTCACTGAAGTCTATTATACTCACAGTTACAGTGTATTACAGGAAAATAATACAGAATAAAATCAGCCAAAGGAAGAGACACCTAGGTCAGAGTCTGGGAGGGCTTCAAACATGAATATTCCCTTGTCATCTTCCATGGAATTTGGATACGTTATTTTCCCAACATTAATGTGTGACAATATTTATAGAGTATTGCCAACCAGATAAACTCTGGAGCTTCTATGTGCAGAGATTTCACTGGAGTTCCATGACATGGGCATGACTGATTCATTGCACACGTGGTGAATTATATTGTATGATCCAAAGCCCCTACCTTAAATCACATAGGAGCTCTTTGTGGTGTGGTTAGGCCTCCTCCTAATATTATCAGGTCTTACCAACTCCACCCTGAGCTCCTTGCCGCAAGCCCTCTCCCTAAACAAAGGTGCTTTTATCAGATATGAAAAGATCTCCTAGAAGTTGAGGGCAATTGCCAGACCTCTCTTCCAGCAAGGCCAAATTCTTTACTACACAGAATTTGATTCATGTACACAGCTTTCAACATCTTTTAAAGACAATATGGCCCATTTTTATGACTAGGGTGCTTTGCCAAATTGTACAAACAAACTTAAACTTGTGGACTCAGAGAAGTCCTGCAACAGACTGGAGACAGGGTGACACACACACAGAGAGACCACGGATTTGATCATCATATCAGCTGTTACACCAAGCGCCGTGCTCCACCTTTCAAAGCTTGTTATATGCTTGGCAGGTTTTTGTAGTTACTAAGCTGAGAAAAACCTCAGATGACAGCAAAAGTGAAACATCAGGACTGTAAACTACTAATTGCCAATTCCGTATGTTTGCAAGGCAAACAACAGGGAGGCATATCAGTGGTGAGAGATTGCTGAAGTTTGTACTTACGTAGCTAGTAGAAAAATAAAATTATGTAAAATCATTCTTCTCTCTAATTCTGTCCCCATCCCCAAATCAAGAATCCTTTATGTAAAGATTAAGGAGCCCTGAATTTAAATCCTCAGTCTTTCAAGCATTTGGTCTATGTGTTTATGTAACCTACCTAACCCTGTCTCTATGCTTTGGGAATATGAGAATGATAGGTAAAGTAATATTATACATTATAAAAATGATTGACTTACACTCTTCACCAGCCACATATTTGTTGCTCAGCATGTTGTTCAATCTTTTTTTATTCTGTTTTTCCTTTTTCTTTTCTTTCCTTTTTTTTTTTTTTGAGATGGAGTTTCACTCTTGTTGCCCAGGCTGGAGTGCAATGGCGCCATCTCGGCTCACCGCAACCTCTGCCTCCCAGGTTCAAGCGATTATTCTGCCTCGGCCTCCCAAGTAGCTGGGATTACAGGCATGTGCCACCACGCCCAGCTAATTTTTTTGTATTTTTAGTAGAGACGGGGTTTCACCATGTTGGTCAAGCTGGTCTCGAACTCCTGACCTCAGGTGATCAGCCTGCCTCGGCCTCCTGAACTGTTGGGATTACAGGCATAAGCCACAGTGCCGGCCAATCCTGTTTTTCTATAACGTCCCAAACTCCTAAGGTCTTCATCACAGAATAAGTGTTCAATGTATGTTTTCTACTATTATTTTTACTAAAGCATTGGGATGAGGTGAAAACCAGTTGGTTAAATCACACTGTAAACATCCTGTAAATAGTCTCTTTTGAGCCTCACAATTCTGCCAGGTATGTTGTATCAATTCCTATATTATTAGATGGAGAATCAGAGCTTTTACACCTGTTAAATACATCTAATCCAAAATAGTTTACTGTCTACTGAGTTTAAAATCAGCCAGAAATACTTCTACAGATTTTTTGAGAAACAGTTTCTGAAGTAAATATCAAAGCGTCCTTATCACCAGCTAGTGTAAACCAAAAAGACAGCAAAAATTTGAAAGAAAGAAAGAAAGAAAGAAAAATCTATAGAAATGCAGGTGTAATGAATGGTTAATAATACTGCCCCTTTTCTAATATTCCCAGTGGTTTCCATGGTGGTGGATCTCAATGAGAAGGAAAAAGAATGTTACATTCTTGTTTTCTTAATAACTAAATAGGGAACCATTAGAATTTTTGTTTAATCCACGAAGGAGATAGAATTAAGAATACAATGTAGTTAAAGGGAGATTACACAGAGGTAGTTAACCTTCTCAGAAAGTCTTTTCCTTTTTTAAATCTGTTGCTCATTAGCCGCTGTTTTTTTTTTTTTTTTTAAATCTTCTCTTTTCTGTATTCCTTTTTTGGTGAAGATTTGTGGCTATAATCATTTCGCTAAATGCTCTGCAGTAAAGTAAATGTAGAAATAGTTTGTTGGCAGAAATACATCATTAAATGTGTCCATTCATAAATATGAATAAGAATAAAAATAGTAAATAATATGATATTCATGATATATAATATACTTAATTTAAATATTACAGTACAAAGTACATATGTTATAGTGTATATATTATATTTACAAATTTACATCGTTATACAGTAATAAATATTCTGACTTTAATTTCTATTGAATATTTCATATGTAATTCATACTGTACCTATGCTAGCTCTTTAATTTTGCTCCTAGATAATTTGGTTACCCTCAATTTATAGATAAAGACACAAATATTCTGAGTGAAGAAATGAATTTTTTTAGAGTCACCCACAGAAATTGCAGAGCTAATAGGTGAATCCTGGTCTCTGACAGAAAAGTTCATAATCTTACCAATGTTCATGTTGGTGATGATAAAAGAGAAGCAAATCAACAATAATTGTTATCATATCTTGAATGCTTAACATATGCCACAAATGCTAATACAGTATGCACTGTGCTAAATATTTTACTTCCATTATCTAAGGAAATAGTCTCAGAGAAATCAAATGATTTCATCAAGTTTGTAGTTAGGGACTTTCCAGTGTATGCCATATCTTAAGACTTTTCTTCAATTTAATGATCTGTCTGTTATTTTGAAGAAACTGTGTACCTTTCTGGTGACAAGATCCTTTCCTTGACAACATTTTGACCAGGCTCCTCTGAACTCCCTCTTTGACTAGGCCAACACTTGAGCTCCTTTGTTCTTTCTTACAGAGTCCCGCTGTGCAAAGAGTGAATCCTGGTAAGTGGGTTCAGCAAGACCCATCTCCGCCCTCAATATCTGATCACCCTCAATATCTGATTGGGTTCCTCATCCTCCCCCATCACCCAGGTGATGTGTGATTACCTTGGCCTGCCTTCAGCAAGAATCCTGTTAGGTGGGTTTAGGCAGAATCTCCCCTTATGTCTGATACTCTCTTTTAATAATTTTCCATTCACCAGATCCTTACTCTAGTTCTTGGCTATACATTTCTTGTTGCATTTAGAATTAAGCTTGAGTCTATCTTGATACCTTTTTTTGCCTTTACCATAGGTTTTTGTTGTTGTTGTTGTTTTCTGAATAAAATCTGTTTTTGTTTGATTTAACTTTAACTACTGTCCAGCTCTGGTTTTTCTTAACACTCTCGGGTGAGAGGTGTCAAGATTCTCACTATTATGAAAGATTAGAGGCCGAAAATTGAAAAGACCTTAGTTCTATAATTAACAAGCCACGATTTTATTGCTGATCTGACACATTTATGACCAGCTTTGAGGGCCGAGTCAAGTTATTTGATTCCTCTATGCTTGGAATTTATTGTCAATAAAGAAGTAAAGTAAATTTGTGTTAGAGTACATCTGTAAGTGACATTCACTATATCTCAATGTTGAGGAGTTTAGGCACGCTTGTGCAATGGATGCTATTATTGCTCAGCTGCATTGCTTTCAAAAATTGTATTATCACACAGTAGGATGAAAACAGCATATTATCTAAGAGAAGTAGAAGAGCCAGAACATGGAATCTGCCCTGACCTGATTTCTTGCAAAATTTCATTTGTTCTTATCTGAGTGTGTAATCTGGGCCTCCATAAAGGCCTTATTAACACTGATTTCTTATCGATCTGTCATATGCCAACGTTCACTTGCAATGTACTTGACATTTGGCTATCATAAAAAAAGGGAATTGGCAGAAATGTGTCAACTTAACTTTTGACCAAAACGCTATGTAATTGAACGGGAAAGCAATGTTAACATTATGCATCTGATTCCAGCTCATGTGCTCAATGGGCTAACATTTTAGAGCACCGACCCTTAAAATTCTAATGCATGTCAAATCGGTATGTAAATATCAGCAATTCTGGGGAGATTTGCAAGGTACAGCCCTATGCTAATGAGCAATATCTCAAGGAGCTGGAGGTTTTTCTTTTCCTCTGCGATATGAATTGGAAAATTGGAAAGCAGGTCAACTTACAAAGTTGTTTGGAGACTGTGAGCTGTTTGTTAATAGATGCATAGTGCCTAGACTATGTAGGACCTAGTGTCATATACCAGTGACAATAAATAGCAGATGAATATTAATTCCTTTCACAGCCACTTCCTTATCTCCAATGATAATAAAACAAAATTAAACAGCATTAATTCCCAAATAATAAAACTCAGATATAGAGTTAACTAAGGAAAATATAAAACATGCACGCTTTATATGCAAGGGCAGAAAAGTGTTCTTATTCAGCTTATCTGGGAAACTTGCAAGTTTAGAAATGAAAATGTTCTCCTCTTTCCAAAAGCATGACTTGATGTTTGTCCTTGATCTTTATCTGTGAACAGGCAAAAGCATCATTTAAAGTATGCTTTTTACTCATTGTCCTGTATTCAAAATACTTTCATTATAGAATGGCTGATCCTCATACTGGGAATAGTTGAGGAACTCATCCTGATCTAAGCCATTCTAATGTGCTCTAGTCCCAGTGCTGTTATTTGTTCTGTGTAAAGTTTCTTAAGCTCTATGTACTATCAAATGGAATAAGACATAACTCATTCTTCTAAATGTTATTATGAGAACTAAACATAAAATGCTTTAGCAAACAGAAAGCACTGTGTAGACATAAGTAATACAATTAGCAGTATCATTCATTTATAGTTTGCAACACAACAAACAATGCTGCCCCTCCAAAGTTTGAAAGGCATCTTGTCTTCGGTCAATGAAAGTATTCTGGAAAGAAGCTCCTCCACATTTAAATTATATTTTTAAAGCAGCCTATTAAAATGTCTTTGAAAAGTTTACACTGCAGTTTCTCTTGCATATATGGATCTTTTCCTCTCGTAAAATCCCAGGGCATTTCAAATAAGGAAAGGTCATTTAGCTCATCTGGTCGATTATAGCTGTGATCCATTTCCCCTACAAGAAGCAAGGGAAACGCTTCTCAATGTGTATCAGAGAAAAAAACTCTTAGGCCATTAGGACTAAAGCATTGCATATGCCACAAGCACTAGACACCTAATTTCATCACAGACGATTGATGATTCTGCCATCCCGGCAGAATCAAGCCCGGGATACTGGGACTCAGTGCTTCAGCAGGGAGGCAGGTTCACTGCAGCCTTCATCCAGTTTAAAAAATATTTTATTGACACATAGAGCATTCAGAGTCATAAAAATATATCATGTTTATCACTGCTTTTATGGCATGCATAGATATGACACAGGGGCATTGAGCCATACAGCATTAGACAAGCGTTTATTTCACCCTGAGCTGCTGGGAAGAATGCAGAGCTCAGCTTCTATCCCAGGAGTGGAGCCAATAGGACAGATTTCATCAGAAATAAGCATTTAAGAAAAACACAAAAATCAATGCAGATGTATATATCAGTGAAGTGTCCTGATTGGGGTTTTCTACGTGCTAAACAAGCCTGTTCCTGATACATTAGTGCACATTTCTGCCAAAGGCATTAGATTGCTAAACTGGAGATTTTGAAAAAATGATCATTTTTCATGAATGTGGGAATGCAGCCAGAAAATTTACCTTTAAGCACTTTAACTAACACCCGTAGTTTTTGATTACATTATCACCCAGACTCTGATATATATTTTTATAGAGAGCTATTTCCTGAAGAATTATGATCCGAGACATTTGGTTTTTGAGTTACCAAGTGGACAGTTAAATGTGGATCTAGATTTAACGAACGCGAAGCCCTCCTTCATCTAAAGCCAGGTTAGGGCAAAGTTGGAGGGACAGAATGTTACAATGAGAACGGAGAGTAGACTTACATTTGCATATAAATGGCAGATGTAAGTAGGTGGAAAGGAAGCATTAAGAAATTTGCATCTGATTTAAGCCTTGTCCTTATTCAGCAGATTGCAAGTGTCACAACTTGTTGGGCTGTTAGAAAGGTAGCCAGAGGTGAAGACAATGTTGGAAGAGATGAAGGAAAATGAAGTCTTTATAAACAGGGACATGCACATCAAGTGCTCAGAGAAAGTTTCAAGGCCTTCCCTTGCAGTGATACACCCGTGGCCTGGCTAACTGTTTAGCTCTCTTGGAGGCAGAGAAACTCTCCTTTTACATTATACTACCCTAGTGCTACCTAACTTCTACCTGCTTCCGAAAAGGTTACTATTTTTTTCCTGTGAAACAGCATCATAGTGGTTTTTTTGTGTTAAAACACATGCATATGACTTTTTCCTCCAGGGGACTTAAACTCCTTCAAGGCAGACACCATCTCTTTAATGTATATGTATCCCATAATTTTCACTAGTCCATAAGAGTGCAGCAAATGACATACATTGGGCCTTAAATAAATAGTGAACAAATGAAAGAAGAAAGGAAGAAAAGCTGCAGTGCAGAATGACATCATTATAATGTTTTGTTTGTGTGCAACATGCATGAACTAAGATGCATCCTCATCAAGAGAAACTACTGAAAATAGAAAATTAATTTTATACTGAATAGTGGGGGAGAATATGGCTTCCTTAAGAAAACAAAAACAAAAATCAAACTTCCTTTGTTGTAAAACTACCTATCCCATATTCCAAATTACACAAATTTAGCACTTGATTTTCTCTGGGTCCAAGCCAGCCATACATGATAGGGTAGGCTCTCAGTATCAGATGACTACAGCCTCATGTCACAGTATAAAGCAAGAAAAGGTTTTGTGTCAGGAAAAATAAAGATATACGTTATTTTGTTTCACTGTGTTTAAAATCTGGTATCAGATGCCATATAATGAGCTAGGCAATAGCAGGTTCCTTTTGTAATAACCTGGCAAGACATATTGAATTCTCTTCTGTATTCCGAAATGAGACATGCATGGAAAGAATTGTTCAGCTCCTTTGCGCTGTGGAGTCATTTACCTGTTCAGGATGGCTTCCCGGAGGATTGTAAAGAATGGCAGGCAGGCACTTTTCCCTTGGTGGAAAAATTGCTCACGTAGAGTTTAACTTGTCTCTGTAGCTTCCAACATACTTCTGAAGTGTGCTACTTAGAGGAGAAAAAAAAGGTGTTTTCAACCCAGAGGTATTAAAAAAAAAGAAAGGAAAAATGATGTGTGTTTCATCCCATCTAATCCCTCCTATTTTAAAGCAGCAGTGTTTAAAGAGAAGAGCCCTAGCTGCATACTAGTCAGTGTCTTGCCTGGCCGAGTGCAAAGCGGTACCATGAAGAAGTTCTGTCATTTTCCTGCCGTCTAACCTTGGGTAACTTACTTAACTTCTCTGTTGTCTCCATTTCTTCATCTGTAAAAAGGGGGATAATAAGATCTTTATTTCTTAGGAACAAAAGAGTTGACACCTATATAGTCCTTGAACAGTGCCTCTCTCATAGTAAGTGCTCCGTGTGTTAAATACTGTTCCTGAGGCCAAAACGGTGGTTTGGCAGCCTTGGACAAAATGTGTTTTTTCTGTTTCTTTTGCATGTCATTCGTGATGTGACAAAACAGCTATCTACTTCAAACTCTTCTTTTCAGTCAAACCCACAGCCATTGTTTCCCAATTCATAGCAACTTCTTTACTCACATCTTCCAAGATGACAAAGTTCCTATTAAAAGTATGAGTATCCATCCGGGTGCAGTGGCTCATGCCTGTAATCCCAGCCCTTTAGGAGGCCAAGGCAGGCAGATCACGAGGTCAGGTGTTTGAGACCAGCCTGACCAACATGGTGAAACCCGGTCCTTACTAAAAATACAAAAAATTAGTCGGGTGTGGTGGCATGCACCTGTAATTCCCACTACTCAGGAAGCTCAGGCAGGAGGGATCACTTGAACCCAGGTGGCAGAGGTTGCAGTGAGCCGAGATCGTGACATTGCACTCCAGCCTGGGTGACAGAGCGAGACTCCATCTCAAAAAAAAAAAAGTATGAGTATCCAACATCTATGAAACACTTATCAACCACTTAGGAAATCTGCTGAAACAACTTCAGTGAGTCTTCTCTGCCCACTGAATGAAGTGTCAACTCCTTGGGCTTAGATTCAAGTATTTACAGCTCTGATAAAGTGGTCCTCAGCTTTTCCATCCAAATTCTCCTTCTGCTTCCATCCTCAACCTTAACCTACAGCCAATGCAGCCTGCTTATTATTCTTCACACCTAGGCTGTGTATGTGACCTATGTTTCTCTCTTTCTTTCTTTTCTTTTTCTTTCTTTCTTTCTCTTTCTTTCTTTCCTTTCTCTCTTTCTCTCTTTCTTTCTCTCTCTTTCTCTCTCTCTTTTCTTTTCTTTCTTTCTTTTGTTCATTCGTTCTTTCTTTTCTCTTTTTTAAGACACAGTGTAATGATTAATATTGAGTGTCAACTTGATTGGATTGAAGGATGCAAAGTATTATTCCTGGATGTGTCTGTGAGGGTGTTGCCAAAGGAGATTAACATTTGAGTCAGTGGACTGGGAGAGGCAGACCCACCCTCAATCTGGGTGGGCACCATCTAATTAGCTGCCAGCCCGGCTAGGATAAAAGCAGACAGAAGAATGTGGAAGGACTAGACTGGCTGAGTCTTCTGGCCTCCATCTTTCTCCTGTGCTGGATGCTTCCTGTCCTTGAATATCAGACTCCAAGTTCTTCAGCTTTTGGACTCTTGGACCTACACAAGTGGTTTGCCAGTAGCTCTTGGGCCTTTGGCCACAGACTGAAGGCTGCACTGTCAGCTTCCCTACTTTTGAGGTTTTTGGACTTGGGTTGGCTTTCTTGCTCCTCAGCTTGCACATGGTCTATTGTGGGACTTCACCTTGTGATCTTGTGAGTCAATACTCCTTAATAAACTCCCTTTCATATATACATCTGTCCTATTAGTCCTGTCCCTCTAGAGAACGCTGACTAATACAGACAGGGTCTCACTCTGCTGCCCAAGCTGAAGTGCAGTGTTGCAGTCATAGCTCACTGCACCTCAAATGCCTGGACTCAAGTGATCTTCCCATCTCAGCTTTTCAAGTAGCTGGGACTACAGGTGCATGCCACCACGCCTGGTTAATTTTTCTATTTTTTGTAAAGATGGGGTCTCACTCTGTTGCCAAGGCTGCCGTCCTCCCACTCAGCTTCTCAAAGTGCTGAAATTATAGGCGTGAGCTGCCACACACCTATAATCTGTTTTTTTTGTACCTGAAAGGGCTATTCTCTACGCTTACATTGGTTCAATTCTTGCCTTTTCTTTAAGGCTAAACTTATGTTGTTATTTCCTATGAGAGCTTGTTCTCGATGCACCCAGGCAGAAAGAATCACTTCCCCCTCCAGATTTTGATATCATTTTCTCACGCCTTCCAAATGGAAGATTTTACTCTAAGGCTCACTTACTTGTGTATCCATACAACTTCCATCAATAAATCATATGCCTCCTGAGAACTGAAGCTAAAAAAAATGACACTCTCCTTGCCCACAGCAGACACTTGATAAATATTTCATGAATCAATGAATCTACCTACCTACCACACAGAAACCGGGGTTTGACAAAAAGTTCCCTTTCCTAATACAATTAGTATAGACATCTCATAATATTCCTTCAGTGAATACTTATTGAGAATCAAACATCATCAGGGTTTGAGATTAAAGTGTGTGATCTTAAAGACTGGAGACATTTGAAACCTCTTCTTGAAGGCTATATTTAAATAAATAAATAATCGTTTAATAAGCTGTAGCCTTGGACTATATATATAGATAACTGCCTGAGGGACATTCAGGCTGGCTTCACAGGAGAGGTAGGATTTAGACTGAATCCTAGAAGTTTTCCAGATGAAGTCATTGAGAATGGCAACCATGGCTCCACTGAGAATGGAGCAAAATCAATATTCAAGACAGTGAGTTATGAAAGGAGCAGGTAAATCATGATTAGAAGAGTAATTGGCATTTATTAGGCACTTATTTTGTGTCAAGTGCTAAGCTAGGTTCCTTCAATGTCATCATAAACCTAGAAATTAGGTACAAATATTATTCCCATTTCACCAAGAAGAAGAAACTGTAGTGTATTAGCCAGAGTTCTCCAGAGAAACAGAACAAATAAGAAAGAAGGTAAGAGGGGGTGGAGGGAGAGTTGCACTCAAGTTTGAAGAAAGAATTTGCTCTTCTTTGAGAAGGGCAATCCTTTCTCTTAAGGTCTTCAATTGATGAAATGAAGCTCATCTATATTATAGAGATAATATGCTTTACTCAAACTCCATCATTTGGAATATTAATCCCACCTCAAAATCTCCTTCACAGGAACATCCAGAACAGTGTTTGACTAGATATCTGGTTGCCATGGCCTAGCCAAGCGGATAAAATTAACCATCACATGTGGCCTGTAGAGATCAAGTCATCCTGTCATGAACACCAAGGGAAAGTTCATACAGCAAATATGAGGCTGAGCTGGGATTTAAACTTCTACTTGATGTTGCCTAGTTTGCAGACCCAGGAACAGGATATATTTCTGGAAAGAGCTGGTGGGTCATATTCAAGCCAGGCTCCTTAAGGCAAAGCTGAGAGTTAGAAAATGAATGACTTGTTACAACTGCCAAATACGAATGGTTAGGCCAAGAGTTGGTAGTGAAGCAGCAGAAACGGAAGCAATGCGAGAATTGGAGTTGAACTAAGAAATTGCTTTGCAATGTGTAATCACTGTCGTGGCCAGCTGAGTGCATGGGTGCATTGGCATGTTAGCTTGGATTATAGGAGAAGTGAACTTGAAGGCAGGCTGACTAGAATCAGGAGGACTGGCAACTCTACCTAGCTTGGTAGGAGTCTAAGCTAAGGATAAGAACAAAATAGCTAATGTAGATGTGAGAGAAGTTAAGTTCAAGTGCACACAGCTGGCACATGGTAGAACTCTTGCCCCTATTTGGCATCTTCATTTAGTTAGTTTAACACTGGCCAGGTTTTCGGACCCACTGGGCATATGAAGAAAAGGAGAGAGATACCAAGAAACATTAAGAGAATCAAGAAAAAAAAATTCAAGGGAGCTATCCAATAAGAGATGCTAGGCAGTAATAGTGTCCAGTAAGTTGTCAAAGTCATGAAAAGATACATGAGAAAAAATAAAATCTACATGAGAAAGTTATCCCATCCTGTGCTGATAAAAAGTACTCTACACAGGTGAAACAAATAATACATAAAATAAAAATCAAGGTACCTACACTGATTAGCAAGGCACTACACTATGCTCCTCAGATACGTAACCTAATTTCATCCATTAAATGTCATCAAAAACAGGTATTTGTATCCTTTCTCCTTCAGGAAGATTAAGTAGATTACCCAAGGGCCAGTAGCAGGTGATAATAGACATAGTATGTGAGTCCACAAATGGCCATTTCCAAATCTCATGTTATTTTTTTTCAATAGGGCCACCCTTTGACAAAAGAATAGTCCATGTACAGCGGTTATTTCCTGATTATTAGAGGTGAGAAGATGTCTAGTCATTAACATTAAAAAAAAAAAAAGAGCTCTGTTGCAGGGCTCGGGGAACTTTGAAAAATGTCAGTCACCTATCTACAGGACATTAGTCTACAGATAGAACTTTTCACACATGACCTGAGAATACCTATCCACCATCCACTCCAGACTGTAGAAAACCTGGCAACATCCCAAGTTTCTCTTACTTCCAGTGGAGAAACTGAGGGTTGTCCCAAGAATCTCCCCCAACTCACTACCCTCATTGTTTCCTGTCACAGTGATTCTGTTGGCAGGAGTCTGAGTGGATGTCTTTCTAGTTCTAGGCCAGATGTCTTACATGTGGGAGCTGCAAATGGCAACTCTGTGTTTAATGAGTTACTGCTAACCTTCTAATTCCTGATGTATCAGCGAGAGTCAGAGAGAAATTTCCCATTATATTCTAGTGGATCAGAGCACAAAATATCAGCCTGCTGTGTGTGTCATTCATATCCAAAACCAGCTTTAAAAGCCCAGGTAAAGAGTTCAATAAATTTAAGGAAATTGCAATTGCTGATAAATTATAGACACTTCAGCTGTCTGTATATTTCTCTATCAGCATATAAACAACATGATGAAAGCAAGAAAACTGATTATTTTATAAACTGTAATAAGGTAATATAGTTAGAAAATTTCCAAAAAGTAATTTAAACTTCCAAGTTAACTGATAGGAAACTGTTACTGAAAATCATCATATATTTCCACTCTTTAAAAAAATGTGTGTAAAGACTATTACTTTCCATTAAAAAAAAAATCTGTTTTACTTTTCATGTCTGCATTGCCTGATTATGACATAACATAATTTTATGATAAGTATGAGCTATCAGAGAAGGCAAAGGAATCTTCCTCTATTTGTATCTTCAGGAAAAGATTACAGAAATACATGTAATGTTTACACAATCACATGCCCAAAGACCAGCCTCTGAACCACTATGTATAATAGCAGATATTTTTGGGGCAACCATTATGTGCTAGACTAGGGATCTAAAGTGATGAGACTATAATGCCTACTCCAACCGAAGGCAAAACATGGAAGAAAGAGAAATAAGCGAGCAGGCAGTTTTATGCATTTTAACAGTGCATTCAACATAAATAAGATAGATGGATGGATGGATGAATGGATAATGGAATAAGAGTTGCTGTCATGGATGTTTACAGTTCGGTGTCCTTTCTAAGTTCATTTGTTGAAGCCCTAATCCCCAGTGTGACTACATTTGGATATAAGATCTTTTAGGGGGTAATTAAGGTTAAATGAGGTCATAAGAGTGAGGTACTAATCCAATAAGACAGGTTTCTTATAAGAAGAGAGAGAAACACCAGAGTGCTCTTGCTCTCTCTCTTTCTCTCCCTCCCTTCCTTCATGTGCACAGAGGAAAGTCCATGTGAAGGTCATAGCAAGACTGCGGTCATTGATAAGCCAGAGAGAGAGGCCTCACCAGAAACCAACTCTGCTGGGGCCTTAATCTTGGACTTCTGGCCTCCAGACCTCTGAGAAAATGAATTTTGGTTGTTTAAGTCATGTGGTCATTGGTATCTTCTTATGCCAGACTGAGCAGAGTCCTACAGATAGATAGGTAGATAGCACTGTGGAATCAGAGTATGGGTTATATAAATCTCTGCTTGGGTAACAAGGAAGACTTCAAAGGGAAATTCAATATTTTTTTCCTCTTTGATTTGCTTAAGTTATAAATGCAATACATACCCTTATAACTTTGCAGCAACATAGAAGGCATATAAAATTTGCAAATATATAAGTGTTCTATTTGTGCATGACTCTTCAAAAGCAGGCACTCTTAAAGAGCTCAGTTGAATTTTTCCAGATCACTTTAAGGGAGCTGATTTGCAAGGGACAGAGGGCATTCCATATGGGAATGCTGGAAGGTAACACAATTGGAGCAAAATGAAGGGCATGTGCAAAAGCTGAGATGAAAAAGCAGAAAGGAATGAAGCAGAACCTCTCACATGAACTGGCAGCAGGTGTGTGTTCAAGGGTGCCATGCATCAGGCCATCAGCTTATACATGAAATGGCAGGAACCAAGTCATGAAGGCACTATATGGGGAATTGGACTAGAGATAGGAATAGACAGCCTAAAGAAAAAGAAAATAGCTTATAAACACAGGAAGAGATCCTTAACCTCACTCAAAATTAGAGAAACACAAATTAAACCTACATTAAGATACCAGTTGTCATCTTTCTGATTGTCAAAACTCTAAAATTTTTATGAAGTACTTTGTTGAGGAGGCTGTGTAAATACAGTACGCTTAGACATTGCTGTTGGGAATGCAAAATGGTACAACCTTATGCAGGGGAATTTGAAAATAGCTAGTAATATTATGTAAACAGTTTCCCTTTGACCAAGCATTTCTACTTCTGGGAATAAATCACAAAGATACACTGGTGAAATATAAAAATACATATAAACAAGGAATTCAATGTAGTATTTTCTGTAAAGGTAAAATACGGGAAATAATCTAAATATTTGCCAATGAAGAACTAGTTAAATAAACCATGGTACAGCTGCATTATGGAATACCCTGAAGCTGTAAGAGAAATAAGAAATGATTCTATATAATACAGGTGATCACTAGGATCTACTAATAAGTGAAAAATTAAACAAGCAAAGTGAAGGAAAGAATATTTAGTGAGTTACCATTTATTCTACAACACAGTTTGGAATATATAGAGAATACCATTATATATAAATATCCATATATATATCCATATATATCCATATATATATCATATATATCATATATATCCATATATATCATATATATCATATATATCCATATATATATATGTTTGCTTATATTTTAAAAAATGAAAGGATGAACAACACCAACAAAATTAAATGGCTACCATCAGGGGCCATTTTGCAGGGGACTGGAATGGAAGCTGAATGCTTTTGAAGATAACTTTTGTAAATATTTGAAAAGATGCAAATATTTGACATTTACAAAAATAAATGAATAAGACAAAGCATAAAATTTGGAAGAAAAATGAAATGAAAGAACCTAACTACATATAAGTTAGCTGTCATAACCACACAAAATGGAACCATTCCATGTCACCTTAATTTAACTAGCATTCATATTGGGATATATCCTAAGGTAAAACAGTAGAAAACAAAAAACAAACAAACAAAAACCTCCTACTTTTAGTAATCATCAAATCATCATATTGATGTCGAAGCTGGAAGTGAGTCTATGCTAAGTATATTGGCAAATGAAGTAAGTGAATAATTATATTGGTGTTCTTGACAACTGTGATTTGGGCATGGGGGAAAGACATTGAAAGACTGGTGAGGTCAAGGAAAACCCATATTAAATTGGAAGTGTTTGAATAAAATTATTAGAAATTTTCTCTTTTAAAATACATGCAATGAAACAGCCCAGTACCAATAAGCACTTCTCTAATCCATATTATATTCTGTAAAGTATATATCTCATCAAAATGACCCAGTGCTTCTTTGAGAAATGCTTAAATCCAGGATAAAATGGTGCAAACAATTTTGACAGCAAGGAAACTCAAAGACTACTGGAGTCATGTAAACTGACTCAGGAGCCAAAATAAAAAATTTCCCACTAGCCACGTATGGAGTAACTTGAGGATCAGTAAAGATAATTGCAGTGAATTAAAAATAATTTTGTGTTATATCTGTATGCTTTTAATTTTACAAGGAAAGTGTTTAGCTTTAGAAATAAATCTTCATCGTTTACTTTTAGAGGACTGTAGGGAACCAACTCATCAGTTGGAATACTGCTAAGAAAATGGAAATAATCAAACATTTATGTATATTTAAGCATTTTGGTTGCCTTTCTTTACAAACTCTACCTCAGTGTTGTTAAGTAGTTGATGACTAGTAATTTTTCTATTTGAAATAATCCAGATAAGAATAAAGGACCAGTACAGTTAGAATAAATTCAAATGCATTCATGAGTAAAGAGAGATGGAAGTCAAGAAGAAGACTATTCTGTCAACATTAAATTGCACTTTCTAGTTCTAATCTCTCTTTCACAGTTACCAATTCTTGCAGGTCCTCTCCACTTAAATTTCATTCTTATTTCTCGTGGATAAGTTTCCAAAGCAAACATGTTTTGTTGGTTTATTTTGTTTTTTTCCATGCATATTTCTTCTCCTGACTTTCTGTTTTTATTATTGGAATGACATCATACTTCTCTCATTAATGGAGACTTGAAAGCTTTTCTACCCTTGACTCGTTCTCCTTTCCATGATCTCCCATACCAAATATAGTTACCAAGTCCGGTTTATTTTGTCATAGCAATCTCTTGAAAACACATCTTCTTTTCTTCATTTTCTTTCTCTGGCCCACATTTGGAGCAGGTAATCAGGGCCTTGGTCTTGGACCTCAGATTACGTGGGGTTCTGCTCTGATCTTCCTCTGGAAAACCACTTTACCATAAAATGGAATGTTCCAAAGACCAAGGGAATGTGCTCATCTGAAGTTCACAGATGCTCATTTAGACCACAATGAAGGTACCCAGCACCCTAGACTATCTTGCCCAAGGGCCCCAAGACTACTTCTCTGGGTTGTCCTCCCAAAGACAGACTATCATACCTGATTTGGCTGTTAGGAGAGGGAGTGTGTGTGGAACCTGGCCTCAAATGTCCACATGCTCAAGAGGCCCTTTGTGGTAGAGATGGAGCCTGGGGTTTAAAAGAAGGGGAGTGTGCAAGAGGTGGGGAGTCTCCATTTGAACTCTAGTCCTGTCCCTGTAAATGACAGAAGAAAGCCTGCCAACCATCTACTGAGACCCTGTCATCTTTCACATGAACTATGATGGTAATCTTGAGACTATAAACCATTCCCTAGAAATTTAGTTCAACCTTTCTAAAAGTCTGGACTTTAAGAACAAGCAGTGTGAGAATGCCCTGATCTCTGATGTATTAGCATGTCTGGGGCAGGGCTGGAAATCTGCATGTGTCACAAGCTCCTTGGTTATTATTCTCCATGTTGGAGTTTATGGTTAAGCGCCTCCTCCCTCCAATGCATTTTATGTACTTTCACCAAACTAGTATTAGTAAGGCTCAGTTCTAATCACACCATCTACTTCTCTGCACCTTGCAATGGGCCTCCATTGCTTAAAAAGCATTAATTAATTATCAAGAGCTCAATTATTATCTTCATGTGACTTTTCCAGGTAATCCGATGCCTTTTCCATAATTTATCTTAAGTTCAGGGATCAGTAAACATTTGGAGTAAAGTGCCAGATAGTAAATATTTTAGGCTTTTCATGCTAGACAGCTATAATGATGCAAATCCACAAAAGCAGCCATAGATAATATGTAAACAAGTAGGCATGGCCGTGTTGCAATACAACTTTATTCACGAAACAGGATTAGGCCTCAGGCTATAGTTTGTTGACTTCTGATTTGGTTAAACTGACTGACTTGCTCTTCCATGAACCCCACTCTCCATTTGTTCATGCCATTCCCTCCATTTCTGAACGTCTGTATCCTACTCAAGATTATTTCCCAAAACTAGCTCCTTTAGAGATCTTCCCTGAACATTTTAGTAAAGAGTCCCTTCCATGCCAAAAGCATGGTGCCTGATAGTTCTCACTAGCTTGAATTTTAGTTATGTGTCTACCTGGTCATTTCTCCAGTTTAACAGCCTAAAAGCAAGGATGTTTCTGTTTGTCTTGTAGCATCTGGATTTTTGACTTTATTGTTTATTTAACAAACATTTTGGTATAGATGTAGACAGCAGCTGTAGTGGATAAACATTGCTTGTGCCCACTAGTACCCATTAGCCATTCCACTAAAGGGGCAATCCTTCTCTCATTCAATCTCTATGCTACAGATTGAATCAAGCCCAGTGAGGAATCCAGGGTGTACCCCTGAGTCAGTCCTGGACAATCAGAGTGCTGCCTTCTACCCATCATCACTGATTCATGGGAGGATTTAGGCCTAGAGACTACAGCAGCTATTCTGTCACCACTAGGAGTCTGAGAATGAAACCAACATGAAATAAAAACGAGAAAACTCATTAGAGAGACTGATTTCTTTAGAAATAAATTGTACGTGGCTGGGCATGGTAGCTCACACCTGTAATCCTAGCATCTTGGGATACCAAGGTGGGCAGATTGTCTGAGCTCAGGAGTTTGAGACCAGCCTGGGCAACACGGTGAAACCCCGTCTCTACTAAACACAAAAAAGAAAAAAAAAATTAGCCAGACATGGTGGCGTGCACCTGTTTACAGTCCCAGCTACTCTGGAGGCTGAGGCAGGAGATTCACTGGAACCCAGGAGGTGGAGGTTGCAGTAGCCGAGATCACACCACTGCACTCCAGCCCAGGCAACAGAGGGAGACTCCGTCTCATAAAAAAAAAAAAAAGAAAGAAAGAAAACAATTGTAGCCTCTGTAACAAGAACTAGAAATGCCCAAACTTCACTCTATATTCTCCAAACATTCCCCTACTCCCAGCCTTTTCTTCCACATGAGGCAATAAATTTTCTTTTTTCTAAATTAGTTTGGGTAAGGTTTATTTCATTTGGTACTTTAAAAAACCTTGTTTGGCAATGTAAGTTATCAATAAACCTGAGAGGAATAAATGAAAACAATAACCCTTTATAGGACATAATAATCGATTTCTAAAAAAAATTGGAAAACTCTCCTATGTACAGAGATGATCAAAAAGTAAGAATGTAATATAATATATAATTATATTATATATTATTATATATTATATATTTATAATATTAAATATTATAATATATAATGTATTATATTTATAATATATAATAACCCCTTATAGGACATAGTAATTGATTTCTAAAAAACTGGAAAACTCTCCTACATACAGAGATGATCAAATAGTAAGAATGTAATATTGGATCCCATTTTTAAACATTTAACTGAAATCATTCCAAAGCCTTAGAAATTTGGAAAAAATGGAGAAAAAAAGATATTTTATAACTCATTTCTGAGGCCAACAATGTGTGACATTCATCTTCCATATAACAAGATGTCTTGGGTGAAAATAACTATTTGGGCCTCTTGAAGCTCTCTCTTAGAAGCTGTGACACTTGTTTTAAGCCTTAAAAAAAATCACAAAGAAGAGAGGGAAGGAAGCCAAAATCTTCAGTGAATAGAACTCAGGCAGTGACATTTACTAAAGCAGCTGCCTCTAGTCAGCCTCTGAGACACAGAGTACACAGAACAAACTGCTTTTTAAACTGTTGTTTTTAGCTGGATGAAAAGTGATGTTTATTCTCATTCATTTCAGGATTTTTCATATCTAAAAGATGGTCTCACCATAAAAATTACTGTTAAAATGGAAGAGCTAATATCGACTTGATCATGAAGTCATAAACATAGTTTAAAAGCTATTTATCAACATAAATGATCTTGCACATCTGACACATTTTTATGCAGAAAAGGGTAGAGTAATAGACCCATGCCTTTATAATGCAGTGCTCTGTAACTAATGATTTTTTGAAAAATAATTTTGCATTTCTCACAATTTTATGAGGAAGCTAATGATTTCAAGTGATGAATTTTTTTTTTTAAACCTTACTCTGTGTGGTTAACGGTTTCTCATAGATAATAAGAGAATACCACTCTGACAATTTTAGAGAGTATTGTTTTCCAACTAATAAGGGATCCTAAAGATTCTTACACCTTTACTCAATGAATTGTGCGTGATCTTCCAAGATGTATTTCCAAGTACATTGCATTATTTTGGTGCATATCCATATATTAGATTATGACTTCCTTAAATATTAAGAATGCCGAAAGAGGAATCTAAATGCATTGCTTATTATGTTGAATTGGCACTGATATATCTTAAGTTCTAGTGATTTCTCTCTGCTCTTTTAATATCTTAAAACTTGTTGAACATAACTTTAAAGTAGAAAAAAAGCAATGGAAACAAATAATACTACCTTTTTTCTAGAGTGATTCTTCTTAGAGGGGTAATCTCTCTCCCGGATACACCCAAAGCCCCTTGGCAATGTCGGGAGACATTTGTGGTTGTCACCAGGGTTGGAGGTGTTACTGGCATCCTGCAGATAGAAGCCATGGGTGCTGCTAGGTATCCTGAATGGACAGGAAGCCCCTCACAGTTAACCCTCTAGTCTAAAATTTCCATAAAGTTGGCCAGGCGGTGCCCCACAATGGAATTTCAAAGCTCAACCTAATGAAAATTGCTGATGTAATCTGTTCACTCATATCTGGACTTCTCAATTCTTTAATGAAACCCTCACAATCTTGAGAAGGACACTTGTCAGAACGTGCACTCCCACGCAACCCCCAACCCTAGCTGTTATATAATTCTTTGTCTCTCAACTAGTATGCTGCTCTTTCACTGGTTTCTGGCTGTCTCTGAGATTGACTATATTATTCAAGCCATTGCTAGCCAAGTTCATGGGATTAATTGCAGATACACTATTTCAGCATCTGAATTGCCGCCTAGGACTTGGGTAATGTGTGAGATGCAGAAGAATTTGATGAGGTTCCTTCCTATCTACCTAAGGTATGGAGAAATGATCCATGAGTTAGAACAAAGAATGAAAACTGAAAAAGGACACAATTTAAAATCAGCTCTAGGGCTTTAAACCAGTATTTTCTGTACCGCAATAGTGAAAATGAGAGGTAAGGGAAAACAGGAGGTAATTTCCAGGTTGTTTCTAAAATACAGTTCTATCTGAACACAGGAAAGAATATTTTATGGAATTGGATAACAAAATGGCCATTACTTTAAGACCTAAAGTATGATTTCAGTGCTTGGCTCAAAGAACTGGTAAAGGTGCCATTTTACGTTGGCTGACAACTCTGTGCAGAGTTCCAGAACAGTACCATTTGGACACAGCTTTGGCAGATTGCTATCACCCAGAGACCTTTTTATAAGCCCAAAGTCAAGCAGTGGAATGTGAAACCCACCATAATATTGGATCACATAGAGGTACCCAGTGGTCTAGAGCATTATGAGGTAAAATCTACATCCAAGTTGAAATAGCTGCCACTGAGATAAATAGAAAAATACCAACTAGCTTCTCCCAAGCTTGGAATGACCTATTCTTATTGGGCAAGGAATTGCAGGTAGAAGAATGTTCTGTTCCCAGGAAAGGCTACTCACAAAGGGGTTGTCCATATCAGAAATTCAGAAAGCAAATTGCCCTAATATGACTAGAAATCTAGATGGATATTCATTGATATTATCCTTCTGGAAAATTACCCCCACTGCAAGAATTAATGGATAAAAAGGGAAGTTAATGGTTAGGATATGCTATTATTTAGGAGAGACAGATTTTTTTGCTCCATTTTAAAGATTATGGGAGACTAGGTTATATATACCACCATTGCAATAATAATTTAAAATATTTAGCTGTGAGATAAGCAGCTGATCTGAGTTAGTAGATTATTTTAGATAAAATACTATGGTTCCTTTTATGGGAATTGAAAACATTTTTTTCTTAATACCCTACTTCTCTCTGGGACACAGAACCAACATGGAAGCTTATTCTCTACTGAGAGTCATCATTTAAGTTCTTAATAAAAATGCAAAGAGGCATGAAATGTAGTTGAGAGAAAAAGAATATTAACATGAGGAATCAACCTGAAAAGCAATTCATTCAAATCGTCTTGTGATGTTTCATTCCTGAAACTTCTATAAACATAATTTTCATCATTTAATGACTCAGGTAAAACAGAAACATCATTCCATTTTGGTCTCATCTTTGTTGTAAAATATGTTGATAGTCTTGAATAGTACTATATGATACAAACTTTTTTGAATTACTTCTAACAAATAAGGATAATATTTCCCTTGATTGTAGATATTTCCAAGATGAGTGATAATTTGCTGAAATTACATTTATTATCAAAGTCAGTATTTTGCTTCCACTTCTGCAGACTTAAAATTCTAATTGTCATTATTCAAATTGCCCTTATTCATTTATTAAAAACCTTGTATTTGGTGCTTCATAAATGCAAGCTCCTGTATCAGACACAATTCAAAATATGGTAGCTCCTTTGTCTTCTTTTAGCCTGAGATTACAGCAAGTATGGCAGAATAAATTTAAAAAGAGGGCAAAAGTGAAAGGACAATAATAAGGTTTATGAAGGACTGTTTTGTATTGGTTTCAACAAATTATCTTAAATCTCTGATTCAGTCCTCATGGTATAAAATCCCATATACAAAAAAAAAGTGAAATGAAACAATCTCATTTATTTCTTTCTGCTAAAATTGCATTTGTATTTGGAACACTGAAATATTGAAATGCATATGAGGTACAATTTTAAGTAGTAGCAGAAATATATGCTTGAAATGTCTAAAGTTACTTATAACCTACTGCAAACTTTACAGAATAGGTCATAGGCCTTTGGAAAAGGTAAAATAACTGAACAAAATCAAAGGAAAAAAACTGAAAGGAAAGAATAAGACATAAAAGAAAGAAAAACAAGACGAGGAAAGTAATAATGCCAAGGATAAAACAGCAATTTATATTTTGTTTTCTAACTGATTTAAAGGAATATTATTTGTATTTAAATATTCTAGTTATAAATCCATCAATGCTTAGGCCTCCATTAGTTTTCAAAACCATGGAATTAAAAATCTCTAGGAATAAAAGGACCTTAACTGTGTTCGGATCTCACATGAAGAAATGAACCTGGAATTTAGTTAATTCCGTTTTCTTTACTATCAGAGCTTTAAGTGACTCAGCTGAATTCAGAGTTGAATTTTTTCTCCAAATGAGATCTGAGATTTAGGAATCTCATGAAAAGTAAGACAATAAAGAAATGAAAAAATCTACTGATGCTTAGAGCAGAGTAGCGATAAAGATTTGATGTAATAGGCATATGAGAATATTTCTTTCATTTTAATCACAAGTTGATGTTAATATAAAATGTTAAAGATCTGATTTTTGCCTGTATGTATGTATTTATAAATGCTCTAGGCATTGGTATCCTAAGTTGAATAATTGTTGAGTGCTTTTCCGAGGTTGGGAGCTTGACGTGGTTGAATAAAAATTACTGAGATGAAACTGGATTACAATGATTGTCAGGGGAAGCCCCATTTGCCATTATACAAATGAGCCAAACACTAGAAAATAGCTCCAGTACATCTGTTTATAATGGGGTTTGGCGTTTGAAACAAGATTATTAGGTTCATCTGCAATATCTTAACAATGATCTAGTTCCCAGCTTGCTAATAATTCATGCATTTGGGTACAGAAAAATACAACTTATGTTTTGTGCAGAAATAAATAACATGTAAGCTGTATTTTACTCTGAGATGAACATCATGATAAATAATTCTAAAAGAATTTTTTTTTTCATTTTTTCCCCCCAATATTACACTCTAAATTTCCCGGGCATGTTAGGTAGAGGGACTTTAGTATGATGCAGGTTCTACTGCAAAGTCAACATTTTATGTCTGACTGTAAAACATGTTATTAAGGATTCAGATGAGAAAACATGAAGCTTTACCTGATCAGAGAGTTAACACAATTCAAGCAAAAATACCTCAGAAGCAATCTTTTTCCAGAAGAAAATAATGACAACCAGTTAGTTTGTAAATAATCCAGATATAAATCCAGTCTTTGACTCCAGTCTTGGGCAAGTACTCTTGGTTTATAAAGCTAAATCCCAATCTGGCTCACCAGGAGAAACCGCTGGGGGCCACCCAAACCTACTAAATAAGGATCTCTGAGGAAATATGATAAAATTTGTAGTTTTACAAAAGCTATCCCAGCGCTTTTGGATGATCCATCAGGCTTGGGGACCGCCAGTCTACGTGAAACTTACTTTTTACTAAAATAAAATTTCAGAAGAACCAAGAAAAATCTGTTTTTGTAAAATAAAAACTTTTTCAGATATAATGTGAGTTCAGTATGTAAATGAATCTCAGTATATAAAGGCTAATTATTTGCTAATGTATTCTTCCCCCAAATTCATTGGGTTGATAGGCCTCGGGATTGTATAAGGTAAAAAGCTTTTCTTAAAGTAAAATGGGACCTATTTCAACTGGATCCTAACCTAGAGAATGAATCTCTCACATTTTAGTGAAGAACGCATCACATTAACTTAAATCAAATTATAATTCAGTTTCATCCAGACCTCGAATTTATGGCTGTACAAGACTTGGTTTGTTTTTGCTTTGACATTCCATGACCTTTGACCATAGATAAGGTACTAAGTCTTTTATCTCCATTTTACGCCTCATTTGTTTATGTCCAGGAATTTGACAAAGCAATAACAATTGTTCCTAATTCAAAGTGGACTTTGAAATGAATTCATTTAATAAATATTTATTAAAAGAGTATTTTACGTCAAGACCTGATTGTCTGATAAAGGAAAACTCTCTTATTCATTTAGCATTCATTAAAGGCATCAAAAATCATTTATTGACTCTTTTCATGGATATATCGGAAGTATCAGGTGCCAAGAAATAGAAGAAATTGAGTGATTCAATTATGTACGAAATACCAGAAATGCATCACTAACTGTTCACTCCGACTTCTGTTGAGTTCAAAGACATATATTGTACTACTGTGATGTTCAAGGCATTGATTAAGGTTAGAAATACACACGAAGACCTATATTCTATGAGCACACAATGTAAAGTGAAAATATCAATTGCCTAAACACCTGGTATTTATTAGTATATTCATTGGTATCTCTACAGGATATCACAAATCATCTATTGAGCTTAAAAAATAAAAAGAAACATCTGCCAAAAGAAATGGGCCTATGGAATATTTTAGTAGAAAATATGAAGACAAGATATTAAAAGCAAGATATGTTTTACATTGAATAATTGTAGAAGACGTAAGAACAATATTTTGTTAATGTATTTACATTATTTTTAAAGACACTATTGAGTTTTGTCAGAACTGATGGTTACATTTAAAAGCTTAACTTGCACATTTGCATATATATTGAGTTCAGAGCTTTTAGTAGCCTGAATCTTATAGATGAAACCAGCTTTTAATAATTATCTTATATTTCTTCAATAAGTAATTATACTTAATCAAGATTCAATTTGACTAAAATCATTTTTATTGTACAGCTATTGCTCCACAGTAAGAAAAATTCAAGTGTTAGTGGATATAATTTATAAGTTCTTATTATGATTTACCCATATTTATTTTAATGATTTTTAAATATCAACAGAAAAAATGAGATGCGATATATGTCCTTAGCTCCTCAAACTGGTGTCACTTGTTTAAAAATGTTTTTCTATCTTATAAAGTCCCATTTTTTTTTTATGCCATCATTGATCTTGCTGTAGCCAAAAATGTAAGTAAAATGTGTATTTTAGCCAGGGGGATCACCTGTCTCTCAACAACCAAAATATTCCATGGCCAGTAGAAGTCTAAAACCATCCCCAAAGATTGGTGCAAACTCTCAAGGGGTGATGGTCTCGAGAGGAAGATGGAGACAAAAGGGTACCAGAGGAGATGGTCTCAAGATCAGACCTGATCACCATCTCATAAAATCTCATCTGATCTTGAGACCATCTGATGTGGCACCCTCTTGTCTCTGTCTTTATACATGCATCCTCTAGGGTGTGCCATATTGCTCCAGATATGAGATTTGACATCATTTTCATTTCAAAGCCAAAAACAAACAAAAATGAATTTACATGTACAGCAATACAAGTATTTGTGATTATGGAACATTTTCTCAAAGACTTAAAGAGGAAGATGTACCGAAATGGATTACCCTCATTCTAACTTCTCAGTTTCTCATTGGGAGTCTCTCTCCTTTCTTCAATATAAACCCATGTGCTGTCAGTGAACCCAGCTTCTTCCCTGAAGTAGAGTGATTTCATGCTCCTGGCTGTAGTGATTGGTGGAATGATCTGCACATGGACAAATGAGGCTTAATGAAACTAATAAACATTTTGCCTAGAAAAGGCTCTTTGCTCCTGGATTTCAACCTGAAAATTGCTGGCAGCCATCTTGCAACCATGAAGACATGTGAAAAACAAAGAAGAAAAGAGTCAAGGAATATATTTTGCTAACCTTGTTCAAGCCCTGACTCAAGCCAATCTTCCTAGTGTCTTATGATTATATGAGGCAGTCAATTTCAGTTTTTGTTAGCTTCCTTTTCCATTTGCACCAGGAAGACATAAATGGTGTGATCTTTTTGTCCCTTATATAGACTTAATATAACAATGTATTTAAAGAATTTACAGGCAGGGAAAAATTCTTCCTTTTTCTTCCTTAATTAAGGTAACTAGAACTAGGTAATACATTATATTTAACTTTTTCCTTGGTTACCATAATTAAAGCCATAATTTAATCCTATGCTCCACTGCAATAAACATCTTTGCCTAGATTGAAGTACAGTTATGTTTCCATAACTGTATTTCCTCTACCACTATATTTTCTCTTTATTTTGATATTCCCACTGTGTCAATATCTTTTATTAAAAACGACTTTGATGGCAAAATTTTAATTGTTCAAAGTGAAAAAATAAATAATCTAGTTTTTTATTAGTTAGAAAATCCTTCTCCAGAAGTGCTATTTGCAATAATATAAAAACTTTGCACTACATAATGAACATTTTGAATT
This sequence comes from Pan troglodytes, assembly GCF_028858775.2. NCBI lineage: Eukaryota > Metazoa > Chordata > Mammalia > Primates > Hominidae > Pan > Pan troglodytes. Next base: position 85,208,970 of record NC_072413.2, read on the forward strand.
AAAACAACAACACTAGTATAATTTAATGGATAAATTAGATTGTTTTATTTTTCCAGGAAATTACTACAAATTATAGGGAAGGAACCACAAGATGACAGCACAGAATTAGTTAATGAGTTGGAGTGAATAAATCAATTAAAGGAAACACATTTTCTGAATTAATGATTATTATATTGTGATTGAACAACTGATGAATTTAAATACAGACACAAACATACGATTTTTCTCTCTCTCTCTCTATATATATCACACACACACACACACACACACACACACGTGAATGCCTATCTGTTCCAATGTAGGTAACTGGTTTTCATTTTCTAAACCAAAAAAAGGATAAAAACGTACCTGAAGAAAAAAGAAGTTTAAAAGAATGACTGATGTCTCTTCTGGCCTCTTCCTTAATTGTGTGCATTGAAGAGGGAGACAGTCGTAGAAAGCAATTCTGAACTATCAGTACCCACATCAGTTGCAGATTTACTTCCTGGATAGTAGAATAATTTCCCTGTTTCCCAAGGTGTTAATAGATAAACCTTAAGAGCAGTAAGAACAGTGCCTAAAATCCTAAACTGAAGGGGAATAATATGACTTAAACAATAGAAACACAGTATGTGTAAATTCAGCATAAGGAAGAATTGTGCTGAAAGGATAAGAAGATGTTACAAAATAAAAAAAAAAAATCAAAGACTGTATAGAACTAGAACTTCAAAAAAACTTGGACCTGTTCTGAGAACTTGTGTAATAGGAACAAATGGGCAACCAATCGCTTTAGGGACTTGCAAAAGGAATGAATGAGCATCATTTATCTACTCTGATGCCGCTCAGATGCAGATTGGTGATTCATAGACAGTCTGACCACTAAGCTTCACTTACTCGCTGACCCTTGATTGGCCAAGACTCCCTCATTGGCAATCTTTCCAAGAGTAAATGTACTGAGAGAGACTCAGTTTCTCAAAGGAATATTAGGGTGCTGCTTCCAAAGGAAATGGAGAGGGATATTGCTTAGGCCACCAAAACAGACTGGGCTCAAATCCAAAACTGTCCAGAAAAAGAAAGAAAATAAGAGGCTGAAAGCAAGAGAGAAAAAAGTAAAAGCCACCAGCTCAAGTAAAGTAATCTGGGAGAATGCTTTATATATTTCTCTAAAGACAAGTAATAAATTATAGTTTATGATATTGTTTTGTGCATAATTATATCAAAGGGGAGAACAAGCCAATTTTTCCTTTCCAAATTTCCCAGGTAGAAAGCAAACAAACTGTTTTACAACATCCACGCTTAGAATAGATTTGCTTTCTTCTGACCCAGTGGGTAACACACATTTTAACGTTGTTTTTCCTTTATGTAGCTTCTTAAGCCTTTACCATTTTATCTACAGTGTATAAGTTGATGTAGTTGCCCTGTGTGCTTTGCTAGCCTCTGATATTTTTTCCTTCAACCTGAAGTGCACGACATAGCCATGTGTTTGAGGTTTTAATATTTTTGTAATTACTTTATTAATGGGCTGCAAGTGTTTTACACCTATTCTTTTGAAAGAATGGTTGCCAGTTCTGACATGCATTTTGGAATTTGAAGCTTAGAGAAATTAACAAAGTTTTATTTATTCATTTATTTACTTATTTATTCTGAGATGGAGTCTCACTCTTTCGCCCAGGCTGGGGTGCAGTGGCGCGATCTCGGCTCACTACAACCTCCACGTCCTGAGTTCAAGCTAGTCTCCTACCTCAGCCTCCCGAGTAGCTGGGATTACAGGCGCCTGCCACCATGCCCGGCTAATTTTTGTGTTTTTAGTAGAGACGGGGATTCACCGTGTTGGCTGGCTGGTCTCAAACTCCTGACCTCAGGTGATCCACCCACCTCGGCCTCCCAAAGTGCTAGGATTACAGGCATGAGCCACTGTGTACGGCCAGTTGTATTTATGTAATAAGGCATTATTTCTTGATCATCTGATCTTAATATTTTCAGGACAATGCCATGTTACAATTTTATCGGTAAAGTCTTTGTTACACGAAGCAATCTTCTTACTAATTTTTTCTTAGTCATTAACAGTGGTCATAACACATTTTTCTATTGAATACATGAAGTATATTGCTTTTATTTGTGATTTTTCAATGGTTTTGGCATGTTTACAAACTTATGCAACAATAACCACTATCTAATTCCAGAACATGTGCATCATCCCCGAAAGAAACACCTTATTCCTTAGAACTCACTCTCAATTCCCAACCCCTGCCTCCTTCTAGCCTCTAGCAAGAATTAATGTAATTAATATAATTTCTGGCTCTATTAATTTGCATTTTCTGGACATTTAAGAATGTCCAGAATCATAAATGAAATCATGCGATATTCAATATGTGGTGTTTCCTGTCTGGACTTAGCATAGTGTTGCTTAAAAATATGTTGTTTAAAAATGTATGGACTTAGCATAGTATTTTCAAAGTTCTAATGTTCTATCATATAACAATGCTTCATTCCTTTTCATGGCTGAGTAATATTTCATTGTATGGCTATATTACAGTTTGTCCATTCATCAGTTAATGGACATTTGGATGGTTTCCCCCTTTTATCTATTATGAATAATGATGTTATGAACACCCAAGTACAAGTTTTTGTAGGAACATATGTTTTCAATTCCCTTGGGCATATACTCAGAAGTAAATTGCTGGCTCATATGGTAACTCGATGTTTAAGTTTTTGAGGACCTGCCAAATAATTTTCTAAAGCAATTTCATTTTATGTTCTCACCATCAGTGTATAAGGAATCCAATTTCTCCACGTCATCTCTAACATTTGTCATTGCGTATTTTTGATTATAGCCATTCTACTTTTCTGAAAGTGGTATTATACTGTGGTTTTGATTTGTATCTCTCTAATGACTAATGGTGTTGAGTATCTTTTTTTATTTTAATTTTTTGTAATGACAGCCTTTCTTTGGAGAAAGGTTTATTACATTTCTTGGCATTTTAAAATTGCATTGTCTTTTTATTATTGAGCTACTTGTATTCTTTGTATACTCTGAGTGCAACTATTGTATCAGATATATTATTTGCAAATATTTCCTCCTACTTTGTGAGTTATCTTTCTGTTTTCTTAATGGTATACTTTGAAGCACAAGTATTTTTAATTTTGATGAATCTCAATTTTGTTTTTCTTTTTTGTTTGTAGTTTCATTTAATCCTTGTGTACTCCAATATGATAAAGATTTTCACCTACATTTTTCTTTAAGAGGTTTATACTTTTAGCTCTGACATTTAGAACTTTGAACTATTTGAATTAATTTTTGTAGATGGTATGAGATTGGGTTTCAAATTAGTTCTTTTGCATGTGGATATTCAGTTGTCCCAGAATTGTTTGTTGAAAAACATATCATTTTCCCTTTGAATTATTCTGGTATCGTTGTCAAAAAAATCGATTTATTTCTGATTTTAGCTATTTTAGTCTTCTATTTTTTTTTTCTCTTAGTCCTTCTAGCTAAAATGTTTAAATTTCATTGATGGTTTTTCTGAAAAATCAACTTTTGGTATAAGAGTTTTTTCATTGATTTCTATTCTCTATTTTATTAATTTCTGCTGTCATCTATTATTTTCTTCATTTTTCTTGCTTTGAGTTTATCTTGTTTATCATTTTAGTTTCTTATCATGAAAGATTAAGTTATTGACGAGCTATTTTTTAATATAGACATTTTATCTAATACATTTTTCTCTGAGTGCTTTAGCTGAATTCTCTAAGTTTTGATATGTTATTTTTTATTTTCATTCATCTCAAAGTATTTTATAATTTCCCTTTTGTCTTCTTCTCTGAACCACTGGTTATTTAGAAGTATGTTATTTAATTTCCAAATCTGTGAATTTACCAAAATAATTTTGCTACTGATTTCTAATTTCATGTCACTGTGATCTGAGGACATACTTTGTATGCTTTAACTTCCTTTAACTTTACTGAGACTTCTTATATAGTCTAAAATATGATGCATCATGGGGGATGTTTAATGTGAATTTTAGGAGATATATGTTCTGCTGTTGGGTGTTCTATAAATGTCTATGTCTAGTTGTTGGGTAGAGTATTCTGTAAATGTTCATTATCTCTAGTTGTTCTATACTTTTGTTATCTTCTATATTTTTGCTGGTCTTACGTCTAAGTTTTCTACAAATTATTATAAGCACAATATTGAATTCTTTAACTATTACTGTTGAAATATCTAATTTTCTTGTCAGTTTTCTGTCAAATTTTGTTCATGTACTTTAGGCCTCTATTGTTAGGTGCATAGTTGCTCATATTTTCAGGCCTTCTTGATAGATTAATGCTCTTAAAAATGTAAGATCTCTTTTTTTGTTTCTACTAACAATTTTTTTTATTAAAGTCTACTTTTTCTTATATAGTCGCTCGAACTTTCTTTTGATTCCTATTTGCATGTTTTTCATGCATCTTTTTTACATTCATACTATTTATGTATTTTAATCTGAAATGTGTCCTGTAGATAACATATAGTAGGACAATTTTTTTGTCTTTTTTGCCAATTTCTGCTTTTTGATTACATTATACAATCTATTTACATTTGATGTAATTACTAATAAGGTAGGATTTACATCTGTCTTTTAGCTAATTGTTTTCTATATGCCTTATGCCTTTCTTGTTTTTCTATTTGTTTATTAATCCCTTTTTATGTTAGATAGAATCATTTAAGTGCCATTTTAATTCCTCTGTTATTTCTTTTACCGCCTATTTTTGAGTTGTTTTCTTCGTAGTGGTTCTGGGAATTACAAGCCACATCTTAAAGCATAGCAATCTAGTCCATATTAATAACAACTTAATTTCAATAGTTACTTCCTTCACCCTCCTTTGACCTATTATTGTCATACATATTACATCTTTATATATTATAAGTTCATCCACAAAGATATATAATTATTGCTTTTTGCAGTTGACTTGCAAATAGGCCAGAAAAAAAAAAACTGTGATAAACAAAACATATGTTTATACTTTCATTTTCACTTACGTGCTTAGCTTTACTTGTGCTGTTTGTTTTCTCTGTGTTCTCCAACTTGAAAACCTACCTATAGTATTTCTTATAAGAAATGTCTATTAGTGGCAAATTCTGGCAGTGTCAGTTTTTGTTTTTCTGCAAATGTCTTAATTTCTGCCTCATAATCTATATTTCCTTTGTTGCTAGATATAGAATTCTTGGTTGAGAGTCTTTTTTCTTTTAGCCCTTTGAGTATGACATTGCACTGCCTTCTGGCCTCCATGATTTCAACAAAAAATTGGCTGTTCATTTTATTAAAAATCTCTTGCATGCGATGAGTTGCTTCTCTCTTGCTGCTTTCAAAATTCTCTGTTTGTCATTTGACAGTTTGTTTATGATATGTCTAGGCATGCATTTAAAATTTCTCCCAGATAAATGTTGCAGAGGTCCTACTTGTTTTGGCCATATATGTTGAAAATAATGAGCAAAGTTTTGGCTTCATCCCTTTTTACTTTCTTTCTTTTTGTTGCTTTAATTGTGGTTAAAAAACACACATAATATTAAATTTACCATTTCAACTGTTTTTAAGTATACAGTTCAGTAGTGTTAAATATATTCACATTTTTGAGAAACAGATCTGAGAACTTTTTTGTCTTGCAAATCTGAAACTCTATACTCATAAAACAGTAACTCCCCATTTCTCCATTCCCCTAGACCTTGGCAATCACCATTCTACTTTCTGTCTCTCTAATTTTACTAATTTAAGTACCTCATATGAGTGGATATATGACTTTCCATGACTAGATTATTTCACTTAGTGTAATATCCTTAAGATTTATCCATGTTGTAGCATTTCAGAATTTCTTTCCCCTTTAAGGTTGAGTAATAATCTATTGTATGTGTACATATTTTGTTTATTCATTCATTTATCGATGGATGCTTGGGTTGCTTTTACCTCTTGGCTATTGTGAATGGTGCTGCTCTGAACACACATATGTAAATATCTAGCCCCGCTGCTTTCAATTATTGTGGATATATTTTCAGACATGGGATTGTTGGATAATATGGTAGTTCTATTTTTAATTTTTTGAGAAAGCTTCATACTGTTCTCCGAAATGATGGCACCATTTTACAATCCCACCAACAGTGCATGATGGTTTTACTTATTTTTTTCACATTCTCATCAACACTTGTTATTTTCTGTAGTTTTTTAAAATAGTACCATCCTAATGGATGTGTGGTAATATCTCTCCGTGATTTTAATTTGCATTTCTCTGATAACTAGTTGATCATCTTTTTACATGCTTGGTGGCAATTTGTATGTCATCTTTGGAGAAATGGCTCTACAAGTCCTTTGCACATTTTTTATCTGGTTATTTTACTTTTTTTTGTTGAGTCATAGGAGTTATTTATATATTACAGATGTTAACTTCTTATCAGATACAGGATTTGCAAATATTTTCTCTCATTCTATCAGTTGCCTTTCCATTCTGTCAATTATGTCCTTTTATATACAAAAGTATTTAAGTTTGATAAATGCCAGTTGTCTATTCTTACTTTTGTTGTCTGTGCTTTTCATGTCATATGCAAAAAATCATTGCCAAGTGCAATGTCATAAAGATTTTCCTCTATATTTTCTTCCAGGAGTTTTATAGTTTTAGTCTTATGTTTAGGTATTTAATCTATCTTGAGTTCATCTTGTATATGGTGTAAGATATGAGCCTGACAATTCATTTGCTTGGGAATATTAGGTGTATTTTTTTTTTTAGTTTATCCCACTTAGAGTTTATTGAAATTCTTGAATATGTCTATTAATGTTTTTGCTCAAATTTGGGAAAATTTAGTCATAATGTCTTCAGATATTCTTTCTGTCATCATCTCTCTTTTCTCTTCTGAGACTCCCATAATGTGTATATTCTTGTGCTTGATGGTATCCTAACAGTGTCTGATACTTTGTTCATTTTTTTCCTATTTTTTCTTTATGTATCACTCTGAAAGTCTCAATTGACCTATCTTAAATTTTGTTGATTACTTTTTCAGACAGTTAAAATCTGCTTTTAATCCCTTCTAGTTAATTTTTTATTTCAGTTACTATAATTTTCAAGTTCAGAATTTTCTTTTTCAAGTTCATATTAAAGAGATCTCTATCTCTTTATTGATATTCTGTATTTGTTGAGATGTCATTCTCATACCTTTTTTTATATTTCTTTAGGCATTATTTTCTTTAGTTCTTGGAACATGTTTTAAAATAATTGACTTAATGTCCTTGTCTAGTTATGCCTAATGTAGGATTCCTCAGCAACAATTTCTATTGCCTGAGATTTTTCTTGTGTTGGGGCTATATTTTACTGTTTTTAAAAAAGTCTCATAATTTTTTGTTAAAAACTAGATATTTTAAATAATATAATGTGATAATTATGAAAGTCAGATTATTTCCACAATATATATAGTTTTTGTTATTGATGTTTGTTTTTGTCCTTGCTATTTGTTTAGTGAATTTCCTGAACTACTTCCATAAAGTCTGTGTTTTTCGTCACATGTAGCCACTAAAGTCTTTGGTCAGTGGTCAGTGAATGATTGGTCAGACATGTCCTTATATGTTTTGAAACTATAAATTTCCCAGCCTTTGCTGAGAGCTTCTATATACAGTTTGGATAGGCCTTCAATGCTTAGGTAAGCAGCTTAAAATTTTGCCTTTACTTTTTACTTTTAGCTTTCGTCAGAGCCTGAAGGTTAGCAAGAGGCAACAGATTAGGGCCTTCTCAAGTCTTTTCTGGGTGTGCACACATCCCTGCATATATTCAAAGCCTTCTAGAGTCACAAGAAAAAGTTAGAGCTTTTCAAAGGCCCCTATAGACAACTTTGCAAGTTTTTCCCTTTATGTTTTTTGTTGAGCTTCTTTATGGTCACAGCTGTTGTCATTGCCTCATGAAGCTGCAATATTAAACAACCACTGTTGATTGTTTTTCACAAATGTAGCCCCAGAATTGAAAGCTCTGTAAAGTTGGTGAGGTCTGATTTAGGCCAAATAAAGATGAGTTCTGCAAATGGATCTTTCTAGAGAACTGCCAGACATGTCATGTAATGGCATGTATGAATATGGGCTTTTGGGGAGCTTCAAACCCATTCTGTCCCTTCCAAAACGTGTCTGCTTTACATGGCTACCATCATTATGAGGCTTTTTTTTTTTTTTTCAAAATTTCTTTAAAGCTAGGGAGAGGAATAAAAATAATTTGAAATGTGGCAAAGCTCACTGTTGTCATTGAGATTCAACCATTTTTCTTCAACAAAATTCCTTGGATTATTGCAGGCCTTTGGTTAATTCCCAGAGTTCTTAAAACATTGATTAGACAATAAATTACTATTACTATTAATTTTGGAGTCAGTGTTTTCATTCTTTTATAGAAGAGTAAATTCTTGGAGAATCTTACTTTGCCATTCCTATGCTCTTACATGTTTGAGGATTTTTTGTAATTTTAATTTTAATTTAATTAATTAATTAATTTTTTTTTTTTTTTTTTTTTTTTAGAGACAGGGTCTGGCTTTGTCATGCAGGCTGGAGTGCAGTGGTGTGATTACCACTCACCGCAGCCTCAAATTCCTGTGCTCAAGTGATGCTCCCACATGTTTTAAGCAGTAATAATAGTCCATTCTTAAATCTTTTAATGTTCTTTATTAATACGTAAATAATAAACATGTGGGATCCATTGCAATATTTTCTAAGGCATGCAATACATGCACAACTACATCGCTTTCAGAATAGCTCCTTCTTTATAAGAATGGTTGCAATCTTCTGAATCTTGTCCTCTTTCCAAATAAATTCCAGTAGCAGTGGTTTGTAGGATTTGAATATGGGATTTGAATATCTACATTGATTGAACTGGTAGGTATTTTATATGACATAATTTAAATGTTTTTGTGATAAATATTAAGTCTATTTATACTCTGGGAAGGAGAAAGACACTCTGAGTGTAATTTTATAGAATATTCATAAGATGAGTTAAATCAGATTTTTGACAGCTCTTTTTATGGATTTTATTTAAATTACAAGTGTTTTTAACTGTTTTCCAGATGCAATTATCACAGACCACAGATTCACGTTCTTTATAACCCTGGGGAGAAATCACACAATTACATAGTCAGAGATTTAAACTGAAACAAATTCTTAAATACAAATTGTCTATTATATGAATAGTATGTAAATAATTAGAATTTTACTAAAGAAGGCAAAAAGCACCAGACATACTTCTGACCTCTTTATACAACCAGTCACTGAATTTAAAATGCTAATTTCCACTGGCTGTGCTTCAAAAATGATGTACATTGAACACAATACTAATTATTTAAGATTTCAATGAATATTGAAAGAAGGCAGAAAGAGAAGATTTTGTGCATTTAAATGTGTTTTTAATCTGCCTTTCAAGAGAGGTATTTATTTACAAATAAAACACTTTATTGCTTATCTTGTAAACACATATTTACAGTGGATAAAGAGCTTTCAGGAAAATTGTTAATGTAAGTAATGTTAAACACATCCATCAGGGTTCATAAAGTATTTTGTGATATACCGGCTGCAACCTAGAAAATGATTTTTCTGGCCTGGCAAGTTGGCCATTGCCTATAATTCCAATGGTTTGGAAGGCCCAGGCAGGAGGATCACTTGAAGCCAGGAGTCGAAGACCAGGATAGGCAACATAGTGAGAGCCCATCTCTACAAAATATAAAATTAAAAAAATGATTCTCTATAATATTAACATTATGAAGGAAACTTTTAATTCAAGGCAACGTCAATGAAATTGCAAGTTATAGGGTTTTGGATTCAACTGAAGTCTAGGCTGTCAAAATACCTTTAAGAATCCTTCTAGTCATTGTAAATACTGAAAGATCACTATCAACTAGTAGCTCATTTTAAGAAAATATTCCGCTGTCCTAATATGATGTTTTTTTCATTATTCATGAACTTTTTCTTTTATTTTTGAGACAGGGTCTTGCTCTGTTGCCCAGGGTGAAGTGCAGTAGTGTGATCTCCATTTACTACAACCTCTGCCTCCTGGGTTCAAACAATCCTCTCACCTCAGCTTCCTGAGTAGCTGGGACTACAGGCACATGCCGCCTCACCCAGCTAATTTGTGTATTTTTAATAGATACAGGGTTCTGCCGTGTTGCCCAGGCTGGCCCTGAACTCCGAGGCTCAAGTAATCCACCTGCCTCAGCCTCCCTAAGTGCTGGGACTACAGTCATGAGCCACCACGCCTGGTCATTCATTAACTTTCCACACACACACATAAATAATGTTAGAGCCTAAACTAGATGATAACAAGTCTTTCTGGACATTCCTGAAATAGATCTACATATGAATTTTCTACAATGAATTAAAGTAAACTGAATTTTACCCTTGTTCCAAAAAGATGTGTTTGATATTCTATGTCAAGTAACAGGTATGTAAAAAGGAACAAGGGGATTGTTATGTGAGAATAAGAGCTTGCATACCCCAGACTAGCAGCATAGCACACCACTGGAATGTTGGAAGCCCTGGATTCTGCCCTTGCCTTATATGCAGGCTTCAGTAAATTGTTTAACCCCTCTGTGTATAGTTTTCTTATCTGTAAAATAATAATGGCATTATTCACATGGCAGAATGCTAAGCAAAATAGGTGCCCGATACATAACAGCTAGTATTTTTAATTAGCAAAAACATGTATTATGGAGTCAAAAAATGAATTCTAAGGTGAATGTGAGTTTTTGACTTGAAGAGTCCCAGGAGGAAGTCAGAGGTTTTCTCACGATGAGGTAGATGAAAAGTTCAGGAAGTTTGTAAAAACAATGTTAGGAGTGATTGACATCTTCCTCTGCATTCAAGACACAATCTTCAAGTGATCTGTGCTATTTCTGATGGGCTCGTATATGGATTCTATCAGCCTAGTTAAGACCACCTTCAACAATCTACCCTGAGGAAATGTCCTAAAAGTCAGGTATGCTGCAAAAAGTTGCCCCCAACCCAGAGAGGAGCAGGCTGGACAGTAGCTTGTCTGTATTAAACCCACAGCCTCTAGAGAAAGGTTTTTGAGGAGATTCCATATGCTGACATATATTAATACATCATCCACAAATTAGGGGAATCTTGTATCTCCAAAGAACATGGTATTATACAGTGGTTAAGATCTCTGGCTCAGATTGGGCGCAGTGGCTCACGCCTGTAATCCTAGTACTTTGAGAGGCCGAGAGGGGTGGATCACTTAAGGTCAGAGGCTCGAGACCAGCCTGGCCAACACGCGAAACCCTGTCTCTACTAAAAGTTCAAAAATTAGCCGGACTCTGTGGGGCACACCTGTAATCCCAGCTACTCGGGAGGCTGAGGCAGGAGAATCGCTTGAACCTGGGAGGTGGAAGTTGCAGTGAGCTGAGACTGTGCCACTGCACTCCAGCCCGGGCAACAGAGTGAAACTCTGTCTCAAAAAAAAAACAAAAAAAAAAAAGAAAAGAAAAGAAAAGAAAAAAAGATCCCTGGCTTAGTTAAAATTCCTATTCCCCCACTTACTAGCTATATAATTTTGGCTAAGCTTCAGTTTCCTCATATACAAAATTGAATGACTACAATCAATCCACAAAGCTTATTGTGAGCCTTCAGTGATAATATGTATAGAAATTACTTAGTGCAGTGACACACACCTTATAAACATATGCTGTATATTGACATACTAATAAACTATAACTAGTAAAGATCATTACATGCAGTGCAATTGTTAAAAAATATATGTGTAGGAAACACTCTCACTAAAATATACCATAAAATTTTGGCAAAATATTTGCATGGGGAGGTTAATTATCTGTTTGTTGTAAATGTCTCTGATTCTACAAGGTTTCTGGTTATGATTCACAAGAACTCACAACTCTTATAGAAAATATGTCATATGCAAAGTTTTGAAGTGGAAATTTCTACATCATGTATAAAAAATAACATTTCACAAGAACCTGCATTTTGATTCAAATATCACTTTAAAAAATGTGAAGCTAATCATGACTTATTGCAAGTGGGTATCGTAGAACACACATACTCCTGCTTCAAAGAAGTTGCTGCAGTGAAAAGGAAAATTCGTTTGACAAGCCCAGGCTTTTAGTGGGTTATAGACAAAGTTGGTTTCAGAATATTACCCTAGAATTGATTTTATCATTGTTAAAACAGTACCTGTCCATCATTAAGAAAGAGGTTTGATGATATCAGCATTTGTATGAGTAGACTTGAGCTCAGATTGCCCTTGGTTGAAATATTTTGCTGAAGAATTAAGAGAAAGACACCAAATAAGGGGCATTGGAATGAACTAATTATGAAGTGATAAAGACAACTGAAGTCTGCAAATTGACCAATTATAACTGACATAGCAGACAAGAGTGGGAAGATTTATGTTAAATGTGTTCTCGATTGTACTCCAGGCAGAGCAACTGGTGTTAGCAGTAATACGAAAAGATTCCCAGGAAATATAAATTCAGGTTAATCACTTTTCTTGATGACAACAAAAGGAGCATAAATTTGGTAAGAATTGACCAGGCCTTTTATTTGATGGGGCAGTATATCTGGAGCAAGCCTGTTTGTAGACATGCACAGAGTGATATATATTTTGCTTGTGTCTCAGATTTCTCACCTGTGAAATGAGGAGAGGTTGTCAGATAAGATCGAGGATGCACAGTTAAATTTTAATTATGGACACATAATGAATAACTTTTATTCATATGGCCCATTCAATATTTAGGAATACTTAAAATTTATTCATTGCTTCTCTCAAATTTAGATTTAACTGGGCATCCTTCATTATTATTTGCTAAATCTGGCAACCTAAATTTGGATAACAATGAGTTTGAAGATTAAATTAATTAATACATATTAAGCACTTAGAAAGGTATTCAGCACAATGGAAGTACTCAATTGACGTTAGTTTTTATTAAAATTACTACTATTATCTCACTGCGGTAAATATAAAAGTCTTCTTTATGAATTGAGATACGTCATTTCTCATGTAATAATATTTGGCTATTCACACATCTAAAAATTATAATCACTCCATGCAAGTAATTTTTTAATCTAAATTCATGCTCTTTGGGCCCAACCTTCTTGCATGAATGGCAAAATGATGTTTATATTGCTTTTGTTTACCAAGTCAATCTTTTAGGAATTAATTGTTTCTATTAGGGCACCTATTCTCCAATTTGGTTAACTGTCCATTAGAGAAAAATAGAATGACATCTAGATTTGCATAAATGGGTCAATTAGCTGGACTCTGTGTAGGTACTAATGGATGAAATAAAACTGCTTATCTTAATTCAAGATATATTTCATTTATTTTCTAATGAGAGACATGAGAAGGACTAATATTTTGAAGTGTTAGTTTGTGCCTCTCACATTCCCTGTCCCCAATTCTTTTTACCCTTTATTATTCCTTCTCTACTTTGCCCCCAGAATGCAAAATCATAGTTTGCTTCAAATGAATCTTGTCCTAGCAGAATCATTATTGGCATCAAATTCTTGTGTTTGTATGAGACACATCTCAAGTGGAAGTGTGATTTAAAGAAAATGTGATCTCATTTTATCACCACCACCCAGGCTAAATATCCTTTAAACTGAAGGAAGAGAAAGAAGATTTAGAGGGAAATCAAGAGAATCAGATGTTGGTGATGTTGCAGCCAGTTTCCTTCCCTAGGGAGAGGAATAGAACCTTGGGGAGATTTGGGGATTAGGAAGAGAGCACACTTTCTTTCCATCTCACTGCTTGGGGAGTTGGCAAGATTCCCAGAGTTCTCCAGCCATGATGGATATAGATAGCAGCATAAAGACCCCAGAGAAGTGGCTTGGAATAACCCAAGCCCAGTTCTCATCCATGTTGAAGGATATATTGACACTCATGTCATCTTATGTGAGCAGAAAGTTGCTGACAGGACACTGAAAGCCAGCAAAGTCAGTGACTTTAACCAGCAGATAAAGATTATATAACCGGAGACCAAATGGCAAAATAGATATTTTATACATATTTCCATAAAGTAATTCAAACCAATAATCAGATGCCATCCCTGAGAGGAGGATGCTATGTGTCCCTCTCAATCTCTAAGTTAATTTCTCTCCAATAAGAAAGGAGGGAGGATAAGTAGCCAACATTGCTAGATTTTTCCTCCTGAATCAAGAGAAAACACCAGAGTGGCTGAGTTTTCATCCTGGATGGAGTAAGATAAATGAGAAATCTATTATTACAAAAAAAGTTAAGTTTCTCATTCTTTCTCTAGAGCCCCTGTGATGTGTGAGGCTTGAAGACTTATGTCTGCCTTTAGTAATGATAAAAGCAGTTTAAGTTTTGCTAATATTAAAGACATGCATAACTAATTCATGAGAAGGTGTTTTGTTGTTGTTGTTGTTGTTGTTGTTGTTGTTGTTGTTTTCAGATGGAGTCTTCCTCTGTCACCCAGGCCGGAGTGCAATGGAATGATCTTGGCTCACTGCAACCTCTGCCTCCTGGGTTCCAGCGATTCTCCTGCTTCAGCCTCCCAATTAGCTGGGATTACAGGCACACACCACCACACTCGGCTAATTTTTTGTATTTTTAGTAGAGATGGGGTTTCACCATGTTGGCCAGGCTGGTCTTGAACTCCTGACCTCCTGATCTGCCCGCCTCAGCCTCCCGAAGTGCTGGGATTATAGGCATGGCCATAGCACCCAGCTAAGAAGGCTTAAATGAATATCTGATTGGATATGTAAGAGTGTTTATACGGAAGTTAAGAAGACCATTGATTCAGGGCCCACTATGTTCTAGGCACTATACTAGGCTCATGTTCATAATCTTAAGAGATTTGCTATTTTACAAGTATTAAACTTGGGGCATAAAGAGATTACATAATTTGAACAAGTCTCTGACAGTTTGTAGGTCGTAAGTGTCAGATTTGGTTGAGAGCCACTCACTTCCAAGTAGAAGCTTTTTGGAATATCAGAGCACATCGTCTCCCTGCTAAGTATCATCTGTTATCAGTCACTGTCCAACTTAACTATGAATAGCCAGACTAAATTTTATAGGAACCTTCTTACTCTCTTCATTTATATTTCAAGAATCTAAAGACCTTCATCAACACCAAGTTTCGTCAGAGGCACCTTCTGCCCATTTTAGCAGCTTTAAGACTAGGGCAACTGTAATAAACAATTTTTAACTTCCTACCTCAAATTGAACATGAAGAACATTAAAAATGTGCTTCTGCTGGCCGGGAGCGGTGGCTCACACCTGTAATCCCAGCACCTTGGGAGGCAGAGGCGGGCGGATCACAAGGTCAGGAGATTGAGACCATCCTGGCTAACACGGTGAAACCCCGTCTCTACTAAAAATACAAAAAATTAGCCAGGCGTGGTGGCGGGCGCCTGTAGTCCCAGCTACTTGGGAGGCTGAGGCAGGAGAATGGCGTGAACCCGGGAGGCGGAGCTTGCAGTGAGCCGAGATCACGCCACTGCACTCCAGCCTGGGCGACAAAGTGAGACTCCGTCTCAAAAAAAAAAAAAAAAAGAGTTTCTCCTATGAGAGGAGAAAGCTACTAAATTTCTGACAAAATCCCTGGGTTAATGAAAAAATCAATAGCAGAATATCCCAGAATATGTCACTTACTTCTGGAACACACATTACTTCCTAAAAAGTAGAGACACTCAATGTCCATTTGAAAGTGCATTTAAGTGGTGACTTTATGGAGTCCTTCTTCCATAGTTCAGGAGATATCATTTGGGGATACTTTTGTTATCTTTTAATTGAGTCCTGACCAAATAGTGTGCTTTGAGGTAGGGTTCTGATTTTCTATAAGTCCCATTTCTTAATCCTGAGCCATTTCTTTAGAAGGCTGCAGAAAAGTCAAATAGTTTCTAGAATATTATTGTAATATTGTCGTTAATTTTGGATGCTGAGGCTTTTCTTTAATTTTTAAGATGATTTTATAGATATGTCAATGGAAAACTTTGAAGAGAATGTCTGTGGCATTTTAACTCACTTCATCATTGTTTTTCTGGAAGTTTCTCAGCAATTAGTTTGTAATGTATGTTGCCTGTTTTGCTGTAAGTGCATTTCTGTAACTGACCTGTGAGAACAGACATTTATTGAAAAAAAAAAAAAAGGCTGCCTGGAGAACATTATTTCAGGCTCACCACTGCCTAGGAAAATAAAAAGCTATCTGCAGAATTGAGAGAAAAGAATCTCAGGGGGTATTATTTCAATGTTAAGCGTGGTTTGACAAAACAGGTTAAATTAAATTGCTAACATTAGAGTAGCTCTTCTCTTGCTATTGAGGCTAGGAAATAGATTGGTCTAAATATCTTAATGAAATATTCACAAAATGTAAATTTTATAGAGACAAATTACTTTTCATAAATTGAAAATATAATGTAATCAGTGTTTTGCATATTGCCTGTAAGACATTTTTTGAATAATCAATATTGATACTATACATCATTGATTCAAGAAAACCCCAGCCATATATGTATGTGTATGTGTATGTATGTATATATATATGTATGTATGTATATATACATATATGTGTGTGTATACACATATATACATATATATACACACAAACATGTATCTTGGTGCAATAGCTGGATTTTTTAGCTTAAAAATATTAGAATGGTATATGACACTCAACACCAAATAATCTGTGAAAGAAAGAATTGATAACTGCACTTCATTAAAATTAAAATTTTCTGCTCCACAAAAGACACTGTCAAGAGAATGAAAAGACATGTCACATACTGGGAGAAAATATTTCCTAAAGACATATCTTATAAAAGACTGTTATCCAAAACTTAACAAAACACACTTAATACTCAACAGTAGGAAAATGAACAACCCAAAGAAAAATGGGCAAAATCTTTACTAATCACCTCAACAAAGAACACATATAGGAGACAAATAAAAGCATAGGAAAAGGTGCTCCATATGTCTTCAAGGAAACACAAATGAAAACAACCATGTGATACTAACACACACCTTTTACAGAATGGCTAAAATCCAAAACAGTGACCGCAGCCAATGCTGGCAAGGATGTGGAACAACAGAAACACTCATATGTTGCTGGTGGAAATGCAAAATGATGCATGATACAGCCACCTTCGAAGACAGTTTCTTACAAAACTAAACATATTTTTATCATACACTCCTTGGTATTTACCCAAAGGAATTGAAAACTTATGTTCATACAGAAACTTAGACTTGCATTTTTATAGCAACTTTATTTATAATTGCCAAAACTTGGAAGCAACCAAGATGCCCTTCAGTAAGTGAGTGAATAAATAAACTGTAGTATATCCAGAAAATAGAATATTACTCAGTACTAAAAACAAATGAACTCTCAAGCCCTGAAAAGAAATAGAGGGAATTTAAATGCATATTACTAAGTAAAAGAAGCCAATCTGAAAAGGCAACATACTATATTATTCCAACTATATGACATTCTAAGTAAAAGAAGACAATCTGAAAAAGATACATACTGTATTATTCCAACTATATGACATTTTAAGTAAAAGAAGCCAATCTGAAAAGGCTACATACTGTATCACTCCAACTATATGACATTCTGGAAAAGGCAAAACCATGGAGAGGGTAAAAAGATCAGTGGTTCCCAGGCTTTGGAGGGAAGGAGAAATGAATAGGCAGAACACACAGGATTCTTAGGACAATGTAGCCATTCTATATTAGGCCATAGGGTGGATATCTGTCATTATACATTTATCCAAACATATAGAATGTAGAGAAGCAATGCAACCCTAATGTAAACTATAGACCTTGGATGAATGATAATGTTGTTTCTATGTAGATTCATGGATTGCAACAAATGTACCACCCTGGTGGGGGAAGTTAGTAATGGGCAGGCTATGCATTTGGGCAGGGAGGGGCATATGGGAAATCTCTATACCTTCCACTCAATTTTGTGCTGAGCCTAAAACTGCTCTAAAAATAAAAGTTAAAAATAATGAGTATGAGCAGAGTCTTTGAAGCCTGATAGCATGTCCCAGTATCCATATGTTAGGAAAGGACTCTTCCAACAACCTTTGAGATGTCCAGCCTTGTCAATTCACAAGCTCTGTGGTAAATCCAAGAAACCTGACTTTCTGCTTGGCTCTGTTTCTAATGGCTGAAGCCACATTCATTCTGGCATTATTCTGCTAATCTATTCTTCTAGAAAGGTTTCATCTGTTTCACTGAACAGAATAATTTAAACAATCCCTATTCTTTCCTTTGTTCATAATATTATTTGAAGAATTCCTGGAGAATTATGAAATTTTACCCAAATTAACATTGTGCTGAAATACCAAAGTGTTTTCTTTTGTAACAGTAAAATGTTAATGATTAGAATAATTATTTCTAAGGTAAACATAACATGTTACATTTTAAACAATTTCATTGAGCTTTATCCTAAGCCACTGCCTTGACATTTGGACTCATTAAGAAAAGAGAATTTGTGTCAATAAACTGACGGTCTTTAAATTTCACTTAAAATCACACTCTGATTTCCAGAAGCTAGGACCAAAAATTTTTGGATCTACAAGAAGTTTCTCTAAGAAACAATTTATCTTAAGCCAAGGATGAAAACATAAGGAGAGTTTTGATATTTTGAATCAGGTCCAAGAAGCTGGCAGTGTGAAACCACATGAAAATGCAAAGAATATTCTAAAGAAAAGGTTACTATAGTCTTTTGCAGTAATCCTAAAGATACATAGTTCATATTATGCCAGATTTAGATAGAATTACTTGGGGGGAAATGTTCTTATTCTACTGAAACTAGCTTTTCCCTCCTAATCAATCGGATAACATATTAGGCATTAGTGATAGAAAGACATTTGAAAGCTTTGCCATTTTAACATAATCATGAGAAATGTCTATAAATTTATGTAGTCTGAATTAGGAAAAGCTGCATATTATGGGGAAAATATAGCCACATGTCTATAGCAGAGAGAGAAATATGTTCAAAACAATGACCTGGAGACTATATGATGCCACCTAAGTGTCCTTCTAATCATCAAAGAACATTTAAAAAACACAATCTGTAGTTTTAGCAATAAGTTGACGGTGTACTACTAACCTATTGCTAAGTAGTAATTCATGGATAGTCTCTATTAAAGCATTATTGGACTTATATTTTTCATTTTATATTAATAAGCCAGTAATTATAATGTGCTACACATTCAAAAATTGAAGTATAAACATAAGCAAACATAAAACTAATATTTGATATCCTGGAGCTTCATATTGTGGAAATAAAAGCCATGAATTGAGGAATCCACTATAAGGATAGAATTTGATGGAGTATATGGAAATTTAATGTCTGGTTTCTGAAACATCTGGGTGTCTTTAAGACACTGTCTATAACCAGGTGTTAACATCTCCAAGATATGTCAAAAAAGTTAATTGATGTCTAAGATGACTAGTCCTCTGGTGGTCATAGGGCAGTAAGAGTGGATGAGGTGTCGCTATCAGTTTGGCAGGACGCAAAGCATAAGCCATTTCAGGAACAGCAAAAACTGTGACCACAAATTGAACGTTTCAGGCTAAGTCAACTTGAAATATGCCTATAAAAAACATAAATCATTAGAGGTTTAATGAAGAAGGGGGCAGCAAAAAAAAGTGGTCAAATACAATTGATTCAAGTGAATTACTAAAGTGCAATAGTTTTACTGATGTGTTTGTGTGTGTGTGTTTGAAGTGCACCAACGTCTAAGCTATTGTCCTTGATATTTTGAGTATATAAAAATGTTTATAAAAACAAATCTCTGCCCACAGAGTATTTAATCTATACTATTGAATGAGTCATCTCAGGCTGCCATAACAAAATAGCCTAGACTGAATGGCTTAAACAACAGAAGTTTACTTTCTCATAGTTCTGGAGGCTGAGAGTCTAAAATTAGGGTGACTTCATGGTCACTCTGATGAAGGCTCTCTTCCTGACTTGCAGATCGTTGTCTTTTCACTGTGATTTTACATGGCAGAGAGAGTGATCCCTCTGATATTTCTTCTAATAAGAACACTAATCCTATCTGATCAAAACCCTACCCTTATAACCTCATTTAAATCTACTATCCTCCAAAAAGCCCTATGTCCAAATACAGTCATCTTGGAGGTTATGGCTTCGACATATGAATTTGTGGGGAACAAGAACATTTAGTCCATAACAAGTACAGTACTTCCTGTCTCCCTACTAAACAATGATTAGAAAAAACAAAAAAGATAAAGGAATAAAAATGAGAAGATTAAAAAGAATAGTGTGAAAAAACATAGACACATTGCAGTGGATGTTTAGATGAGGAAGCTGTTCCTAGAAAATAGTTCATGGCAAATGCAGCATCACATAGGTAGGATACTTCATCAACCATATAATGTATTTCACAAATTGAAGCATGTCCTAGTCTATGTTGATATCTAAAACACCTGAGGCTGGGTAATTTGTAATGAAAAAAGGTTTTGGCTCACAGTTCTGCAGATTGTATGAGAAGTGTGGTGCTAGCATCTACTCAGTTCCTAGTAAGGGTCTCATGCTGCTTCTACTCATGACAGAAGGCAAAGGGGAGCTGGTTTGTGCAGAGGTCACATGGCAAGAGGGGAAGCAAGAGAGAGTTGGGGGGAGTGCCAGGCTCTTTTAAACATCCAGGGAACTAATAGAATGAGAACTCATTCATTACTGTGGGGGTGGCACCAAGACATTCACAAGGGATCTACCACCATAACCAAAACACCTCCTGCTAGGCCACACCTCCAACACTGGGGGTCAAATTTTAATATGAGCTTTGAAGGGGTCAAACATCCAAACCATAGCAAGCAATTTTAGAGTTAAAGTGGCACCATTAATAATTGCAAAATTGGTCAAGCTACAGATAGCCCATGCCACGGGCCAACCAGTCACATTGAGTCATTTGGTCTTATTGAAGAATAGAGTGTAAGAGGAACAAGTGAGGGGGATTCCTTGGCACCAAAGTCAATAAAGGTTTGGACTCTGATTGCAGGTAAATGAAAGCCATGCAAAGCTTCCTAAGGCTGGAGTGCCATGATTGAAGGTGGGCTTCCTTATGATGAATCAGGAAGTAGTGTAATTAGAATGTATGGACCAATTTTAGTAAAGGTGGTGGCAATGAAGCAAAAAAGAGAAGACAGGTGAGAGATGTGGAGACAGAGTTGTCAAATCAGGGGCTGATGGTGAGGCAGCAGGCAGCTCAGGTCTATAAAGTGCTAACTTTCTATTTGTAAACTATTTCTCTCTCCTCCTATACTCTTTGTTCCTTGCCCTTTCTTTGGGTTTGGAACTGAATATTCAAAATCTGCCCTTTACAAAGCAAGAAGCAGGTTGTAAGTTCCAGACATGGAATGATGCTGCTCAAATGGAAAGTTCTGTGGGTGAGCTGTAAGCTCAGGTGACCTCTCAAAGGTAATATTTTCTTATACCACAAAAGCATACCTAGTGTGTAAAAGGAGTAATATATTAAGCACTGTTCTGCTCGAGGAATCTTCCGAAATTCTCTAGATACTTCCTAGCTAAGATTTCTTCATCCTTCAAAATTAAAGTAAAAGGCAATGCAGCCTGGGAATTAAAATGTTTCCAAGATTTCTTATGCTGCTCTTTAAGAGTAGAGTTAGATAAGTTTTAGATAAGAAAAAGTGAAAGGATATTATGTTATAAAACCTAATCTGCATGATTAAAAATATCACTGATGTGAACAGGAAAGCAAGCAATTGACTGTTCTCTAACTTCTACTCTCTGCCCTCATTTCCACCCTCCTGGGGAAAAATCCATTTCAATACCTGTCAGCTTACCTGAAAATATTTAGATTTTACAAGTTTTATTTAAAAAATAAGGAAAACTACATTATGGATACCTCTGTTCCCTGATAGAAGCAAAGTGATCTAATTTTGTTGTTTGTGGCATTTGTGAAGCATTTGTTTTGAGACATTCTGGCCTTTTCATGGACTAAGATACAAGAGATTAAAAAAAAATCCTTGTTGCCTGTAAGAGACGTGCTCAGGAATGATTTCTTAGCGGCTAAATTTATCCACAGAAACCTCTTCCTCCAGGAAAAACTGCTGCACTAGACCTTCTATAGATGTCTTAAACAGTTAGTATTCAGATGCTCGAATCACAAGCCTCAGACAACTTGTGGAACTATTGTTTCATTTTAATAATTTATGAAAATCATTTGCTTCTGAATCCATTGTCACACCCCAGTCATGCTCAGGAGTGATTAATTTTCAGCCCAACTAAAGTGGCCACCTCTTCTGCCAAGTAGAGAATAAGTGTGTCTCTTTGTTCTGGGCTATGTGTGCATCTTTCAGGAAATGCAAATGGGGAAAAATAGGCAGGAAAGGAAAATAAAACATGCAGACCTCAACAACAAATCACAAAGAACCAGAAAGAAGTAACTGAGTATTTGAGAATATATCAGATCTTGCTGTGAGATAAAATACATATATTTAGAAAATTCTGGGAAGATCTGAAACCATTTCAACTCTAATCATAAAGCCATTGATTCCTTTGTAAAATGTGCCCACAGCAATTGAGATACCAGAAAGCCAGAGGAATTAGAAAGTGATATAAGGGAACAAAAGCAATGCTAAAAAACACAAGATTATATGTGACTCGAATATGATTTCAAAATAGCATTTCAAAGAATTCTATATGAAAAAGTCTTAAAATAATAATGATTTGTAGGGATCTACTCTAATAGTCCATTCTCATGCTGCCATGAAGAAATACCCAAGACTGGGTAATTTATAAAGAAAAGAGGTTTAATTGACTTACAGTTCCACATGGCTGGGGAGGCCTCAGGAAACATACAATCATGGCAGAAGAGGAAGCAACATGTCCTCACATGGCGACAGGAGAGAAAAGAATGAGTGCCCAGGGAAGGGAGAAGCCCCTTATAAGGCAATCAGATATCATGAGAACTAACTCACTATCATGAGAATAGGATGGGAGAAACCACCCCATGATTCAGTTATGTCTGCGTTGTCCCTCCCATGACATGTAAGGATTATGGGAACTACAATTTGAGATGAGATTTGGGTGGGGACACAAAGCCAAACTGTATCATTCCACCCTGGTTCCTTCAAAATCTTATGTCCTCACAATTCAAAACACAATCATGCCCTTTCAACAGTCCCCCAAAATTTCAATTCATTCCAGCATTAACCCAAAAGTCCAAGTCCAAGGTCTTATCTGAGACAAGGCAATTCTTTTCCACCTATGAGCCTGCTAAAGCAAGTTAGTTACTTCCTAGATACAGTGAAGGTATAGTCATTGGATAAATACTCCCATTTCTCCAAATGGGATAAATTGGACAAACAAAGGGGCCAGAGGCCCCATGCAACTTCAAAATCCAATCAGGCAGTCATTAAGCCTTAAAGTTCCAAAATGATCTCCTTTGACTCCATGTCTCACATCCAGGTCATGCTGATGCAAGAGGTGGGCTCCCATGCCTTGGGCAGCTCTGCTCCTGTAGCCCCCATCCCAGCTGCCTTCACAGGGTGGTGTTGAGTGCTTGTGGGTTTTCCAGGTGTACGATGCAAGCTGTCAGTGTATCTACCATTCTGGGGTATGGAGGACAGTGGCTCTCTTCTCACAGCTCCACTAGGTGATGCCTCAATGAGGACTGTGTGTGGGGGCTCCAATCCCACATTTCCCTTGCACTGCCTTAGCAAAGGTTCTCCATGAGGGCTCCACCTCCTGCAGCATACTTCTGCCTGTACATCCTCTGAAATCTAGGCAGAGATTCCCAAACCTCAATATTTGACTTCTGTGCCCCAGCAGACTCAACACCACATGGAAGCTGCCAAGGCTTGGGGCTTGTACCCTCTGAAGCCATGGCCCAAACTGTACCTTTGCCCCTTTTAGCTATGGCTGGAGTAACTGGGATGCAGGGCATCAAGTCCTGAGGCTGCACACAGCAGGGGTCTCTGGACTTTGTCCAGGAAGCCCATTTTTCCCTCCTAGGCCACCAGGTCTGTGATGGGAAGGGTTTCTGTGAAGGTCTCTGACATGTCCTGGAAGCATTTTCCCCATTGTCTTGGTGATTAGCATTTGGCTCCTAGTTACTTATGCAAATTTCTGCAGCAGGCTTGAATTTCTTCACAGAAAATGAAAAAACATAAAGAAAACATAAAGATTTCTTCTTTATTCCCAAGCCCTGAAGGTGTGTAAACTTTTGGCTCTTTAGACTTAAACTCTAAGAGCTTGGTTTAATTTGTAGAGAAATCTGATAGTGTACAAAAATCCAGTAAATGCCAAATAATCCAACAGCAAACAAAAAGT
The DNA here is from genome assembly GCF_028858775.2 of Pan troglodytes. Lineage (NCBI taxonomy): Eukaryota > Metazoa > Chordata > Mammalia > Primates > Hominidae > Pan > Pan troglodytes. Next base: position 85,233,226 of record NC_072413.2, read on the forward strand.
CAACCCAACAATAAATACATATGGGGTTGAAACTTAGATCTAAGATGTTTCCGTATGTTGATTGATAGGGATAGATGGTATTTATAAAATGAACAGGAATAGGTGGCATTTATGAAAGAGAGACTACATAGAGAAAGAAGGTAGAGGTCAGAATCCTAAGGAATGCCTGTGATTAGAGATTAAGATGTAGAGGAAGTCACAGCAAATGAGGCTGAAAACTGGTGTGACAAAGCTGCGTGAGTGTTAAGTTAAATTTGAAGAAAATAATAAATGAGTCATTTTCAGTAACCATGAAGGCATACCATTCATGTTATGCTTGCTTAATAATTACTTGAGGGTGGAACTTAGAGTAAGGGGTGAGTTCTTATTGTATCAATTTCTCCTCTTTTTCAGTTTTACATTATACAAATTTGAAATCTAAGCCATATTAATAACCCCATTGTAATAGTCCTCCTTGAACAGAGTCTGAATTACTGTACTTCACTTTGTGGTTGTTGTTGTTGTTTTGGTTTTGTGTTTGAGACATGGTTTTGTTCTGTTGCCCAGGCTACAGTATAGTAGCACAGTCATAGCTGTCTGAAGCCTCAACCTCCTGGGCTCAAGCAATCCTCCCACTTCAGCCTCCCAAGCTGCTGGGACCAGAGGTGTGCATCACCACACCAGGCTAATTTTTTTATTTTTTTGTAGAGATAGGGTTTTGCCATGTTGCCCAGGCTGGTCTTGAACCTCTGGACTCAAGTGATCTACCCGCCTCTGCCTCCAAAAGGATTAGGAGGCTAGGATTTCAGGCATGAGCTACTGTGTTCAGCTGATTACTGTACTTTAACAAGTATCATGATATGTTTTTATTTAACAAGGATACAACTGGACTTGGCAAGCACTGGCCATAGGGACTTTAGAAGAGAAGAGGGGGAAAAGTAGGAGGGCTAGAAGCAGTACTACACAGGGCTAAGTCAAGGGTCCTCAAGCACTCCTGTGCATAAATAAGATCCAACCTTAATGTTTACTAAAATGCAGATTTCCAGGCTCCACGTCCTAAGATTCTAATTCAAGTGGGAGGGGTGAGATTGTCTTGAATCGGCTATTTATGTGTGTGTGTGTGTGTGTGTGTGTTTCCAAGTCTGCCTTTTTATGTTGATGCAGGTTTTCCCCACCAAACTTTGAGAAATCTTAGAAAAATTGAGCGGTGAAACAGTACAAAGAACATGCACAAAATTCATTGGAAATCAGAATTCATTGAGTCAACTCCTAAATGCAGCTTGGTGGCTGATAACACAGTCCCAAAATGTTACAGAGTATGAGGAGACTCTCAGAAAGAGCAATAATTTAGTGAAAGGCTAAAGATGCTTTTTGATTCACATTGAAAAAAAATACACCTCTGGGAATAAAAGTTGTTATCTATAGGCCATTTCAAACAAGATTGTCAGTGGCCTCTCCTGCTCTCTAAGGCAAAAGTAATACTTAAGTAGACCATTACATGCTAAGGCAGAAGCTGAGAAGCAAAAATGAGAAAAGGGTCATTTACGCGAGTTACATATAATAGAAAAACCTGTGTTACAATTCCAGCTGATTGGTACTGGTAAGGGATTATACAAGAAAGTTTCATGAAATTAGTTTTTCAATTGATTTCAATTATTTTATACTCATCAGCTACTAAACCAAATTGACTAAAGGCATGAGATACTTAACTGTAAGATGGATGTTCCAAAGGGGTTGCTCCATTGCCGATGCTGAGGATCCTGAGGTTTTAAGTCATAAAGAGTGTGCTTCAAAATCACCTACCGGGCTTGTTTAAAGTGCAGATTCCTTGGCTTCAACCCACATCCACCAAACAGAATCACAGTAGATGGGCTGTAAACATTTGCTTTTTAAACAAGCTCCCCAGGACAAACTGATGTGCCCAAAGTTTGGGAATGAATGCTTTTGCTTCTTTTTCAAGTTTCTCAACCCCCTAAGCTGACAGTCTTACACAATGAACAAAGCTGGTCAAACTGGTTAATAAAATGTTAAAATATAGCAATTAGTAAATAACAGCTTTCCTGACACCCAACTTTCACTGTCAGTGCAAATGCCAAAATGACCACCTAATCTCTCCAAGTCCTAGCCTGGGGCACTTCTACTTCCCCATATTCAGCAGCTGAAACAGTGACACCTGGGAGAGCAGGGGCTCAGAACTTCATTGCAGTGCTGTAGCTGGTCTGTTTTCTGTTTGGTTAGTCAACATGCCCCAGGGATCGTTAGCTGTTTTTACCGTTCTCCTGGATCCCTGTGGATTTCTAATGGGCAAACTTTTTAAAAGTACAAATTCTCAGACTCTAAGATGCTGGAGAATCTGATTTAGCAAGTCTGGGCATGTTACCATTTATCTATGTATTCCCAAAAGCTTCCCAGGTGACTTTGGAGATCACCTAGGTTTGGAAACCAAAACCTTCCTACCCAAAGTGTGGTCTGGAGACCAGCATCACCAGCATCAGCTGAGAGCTTGTTAGAAATGTAGAATCTTAGCACCTCCACCTCACTCATACTGACCAAATCAGAATCTGCATTTCAAAAAGGTGTCCAAGTGATTCATGCACACTAACTAATACGGTTTGGTTCTGTGTCTTCACCCAAATCTCACCTTGAATTGTAATCCCCATAATTCCCACATGTTAGAGACAGGACCAGGTGGAGGTAATTGAATCATGGGTGTGGCTTCCCCATGCTATTCTTGTGATAATGAATGAATCTCACGAGATCTGAGGGTTATATAAGGATCTAAGCATCTAGCATTTTCCCCTGCTTGCCTGTACTCCATCCTGCCACCCTGTGAAGAAGGTTCCTGCTTCTCCTTTACCTTCTGCCATGACTGTAAGTTTCCTGAGGCTTCCCCAGCAATGAGTAACTGTGAGTCAATTAAATCTGTTTCCTTTATAAATTACCCAGTTTCAGGTATTTCTTCATAGCAGTGTGAGAACGGATGAATACACTAACGTTTGAAAAAGACTAAGCTATTGTAATTCACAAATTCATTAAACTAGGTCAATGATGCCCAGATGAGAATTTTATTACAAAACAGCAAAAATAAGCAAGAGTTAAGGACTTAACCTATGGCTTAACGGGGAAAAGAAAGCTTTGAAATTGCCTCCAGGAGAACAGAATATTTTAGGAGGCACTATTTGCCCTGATATTTGCTGTTTTCATTTTAGAGGGGTTAAATTGCTGGACATTGCACTCTCCACTTACAGTTTAAGCCTGGAGTGACTGAGATTAAGAAATTTCAGGCTGCTAGTGTCATTTTTCTAGTCACGCTCAGTGTTTCAGTTGTGTTGTCTTACTTTATATTCTATACTGTCTTTTTTAAAAGTATAGGACATTACTAGAAGCAATCAACTTAAAATAAGCCTTTCATGCGCGTCCGTGTGAAGAGACCACCAAACAGGCTTTGTGTGAGCAACAAGGCTGTTTATTTCACCTGGGTGCAGGCGGGCTGAGTCCGAAAATAGAGTCAGCAAAGGGAGATAAGGGTGGGGCCATTTTATAGGATTTGGGTAGATAAAGGAAAATTACAGTCAAAGGGAGTTGTTCTCTGGCGGGCAGAGTGGGGGTCACAAGGTGCTCAGTAGGGGAGCTTTTGAGCCAGGATGAGCCAGGAGAAGGAATTTCACAAGACAATGTCATCAGTTAAGGCAGGAACAGGCCATTTTCACTTTTTTTGTGGTGGAATGTCATCAGTTAAGGCAGGAACCGGCCATCTGAATGTGTATGTGTAGGTCACATGGGATATGATGGCTTAGCTTGGGCTCAGAGGCCTGACATTCCTGTCTTCTTATATTAATAAGAAAAATAAAATGAAATAGTGGTAAAATGTTGGGACGGTGAAGATTTTGGGGGATGGTATGGACAGATAATCGGCGATGTTTCTCAGGGCTGCTTCCAGCAGGATTAGGGGCAGCATGGGAACCTAGAGTGGGAGAGATTAAGCTGAAGGAAGATTCTGTGGTAAGGGGTGATATTGTGGGGTTGTTAGAAGAAACATTTGTCATTTAGAATTATTGGTGATGGCCTGGATAGAGTTTTGTATGAATTGAAAAACTAAACGGAATAAGAGAAGGAGAAAAACAGGTATTAAAGGACTAAGAATTGGGAGGACCTAGGACATCTAATTAGAGAGTGCCTAAGGAGATTCAGCATAGTCCTGCCAGTAAAGATTATTTATTTAAGAGTTAAGAGTGGTGGTTTGGGGATAGCACAAGGAGATATCAGCTGTGATGACTTGGAGAAACAGTGTAAACTGGCAGTGTAAACAAGAGCAGGGCATGTTTGAGTAGTTGAGAACGGTGAATAGGAGTATGACTAGACAGAAGATAGTAGGGATGACAAGTTTTTTTTGGGCACAGTCTAAGTTGGTCTGGTGTCTGGAATGAGACTGGGGCCTAATAAAAAGGAGCATCTATACAGGAGCTCAAATGGTCTGTACCCTGTAGCATTCTGAGGACAGGTCTGACTTCTGAGAAGGGAAAGTGGTAAAAGTATTGTCCAGTCCTTTTTAAGTTGGTGGCTGAGCTTGGTGAGGTGTGTTTTTAAAAGACCTTTAGTCCGTTCTACTTTTCCTGAAGACGGAGGACCGTAAGGGATATAAAGGTTTCACTGAATACTAAGAGCCTGAAAAACTGCTTGACTGATTTGACTAATAAAGGCTGATCTGTTATCAGACTGTATAGAGGTGGGAAGGCTAAACTGAGGAATTATGTGTGACAGAAGGGAAGAAATGACTGCGATGGCCTTCTCAGACCCTGGAGGAAAGGCCTGTACCTATCCAGTGAAAGTGTCTATCTAGACTAAGAGGTATTTTAGTTATCTGACTCGGGGCATGTTGAGTAAAGCTAATTTGCCAGTCCTGGGTGGGGGCAAATCCTCAAGCTTGATGTGTAGGGAAGGGAGGGGGCCTGAATAATCCTTGAGGAGTAGTAGAATAGCAGATGGAACACTGAGAAGTTATTTCCTTGAGGATAGATTTCCACAATGGAAAGAAAATGAGAGGTTCTAAGAGGCGGGCTAGTGGCTTGTACTATAGCATAGCCTGCCTTTGCTGGTGTGTGGTGATTAGGCCTGGTGGAACTGCCATCAATAAATCAAGCGTGATCAGGGTGAGGAACAGGAAAAAAGGAAATATGGGGAAATGGGGTGAATGTCAGGTGGATCAGAGAGATACAGTCATGAGGGTCAGGTGTGGTATCCAGAATAATGTGGCAGGCCAGATTGAAGTCTGGGCCAGGAACAATGGTAATTGTGGGACTTAACAAAGAGTGAGTACAGCTGAAGGAGCTGGGGAGCAGAAAGTATATGCCTCAGGTATGAGGCAGAAAATAGATTTTGGAAGTTATGAGCAATGTAGAGAGTACGTTGAGCATAGTTTGTGATTTTGAGGGCCTCTAAAAGTATTAGGGCAGCAGCAGCTGCTGCACGGAGACATGATGGCCAGCCTAAAACAGTAAGGTCAAGTTGTTTGGACAAAAAGGCTACAGGATGCCATCCTGGTCCTTGTGTAAGAATTCCAACTGCACAGCCCTGCACTTCGGCTGTGTGTAATGAAAAGGGTTGGGATGAGTCAGGGAGAGCTAGAGTGGGGGCAGTCTCTAAAGCTGTCTTCAAGGAATGGAAAGAGGAGTGGGGAAAGGATTTAGGATCTATGGGGTCAGCTAGGTTTCCTTTTGTGAGTTTATATAATGGTTTTGTTAGGAATGCAAAACCAGGTATCCAAAGGCGAAAGTATCCAACCGTGCCCAGGAAGGAAAGGAGTTGTTGTTTTGTAGAAGGGGTTGGGGTTTGAGAGATTAGTTGAACACGATCGGCAGGGAGAGAACGTGTGTTTTTATGAAGAATTATGCCGAGGTAGGTAACAGATGGAGAAGAAATTTGAGCTTTGGAGGGGGATACCTGATATCCTTTGGAGAATAAATGCTGAAGGAGCAGAAGTGTGTCTTGTTGAGAAGATTCAAAGGAGGGACTATAAAGAAGAAGGTCATCAATATATTGAATAAGGTGAGAAGCAGAGGGGTGGAAAGAAAGTAAATAATGAGAAAGAGCTTGGCTGAAGTAATGAGGACTGTCCCTGAAACCTTGCGGCAGCACATCCCAGGTAAGCTGCTGGGACTGATGGGTGTCAGGGTCAGTCCAGGTGAAAGCAAAGAGAGGCTGGGATGAGGGGTGCAGGGGAATACTGAAAAAAGCATCTTTAAGATCAAGAACAGAATAGTGAGTTATGGAGGAAGGTATTGAGGACAAAAGAGTGTATGGGTTGGGCACCACAGGGTGGATAGGCAAAACAATTTGGTTGATAAGGCGCAGATCCTGAACTAATCTGTAAGACTTGTCTGGTTTTTGGACAGGTAAAATGGGGGAATTGTAAGGAGAGTTTATAGGTTTTAGAAGACAATGCTGTAGCAGGGGAGTGATACCAGGCTTTAATCCTTTTAAAGTGTGCTGTGGGATACGATATTGGCATTGAGCCGGGTAAGGGTGATTAGGTTTTAATGGGATGGTAATGGGCATGTGATCAGTTGCCAGGGAAGGATTAGAGATGTCCCATACTTGTGGGTTAAGGTGGGGGGATACGAGAGGAAGACACAAAGGAGGCTTTAGGTTGGGGAGAAGGGCGACAATGAGATGGGGCTGTAGTCTAGGAATAGTCAGGGAAGCAGATAATTTGGTTAAAATATCTCAGCCTAATAAGTGAACTGGGCAGGTGGGGATAACTAAAAAAGGAGTGCTTAAAAGAGTATTGTCTAAGTTGGCACCGGAGTTGGGGAGTTTTAAGAGGTTTAGAAGCCTGGCCGTCAATACTCACAACAGTTATGGAAGCAAGGAAACAGGCCCTTGAAAATAAGGTGATGTGGACTGGGTAGCCGCCGTACTGATTAAGAAGGGGACAGACTTACCCTCCACTGTGAAAGTTACGTGAAGCTGGCATCAGTGATGGTCTAGGGGGCTTCTGAGGCAATCGGGCAGCATCAGTCTTCAGCCACTAAGCCAAGAAGATCTGGGAAGCAGTCAGAGAGCCTTGGGCCAGAGTTCTAGGGGCTCTGGGAGTAGCTGCCAGGTGAGTTGGACAGTCCGATTTCCAGTGGGGTCCCGCACAGATGAGACGTGGCTTAGGAGGAATCCGGGGTTGCAGGCATTCCTTGGCCTGGTGGCCAGATTTCTGGCACTTGTAGCAAGCTCCTGGGGGAGGAGGTTCTAGAGGAATGCCTGGCCGCTGTGGTTCAGGCATTTGGAAGTTCTTGTGTGCTGGAGATGTGGCTGGGGTTTGTCTCACAGTGGAGGCAAGGAATTGCAACTTTTTTCTATTATTGTACACCTTGAAGGTGAAGTTAATTAAATCCTGTTGTGGGGTTTGAGGGCCGGAATTTAATTTTTGGAGTTTTATTTAATGTCGGGAGCAGATTGGGTAATAAAATGTATATTGAGAATAAGACGGCCTTTTGACCTTTTAGGGTCTAGGGCTGTAAAGTGTCTCAGGGTTGCTGCCAAACGAGTCATGAACTGGGCTGGGTTTTTGATGAAAGAGCCTAAACTCTAACTGATTTGGGAGAGGGCGGATAAAGAAAAAGGAGCATTAACCTTGACTATGCGTTTAGCTTCAGCCATCTTTTTAAGAGGAAATTGCTGGGCAGGTGGGGGAGGGCTACTCACGGAATGAAACTGTAAACCGGACCGGGTGTGAGGAGGGGAGGTGATAAAAAGATTATAGGGCGGAGGAGCGGAGGCTGAGGAAGAATTGGGACCTAGCTCAGCCTGGGGAGGAGGGGAGAGGTCAGATGGGTCTGTAGAAAAGGAAGATTAGAAAGACTCAGTGATGCTTGGGGTTGTGACTGAGGGGACAAGCAAGAGGGAAAGAAGGAAGATTTGGGACGAGTTGCATTGGGCACAGAGACTAGGAAGGGACCGATCTGTAAAAGGATGCCTGGACATCAGGCACCTCAGACCATTTGCCCATTTTATGACAAGAATTATTTAGATCTTGTAGGATGGAAACATTGAAAGTGCCGTTTTCTGGCTATTTAGAACTACTGTCAAGTTTGTATTGGGGTCAAGCGGCATTGCAGAAGAAAATAAGACGCTTAGATTTTAGGTCAGGTGAGAGTTGAAGAGGTTTTAAGTTTTTGAGGACACAGGCTAAGGGAGAAGAAGGAGGAATGGAGGGTGGAAGGTTGCCCATAGTGAAGGAAGCAAGCCTAGAGAAAAGAGAGAGTAGAGACATGGAGGGAAGGGGTTCGGGTGTTCTTACCCTCCAGAAAAGCGGGAAAGGGGTCAGGGTGTGGAAATAAGGGATTGGGGCACAGAGATATAAGAGGTTGGGGCATGGAAATAAGGGATCAGGGTGCAGAGATGTAAGAGGTTGGGGTGCAGAAATAAGGGATCAGGGCACAGAGATATAAGGGGTTGGGGCATGGAAATAAGGGATCGGGGCACAGAGATATAAGGGGTTAGGGTACTTGCCCCTCCCCTAGAAAAGCGGGATTTGCCACTAAGGGTGAAGGAGAAGAGGTTGGGGGTTTCTTGCCCCCCAGAAAGGCGAAGAAGGGGTAGAGACACAGAGAGAAGGGGTTGGGGTACTTGCCCCTTCCCCAGAAAAGCGGGACTTGGCGCTAAGGGTGAAGGACCAAGGCAGGTGTCCCTGCGTGGTCTGACACCTCTGAAACCTGGGTGAATAATCAGAGGTGTCCCTGCAATGATTAAACACCAAGGGAAGCCTGCCTTCCCTAGTCTGTGACTGGCGCCAGAATTTGGGTCCACGGATAAAACGTGTCTCCTTTGTCTCTACCAGAAAATGAATTGAAATTAAGAGAAGGGAGAGATTGAAGTGTGGCACCAAGATTGAAGGGAGAAAGAGGCTGAGGGATAGTGAGGGAGGTTGGAGAAGAGAGTAAAAAGAGGCCGCTTGCCCAATTTAAAATTGGTGAGATGTTCCTTGGGCTGGTGGGTCTGAGGACCTGAGGTCGTAGGTGGATCTTTTTCACAGAGCAAAGAACAGGAGGACAGGGGTTTGATCTCCCAAGGGAGGTCCCCCGATCCGAGTCACGGCACCAAATTCCATGGACGTCCCTGTGAAGAGACCACCAAACAGGCTTTGTGTGAGCAACATGGCTGTTTATTTCACCTGGGTGCAGGTGGGCTGAGTCCAAAAAGAGAGTCAGCAAAGGGAGATAAGGGTGGAGCCGTTTTATAGGATTGGGTAGATAAAGGAAAACTACAGTCAAAGGGAGTTGTTCTCTGGCGGGCAGAGTGGGGGTCACAAGGTGCTCAGTAGGGGAGCTTTTGAGCCAGGATGAGCCAGGAGAAGGAATTTCACAAGACAATGTCGTCAGTTAAGGCAGGAACAGGCCATTTTCACTTCTTTTGTGGTGGAATGTCATCAGTTAAGGCAGGAACCGGCCATCTGGATGTGTACATGTAGGTCACAGGGGATATGATGGCTTAGCTTGGGCTCAGAGGCCTGACAAAGCCCTCTGTGTTTCTTTCTCTTTCTCTCTCCCTTGTTCTTTTATCAACCCATGTACTGAAAGGCAGTAAGATGTAGCAGAAAGATTCCTGAACTGCAAAGCAGAAGACCAAGGTTCACAAATTCTACCTTTTTCACTTTGTATTAATTAATAGTCAAAACACATTGAATTCTTGAATTGTGCCAGGAACTTCAAAATCAGTCCAGAAAGAAAACTATTTTTCCAATTTAAAAATAAGGGAATTTAGCCTTCAAGAGATTAAAATAAATCATATCTAAAATCACACTGCTAGTAAGTGAAAAGCAGAAATTTCAGACACTATCTGTTTAAGCCTAAATACCACCAATTATACCAATATTAGGAGAAGATGTGAACAAATTATTTAGATTCTTTGAATTCTATTTTTCCCTTCTATGAAATGCTGAGGCAGCATTTGGAGGTGGTATATTAAACAGACTTTCAGCTTGTGCAGAATCCCCCATGTAGCTTCTAAAATCTAATAATTTAATTTTCTTTTGACACATAAATTTGTCTATGATAATTTTAATCTATAATGAATAACATAATCTTGTATCCAATTCTATAATTAAAATTTTCAAAAATATAAAATTATTTGTCACCCTTTAGGATTGGTTCTTTTCCAAGATTCCACATCAGAAAATATACATACATACAAAGACCCATTCCCACACATCCTAAAGGTCTATTCTAACGCTCTAACGCATGGGCTGAAAATAATCAAACCCACTTGGAAAAGAACCAAGATGAAGGAGTTATTCTAGCTGACTTTGAGTCTATTTATAAACCTTCAGTAATGAAGACATGTGGTACTGGCATCAAGAGAGAGAAACAATAGTGTAACAGAATAGTCTAGAAATAAATTCACACATATATGGCCAATTGGTTTTCAACAAAGATACAAAAGTAATTCAGTAGAATGAGGATAAACTTTTCTAAAAATGATACCTGAACAATTAGATATTTTTGTGCAAAGAAAGAAAAAGGGAAAAAGAAAGAAATTCGACCTATAAATCACAACATATGCCAAAATTAATTCAAAATTACTACATACCTAAATTCAAATTTAAAATGTATGTAAATTCTAATAAAAATAAAAGAAAATATATTTTTACATTTTATTGGAAAGAGTTCTTAAACACAACACAAAAAGTATAATCCATAAAGAAAAAGATAATTTACAGTTCTCAAAATTAAGAATTTCTGTTTATAAAAAGCACTTTTAAGAAAATGAAAAGACGAGCCATAACAAAAAAGAAAGTAACTGCTAATCATATAGCTGATTAGTGACTTTTGTCCTGCATATATTTAAAAACTCTCAAAACTCAGGAATTACAAAACCCCATCCCTGCTTAAAAAATGGGCAAAAGAATGGGAGAGGCACTTATTTAAAGAAGATACATGAATGGCAAATAAACACATGAAAAGATACTCAAAACTCTAGGAAATTCAGATAAAAGCACATTGAGCTACCACTGTAGATAGAATTAGTAAAAGGGCTAAAATAAAAAATTCTAACAAGAATGAGGAGTAACTAACTGGATTGTTCATCTACTGGTAGTAGAAGTGTAAAATAGTACTATGATTTTGGAAATAATTTAGTAGTTTTATACAAAGTTATCCGTATTTCTCACCCATTCAATCTTAGATATTTACTAAAGAGAAATGGGAGCAAAACTCATAAAATCTGCATTTTCACAGAAGTATTATCAGTAAGAGCCCCAAACTGGAACCACCCAAAATGTCCATTAATAAGATGGATAAACGAATTGCAGTGTATCTATTAAGTGAAATATTATTCAGCAACACCAAAGAATGAACTATTGATACATACAACAACATGGGTGCATCTGCAAGTAAATATTCTGAGTAAAAGAAACCAAATAAGAAAGAAGATGCATTATACAATTCCATGTATATAAAATTCTGAAACTGCAAACTGATCTTTATTGATAGACAGCAGATCAATGGTTGCCTAGGGATGGGAGGAGGAACAGGAAAGCTGGATTGCAAAGGGATACAAGGACACTTTTGAGGGTGGCGATTGTCTTGATTGTGGTTATGGTCTCATGGTATATACATATATCAAAATGTACCAAATGTAGCATTAAAATATGTATAGTTTGTTATATGTCCATTATTAGGACATATGTATATAACATTGAGGTACTTTAATGTTTTACATATTTATATCATGATGTATGTTATGTATATCATATATATGATATATAACATACCATACATTATATATCATATAAAACATATAATGTGTGTTATATATTTTATGTGTTATATATAATATGTGCTACATATGTTATACATAACGTATATGTTGTATATAACATATGACAGTGTTATATATAACATATATGTATATATGTGTATATATACATATATACACACATATAAATATATAAACATACATAACATATATTTATATATAAATTTTTATATATATTATATTTATATATAAATTTATATATATATTATATATATATATATAAATTGAGGTTCATTATATATGTCCTAATAATGAACATCTAACAAATGGCACATTCATTTTACAGGGCAAAGGACATTGGAGTTCTTTTTTACTTAAGGTTTGGTAGAATTCACCTGTATTACCACCTGTAATAGTTTATATTTTATGGGAGTAATTTAGTTTCTGGAATAAATTAGTAAATGGCTAATATCATAGTCTGTTTGTGTTTCAATTAGTTTTAAGAACTAATTATTGTATATGTTAGTTCTACCATTTTCCTGTAATTACAGTGTTGATTTCCTCTGATGCAAGCTAAGAAGCAATGGTTGACATCATGTTAGCAGAGTGGGGGTAGAAATCTAGAAAATTTTAGCACTTTAAGCAAAATTAGATGTGTGGGTTTTTTTTTGATTCACATATAAAATCAAAGGGGCATTTTAAGTAATATTTCTAGTTAAGGTAACTTTTTTTAACAAATACTGGTTTCAAAACATATGTATGTCTTATAATAGTTAACAATGTGAACAATATTTCTTTAAAAGGGTTGTGATTTTCCTAATTAAAAAATTTAAAAATTAATCTGTACTAATTAAATGCACTACAATCATTTCATTGTTCAAGTTTGCTTGCACTGCTTCCAATAAATGTTTAAAATGACAAATGTAATAATTATATGTTCAAATAATTAAATTATAAATGCTAGCCTATAAAAGTGGATTAATTTTTATAATGTTAGGGGTAATAATGACTTAATTCCTTGCACTGTGTCAGTAAAAATTTCTGTCATATCTCTTATGAAAACACTTGTTTGTCAACATAATTTTAATATATGTATTAAATAGTGTATATAAAAAGTATATGTTAGGTAACAGTTTGGAAAGGATGAGTAGACAACATTGGGTCATAATGATATACATGTTTATATTTGCCACTTTAATAAATGTGTAACAAATATGTATGAGTGAATGAAAATATGTGTGTCCTCATGAGTCATAAAGTCTTTCCTGGAGCTCTGGTCTTCCAATCTGTGCTTAAATATGTCAAAGAGTTGTCATTTACTTGCCTTACAGTTTTCCCTGTGCCTGTGGGGGACCAGAAGTAAATTACTTGGGTGAAAAGTTGTAACTCTTATGTCTTGCTAGAACTATGTTCCTTATAATAGTTGTAAAACAATATATTAATTAAAAAATGGATGTGTTTTTCCTCACTTTTTTTTTTGAGAAACAAAGAGATTAATTACGTCTTAAGTAAAATTGCCTCTTTGTGGCAGAAGGTGAAAAGAAGATAGTAAACAGCATAGTTGAGTTGTAGAAGGTTTGAAGAGTTATGATGTTTATTTACTTTGGTGTAAAATACTTGCAAATAATGAGTTTGAAAGTATTAAACTGTGTGAAATTTTTACAGAGTTGTTTCAGTGTTTATGGCTTTGTTTATAAGATGAAGACCTGGCTTACTACAGAAAAAAATGTTACATTGGTTGTATAAAAAGGGGTAAAACTGTAATTTGGTTTATTTTCCGTTAAAATAGTTTTTTTTTTAAATCTGTGTCTTCTTTGTATTTTGTCTGGATAAGAAATATTTTATACCATGAGACCTTAAATTTTTGTGACTTTTGTGCATATTCCTGATTTTTTTTAAGAAGTCACTCTTGAAAAAGCAAAGGATCCTAAAAATCTTTGCCACTTGGTTCTATGTTTGAATATTACTTCAAACTTTTTGCCTTTATATGCCTAGAACTTATGTTCATGCTTTTTCTGCTTTGACAATTCTATTTGATATCACAGTTTTCAAATTCAGGCTCCAAATGCACAGTAACAGAATATCATTTGCACCTCACCTGTCTTTGGGGTTTCCCAGGTTGTTCCTGGGCAATGCCAAAAATAAACTCATTCACTTTAAAAAATGAGAAGGGTAGAAATAATTAGTTAAGTTTGACATTTTTCATGTTTTTAATTTACTCAACATCATTGCAAGGGCTGTCCTGCTCATCAAACCAACAATATGAGAAGAGCTAGAAAAATCAAAAGAGAAGTTCAACCTTTCCAGGTTAATTACATACAAGTAAAATGATATCAATATGAATGTATTTACCCAAATGTGTACTTTTTATGTTAGACACAAGCAAAAAATCCTGTTCTTGTATAAACAGTGGTGGAATAGCTGTCAACAAATTGATGTTTTAAAAATGTTTTATATAGAAATGTAATTAGAGTGTCCATGTACTCATGCTCTTCGGCCAATTTTTTTTTAATTATGGGAGTTATGCCCTTTGAAAAGACGGCACAAAATTTGTGCTTGACCTTATATGGAGTTATCAGTAAAATCACCTTATCTCTGAAAGGCATTCAGGTCAGCTTTACTTCACTGGCCAGGGTTGTTACGAATAATAGAATGGACTTAGACTTCCTCTTCGCAGGCCAAGATGTAGTCTGTGTAATTGCTAACACATCCTATTGTACATTGAGTAACACCTTGGACCGACTGGAAAAGTCCATACAAAAATTTTAGGAAAGTGTCTGAGACAGTCTGAGAGATGGTCATGATTTCCATTCTTTTGCATTTGCTGAGGAGTGTTTTACCAGATTCTGCATATGAGTAAGATTATGTGATATTTGTTTCTATTTCTGGCTTATTTCACTTATAATGTTCTCTAGGTTCATACAGGCTGTTGCAAATGACAGAATTTCATTCTTTTTATGGCTAAATAGTAGTTGTGTATATATATTATCCTGTTGTTATCCATTCATCTGTTGATAAAGACTTTGGTTGATTGCATATGTTGGCTATGGTGAATAGTGCTACAATAAACATGAGAGTGCAGATATCCTTCTGACGTACTGGTTTCATTTTCTTTGGGTAAATACTCAGCAATAAGATTGCTGGATCACATGGTAGTTTTATTTTTTATTATTTGAGGAACCTCTATACTAGTTTCCATAATGACTATACTAATTTACATTCCCACCAACATTGTATAAGGGTTTCCTTTTCCTCACATCTTTGCAACATTTGCTTTTTTCCATCTTTTTTTTTATAATAGCCATTCTAACTGGAATGAGGTGATATCTCATTGTAGTTTTGATTTGCATTTTCCTGATGTCAGTGATTTTTTCATATACTTGTTGGCCATTTGTATGTCACTTTTTGAGAAACGTCTATTTAGATCTTTTGCCTATTTTTAAATTGGATTATCTGTGGGGTTTTTTGATAATGAGTTGCTTGTGCTCCTTATGTATTCTGGATATTAACCTTTGGGCAGATCTATAGTTTGCAAATATTTCCTCCCATTATGTTGGATGTATCCTCACTTTATTGTTTTCTTGCTGTGCAGAAGCTTCTTAATTTGATGTAATCCAATTTGTCTATGTTTACTTTTGTTGCCTGTATTTTTGAGGTCTTTTCAAAAAAATCTGTGCATAGGTCAATGTCATGAAGCATTTTCCCTATGTTTTATTCCAGTGATATCATAGGTTTTGGTCTTACATTAAATCTTTAACTCATTTTTGCATTTATTTGTGTATCTGCTGGGAGATAAGGGTCTAATTTTATTCTTCTATAAGTGGATATTCAGTTTTCCTAGCATAATTTATTGAATAAATTGATCTTTCCTCAATATGTATTTTTGCATTTTTGTCAAAAGTCAATTGGCCATAGATGTGTGAATTTATTTCTGGGCTCTCTATTCTGTTCCACTGGCCTGTTTTTATGCCAGTACCATGCTGTTTTAGTTACTATAGCTTTGTAGTATATTTTGAAGTCAGGCAGTGTGATACCTACAGCTTTGTTCCTTTTGCTCAAGATTGCTTTGGCTATTCAGGGCCTTTTGAGATTCTATATGAATTTTAGGTTTCTCTTTTCTACTTCTGTGAAGAATGTCATTGGTATTTTGCTAGGGATTGCATTGAATCTGTAAATTGCTTTGGTTAGAAAAACATTTAAACAGTCTTGTTTCTTTCAATTCATGAACATAGAATATTATTTCTTCTAATCCATGAAAACAGGACACAAATGAAATAGATTTTTTTTCTTAATTATTTTTCAGTGTTTTCTAGTTTTTACTGTAGAGATTTTTCACCTCTTGGTCCAATTTGTCCTAGGTAGCTTATGTATTTTTTGTAGCTATTATCAATGGAATTATTTTCTAAATTACTTTTTCAAATACTTCATTGTTTGTTTAGAGAAACACTACTGATGTTTGTGTCTTGAGTTTATATCTTGCAACTTTCCTGAACTTGTTTATTAATGTTAACAGTTTTTTGGTGGAGCATTTAGGGTTTTCTATATGTAAGATCATATGTCTGCAAACAGAGACAGCTTGACATTTTCCTTTCTAATTTGCATGCTTTTTATTTCTTTCTCTTGCCTAATTGCTCAGGCTAAGCCTTCCAATATTATGTTGAATTGACATGGTGAAAATAGGCATCCTTGTCTTTTCCTGGATCTTAGAAGAAAAGTTCAACTTTTTCCTTTCCTATATACTATTCACCTGGATTCTCCAAGTGCAAACTTATAGTACATTAGTTTAAGTATTTGTTCATTCTCTCTTGCTTTTCCTCTCTTCGTGTTTATATTTTTTCTGAAACTGGTACAAAAGTTTGTAGTACATTGCAGAAATAATTTCCCTTATCTCAAAATAAGTCATTGTTTATTTTTCATGAAAACATGGAACAATGATCACACTTGGGAAATTATCATTAGTACAATACTATTACCTAATTGACATACCTATATTAGATTTGTACACAAAGCCACTGTAGCCAGACAAAGTGGATTTATGTATGAAGTTCATAAATGCTGAAAGAAGTTGATGTGTACATGAGGCATCATTACCCTGTGTTTCTACTTTTGCATATGCTCGAAAGTTTCCATAATATATAAATGTCTTTATATGGAAATGCAGAGGGGTAAAAATAGACAAGACAATTTTTTAGAAGAATAAAGTGTTAGGATTCATTCTATTGGATAGTAAAACTTGTAAAGATAACTAATTAAAACAATGTGGTACTGATGTAAGGATAGACATGTATAAAAAACAGTCCCTCCATATGCAGACAAGTGATACATGCAAAAATTAGCACTACAGAGCAATGGGAAAGAACTGTTTTGCAATGAATGGTGTATAGTGCTGGCTAGTTGAATATCCATATGAGAAAAAAAATTACATTTCACAACCCCATTGCAAAGGACACAAAAATCAGCTTCAGTGAATCACAGATCTAATGGTAAAAAGTAAAACAATAAGACCTCTAGGTGATAACAGAAGACTATCTTTATTGCTTAGGTAGGGGAAAATTTTTTACACAGGTTCCAAAAAGCTAACATTGATGAAAATAATTGATAAATTAGCTTATGTTGAAATTAAGAACTTCCATACAACAAAAGGTACCATTAAGACTGTGAATAGGCAAGCCTCAGACAAGAAAAAGATTGTTTGCAACACTGAAACCAAAATAGGGCTTATATCAAGGATATATAAGAAACAAACGTGTAAAAATGAATAATGCAATTTAAAGAAAGGGCAAGACACTAAAACATAAGATCCAAAAAACAAGATACTCATCCAGTTAATACCAAAAGATGTTTAATTTAGTTATCAGGAAAATGAAGTTTAAAATCACCAATACAATATCCTTACACATTCACTGGAATGGTGAAAATAAAAATGACTAGCAACACTGAATGTAGACAAGCATGTGGAAACTTCCACATATGGCTAATGAAACAGGAAATCAGCACTTCCAGTTTGGAAAAGTTTGAAAGTGTCTACTGAGGTTGAACATACATCTGATTTTATTTAGTCATATTCTCAAATGAGGTATGACCACATGTTTACCAAAAAGCAGGTGCCAGAGTGTTCATTGGCCATTATATAAAATAGCTAAAACGTGGTAAGAACTCAAATGTCCATCAGCATTAGAATGAAAAAATGATACAAAGGAAGACTAGATGGCAATAAATTTAAGATACTCTCATAATTAGGCTGGCGCAGTGGCTACGCCTGTTATCCCAGCACTTTGGGAGGCTGAGGCGGGCAAATCACTTGAGGTCAGGAGTTTGAGACCAGCCTGACCAACATGATGAAACCCGAACTCTACTAAAAATACAAAAATTGGCCAGGCGTGGTATGCTCCTGTAATCCCAGCTACTCAGGAGGCTGAGGCAGCAGAATCGCTTGGACCTGGGAGTTGGAGGTTGCAGTAAGCCAAGATCGCACCACTGCACTCCAGCCTGGATGACTAGAGTGAAAACTCCATCTTAAAAAAAAAAAAAAATCACAATTATAATGTGAGTAAAAATTGCCAAAACAATATAATGTGTATTATATGCGAACCCAGTTTATATACAGCTTGAATCCAGGCAAATACCATATAGGGTGCTACAAATTAAGATATTAATGACCTGTAGGGGAGATAGAGGGACTAGTGATTATGTAGGGGCATGAAGGGCCTCTTAGGTACTGATAACTTTCTACTGGGTTGGTGCAAACTTGGATGGTGGTTATCCAGATATGTTTACTTTGTCATAATCTGTTGAGCTGTATACTCA
Source organism: Pan troglodytes (assembly GCF_028858775.2). Lineage (NCBI taxonomy): Eukaryota > Metazoa > Chordata > Mammalia > Primates > Hominidae > Pan > Pan troglodytes. The sequence goes on from NC_072413.2 coordinate 85,251,757, forward strand.
TGATTTGTTTGATTTTTCTAGATGTATGTTATACTCAAGTGATGAAATAAGTGCATACTACATATATACACATGCACGCAAGCCAAAACTCCAGCTGTTTTCCCCTTCAATTTCGAGGAAGAAAAAGCTTTTTAGAAAGAAATGTGGGCTGGGCGTGGTGGCTCACGCTTGTAATCCCAGCACTTTGGGAGGCCGGGACGGGTGGATCACGAGGTCAGGAAATCGAGACCATCTTGGCTAACACGGTGAAACCCCGTCTCTACTAAAAATACAAAAAAATTAGCTGGGTGTGGTGGCAGGTGCCTGTAGTACCAGCTACTCAGCAGTCTGAGGCAGGAGAATGGCTTGAATCCGGGAGGCGGAGCTTGCAGTGAGCCAAGATCGCGCCACTGAACTCCAGCCTGGGTGACAGAGTGAGAATCTGCCTCAAAAAAAAAAAAAAAAAAAAAAATGTGGTTCCTATCTTTTATTCTGGCAGAATCTCTTACCCAGAGCACTGTACTATTCATATTAATAATGAAAATCACTAATATTTATTATTAGTAATTTTGACAATAGCAAATATTTAGTGAGTAGTATGCTTTGGTACTACAGCAACTCTAGATTATCACATTTAATTTCTCTTATTTTATATATAAAATGAATATAATTATTTGCCTTATTTTTAGCTAGAGAAACTGGGTCTTAAGTCAGGAAAGTCACTAGTTCATGATCATATATCTAGCAGATGGTGGAGCTAGGATTGAAATGTAGACTGCCCTGGGCCAGGTGTGGTGGCTCACGCCTGTAATCCCAGCACTTTGGGAGGCCGAGACGGGCGGATCACGAGGTCACGAGATCGAGACCATCCTGGCTAACACGGTGAAACCCTGTCTCTACTAAAAATACAAAAAATTAGCCAGGTGTGGTGGCGGGTGCCTGTAGTCCCAGCTACTCAGGAGGCTGAGGCAGGAGAATGGCGTGAACCCAGGAGGTGGAGCTTGCAGCCACTGCACTCCAGCCTGGGGGACAGAGCGAGACTCCGTCACAAAAAAAAAAAAAAAAAAAAATGAAATGTAGACTGCCCTACTGTGTAGCCTTTGAGCTCATCCACTAGGCCATGCTGGCTTCTACTAAGACTTCCAAATGTAGGTGTCTGTGATCCATTGAAAGGGAAAAAAATTTGAGAAGCAAGTGCATAGAATTACCCCAAAGCTAAAATAAACTGAACATTAAGAAGCAATTTCTAAGCAAAGGGGTGTTAGTAATAGCATTTTCTTTTTCACAGAAGTGAGGAAACTGCATCCAGTCAGTGCAGGTCATTAAACTCAAGCAAAAGTTCACTGAAGCAAAGGCACCTATTGTTTATCTCACAAAATAACTGGAGGGTTTTCCAGAGAGAGTGGAGCACAAGGTAAATTACCTAGTGGAAATGTCAACAGGACAGGACTGCACACTAGGGTCTTTTTCATGTGCAATTGACAACAGCTAAAAATAAATTGAACTTGGCAATGGCTCCCCATGTTCCTGCAGCCCCAGGGGGCTACTTTCATTTTAATAAATGATTGAACAAAGTGTTTAACTTCTTTCTGTTTTCAGACTGGTATTCAGGGGCATAGGAAATGCATTATTGAATATTTTCCTGTGCTTTGGCTTCAGGTAAAGGGCTGTTCTTAGCAACCAGAGCTAAAGAGCTGTGTGGGCTTACCCATGAAGAGTACTGAAAATTCAAGTTGTGTTATTAGAAGTGAAGTTATATCCTGTGTCATCCATGTCCCTTCCTACTTCCCCAGGACAGACGTAAGGGTAAGACTTCTGGCTAAGGGAAAGGTGTACAGACTGTGCTCATAAAATAAAATTAAATTAAACACTGCCTATGAGAAATGATTTCGTGATTGTGCCAAGGGGTCATGAATTGGGAGAGAAATGGGAGAGGGAATAAGTTAATATGAAAAATAATGTTGCCCCAGTGAGAGGCTGAATCCAAAATAATAAATACCAAGTGTTTCTAGAGTGTATTAAAAAGGGAAAGCATTAAGAAAATATTTTTAAATACTTCTGGTTTTAAGTTCTTTGAAGATAAGATGTATGCCATTTTTTGTATTTTCCTTCTCATGGTGCTTTGAACACTCTTTTTGTATTTTATGATATCAAGTTGAATCAATGCCTTATTATTTGTTAAGTGTTATCTGCTATATGTTACTTAGAGAAATATAATATTGTCCACATAAAGAGGTGAATCTCTAAGCAAAAAGGTTTTGTTTGCAAATAATATACAGGAGGTAAGATTGCAATCCAGGACATACCTACAGACCAGGGTGATCTCTGGTATGTCTATAGAACAAAGAAAAAGGTTAGAATTTAGTCAGGAAAGACTAGTTATACAAGTCGTTTTCAGAGAAACCTTACTGGCACTGGCAGCATCTTATAAGAGCTGGTGAGCTCTGATTGGTGAGTGTCAGTAGTTGCTAGATAAGACTTGTAATCTTAAAGTTATAGTTAAGCCTTTCCAGCTTTGAGTTGGGTTCGCGAGAGTTTTTGAAACAGGCAAGTGTTCTTGTATAACCGGCTAGCTGTCCTTGTGCCACTAGTTGTCCTTGTGTGACTCGTGTAGTAACTTGTGGTTTGCAAAAATTTCTTGTGATAGTTCCTGTTATCAGGCAAATCCTGAATGAGAGCACTTCCTTTCATGGCCTTGCCTGGCTCCATTTGTCAGGAATTAACCCAAGTGACTCTATTTGGAATCTTACAATTTTCACAATATTAAAGCAAATAAAAAGCTTCTATTTCTCGTCTTGCAAATAAGAACTGTGCTGTAGGTGTTAGGTGTGCCCCCTCAATTAATTCCCACAATAAATTAGGTACTATTATTGTTCACATTTTATAAATAAGGAAAGTCACAAAAACATTAAATACATTTTTGAGGTTATAGAACTAGGCAAAGCTGGGATTTGAACTAATCTCTTTTACTCTGTACTCTAAGAGGGCCATCAAATATATATTGAATAGTTTTTAGTTTCTTGTCCATATTGGGAAATATGGGGAGACTAATTAGTAGAAAATATTTTTGATATCTTTAGAAATTATGTCTAGCCAACTGGCCTTATATAAACAGAACTAATACCAGTGAAATGCTTGGTGAAATTGAGTCTGTTCTTTTTCTACACTGTGGATAGTATAATTTACCAACAACATTTAATCTAACATAACAGGTATAAGCTCTATGCACTAGAAGAGTCACATATACCAATTAATTTATTATTGTTTTTTTCCCTATAGAATCACCTAGATAGCTGCAATGAAAGAAATTCAGATACAAACAGTATCTCCATCATTATTTTTAGATAATTATTAAACCTGTACTCTGTGTAGGAATTTGGAATACATAGATTGCAATGACAAATATTGGGAAATTCAGTTTTGGTTGTAAAATGAGTAATCTTATAACAATTCATGTATAAATTATGAGGCATTTAAGTAAGAAAGTTCTAATGGTTAACTAAAGAAAGCCAACTAACAAAGCCAGTAAAGATGGAAAACCATATTTAGAACTTTTTAACACAAAAACCTGTATAATAGAGATTTGGCTTGTGGGTGAGTCTCAGAGATGTGAGTATATAATGACTATCGAAGTATATAATGACTCTATTTTAATTCTTGGAGGGTATCCATGGCCAAGGATAGTAAGCCTCGGAAGAAAAGTCACAAGAGAGGAGGAATATAATAGCAGGAACCAGAAATACACTCTATACCAGAAATTAGGAGACAAGGCTGAAAAAATCAGAATTTGGAAAAAGCAATAGCCAAAATTAGGAAGCATGGGTTCCAGTTTCAGCAGTTTCCTGTGTCTTTGCGCCCATTGCTTTGGTTCTCTGGGTTCCATTTTTCTATGAGTAAAATGGGAGTGTTCAGTTATATAATTTCTATAACTCTTTCTAACTCCCCCATACATCATATTCTACAATCCTTAGGAACGGTTCAATAACATTCAGTGCCCTAAAGGAGGAAAGGAGATTGTAGTATACTCAACTGAATTAAGAAGAAAGACCTTCCAATCTTCTTGTCAGGCCTCTGAGCCCAAGCTAAACCATCGTATGCCCCGTGACCTGCATATATATGTCCAGATGGCCTGAAGCAAGTGAAGAATCACAAAAGAAGTGAAAATGGCTGGTTCCTGCCTTAACCGATGACATTCCACCATTGTGATTTGTTTCTGCCCCACCTTAACTCAGCAATTAACCTTGTGAAATTCCTTCTCCTGGCTCAGAAGCTCCCCCACTGAGCACCTCGTGACACCCCCACCCCTGCCCACAAGAGAAAAAACCCCCTTTGATTGTAATTTTCCACTATCCACCCAAATCCTATAAAATGGCCCCACCCCCTATCTCCCTTTGCTGACTCTCTTTTTGGTCTCAGCCCGCCTGCACCCAGGTGATTAAAAAGCTTTATTGCTCACACAAAGCCTGTTTGGTGGTCTCTTCACATGGACGCGCATGAAACTTCTTATAATTTTCTGGTTGCCAATGCAAAAAAGGAACAAATAGTAAATTCTTATAACTAATTATAAGCATTTGGGATAATCTCTAAAATATATGAGAGATGCAATTCATAGAGAGGTTAAGGTAAGATTACTGTGTCGAAGTCAGGAAGTTAACCAAGGAGACAAGGGGTAAACATGATCAGTTTAAAGGAGCTATGAATAAGGGAAACCAACAAGGTAAAAATCTGGGATGGAAGGAGGCCAAGTAGGAGATCGAGATAAGCCCCTGTGGGAGACCTCAACAAAAATGAGTATGCAGACTTGCATGTACAGAATGGCAAGACAGGCTGCTCTGGCCTAAAGAAGACCACTGCAAACAACGGATCGCTAAGGCATGTTCCACCCAACTTGTTAAAGAGCTTTGCATGTATACAGGGCCAGCCACACCAACAGGACTTCAGGAATACTGGCTACTTAACTCCTTAAGATTCAGTAGAAGAAAGAGTCTTTCCTCTGAGCATAGTCTAGCTTAAGTTCTTGTTCTGGAGAATTTCATGGTAGGTTCTAATTCTGTAAATTCTGTTTAAGAAAGCAGGAGAAAGACCAATAGAATTTAGAAAATATGTTTTAGAAAATGCTAATTATTTAAAGTTTTATGACAAGATAGTAACCTTCAGCCAGCTGATGAGTCAAATTATGTGGAACACATCATGATGGAGAAATAAGATTCTATTTGATTTTTATATCTTCCATGCCATCAAGTGATGATTTTTGTAAAATATTACAAGGCACTGACAAATTTCCCTGGATTTCTTCACTCACAAATGAACGTGCGGTTGTTGCAAGCTGACTCTGTGCCTCTTTATGTGTTTTCTACTTGGTATGCAGCGATTTCCCTGCCTCCTGTGATAGTTATTCACAGGCTGCTGCATGGTGATTTTTATATGCTTTCTTCCTGCCTTGGACCAATGAAGCAATAAATAAGGGGAAAAAAAGGGTAAGTCTCTCTAAACAGCAGAAGAGCAGTGGTGCAGGAAATAGAAAGCAACTCCCAGAAGGAGCAAATGCATTCATAGCAAATTCCACCAACAAATGAGTAGTGTCATCCAGCTAATTATATGTAATTGTCCCCTATATTGAAACAATAAATAATGTGGGAGGCCAGTGCTGCTTGTTGGGAATTACAACAACTCTATATAAATAGAAGGAAAACAAATGAGGAAAACCTGAACATAGGTGGTATATCCTGAAATTGTTGCCATAGGTGTTTTATAGTACTGCCCACTGGTATAATATCTTCTACATAAAGAATTCAGTGCCTGCATGTAGGCATACCAGAAGTGAGAATGGTAGTTGTAGATCTTCCAAATCCTAGGGTGACTCTGAGCATGCCACCTAGTACAAGTAAGCAGCCAAAACCACTGTTTATATTAGTCTTCATAACATGATCACCTGGCCAAAGGTAACAAGATATCAGAATTTCTTAGGCATTTGAAAAGGTGAGCATATTGTCTTAAAACGTGATGCAAAGTATCAGAGACCCATGTCGCTACCATAAGTGTGATGAAGACATTCATTGGTAGCCATTCATCTGTGATACCATCACTCATATGCTGAAGGAATCTTTGTGATTTAGGACCAAAAGTCCAAATGATAGCACTAAAGCCACCAGCTCAATATTATGGCAGCCAATGTTATTATAAAGCCTTAAGTCTCTTTCCTATAACTTATACAGAGCTGCACAAGTCCAAGACTTTATGGATAGAAAGGAGAGCTCTTAGCCTGTCCCACAATTTTAATGTATCTATGGCTATGTCTGTCTCTAGTCATCTTATATACAGTCTGTTTTTCCTTTGTTTAAGACAAAAACCTAAGTTCTTTCTACTTTAGGCTGAGATTATAACCACACAGTTACATAAACACAGCCAATCAACTGTCTTTATTCAAAGCAGATAGCAGAAGGGATTCCAAATTCAAGTTTATGCAGTCCTACAAGGCTAACCCCTCTAATTGTCACTACCGTGCATTTATTTTCATGACTGTCTTAGATAATCCTTAATAGTACTAATCTAGACATATTTGTTATTCCATATGTACATCCATTGTTACAATTGTTTATTTTTCTTTTCATTCTAAGATTGTGCATTGAGCTGCTAATATGCGCTAGGCCTAAGATAGGCTCTGGAGATACAAAAATAAATAAAACAACATCTTTCCTCAAGGAGCCCTGAGGCCAGAGAAAATAAACTATCTTTTTCCCTCCTCAACAAGTTAACCAAGCTTATAATAACTCAGAAATTGGAGGTAGGAGAAAGGAAGTGATATGGTTTGGCTCTGTGTCCCTACCCAAATCTCATCTCAAATCGTAATCCCCCCATGTCAAGGGAGGGACCTGGTGGGGAGTGATTGGATCATGGGAGCAGATTCCCCCATGCTGTTCTTATGATAATGAGGGAGTTCTCACAAGATCTAATGGTTTAAAAGTGGCAATTTTTCCTGATCTCTCTCTCCTTCTGCCTTGTGAAGAAGGTGCTTGCTTCTGCTTCACTTTCTACCATGATTGTAAATTTCCTGAGGCCTCCCCAGCCATGCAGAACTGTGAGTCAATTAAACCTCTTTATTTCATAAATTACCCAATCTCAAGGAGTTCTTTTTAGCAGTGGGAAAATGGACTAATACAGAAAATTGGTACTGGCAGAATGGGGTGGTCTCATAAAGATGATCTGAAAATGTGGAAGCAACTTTGGAACCAGGTAACAGGCAGATATTGGAAGAGTTTGGAGGGCTCAGAAAAAGGCAGGAAGATGAGGGCAAGTTTTGAACTTCCTAGAGACTTGTTGAATGGTGTTGACCAAAATGCTGATAGTGATATGGACAATGAAGTCCAGGCTGAGATGGTCTCAGATGGAGATGAGAAACTTATTGAGAACTGAAGCAAATGTCACTCTTACTATGCTTTAGCAGAGACTAGCTGCATTTTGCCCCTGTGCCAGAGATCTGTGAACCTTGAGCTTGAGAGAGATGATTTAAGGTATCTGGTGGAAGAAATTTCTAAGCAGCAAAGTGTTCAAGAGGTGATGTGGTTACTCTGAAAGCATTCAGTCTTATGCATTCACAAAGAGATCACCTGAAAATGAAACTTTTATTTAAAAGGGAAGCACAACATAAAATTTGGAAAATTTGCAACCTGACCATGAGGTAGAAAAGAAAAATCCATTTTTTCTGCTGCAGAAACTTGCATAAGTAAGAAGGAGCCAAATGTTAATCACCAAGACAATGGGGAAAATGTCTCCAGGGCATTTCTGGGATCTTCATGGCAGCCCCTCCCATCACAAGCATGCAGGCCTAGGAGGTAAAAATGGTTTTGTGGGCCAGGGCCCAGGGCCCTGCTGCTCTGTGTAGCCTCAGAATTTAGTGCCCTGCATCCCAGCCACTCCAGCTCCAGCTGTGGTTAAAAGGGGCCAAGGTATAGCTCAGGCCATTTATTCAGAGGATGCAAGCCCCAAACATTGGTGGCATTCACATGTCGTTGGGCCTGTAGGTGCGCAGAAGACAAGAGTTGAGCTTCAGGTGCCTCCACCTAAGTTTCACAGGATGTATGGAAACTCCTCGATGTCCAGGCAGATGTCTGCTGCATGGGTGGAGCTCTCATTGAGAACCTCTGCTAGGGCCGTGCAAAGGGGAAATGTGGTGTTGGAGACCCCACACACAGTCCCCACTGGGGCACTGCCTAGCGAAGCTGTGAGAAGAGAGCCACTGTCTTCCAAAGCCCAGAAACGTAGATCCACTGACAGCTTGCACCACATGCCTGGAAAAGCCACAAGCACTCAACGCCAGCCCATGAAATGAGCCATGGGGGCTGTACCCTGTAGAGCCACAGGGGCAGAGCTACCCAAGTCCATGGGAGCCCACCCCTTATATCAGCATGCATTGTATGTGAGACATGGAGTCAAAGGAGCTTTACAATTTAATGACTGCCATGTCGGATTTTGGACTTCCATGGTGCCTGTGGCCCCTTGTTTTGGCCAATTTCTTCCATTTGGAGTGGGACCATTTACCCAATTCCTGTGCCTGCATTGCATCTTGGAAGTAACTTACTTGTTTTTATTTTATGGGCTCCTCAGTGAAAGGGACTTGCCTTGTCTCTGATGCAACTTTGGACTTGAACTTTTGAGTTAATGCTGGAATTAGTTAAGACTTTGAGGACTGTTGGGAAGGCATTTTTTGTTTTGTTTTGTTTTTCTGAGATGGAGTATCACTCTGTCACCAGGCTGGAGTGCAGTGGCGTGATCTCGGCTCACTGCAACCTCCACCTCCTGGGTTCAAGCGATTCTCCTGCCTTAGCCTCCCAAGTAGCTAGGACTACAGGCACACCACCACACCCAGCTAATTTTCATATTTTTAGTACAGATGGGTTTCAACATGTTGGCCAGGATGGTCTCGATCTCTTGACATCGTGATCTACCTGCCTCCACCTCCCAAAGTGCTGGGATTACAGGTGTGAGCCACTGTGCCTGGCTGGCATGATTGGTTTTGAAATGTGAAAAGGACATGAGATTTGGGAGGGGCAAGGGGTGGAATGATATGGTTTGACTCTGTGTTCCCACCCAAATCTCATCTCAAATTGTAATCCCCGCATGTCAAGGGAAGGACCTGGTGGGAGGTGATTGGACCATGGGGGCACTTTCCGCCATGCTGTTCTCATGACTGTGAGGGATTCTCAGGAGATCTGGTGGTTTAAAAGTGGCAGTTTTCCCTGCTCTCTTTCTCTCTACTGCCACTTGTGAAGAAGTTACCTGCTTCCCCTTCACTTTCCACCATGATTGTAAGTTTCCTGAGGCCTTGCCAGCCATGCAGAACTGTGATTCAATTAAACCTCTTCCCTACATAAATTACCTAGTCTTGGGTAGTTCTTTATAGCAGTGTGAAAATGAACTAATACAGGAGACAACCAAAAGACATATAAATAAACTTCAGTGTATTTAATCAGCATATAGTTTATTGGTGAAATAAAATAGCAAAAGAAAATACAACAGTGTATGATAAAATGCTCACTTAAATAAAATCAATAAGAAAATTCATAGTATATTTAATTTATATGTTCTGTTACCAGAAAACCTTTTGTCTAATTTCCAATTCCACGTCAAATAACTACAGGCAGTTGGAGAGGGGATGAGGTTGCAAGAGTAGGTGCCATGGTGATCATATACTGTAAGATGGAAACCTGCAATACTTGTTCTTCTAAGTCTTCTGTTTGTTACATTTACTAGCCCATCCTGATCAGATATTTATATCCTACACAGGCAAGGCAGGCAAGTCTCCTGGAATCAAATCATCTTACCAAAAGCATATTAACATGATGTTGGCAAATACCCCAAAGATATTAGTTCAAAATCTGGGCACTTTGATTGAAATTTTCTTGTTACCAAATCAACACCAGATAGTATGCATTCTTTCTTTCTCAATATACTCTTTTCTTGGAATAGTCATGATAATGTCTCATTCCTTTACACAATTCTGATGTGGGAAGTAATGCTGTCAAAGGAGATTTTGCTTATTTGTTCAACAGATTAGAAAATCAGTTGAGAAGAATGAGAAGTCTGTCAATATAATCATTTTTTTAATTCAGTAGGACTTTTGAAAAATAAGTTACTGTGAATTCGACAAATGTTAGATGAATGCCTACCATGTAAAACAATTTGGGCAAGGCATCGAGGAGGACAGAGAATAAGAAGAAAAAGACAAAGATCAAATATGAGTGACAACACCGAGCCTGTTAATTACATAGATAGCCATAAATCTGCTGTGATACATTTCTGGAGGGTTCCTCTTCAATAATTATACCCTCCAATATACAAAAGTGCTAATATATGATAGTCTGTTATTAAAGGTTTAATTCTTTTTGCAAATATTTACTCATTTGATATGATGTAAATGAGGATCTCCATTGTAAATGTAAGCAATTTTGAAGTCAGTGGTCTTTGCTCCAATACCATTTTTATTTAACCAAAACTCTCAACTTGAGCGCTCACAATAGAGAAACAAATGGCTAACTGAAGAATCTGGAATAAAAGGGAGTGATAGGAAGAGCAAAATAAATATAACAACAGCAACAATAAAAGAAAACATAACCTGTAACTATATATTAAAAGATTAGTTACATGTAAGGTACACAAAATGCCTTGGGGAGCAGAAGTTTCTTTAGGAAGCATTTCTACAGAAGACGGATTTGGAGTTTATTTTAAAAATCTGGGGAAACACAAAATGGTAGAAGGCAATGCATGGGCTATACCCCATGTTGTTTTCCTTTGAAACATAAGCACCTTTAAAAATAGCCTGATGGACCACAAGCCCCAGGAACTAGCTGTTCATAGCTAATTATCCAAAGACTTTAAGAAGTCAAGCTGTGCAAAGTCAATTCAACTTTGCTGGTGCAGCCTGAAGCTACTTTAGTTAAACCTTAGTCGTAGTGTTTCTAATGAAAGGGGGCAACACAGAATAAAAACTGCAAGCCCAATTCGATACGAGTGAATAAAATTGCAACCAGTAAAGGCACACAACATCCAATAATTAAGACTAACAGCACTATTATTTTTCTAGAAACCTGAACCATAAAAGAGATTAATTGCTTTGTATTTAACTCAGAAAAAAGCTCATTTGATTGGGACTCATGCTTACAACTTACTCAAACAGATGTTACCTTTTGCTAATACAGAAAGGATGCTATTTTAAAAATTGAGCAGAAAACAAATTAAATGTTCATTAAAAATATTTTTGGCCAGGCACAGTGGCTCATGCCTGTAATCCCAGCACTTTGGGAGACAGGTGGGCGGATTGCCTGAGCTCAGGAATTTGCGAACAGCCTGGGCAACAGAACAGGGTGAAACTCCATCTCTACTAAAAGACAAAAAAATTAGCCTAGTGTGGTGGTGGGTACCTGTAGTCCCAGCTACTCGGGAGGCTGAGGCAGGAGAATTGCTTGAACCCAGGAGGCGGAGGTTGCAATGAGCAGAGATGACACCCACTGCACTCCAGCCTGGGTGACAGAGTGAGACTCTGTCTCAAAAAAAAGAATTTAATTTTGTTTTCATAGAATCAATATATTGAATAATATGTACACTATACCATTAAGTGAAAAATGATATAAAGGAGTCAGAAACATTGACTTGTCCTCACCAAGGCTAATCTGGCTACTGACTCAAGTGAATCCTGTCTTGACCACAACAGAGACCAATACTAAGGTCTCCCAGATGTCAGTGTTCCCCACACTAGCCACCTAGAAGCATACTTCTTGCTGAATTCTTTCATCATGGAGGTGGCAACAACTTATCTTTCTTACGAGAATAGACATGTATTCTAGATACACATTCATCTTCCTTGCCCACAGTGCTTTGCCAGCTTGTAGATTTAAAGAACATTTTGCTCACTACCATGACATCTCTTACAACATTGCTTCTGACCTAGAAACTCAGATCCACAAAGAAGCAGGACAATGGGTTGACGCCCAAGGAATTTACTGGTATTACTATGTGTCTCATTATCCAGAAGCAGCTGACCTGACCCAAGAGTGAAATGGTCTACTGAAGACTCAGATTCAGACATAACATTAGCAAGAATTAAAGATTCTGAAATGCTAGTGTCATAGAGGATGAGTCGCATGCTTTAAACAAGTAATTAATATATCATGCTATTTTCCTTATAACCATAATACATAAGTAAAGGAACCAAGGGTAGAGGTAGCTTCTCTCTCTTATAAATAATCCACTTGCAAATTTTATTATCTTTTCTTGAAAGTTTAAACTCAATTGGTTAGACTCCCTTAATTCTTAAGCATGGAATGCTGCCAGCCAATGATAGGACAATAGTTCCTCTGAGTTAAAAAATGAGATTAACACCTGATAATTTTGGGTTTCTCATGTCACAGCACCAGTAGGTGTTGCAGTGTTGGCTGGAGGATTGATTCAGTTTATCAAGAGGAAAATGAGTTGGTACTACATTATGTGATCAGTGAAATCTGGGTCTAGAACCCAGGGGATTCTCTCAGGTATCTCTCAATATTTCTATGTCCCAATACTAAAAGTTAAGGGAAAAACTGCAGTGATTCGATAAAAACAAATCCACAGAACAGTTAGACACTCTAGAAGTGGTTTGGCTCATTCCACGAAGTGAGGAAGCAAGGCCACTGGAGGTACAAAGAAAAAGTGCAATGAATAGTCTTTAAAAAGTAAAGTAAAAACTAAACTACAGCATTATTGTTAGCTACAGAAACAATGCACATGTGAAGATTATGGTAACTACGCACATATACTCACCACAGTTGTTGCAGAAATTGTGAAGAATGACTTGTGGATTGATATATAATATACCAACAATTTTCCCTTTTCAGCTTTTTGCTTATTATTTTATATGAGAATAGTTTATTGGTGATCTTTTAATTTAGTGTTTGGGTTAAAGGATATTTAAGTAATTTTGTGACTGAGCTAAAAGAAACTGACCTTGCATGGTGTCTTTGTTCTTATCTCATTTACAAAGAAAATGAGAACATCTCTATCTGCTCAAAGAAAGCCATCTTATTAGGTAGAGGAAGTCATTGTTATTTTGTTGCCTGCAGAGTAAAATATGTGTAAGATGATATGTAAGTTTGCTCAGCAGCCAAAGGGGTGGACTATGCTGGTTTACTTATTTATTACCTTCTTTCAAATTCAAATTCACCTTTCTTGACTCTATAAAAACAAGACTAGAGTTCTGCCAGCTATGCATACCAGATACCCTGGCCAATTGGCTTACTTTTAGGGTAGAAGAGCATTAGAATATTGAAGTGGTGGTGGTGGTGGGGAGATATTTATTTATTTATTTGATTGATTGATTTTGTTTATTGTTCCTGTCAGTCAGGCTCCACCCATTAGCTGTTGGCTCCAACCACCAGCTTCTTTTGGTGCTGTCCTGACCAGCTCGTTTTCCTCCCAGTTTTACTAGAGAAGGCTAGATGGTGGCCCCATCTCAGATCTTGATCTCAAGTTTTGTAGGGCCCTCTCATGAGCTTCTGAAATACCATCTGGAGATAGGTAGTGCTCCCCATCCGGAGATCTAAGCACATTCCAAAAAACCCTATTCTGAACACATAGGTCCTAGCAAACCTCAGCGAAGTGGAGCATGTGCTTAGTTGAGATGATGGGCTGTTAAATGAAGTTACCAAAATCATTCTTGAGACATGCTGCTGAATTAGCAGTGCAGAATTATCCAGATTTATCATTCCTTACTGGAATCATTTTGAGAAAGCCTCACATTAAGATGGCAGACTTACAAGACTGAAGAAGCATAAATTGGTAATCCACATGGAGTTCAGTTGCTCTAGAGGCTTACTTAGGCACATAGAGAAATTAGTGTAAATTAGATATAAAAATGTTTGTGTTAAGCCATGGGGATTTTGAAGCTGTTCGTTACTACTTATGACCTAGTGTCTCCTGATGAATATAGAAATCAGTACCAGGAGAAATAGTGTGCTGCCATGACAAATACAAAAATATGTACCAGTGGCACAGTGAACAGGAATGAGACCCAAAGGAAAAATGATGATCTATGTAATGCAATGGCAGAACATAATGTTGCCTGCAATAACTTGGGAAACAAATGTTTGAGGAATTTGCAGTGTTCGGGAGAATGATTAGGAAATAAAACTTTACTTGTGGGTGTTTATTGCTATTGTGGTTTATCATATGAAATGGAAAATGTTAGAAGAATAGATGTTCTACTCTCTTGTTTCAGACAAAAGAAGACTCGGAAGAAACAGTCTGACATATATGTTTCAAGTGTTCAGCATATATAAAGTTCTAAGGGATAAAAATTGAGGCTACAAAAATAAATAAGACATACCTTTGTTACCAGAAAGAGGTCTCAATCCAGATCCCAAGAGAGGGTTCTTAGATCCCATCCAAGAAAGAATGTGAGGCAAATCCACAGAGTAAAGTGAAAGCAAGTTTACTAAAAAAGTAAAGGAATTAAAAAACGCCTGCTCCATGGAAAAGCAGCCCCAAAGGCCACTGGTTGGCTATTTTTATAGTTATTTCTTGGTTATGTAATAAATAAAGATTGGATTATTCATGAGTTTTTCAGGAAGAATGCAGACGATTATCAGAATTGAGGGTTCCTCCCTTTTTGACATAGGGTAACTCCTGGACATTGCCATGGCATTTTTAAACTGTTATGGAGCTGGTGGGAGTGTCTTTTAGCATGTTAATGCATTATAATTAGTGTATCATGAGCAGTGAGAACAATCAGAGGTCACTTTCATCACCACCTTAGATTTGGCAGGTTTGGGCTAGCTTCTTTACCACATCCTGTTTTATCAGTAGGTTCTTTGTGACCTGTATCTTGTGTTGACCTCCTATCTCATCCTGTGACTAAGGATGCCTACCCTTCTGGGAATGCAGCCCAACAGGTCTCAGCCTCATTTTACCCATCCCCTATTCAAGATGGAGTCACTCTGGTTTGAATGCCTCTGAAACCTTCTGCTATACACAAGGTTTCATTCAGGCCTATCTGTCCAATCCTTGCCTCTGAATTCAGTCAGCTTTCCTGACCATCATATCATAGCAAGAACCAGTCAGAAGCAAATGGGTTTTCTCTCCTAACTTTTACCAGATCCCACAAAGCTTGCTGTATGCTGCCGACTCGTGTACATCTAGTAGTGGTTACTCCCCACTTCCTGAGTATACACTCTGGCTCAGTGTAACTGTCCTTGAGTACCTCATTTGGTGAATCACTTAATCAACATTGTTTCTCTACTCAGATCCCAACCAGATAGCCTTCATTACTTTGGTTATCTTTCAGAAAATCCAAAGCTCTGAGTGATTAATACCTTTTACCAGCTCTCTCTGCCTTTTCCTAAAAGAGAAATTTTTAAAAAGTAAGTTAAGTCATCCCTCTCACACAAATATAGATAACTCATGAATTAATGAGGGCATTGGTAAGATGTTTCAAACTGCTCAACTGAAGATTTGATTGATAGAAATTTGTATTGTCTACTTGTAAAAAATATTTTGCATTTCTATGAACGGGAATCATTTGCAAAGACATAGGCAGGAAATACTTGCATTACCATCAGTTTTCTGCTAGTTAACTTTCATCTCTACAGAGCTACAAATTAACCAAGTGAAATAATCCAAGGCAAAGATCACTATAGAATCAGAAAATTCGTACGTTGTTTTCTAGACAATGCCCAGCATTCTATTAAAAGGAAGTGCTGCAATCTTGTCTGCCCACTTTAAAGTCTTCCATATCTTGTCCTAATATGCCATCAATTAAACTCATCCCTCATCAAGTCACCTACCCCACAAATAGAAATACAGATGCAGATATACTAAGCAACTTACATGCAAATAAATATTTGAAGAATGGCTACGTAGAAGAGGAATTTTATATTCCACCTGTAAACCAATTTGTGAGTTAATTCATTTACTGGCATATTAGCAGGAAACAACTATATTCCTTTCCACTGCTACCATTTTAAATCTAGTCTTTCAATTTGTTTTTTCTAAATCTGTCCATAATCTTGGGCAAAGCTCATAGCTTTCCCAGTGACAGTCAGGCAATGCGTGAAGATTTTGTTGTTTTTTGTTTTTCCTGGTAATAAAATCTTGTTTCAGGCAATATGAAGTCCCTAAATATCATTCAGATTAAAACTTCTTTTCCCTAGATCACGCCTTATTTTAACTCGGAAATCTGCAGGAGGAGAAGGGTATATGGTCAATTTTACCTCTATTTTCTGCTTCTTCTCCCATTATATTTAGTAGGTGATGCTTTGGGTCCCACTGGGAGATAAAGAGAAGGAGAGATACACTTGACTAATAAGAGTTGGAATCAGCTGTGGTGCCTCATGGCATGGTGTGTTTCCATTTTCCATCCTGTGATGAGGGTGTCGCCACCTCCAACTAGCCTTTTGTAATTTCTCCAACTCTTGGTTTCCAGGAACTTACCTTTCTTGCAGAGTCATTCTAATTTCTAGTTATTCTTCTAGGAAGAGTCCCTCTCAAGAAACACAACAGGACTCTTCTCTGTGATGGCCACATCTGGCTTGGTGGAAACCAATGTAATACTCAGACTTTTCATTCCATTTTCAAAGCAAGCCCTTCTGTTTTATTTCCAGACAAGGATGTTTTAGCCACAGCTTCCTACCTTTAAGTTTTCAGACAAAAGTTAAATGCTAGGTTCTCTGTCTTTCAAACTCCAGGAAATGCCTATAAAGCTATTTGGTTCTTTTAAGGCCTCCACTTACTTGACTTGAAATGGCAAGAAGATAATAGCAACCACAGGTTTCTGAAAACGAAGTAAAAAAATTCTCACTCTGCAATCTCTTCAGCCTCTGCCAACACATTCTCTCTGTAGGGAAGGAGACATATCTTCTTCCCATCTTATGTTCATGGCTAAGGCCCCTATAACAAAAGACAGATTAACAAGAGAAAAGCATACAATTTATTTAAAATAAGCTTTATGTGAGATGACAGCCTTCAGAAATAAAGATCCTATGAAACAAACAAACGTGTGTATTTTAAGCCTAAGTTTGATGAAGTGGATAGTTGCAGAGAGTATAATTAGACAAATGGGGTATGATCTAATGGTACTAGTTTGGAGGAAACTTAGCAAGGCCTGTTTGTTCAGATTCTTCTCTGTGTCCCTGTGTCTTCAAAGGTAAATTTGTTCCTTTCCTCTGGGTATAGAGTGAGCACCTCTCACCTGAAGGTCTGATGACCTAGTTCAGGAGAAGACCAGCAATTCATTTCCAGGTCTTATGATCTACTTCAGGGGAAAATAGGGAAGATCAGAGTGACATTCTTGCTTCTGCTATTTTTTAAAATGCCAATGAGCCGTATTTGGGGATAGTGCCTCTGGAACCCCATTAACATTTGCTTGAATACCTGGGCCACAGATGATAGACCAAAGTGGAGAGAACTAGTTTGGAGCCAACTCCATTGCATGTCCTGAATGCCACACTTACATCCTAATATAACATGCTACGTCAACTTACATTAGGGTATAAATGTCCCTTGCACCAACTATTTTATTTTCAGCTGTTGGAGTCTTTGTTAAATCTCCAATACAACAGAAACAGTTGCATCTAACATCTTGTTACGTATATTGTCTCAGAGGGAAGAATGGTAGTAGGTGGTAGGCAGCTATATTTGAGCACAATACAAGGTGAGACATTTTTAAGAAAGGAAACTCTACAAATATGCTGTGGGCTTCCTCACGAAGTGACGAATCTCCTATCACTTGCAGGGTTTAAGCAGAGATAGGATAACCACTTATTCGAATGCTGCATCAGGAATTAGAAGGTTGATTTAGCTGACCTCTCGTTTTCATATTTTCTGATTATTGGCGTTCGATGGCAATTTAGAGTGTATGTATCAACATTGTTTGATTTGATTTTAATTTTAAAGGTTTAGAAAAATCCTTGTGAAATGAAATATGAGCTATCAGTTACTATTCATTCAATCACTCATTCAGAATATCCTTTGAGAGCCTAGTATATGTTAGGCGCTATGCTAGGAACTGGGGAAATTAAGAAGAAACACATTGCCCCTGTGTTCAAAGAGATGATAGTAGCAGAATAAGGAAAACAAGCAAAAATCTCTAGAGTATTTCCACTCCACATCACTATCTTGCCTACTTAAAGTTCCTCATTTGAAATGGGTCATAAACCAAAATAATTTTTTCATAGATAATTTAAAATGACAAATCACTGGCAATTTAATGTAAATCAAGTTAGCATCAGTAATTAATTCACGTGTCACATTTTATATACTAGAATGTAATTCACTTATTACATGTCGTCACATTTCAAAGAGCTGCCTGGGCCTGCACACACGATTTCCTCTGAAATGCATCCTACCTTTATGGAAGTGTTTTTTGTTTTGTTTTGTTTTCAGTCCTGGGGAAAACAGAAGGCACAGCAACAGAAATTTAGACTGAACCGCTCAGGACACAGCATGCCAAAACCCTATGCACTTTTTATTTGCAAAGTATTCAAATGCCTTTACAAGGAAAGTCGGTTAGGAAGGAAGGGCTGCCTGCAGAATTAAGAGCGAGAGTGTAGCTGTGCATTTGTCTTTCAGTTGGTTAACTGGAAATCAATTTCCTATTTTAAAAGCAGATCCATCAAAGGCAAGTGTCCAATTTTAAGCTAAGCTCTACAATATGCTTTTCAATAAAATGTCTTTCTGTCTCTTTCCCTTTTCTCATTTCAACGTCCTGTTACATATTTCCGAAAGCACGGCTTTCATACTTGATGTATGCTATGATTGTGTGGAATGAAAAGCTCTGAAAGACCACAGAGAAAAATATCACTTGCCTCCATCTCTGAGGAGAGGGCCCTTTGAATTAAGACTGATTCCACCTGAGAAGCCTGATTGAGCCTGAATTGATAATACCTTCGTGTTGTGGGTTTTCTCGCTTTATTTCCCCTTGCATTCTTTTTTATTTCAGAATGTATTGTGGGTCATTATCCACTTTTCATAGCAGCATGACTGATTAGCAAAATGCTGTGAAAGAGAAACTAAATTCTTAAAAAGAAGTATTCACTGAAGACTTACAGGAATCATACACCAATATTCTGTGCTGATTATTGGAATTCAAAGCTGAACATTGGAAACATCTAAAGGATTTAACTTTAACTCACAAAGGTTTATTTTTTTCTCTTCTTAAATGCTTAGAGCTCTTGAGACTGAAAGGTTTGCATTTATTTTTATGTTTTGACTGTTAATATTCTTTAGTTAGATCTATAACATGGCCTAGAGAAAGGACATGACAAAGACACCTGACTTTATGTAAAAAAAAGATTTTTCTTCAAAACCCTTATCTAGACCTTAACTTTCCAAAGCACATTGCCCTTTGCCCTAAGAAAATATACAAGGAAGTTTTGAGCAAACTATGGTTTAGACAACCTGACAATAGTAAGCCCAGCATAAAGAAATGGAAGGTGGATGGAAAAAGGCAATACTGGGAACAGAAACACTGCCTGTGTAGAGGCCAGATGGACCACGATTCCTGAGTTTGTAGCAGCAGTAACAGGCAGGGTCATGTAAGCAGCACACAACTGCAACTGAGGCTCATTAAATACCTACAATTTTCCAGATATAGGTGTAGGCCCCAGCATAAAAAGGTGAAACAAATGTACTTCCTTCTCTGTTTACAACTGTAAGATAATATGTAGCATGCCATAAAGAACTGGGTATAAAATCCTATAGGAATAAATGGATATTGAAGTACTATGTGAGAAAACCCAAATGATCATCAACTATTAAGTGGAAAAACATAAACGTAGTATATCTATGCAATGGAATATCCCACAATGGACATATTCAGCAATGAAAAGGAACCAACTACTTATATGTACAATGACATGAATGAACCTCAAACACATTATGGTAAGTAAAAGAAGCCAGACACAAAGGACCACATATTATATGATTCCATTTATGTGAAACATTCAGAAAAGGCAAATCCATAGGGGTAGAAAGTAGATTATTGATTGTCTGGGGTTAAGGTTGGAAATAGGGATTAATTGTCAGTAAACATGGAGGATTTTACTGGGGTGATGAGAATAGTCTAAAAGTGGTTTATGGTAATGGTTTATGGTATCTGGTAAAGTTACCAAAGCTCATCAGATTATACACTTAAAATGGTCAATTTTATGATGGGTGAATTTTACCTCAATGAATTTGTTTTAAAATAAATACTACATGAGGTGAGGGCAAGATGCAAATCGTAGATGAAAGGAAGACTTTTCTTTCCTATGGCTGCTATGGCTGCTATAACAAATTACTACAAACTCAGTGGCTTAAAAAAATACAAATATATTCTTTTACAGTTCTGGTAGCCAGAATTATGAGATCAGTTTCACTGGGCTAAAGCCAAGGTGTCATCAGAACTTATTTCTTCCCAAGGCTCTGAGGGGAGAATCCATGTAGTTGTCTTCAGTGCCTAGTGGCCTCCTGCATTCCTTGGCTTGTGGACTCTTCTTCTGTCTTCAAACTACATCACTTCAATCAGCTTCATCTTTACACTGCCACCTTCTCTGAGTCTTCATGCTCCTACATCCCGCTCATAAGTACTCTTGTGCTCACATGGGCCCACCATGATAAACTAGGATAACCCTCCCCTTAATTTAATCACAACTGCAAAGTCCCTTCTGTCATATAAGGTGACATTTTCAGGTTCCAGGAATTATGATGTACAAGTATTTGGTGGAGTGAGGTGTTTTTCAGCCTACTACGAGACCAACGTGATAGTTAATTTTATGTATCAGATTGACTGGGCCATGAGGTATGCAGGAATTGGTCAAATATTCTTCTGGATGTATCTGTGAGAACGTTTCTGGATGAGATTGTCAGGGCTGAGAACACAATAATACTCCAGACTATGGTGCATTGATCTGCTGAGTACTTTGCACTGAAGGAGATGGGGAGGACCTCAGAAGCAAGGTCTCTCCCACCCTCCCTCATCCTTTCTTCTCCCTTTTATGCAGAACATAGAAACTAGAATTTCTCTTCCCAAAGCAAGCCATAAAACCTAGAAAGGTCAATTTCTGACCTTCCCCCACCTTTCTGTGGGGAAAATGGTCATATAGAAATTCTCTGACTTGTCTTGCCTGCAAGTAGGTTGTAAGACCCTTCTTCCAGATGAGTCCCACTCTATACTTGGAGGCCAAGAAGAATCTGAACAGACAGGCCTTGCTGTGTTCCCCCTTCAGTTTATTACCAATAGATCATACCCTTTTTCTCCAAGCATGTTTCTCTACTTTTTTCATCAGACTTTGCATAAAAATTCAGTTTTCCCCTGGTTTTGGGTCTTCATTTCTGAAACCTCCTATGTCACATAAATTTTGACTTAAAAACCTAGTATGCTTTTCTCTTGTTAATTTGTCTTTTGTAATAGGAGTGTAAGACATGACCCTTGGAATGAGTGAAGGAAAGTTATTACTTTTTCTCTCCTTCAGGATTAACATTTAATCAGTATGCTGTATAAAGCCGATTGCCCTCCTTAATGTACGTGGGCCTCATCCAATTAGGTCAAGGCCTGAGAAGATCAAAAAGTCTGATCTCCCCCAAGCATGATAAAATTCTTCCTGTCTGATGGCCTTCAAACTAGGATATAGGCATTTTTGTCCTTAACTTTGGATTTGAATAAAAACATCAATTGTTCCTTTGTCTTGAGCCTGCCAGCCTTCAGACTGGAACTGCATCATCAGCTCTCTTTGTTCTCAGGCCTTCAGACTCAAACTGGAACTAAACCATTAGCTCTCCTAGATCTCCAGTTTTCTGACTCATCCTGTAGATCTTGGGACTTGTCAGCCTTCATAATCATGTGTACCAATGCCTTACAAATATGTAGATTTATGGTAAGGTTTTGGTTCTGTTTCTCTGGAAAACCCTGGCTAAATAGCCAACATTTCAAATGTGATGTATTCTGAGTTAGATTGTAAAGGATGGGTGCTTTTCTGTGAGGAAAAGTGAGTAAAGTCATTCTGAGTAGAAGGAATGGTATCAGCAAATGAATAGAGAGGGAAAACTGTTATCGATGGGAGTATCACAGAGCTCAGCCCTCTGACTTTTGTGTTTTCTGTCTCTATACTCATTTCCTATGTTATCTTATCCACCCTGTGTCTCTAAATTCTTCTGCACTATGATGAGTACAGTTATCTTATTCACATTTTTTTATACTTACAGCCTCAACCTCTCCCATGTAATCAAGATGTGTAAACTTAACAGCCTACCTGACCTTGCTACTTGTATGTCTAGTAGGCATCTCAAACTTAATAATGCATTTCAACCAGATTTTTTTATTCCCTCT
The DNA here is from genome assembly GCF_028858775.2 of Pan troglodytes. Taxonomy (NCBI): domain Eukaryota; kingdom Metazoa; phylum Chordata; class Mammalia; order Primates; family Hominidae; genus Pan; species Pan troglodytes. The sequence goes on from NC_072413.2 coordinate 85,274,063, forward strand.
CCCACTCACCAAATTGGCTTCTGTCACAATCTTCTTCTTAATACACGTTGCCACCATTCATCCAGTTTCTTAAATTCTGGCTTTGTCTTTAATTTTTCTATTTTCCTCAACTTCATATCCAATCCCTCAGTAAATTTTCTTGTTTCTACCTTCAAAATATACACAGAGCTTGACCACTTCTCAATATCACTACTTCTACCATCCTTTCGTGACCAACAATCTAACATCTATTTTCTCAGTTATTTCAATGGCTTCATACTGGTCTACATGTTTCTACTCTTGATTCTTTATATTATTTTTTCCACAATGCATCCAGAATAATTAAACATAAGTCAGATCATGCCATACACTTCTTCAGAATTTTTCTTGTGGTAGACTCCACAATGGTGGCCAACAACATCACTCCCAAGTCATCTTCATGCTTTTATGTGAATCCCCTTCCAAGAAGTGTACTAGGACCAATAAAATGACATGATGATATTCTACTTCAAAAATAAGATTATAAAAGACTGTGGGTTCTGTCTCAGGTCTCTCTCAGTCTCTTTCACACACACACACACAAACACACAAAACCCACACTCACTTTTTCACTCTCATATTACTTTTTTGGGGGGAAACCATGGCATGAACAGCAGTCCTATGGAGAGACCCATGTGCAAGAAGACAAAGCCTCCTGTAAGTATCCATGGTGAGACACAGCCAAGTCAGAGATGACTGCATCCTTGGCCAACATCTCGATAGTAGCCACATAAAGATTCTGAGCAGAACTACCTAACTAAGCTGTCCCCGATTCCTGACTCACAGAAACTGTGAGATAAATAATTAAAATTAAAATTAAATGTTTGTGGTTTTAAGCTGCTACATTTGGAGCATTTTTTAATACACATGTAGATAATGAGGTCTATGGTAAATTGAAAAACAATGCCTCTAGATGGTCTATTTGGAAAATAAAATACTTGAAAAGGTGAGGTTTGTCTTCTAATGTTTTCCATCTCTAATGGCTTTTTGTTAATTTTGAAAAACTAGAAGTCACTTTTGAACTATTTTGGCTGAAACATACACCATTTGGAAGAATACTATTTCAGTAATACTTAAAATGCAGTCATGGAATAATTGTCTACTCAGTTTGGTGGCTTGGTTCTCATACATGAAATTTATTTCTGAGAAGGGTACAAGTGAATTGGGAAACTAAGAGGTCATTTTTATAATTAGCTGCAAGGCAAAAATGTGACAATCTATGGCCATTTATTCATTTATTTCTTCCTTCAATTGACAATGTGTATGGAGCAGCTATTCTGGGACAGACACTGAGATCAAGTAGTTACCAAGGCATAATCTATACCCTTAAGGTAGAAAGATATAAGAAGACAGACGATTTTAAAACATCACAGTAAATGCATGCAATAGTAAATTATTCAGTGAAAAAGCCAGTTTTCATTAGGGTCAAAGCAATATAGGGACATCAATTTTTTAAATTGCAGAGTTGATTTTTCAACACAAAAACTCATAGTCATGCTGGGAAAAATCAGCACTTTGTTAGATTTCTGTGTACTTACATTATGGTTCAGTATCATTTTCATTTTGAATTACACATGGCAGGCTAGGAAGAAAACTGTTGACTTCTTAGTGCTTGTGGCTTCTAAGATCTGAATCTGGCAATAAGTATGTGATAAGAATAAGTCTAAGTTGTGTGGGAATATGTAGGAGATATGGGTAATCACTCTACAGAGACCAACATTATGAGATGTGCATAAGCTATGTTATTCTAAGGAGCAGGAAGTAGTCAGTCAGGGATTTGTAGAAGGTCATTCTAGGCATGTGAAACATGGGCAACCAAGAGAAACATGGGAATAGTCAAAAGCTTAGAATAGCTGGGCAGTAATCAAAGAATAATATCGACAGATGAAACCTGAGGGGGCACAAGGGCCAGATAAACTAGCAGGGGTATACAGCAGATGTTGGGAAAGTTGCATTTTATCCTGAGACCCATGGGGAATCTTCTAAGTTAGAGAGCAATTCAATTTGTGTCTAGGGAAAAAGGAACTTGCTACATGGCATAAAGAAAATATTGGGGGGACATGGAAGGAGGAGGTGGGGAAACAATTACATTGCAATAATCTAGAGAGCTGTATAACATGGTTGTCTTGTCTAGAGTAGTAGCAGGAAAAAAAATGGAGAAAAGTAGACAGATTCAAAAGATACTGTGTAGCTTTAAGTGAGAAAAGTTGGCAATTTAGTAGAGGTGAGATGGGAGTGGGTGGGGCAAGAGTCATGTATGTTATCCATGCTTCTCACTCATGCAATTTGGAAGATGTTTGTACTAATCCTTAAGGTAGAGAACACAGGAGGAGTCATGGAATTATTATATAGATTTTCTAACTTTTCTATTCATGTCATGCGAAAGTTAACATCAGGCTAGTCTTTTAAAAGTGTGATGTCCAGGTTCATAGAATTGTCTTAGTACTCTACCGTGTATGCTGGGAGGGGAGCAAACAATGGGGAGACAAAACCAGGAGGCCACTGAAGGACTCACAAGATGGCCACTGCAGTAATGTCTTCCAGCGAAGGTGACAAAATGAACACCATAATGGCAACACTCATCTGTAGAACTGGAATGTGACTAATTACCTTAATGTGTAGCTACTTGAGCGCTATTTCCGTATTCCATTTATTTGTGTCTTCCCAAGAGGTGAAGACTAAGTTGAATCTGTCATTCACTTACATACAGTCATGGTGTTTCCATATATATCATGACAATCTTGTTTTCTGATACTTATAAAATTGGTATACTGTATGCCATCTTCTAAAGAATGCTTGTTTCCTTTATTATCATTCTTATATTTATCTATGAATTTGTGTATAGATATAATTCATTCATTTTCTCAATGCTGCATTATTCTATTGTGTTAATATAACAAGCCTTTTTTAAATTATTATTATACTTTAAGTTCTAGGGTACATGTGTACAATGTGCAGGTTTGTTACATATGTATCCATGTGCCATGTTGGTGTGCTGTACCCATTAACTCGTCATTTATATTAGGTATATCTCCTAATGCTATCCCTCCCCCCTCCCCCCTCCCCACGACAGGCCCCAGTGTGTGATGTTCCCCTTCCTGTGTCCATATGTTCTCATTGTTCAATTCCCACTTATGAGTGAGAACATGCAGTGTTTGGTTTTCTGTCCTTGCGATAGTTTGCTGAGAATGATGGTTTCCAGCTTCATCCATGTCTCTGCAAATGACATGAACTCATCCTTTTTTATGGCTGCATAGTATTCCATGGTGTATATGTGCCACATTTTCTTAATCCAGTCTATCATTGATGGACATTTGGGTTGGTTCCAAGTCTTTGCTATTGTGAATAGTGCTGCAATAAACATACGTGTGCATGTGTCTTTATAGCAGCATGACTTATAATCCTTTGGGTATATACCCAGTAATGGGATGGCTGGGTCAAATGGTATTTCTAGTTCTAGATCCTTGAGGAATCGCCACACTTTTTTATCCACTCATCATGAATTGTTTCCGTTATTTTGCTGTTGTGAAAACTTCTCTTATGAGCAATCTTTGTCATTGTTCTGGCTGTTTAAAAACAAGTAATTTTACATTTGCAAACAGGGTCAAGACATACACAAATGTTCAACTTTACAAAATGATGAAAAATTGTTTTTCACAGTAGTTACAATCTCCGTAGTGGTTATACCAATCCCACCAACATAGAATAAGAGTTTCCCTCCTTGCCGGGTCTTGTTACTTTGAGATTTTCTTGCATCTATGTGCAAACACTGGCTTGCCTAGTTAAGCCTGGATGGTTGCAGTTAGATCCTGCAGATTGGGATGATTGCTGGCTCATGTCCACTGGCTTGCTCACCCCAAAGTATGGTTCATGCTGTAGTTTCTGCTACTGTTGTGGCATCTGGAGTCCCTAGGAAGTGCCCAGAAGAGCCAGGGAGTATTTGCAGGAAGTTAAAGCTACATGGACCAATCTGACCAGTGAGAGACAGAAGAGAAGGAACCTGAAGAAAAACACTTTTTCCTCAACCCTAAGGATTATTCTGGAAAATCAGTGTTTTTAGTCAATTCATTGCATTCATGCAGCCTCTTTAGATTCATTCCCCTTACCAAATTTTAGACATTTTTAAATTATTATTTTATTTTGGGCCACAAATAAATTCTTCCTCCTTGCCACACTTCTGTTTTTCCTTCACACATATATATCTGGGATTATATCCATTCATGAAGCATTAGCACATCAAATTTTCTAGGGAACTCAGGCTAAGCACTGGGTAATCTTATTCTTCTTTAGTATCCTGACTATTTTTGGATTTTGCTTTTGTATATTACTTTTGCCAGTAACTTGCTTTCAAACCTTATGATTGTTTTTATGGAAATTACATAAAATTTATGGAGCAGTATAGGGAGAAATGACAATTACAACCTTATAAATTAATGTCTAGTCATGATCATGGTATTTATCACCATTTCTTTAGGTCTTCTTTTTCAATTTGCTGCAAAGTAATTTTTTAATGATTTTTGGGCCCTTTAATTGCTTTTCTTACTGTATACTCTGTTCTTCATAAATTATATATTTTTTATGTTGTATTTCGTTTATTCCTTATAGTGATTATTTCATTTGTTACTATTATCACTCACTACTATCAGTACATTCAAATAATTATGCTAGGTTATTGCATGATATACCATTTTTTAAATATTTTAACTTTTAGGTTCAGTGGTACATGCGCAGGTTTGTTATGTAGGTAAACTTGTGACTCAGGGCTTTGGTGTACAGATAATTTCATTACCTGAGTACTAAGAATATTACCCAATAGTTTTTTTTTTTTCTGAACCTTGTTCTCCTCCCACCGTTCTCCCTCAAGTAGGCCCCAGTGTCTGTTGCTCTCCTCTTTCTATCCATGTGTTCTCATTACTCAGCTCGCACTTATAAGTAAGAACATGCCATATTCGGTTCTCTATTCCTGCATTAGTTTGCTAAAGATAATAGCTTCCATTTCCATCCATGTTCCTGCAAAGTACATAACCTCATTCTTTTTCATGGCTGCATAGCATTCCATGGTGTATATGTATCACATTTTCTTTATCCAGTCTACCATTGATGGGCATTTAGGTTGATTCCATGTCATTGCTATTGTGAATTGTGATGCAATAGACATGTGTGTGCATATACCTTTATCACAGAACAATTTCTATTCCTTTGGGTATACACTGAGCAGTGGGATTGTTGGGTTAAATGGTAATTCTGTTTTTAGTTCTTTGAGTAATCACCACACTGCTTTCCATAGTGGTTAAACTAATTTACACTCCCACTAGCAGTGTAGAAGCATTCCCTGTTCTCTGCAACCTCACCAGCATCTGTTATTTTGAACTTTTCATTAATAGCCATTCTGACTGCTGTGAAATAGTATCTCATTGTGGTGTTAATTTGCATTTCTCTAGAAATGCATATGATTTTTGTATATTGACTTAATAGTCAGCCATCATTCTAAATTGATTATTATTTATCAGCTTTATAGTGTATTTTTATATGTGGTCAATTTATTATCTATAAATAATCGCAGCAAATTTCACTGGCAAAACTCAGCTGAGCATAGTGTTCTCTTCATGGAAACATTGATGAAGACTTTTGATAGTGATGGAAATATTCATAAGTTACGTTTCTTTTCTTTTTTTGAGACGGAGTCTCACTCTGTCACCCAGGATGGAATCCAGTGGCAAAATCTCAGCTCAACCCAATGTCTGCCTCCTGGGTTCAAGTGATTCTCCTGCCTCAGCCTCCTGAGTAGCTGGGACTACAGGGGCCCACCACCACCCCTGGCTAATTTTTTGTATTTTTAGTAGAGACAGGGTTTCTCCATTTTGGCCAGGCTGGTCTTGAACTCCTGACCTCAGGTGATCCACCTGCCTGGGCCTCCCAAAGTGCTGGGATTACAGGCATGAGCCACCATGCCCAACCCCTAAATTATGTTTCTTCTTGATTTAAACTCCATGTGCTATATTTGTCCAGGAATTTAACAATTTTATTTAAATTTTCTAATTTATTCAAATTAGAAAAAAAGCTGGAAAATATGCTGAACATCCTAGCAATACTTCAGCGTAATCCTCTGTAGTTTCTAATTACATTAACTTTTAAGTAATTATTATTTTTTTCAGCTACCATCTATATATCAGGCATTGTATGTATTACATAATGCAGTCATAGATCCAACCTTAAAGAATCTTACAATTCTGTCCAAAAAGGATAAGAAATGCACCTCAAATAACTAAAATTCAAAGTAGGAGCTGGTATATTATCACTGAATGACACAGTTAGTGCTGAGGGCATCTAGAGGAAAGATGGATAACTGTCAGATAAGGGGGTTGGGAAGACATCAGGAATGCTTGTATATGGATTTCCTACTGCAATCACATAGCCCAGGTTTAACGGTTTCATCATAATCACTTCCAGACTGTGATGAACATTCACCAACAGAATAGCAGCAATGATGTCATGTAAGTGAAGCTCCCTGGCCTCTCTGGGCTGGGAAGATGTATGGAGATGGGCTAGCAGCAAATGCAGCCAAGCATCTCTTTTAAGAAGAGCTGGCTTAAGCCAAATGTGAGCAGAGTTGACCAAAGCACTTTAATAAAAGAATTAAACAACAAAAAGTACAATTTATCTGCAGACTCCCCAAAGAGCAGGTTGATGCTTACAGATTCATTATTTGGAGTAAAGGCATAGAAAATGGCAAATAACAAAGTGAACACGATTTAATTATTGTTTAAAAAAACTATTAACTATTGATTTATTCCCATGTTGCAGGCTCCCTTTTATACATTTTATAAATAATTTTTCGTTTTTGAGATGGAATTTCGCTCTTGTTGCCCACGCTGGAGTGGAATGGCCCAATCTAGGCTCACCACAACCTCCACCTCCTGGGTTCAAGTGATTCTCCTGCCTCAGCCTCCCAAGTAGCTGGAATTACAGGCATTTGCCAGCACGCCCCACTAATTTTGTATTTTTTTTAGTAGAGATGGGGTTTCTCCATGTTGGTCAGGCTGGTCTGGATCTCCCAACCTCAGGTGATCTGCCTGCCTCAGCCTCCCAAAGTGTTGGGATTATAGGCACGAGCCACCATACCCGGCCTATAAATAATATTTTATTTTGATAAAAAGGGGGCAGATATTATCATCTCAGTTTTTTAAACAAGCCTATCGTCATGATTTTTAGTTGCCAACCTGGGAAAACAACTCTGCTTAACTTAACCAGCAAAGGAGAACAGCACGAAGGCTGGAGAAGTTACCCTGGAAAATGGACAGAAATCAAGGGAGTCTAAAAGCAGGAACCATAGCAAAGGCTACACCATAGGAATGGCATAGCAGGACCCCTCTGCTCAACACTTGTTCTTCATAGCTCTAGACAACACCCCAGCGACCACTGGACACTATGCAATGAATTCACTATTAACCGCTCCTTCATCTTGGTGACACTGACTGAAGATTCAGAGTCCTAGATGGGAGCCTGTGTCTCATCCATGCCTGACTGTGAATAGGTGTGAGAAAGGAGAGACTTTTGTTCCCCTTCAGCTCTCCAATTGAAAACAGTTTCCTACTTCCCACATGGACTTCCAGAAATGGATATTCTTCCCAATCTAGAAAGAATTTTAGATACTCATGGGCATGCCACTGGATCTAATTTCCAAGGTGACTTAGCTAATGAGCAGAGCTGTTGTTTTTCAGGCTTTGGTCTATCTGAATTAAAACCCCATGATCTTTATTTCACTGAGTCATCAGTGTTGATAAATACTACAGAAAAACTTAAAGAATGTGTATAATTTTTACAGGAAAGTAGTAAGGATAGGCCTGCCATTGAGCACTTATCCTTTGGAACAGAATGCTGAGCAAAACAAAGTGGGAGATATAGTCTTACATCCTTAGAGTTTACAGCTTAATTAGGGGCCACATAAGAAAAAAGCCTGCTGATGGATGGTGTTATCACTACCTAATGAGTGTCAGTGCTAATAAGAGACAGGACATTTAAAATAAAGAGATTACTATGATAGGGAACTGGTTTCACTTATTCTTGGCTTCACTTTCTCTTACAGGAAACCTTACAGGAGGGGTACTTGGGATTTAGATCTACAGGGGACAGTGTTTTAGGCAAAGGAGGATTTGTTTATGCAAAAGAACATGTAGACACAAATCTATTAGACCAGGGGTTCCCAGTGAGCATTACCAGCAAGCATTACCCCCTTAGCTCCACCTCCTGTCAGACAGGCAGCAGCATTAGATTGTCTTAGGAGCATGAACTCTATTGTGAACTGCACATGTGAGGGGTCTAGGTTGATCTTATTTAGATTCTCCTTATGAGAATCTAACTAATGCCTGATGATCTGAGGTGGAACAGTTTCATCCCAAAATCATCCCCCACCCCTGTCCATGGAAAAATCCTTTTCCACAAAAACAGTCTCTGGTTCCAAAAAGTCTGGGGATTGCTGTATTAGACTGTAATGCAGAAGAACTTTCTGGATTAAGTGCACGACACCATAAAGGGAATAAAATAATTGGTCATTATAGTCACTGGATTTTTAACTATAAACCAAAAACTAATCATCAGATTAATGGTCAAGGTTTTGGGGAGTCAGAGAGTAACTGCCAGCTCTTTCAGTTTAAAGGAATTTATTTTTTGGAGGGAAGGGCACAGACTGAATACCAGCTCTGCAGTGATTAGCAAATAAGCATGGAGCAAAGGAGAACCAAGCATAGTGCCTCCAGCTACAATGTGCTCTCAAGCAGGTTATCGACCCAGCCAGCAAGATGCTGGCTAATAAACAGCATGGAGAGATTTGGGCAAAAGTCAGTTGTGAGAGGTCTGAAATATAAACAAACTCAAACTGTGTTTTGTGGCTTCAGGATAGAGTTCCATTTACACTGGCTTTGACCTTATGAGAACATAGTCAGTGGCCTTGCAGCAAAAAGAATCATGCTCCCTTCTGAAATGAAGCCAAGAATCATGCTTCATTGAAGAATTATAAAGCAAATCCTACACCAAGCCTGCATCCTAGTGATGCGTCCTTCAGTCCTGCTTATACCAGCTGGTCACCTGGAAGAGAAAATCTCTAGCTGGGCCAATGACTCTAACATGAGTATTGAAGCCCCATTATCATCAAGGTGAGGAAGGCTTCATTCCTTTTTGACTTATTTAACATAAATATCCTTACTTCTTGGTAGTTCTTTGTTGACGATTCACACAATGACAAGCAGATGTGGGTATGTCGAGAGAACGATAAATTATAATACATCTCAGAGGTTATTAATTTCCCATTCAGCCTTCACATACACACTCTTATCGTACCTTATATCTACTTTCTGTCCTTTCCATGCACACACATGTGCATACATACACACCTTTCATCCCTTTGCTTATATGACCCTCTCAGTGACCCTCACAATACTGGCTTATTTCCAGTTTTAAATAGAAAGTTTAAATGTCACCTTCTGGGACCTGTCTAGCTCATGTAGGTTAGCTCTCTCTATCACAGCATCTTGGTTATTTCCCTCAGAATACTTATCGAATACTTATATTTATTTACTTATCTCCTTGATTACTTTGTGCCTGTGCTTCTAGGTTGTTAACTCAGAATCCAGTGATCACGTCTCTCTTATTTATTTCCGCATATGTAGTGTCTAGCAGTGTCTGGCCTATGAAAAGCACTCAATAATTACTGGTTGAATATACAAATGAATGAAGAGTTGCAATTTTCTTCTGAGTCACTGGCCATTAAACAGATGTTAGTAGATCTCATGCACAGAAGGAAAGGTAGACCCAAAAGGACCTTAAAGATCTGATTTTTGTCTGAATTACTTAATCTAGCTTTTTTCTTCTTTTCAAGGAAACAGAATCTCATTACACATGGAAATGAGTATCAGAAGTTTTGTGTGCACCTTTTTAATTTATGTAACACAGTGATTGCTGCTACCTAAAGAGGGTCTCCACATTTCAGTATCACACAAAACACTGCTTTAGACATATAAGTGATTGGTATTATTTGTTGCATAGATATTAGAATGATTAGATGATTAGATGGTTGAATGTAAACTTATGAGTGATATAATAATGCATAGAATCAGGGGATTTACTTTGGGCTATGAATCAAATAACTGAAATGCAAACATGAAGATAATTCTTGCTTTGAATCTGCAGGCTCTAATTAATATTTATTAGGTAGGGAGTAGAGTCTCTGGCTGGGAATTTTAATTAGCAAGCAGATGGCTTCTTTAATGTTGAAAGTGTAGGTCGGAAGTTTTTAGCCCAGTTAGCAGCAGTCTGTTCCATAGCTCCATACTCTACTTACACGGCACACATGACATCGTGATAGCTTGGCAACAAGTAGTACCTGAAGAGGCAGATGGTTTAGGGCAAAGTTACACTGTTTCTGGGAAAGACATCTCACAGCGCTTCATCACAGCCTGGGGACAGTTGCTTGCTGGTTGTTACACTAACATGTAGAAAATCAATGCTGTAAAAACGAATTTGTGGGCACCACCATTTCACTCTGTATGATAAAATCATTGTGGTAGGTTAAAACACCTTCAGTATGTTTCAGTATGTTTATTAAAATCTCTCAGGAAGCCTAATGCATTTTACTCCATTCACAATTTAGAAAAAAAAAAAAAAGAAAACAACGGTCTGATTATTTCTAGTCTTTTAGAGGGCAGCGTAAATTGTGCCTCTTTTTTGATTGTAGTATGTATGTAAAATGCCTTGTATAGAATGCATGCAATGTAGTAAACTATCAATAAATAATTTCTTTCCTTTCCATAACACTTGAAAATTACAGTTTGCTTATACATTTTTAATAGTTATTTATGAGGCACTCATTATATTTCAGACACTGTAGGAGTATTTTATAGGCATTATCTTGGTTAACCCTCATACTTACCCTATGAGGTAGAGACTATGATTATCTCCATTTTCCAATTTAGAAAATTAAGTCACTCAACTACGGTCACATCTAGAAAATCAGATCTGTCTTATTTGAAAATCCATGCTATACATATTTTACTATTTAATTCAGTATGTTCATCACTTGGAAAAGATTGGTACATTTAAAGCTTTGATTAGAAGCATTCCATTGTGATTTCTTCGTGTTTGTGTAAAGTGCCTTATATGTTTAAGTAGTGATGAACTGCATATGAATAAGAACTGTTTTATTCTTACGTTCTCATGTCTTCCCCAGTACTGGAGATATAGTCCATGCTTTATAGATGTTTGGCAAGTTAGTGAGTTAATGGTTATAGAAGAACTAACAGCATGAAATACTACACACTGCATATTAGCTGCTCAGTTTCTATTAGAAGTGCTCAGGCTGAAGGTGGGTGGCTGCCTGTCATGAATAACTTAGAATCTCTTCTGATTATTCCAAATCAACAGAGAAATTGTCCTGTGGAGGATGATGTCAATGGGTCACACAAATTCAATGATTTTTAACTTGCTTCTACAAGTGACATGGAGTTTAGAATCTTATTTACCTGATTCTGAAGTTACTTTTTATTTCCCTAAAAAGTTTGAATCAGAATCTAGGAGAAAACAACAACAACAGAGGTCTGTTGTATTTCCCTAGCACCACACTCAAACTTGAGGGAATATTTTATTGTTCTGAAAGCCTTGTTACCAATAATGTATAATCTCCTACAACATCTTGATAAAGTGACGCTCCCGAGGGCATTGCTTCTAACTAAATTGTATAGAACAATTACATTGGGAAAATCTCAGGGTACTAGGTAGAAAAAGCAGGTTTCCTGAACCTCATCCCAGACAAACCAATGCAGAATTTTTGATTGTGGGGCCCAGAAAATCACTTTGTGTCCTGATTCCCTGTGATGGGGATGATCACTACAGTCTGAAAATCCCTTTACCCAGACTATCTGGAGACAAAAATTAAACCTCAGGCCACAAGACATACACACTCACACACATATACAAATGTCTGTCCTCATGGTTCTAGGGAGAAACAGAACAATGAAACTGTGTGTGTGTGTGTGTGTGTGTGTGTGTGTGAAAGAGAGACATGAAATCCTTAATTGACCTTTAGTTGAAAGCTCTCAAAATGGATTTTTTTCCATATATATGGAAGGGAAAAATATATATATACATATATATATACACACACATATATACATATAAATATATATATACACATATATACATATACATATATATATACACACACATATATATACATATACATATATACACACACACACACACACACACACACACACACAGAGAGAGGGAGAGAGAGATTTTAAAGAATTGGCTCACACAATTGTGAGAGCTGGTAAGTCCAAAATCTACAGGGCAGGCCAGCAGGTTGGAGAGCCAGAAAAGAGTTGATGTTGCATTTCAAGTCCAAAGGCAGTCTGGAGAGTGAATTCCCTCTTTGTTGGGGGACCTCAGTCTTTTTCATTTAAGGCCTTCAATTAATTGGATGAGGCTCACCCAACATTGTAGAGGGTAATCTACTTTGCTCAAAGTCTTGATTCAAGTGCTAATCTCATCTAAATAATACCTTTGCGGAGACATCTAGATTGGTGATTGACCAAATATCTGGGTAGCATGCCTTGCCAAGCTGACATATGAAATTGACAGTCACACCCAGAATTCACACAAGAGAAAGCTCATAATGGTTTATTCATCATTTGGGCCCATCAAAAAATAAATGATTCTGAGCAGAGAGCCCACAGACACCGTTTTATAGATACATTTTAAGTGCAAAGGAACGTCACAGGTTGAATTTGTGTAGCTCCATTAGTCTCTAGTGGAAAATGACCAGGCAAATCTTAAAGGAAAAAAATCTCAATATGGTGAATTTTTGGGTGGTTTTTAGCATATATATATACGTATATATATATATACACATATATATACACTATATATACATATACACATATATGCACATATATACGTATATATATACACATATATACGTATACATATATACATATATATGAAATATCTGATATATATGAAATATCTATTTAAAAATGGATATGAAATATATTATTTATATATGTATGTATGGATGGGATGGGTGGATAGATTGATAGGTAGAGATTTGGAATGGAGATTTATTATATCAGGTCATTACATTCAAGGTTTTAAATCTTTTTTATTCCCAACCAAAAAGAATGGAAAAAGGAAAGAAACACAGGTGGTGGTGAGGGTTAACCTACCTCTCTGATCAATGTCAAATTCAGAAGGAGCTGAACTTGTTTCCTGGCTCATCTAAATATAAAGTGAAATTCTTCCTCCTCCCAGTCCTGATCAGTCACAGTTGCTGACAAGCTGGAATTCCATGAAAAGGTGAAATATTCTAGGTAAATGTCTTACTCCTGATGTTTAAGCCAAGGAGCTCATTTCTCCGATTCACTGAAGGAGAAACCTGGCCGTTGCTCTCATGGGCCATCAAGTTCCCATTTCAGTGTGCCAGAAGGCCTGCCAGAAAGCACTACTCCAGAACTCAACCTCACTGCAATGACTCCTTTTGCTCATGAGGGCTACATAATCCATATTGTCCCAGAACTTGGTGGAATAAATTAAGAGGCATTAAAATTCAATTTCCTATAACACATGAAATCCTTCCTAACTGACGTTTAATTGAAAGCTTTCAAATTGAATTTCCTGTCCTTGTTAATGGTAAAATGAGAATTTTAAAATATATGTATGCAATTTCTCATTAATAATTTGCTTCTAATTTGGCATATACACCAACTTCAACTATTGCAATAATTTTCCAAACTAACCATTAGGAATTTTCATGTCTGCTGATTATATCATGGAATATGATTTCACCCTGAGTGTTCCCATGAGATATATTTTCTTAGAACAGAGCCTGGCTACCTATTAAGGAGATGTTTTTAGCTAATGGAATTAGAATTTTGGCTTCCTTTCTGTTGGTTTTACTATGTAGCTGTCATGTGTGCTCATGTATGTCATGGAGGCTTTTGCTTTTATCCAACTTCCTCCTGGGTTTTTGTATCCATGGCTGGAAATCAGTCCCAGGTGCAGAATAGATATCAAGGATGAGTAATCCTTCACTTAAAAGTGAAAAAATCACAAATATTTGCCTCCAGGACATCACAGAGGCTGTTACCTTTATACAGTATTCTCTTCTTTATCTTTTTTCCTTTCTGTGATTCAACTTGGAGTTAGTAAACTTGATAGATGATATATAGATAGATAGATGATAGATCAGAAAGAGAGAGGGAGGGAGAGAATATTTTCCAAAATAACTACATATTTGTAAATAAGCTGCATTGGTTTCGAGGCTCATTTTCCACAAAAAGCCACTGCTTTAGGTAATCGGTTCCCTTGCTATTTCCCAAATTCTCAATGTTATTGCATCCTCTCTGCTTTTGTGAAAGCTACGTATACCTCTTTCCCATGAAGTCTTCTACTTGCTCTCCACCTACCAGATCTTACTTTTTAAAATCTACATAAAGGCATAATTCCAGTTCTTCCAATTCCTTAGGCCTACAGTAATCCCTCCAGGCTTTTGATTGCTTTTTGCATATAACATCAATACTACATACTTTGCACTTACAGTGTGTTACTTTCTCCAACGTTTATTGGGTTTATTAGTCTTTTCTTTTTGTTAAAGGCAGTGACAGTGCCCTTTCAAGGTGCTTATTCATCTCACACAGTATCTAGTCATATATAAGGTATTCAAATTATTGGCAGATTTAAAAGTAAGTCTTAATCACAGTAGCACTCAAATCAGGTTCACATGGTTGTGGGTAGAGGTGGAGCATCAGTGAGCTGGAGACAATCATGGTGGGACCTCATTTCCTATCTTGAAAAAGTTGTGAGTTTTCATGTCTTTAAAAAAAGATAGATTCATGATAGATTTATGACTTCCATTTTTTTTTCATTCTTTACCTTTCTTTCTTTCTCTCTTTTTTTTTTTCCTTTCTTTTTTTTTGAGACAGCATCTCGCTGTGTCACCCAGGCTGGAGTGCAGTGGTAAAATCATAGCTCACTAGTGCCTTGAACTCCTGGCCTCAAACAACCCTCCCACCTCAGCCTCCCAAAACGCAAAATGCTGGGATTACAGATTACAGGCTTGAGCCACTGTGCCTGGCCCTTGACTTCTGTTTCATCATCGCTCCCTGACCCACCTTCCCTGGGAGTATGCAATTCCCGTTCTTTTCATTACTGAAAAGCCGGATAGTTAAATTAAAGGTATTATTCACTAACCATGCAAATTTGGTGTTATAAATATTGTCAGTAACAAGTTATTAATAATGTTATCAGTAACAAGTTACTAATAATAACAAGTTACCAATCAGTAACAATTGCTAACAATAAGCTTCACATTTTTTTCTACTCATGGCCCTAACCATGAGAAATCTTGGGAAGGACTTGGCATCTGTCTGGGTAAACTTCTTTTCCTATGATTTATGAATAAACATAGTGTAGAAATGAGAGTCAGAAAATGCTGATTTTAGAGCAGTAATGGTGGAGAGAACAATGATAACTTTCAGAAATGTTCTAGAACTTTCTTAGTTCATAAAGTAGGTATGGAATTACAAATTTGTAGGAATATGCCAATCTAAGAATTTTAATCTTATTTAATATGTTGCATGTCTGAGAAAAATGTTAAAACAATGGTTTTCCTACTTGTAACTATAGAAAATACTTATTTATTCCTTTATGTTTTCATTTGATACTACTTGTTATCTATGATTTGGAGTGGTCTTCCCCAAATAAGAATGACTTTGTCAGGATCTGTAAAAGTACCCTTGATATGACATCTATTCCATGAGGTTTTCTGCCTGAACTAGCATAGGGTAAGGATATTCCCACCAGAAGTAGAATGTCATAACCAGTACCCCTTATTATGGAATGAGAATCCCAAGTCAAAAGAGGCATTAATCTCATGTTTAAGCCAAGAGGCTCATTCCTTGCTTGTCAGCCACACTGGCTGAATGAGCAGACATTCTGAATTAAACATTATAGAAATTAATTTGTAACTTAATGCAAGAGATTTCCCTTGAGAATTTTTTTTTTTACAACTCCTTTTGACATAAGGAATTCCCTTTAGGAACAAGGCACATCTAAACAACAGATTATATTTTTCTTCCCTTAATATATATACTTGTGTATCTGTTCATCTAGATAATATATTTCCTTTCATTTTCCATGATTGGTTCCTGTTTTCCTTGCTGTGATAAAAATGTATACCATCTTTTGGGATAGTTGGAGGTGTTCCTGTCAGAAATACTGGCAATTACAACATAATTAAAAATGAAGGACAACTTTAAAAGACAGAAGTTTTACAATTTTTTTCTAGTCATTATTGCAGTGACTCTACTTTGGAAAGTTTTGAGAAAATCTATTGTTTAGCGATTTAGGTTGTTTATAAAAGCTCCATGGTTTCAACCATGAACATATATATCTTACTGAAAAATATTTTGTTATATTTTTACAGACCTTTACTCAAAGTAGGTCAATAGGCTATTTTAAGGAACCCCCTTTTATGGCTTAATATAATTGCAAGTGATTTTTCTCAGAAAATGCTATGACAGATACACAGTAATTTTCCTTAACAAATGGCATTGATACCTAAGTATTAGCAAATGATAGGCATGATGCTGTGTACCTCAATTTGTAAAATATAATTTACATAAATTTGATTAGGTCCAAATAATTTATGGAAGAGATTTCTAAAATATAATGTTCATTGTTTTTTCACTTTGAAACTTTCAGTGGCTGAATACTTCCTATAGGTTAAA
The DNA here is from genome assembly GCF_028858775.2 of Pan troglodytes. Lineage (NCBI taxonomy): Eukaryota > Metazoa > Chordata > Mammalia > Primates > Hominidae > Pan > Pan troglodytes. The sequence goes on from NC_072413.2 coordinate 85,290,859, forward strand.
GCTGAAAATTTTTAACATAAAAAAGATGGCCCATGGTATGGTCTTTGCTTTTCTTTCTAACTATATCCTCTGTGGCTCCCAACATGTATAGAACTCCAGCCGTATCTTCCAAGATAATGCCTGCACTGCTTATCCTCAAACGTGAGGTCTTCTGTGATAACTGTCCCCTGCATTTCTCTTTAGGCCCTTCCAATACCCTTCATTCCTTGGTCTTTGCACTTCACCCATAACAGACCCTTGCCACTTTTCCTTTCACCATGCTATTTTATTCTTCTGGGACTTTGTTCACATTTTTCCTTTGCTGGAGTTTCCAGCTCACTCCTTACGTCACCAGGCTAACTCATAATTCTGCTAACCTCCAGACAGCTTCTCTCATCCTCTCCTGATTGTTTGATTTACTTCTTCCTTCCTGCAGTCCCACAACACCAAGTTCAAATTCATGATATAAAACTTGCTTACCTTGTGTGGCTGAGGTGGGCAGATCACTTGAGGTCAGGACTTTGAGACCAGCCTGGCCAACATGGTGAAACTCTGTGTCTACTAAAAATACAAAAGAATACAAAAAAATTAGCAGGGTGTGGTAGCACACACTTGTAATCCCAACTACTCAGGAGGCTGAGGCAGGAGAATCATTTGAACCCGGGAGGCGGAGACTGCAGTGAGCCAAGATCATACCACTACACTCCAGCCTGGAAGACAGAGTGAGACTTCGTCTCAAAAAAAAAAAAACCTTGCTTCACTATATTGAAGATATCCTTTCCAGTCTATTTTTCTTACTAAAATAAAAGCTATGTGAAGGCAGGGATAGACTCATTTATCTTTGTATTCCTTGCTTCTAACAAAATGCTCTGCAAATTGAAAGGTCTTCATAATATAGTTTTGAAATAAATATTATTCTTTATTATTCTTAAAAAGAGGCAAATTATTTGAGACCATGCTGTGAACAACTCAATACTTTTAGAAAAAGATAATTCAGCAGAGCTTCTCAATGGTTTATAATGCCTCCAATTTTTATTTGTATACCAAAATATACCTTCTTGCCACATGATTTCCATAAATTGCTAAAACATTAAAATTATCTAAGCATTTGAAAACCTCTTACCCTGTTAAGCAAACATATAAATCCTGTAAAAAGTTGGATTTGCATTTAAATACTGTGAACATGTCATATAAGGCTGGTGTTCTACACTAATGTTCCAGGGATAAGAAAGGAAAACATAATTCTTTAACTGAATATTAAGAAGAGGTAATTGATCAGTATTCGGATTAGGGAGGAAAGACTAATGTCTCAGAGGGAGGTACAGATGGGTAGATCTCTTTGACCTTACTACAATATCCAAGAATTACTCCACTGATTAATGAAGAGAAGAGCAGGACCAGGCCTGCTGTAAAGGGAAATGTGGATGAGCCATCCTGGTGGTACAGGGTTGTGTGCCTAAAGATGGCAGCAACACGGTAAAGGGGAAACCTCAGTAAGAGGGGAGTGAAGCATTCTGCCTCTGCAGGTAGACAATCCTCTGAAAATTTGTTCATTCAACAGCTATTTTTGTACTCAAAATATTTTTAAAAATAATTTTAAATTCCATTTTAGATTCAAGGGGTACATATATGGATTTGTTACATGGGTGTATGGCATGATGCTGAGGTTTGGAATACAAATGATCTCTGATATGATTTGGCTCTGTATCCCCACCCAAATCTCATGTTGAGTTGTGGTTCCCAGTGTTGGAGGAGGGGTCTGGTAGGAAGTGATTGGATCATGGGGGCAGACTTCCTCCTTGCTGTTCTCGAGATAGAGTTCTCACAAGATCTGATTGTTTGAAAAGTGTGTGGCACTTCTCCCTTCTCTCCCTATCTCTCTCTCTTCTGCTCTGCTATGGTAAGACATGCTTGCTTCCCCTTTGTCTTCTGCCATAATTGTAAGTTTCCTGAGGCTTCTCAGCCATGCTTCCTGTACAGCCTGTAGAACTGTGAATCAATCAAACCTCTTTTTTTTTAATAAATTACCAAGTTTCAGGTATTTCTTTATAGCAGTGTGAGAATGGATGAATACAATCCCATTGCCCAGGTAGTGAGCATAGCACGCAATAGTTTTTCAACCCGTGTCACCTCCATCTCTCCCTCCCTCCCCACTCTAGTAGTTCCCAGGGTCTACTGTTCCCATCTTTACATCCATGAGTACCCAATGTTTAGCTCCCACTTATAAGTGAGAACATGCAGTATTTGGTTTTCTGTTTCTGCATTAATTCACTTAGGATAATGGCCTCCAGCTGCATCCATGTTGCTACAGAGAACATGATTTTGTCCTTTTCAATGGCTGTGTAGTGTTTTCAAAATGTTTTTGGTATTGCATCAATCTTTAGGGATATGGGTGTGAAGACACATTTGTTTTTCCTATACTACTCACTGTGGAGTGTAAAGAATTGGGAAAAGATAACTGTTGTTAAAAAAAATCTTTAGTAGTAGAAATGGTGTTTTTATCTTCACTGTACTAACCAACTACAATTGACTGGGAATCCCCTGTAACACACACATTTTACATGCATTTCCCCATAACTATGTGTTATTTCTTTGGGCCCCTAAGTATGGGAAATGGCCTAGAAGAAGAAAGATTGAGGCAAAGCCTATGAATAAATACTTTATTGAGATGTGAAAACTCAAGGTAGCCAGAGTGAGGGAAAAGGAGAAATGAGGTAAGATCAGGAAAACAAGCACAGGTGATACGTTATCAAGCTGGACACAGGCTTTCAATAAAAACAAACACAACTGGTTGTTTGGTTCTGTGAGATTACTCCAGAGAGACCTCCCAGAACTACTGTGTGTCTAGTATCTTTCTCTTCCTTCCTTCCTTTCCTTCTTTTCTTTCTCTTTCTTTCTTTCTCTCTGTCTCTCCCTTCCTTCCTTCTTTTCTTCCCTTCTTTTCTTTCTCTCTCCCTTTCTTTCTCTCTTTCTTTCTTTCTGTCTCTCTTCCTTCCTTCCTTTCTTCCTTCCTTCCTTCCTTCCCTCCTTCCTTTCTTCCTTTGTGTCAGCTAGCTCTCAGTATTCAAAGCCTGCCCCATAGGGTGTAACTTTCTCATGATTCTGAGTAGTGTTTCCAAGTCCCTTGTGGCAGCCACTGGGGAAATGCAGCTATTAGGGCTCAATTAGCCTAGCCTTTACCCTCTTGAGTAGGTTTCTGCAATTGCTGGTATCTGAGGATGAGACAGGAGGATCTGGGAATTTACTACCACAGAAAAGAAGAGATTGAGTGGATCTATAGAGGTGCATAAATTGGGTCCTGAACATGTGGAATATGTACCACACATTTAAAAATGTGACATCTTGTGGTATAGGGACAAGGCATTAGCTAACATTAAACATAGTACATTTTCCCCTCATAAAAAAAGTATCAGCTGGAGCTATTCTAAAACATTTCTCCAGCACTTACTTATCTTTTTAATTTTTTTTTTTTGAAATCAGGGAAGGAAAACTTTATTTGAGACTATTGCAACAGGGGAGAGAGACTATTGTAATAGGGGAGAGAGATTGAATTCAAATTAAAATACAACAAAGAGAGGTGGTGATTTATAGCAAATAGCAGGGTGAGGGAGTGGATAGAAAATTACTAGGAGGATCTTGGTTGGATATCAAGGTGAGAGCATGTCTTGAATGGCTATCAAGCTTGGATAGATTCTTTCTAAAATGTCTTAGCTAGATTCTTGTTAAAACTGGGCTCTGGGCCAGGCATGGTGGCTCACTCCTGGGCAACATGGTGAAACCCTGTCTTTACTAAAATAAAAATAATTAGCCGGGCATGGTGGCATGTGCCTGTAGTCCCAGCTACTCGGGAGGCTGAGGCAGGAGAATAGCTTGAAACCAGGAGGCAGAGGTTGCAGTGAGCCAAAATCACACCACTTCACTCCAGCCAGGGCAACAGAACGAGACTCCATCTCAAAAACAAAAACAAAAACAACAACAAAAAAAGCAACTGGGCTCTGCAATACATCTTTTTTTTTTAAACAAAGAGAGGGCAGGTAAATATAATCTAGTTAAGATGTAATTACATTGTTTTGTTTTTATAATATTTCTAGTATGTAAATATATAGTTTTTGTGTATTACATTTTATGGAAAGTAGCATTGGTTTATATTATAGTGAAGAAAGATTTCCCTTCCAAATAAATATTTAAGTAAAAAATCAGATTAAAGGAAAAAAGGCAAATAATCATAACGTTGATGGTGATACAACAACAAGAAAAAAAGCATTGGCCGGGCGTGGTGGCTCATGCCTGGAATCCCAGCACTTTGGGAGGCCGAAGCGGGTGGATCACCTGAAGTCAGGAGTTGAAGACCAGCGTGGCCAACATGGTGAAACCCCATCTCTACTAAAAATACAAAAACTTAGCTGGGTGTGGTGGCGCGAGCCTGTAATCCCAGCTACATGGAAGGCTGAAGCAGGAGAATCGCTTGAACCTGGGAGGCGGAGGTTGCAGTGAGCCGAGATTGTGCCTTTGCACTCCAGCCTGGGCAACAAGAGTGAAACTCCAACTCAAAAATAAATAAATAAATAAGAAAAAAACATTAAAAGGAAGAATAAAAGTGATAAAAGGTTTAGCAATGCTATGGGTTATGACTGGATCTCAGTTACACCTAAGTATGCATACAATGAACTTTGTAATAATGAGTTTTTGAATTAAAATTCTTGTTCTTAAATCTTTTTAAGATTTAAATTCTTTTATGTTCTGTACTTTTAAAATATCAGGACTCAAGTCTACAGAATGGGTTTAAGTCCATGAAACAATTAACATACTTCTAAGCACATGGTTAGCATTTTATCAATGATGTTGTCATGTCAGTTTTACTATTAATACGTGTGTCCTTAATTTAAGAAAAAGGGAAGAAATGTATGAGCAGAAAATTTAGTACTGGCAATATGATCTTTTTATTTTTCTCCATTTGCCTGGAGAAATGTTCCTTCCTAGATTCACAGACTTTTAAAGCTAAAAAAAGTTGAGACATCATCTGATTAATTCTGTCTTTATAAAAGGAGGCCCAGAGAGGCTAATGAACTTTTTCAAGACTACACAGCTAGTTGTTTAAAAAGTTTGAACTGAAACCTAAGTCACTCGCTCATTTCAGGCGGAATTATTTTCATGGTATTACTATACATAACTCAATTAGGCTTCTAAACCCAAATGTTTCAGTAACCAGACCACATTTAAGCCACATTATTTCCCTGTGCAAAAAGAATATCTCAACTGGCTGACCTCTCTGCAGCATTTAAAAGTATTTGCTATTCTCCTTTTCTCCAAGAACTCCATTCCCTTATATTCTAGAATGCTGTTGCCTTCTCGTTTCTCTCCCATTTCTCTAGTTACAAATTTTCTGACTATTTTATTTCTCTCTCTTTTTCCTCCTGCCCTTTTGCTGACCTTTAGATTTGTTTTCTGATATTTTTCTAGGTTGAATCCTAAGCAATTATAGACTTCTACTTTATATAATAAAATATTTTTAAAATCCTTGGCAATCTATTTTTTCTATCAGTGATCTATGTATTTATGGGTTTTTTTTCTTTCTTTTACCTTTGTTTTATTTTCCTGCAGGGACTAGTGTCATTATTACCAAACCATGAATTTAGTAATAAGTGTAGTAATCTAAAGAAGGAAAGGGATGCATCATCCAGAACAACGTCAATTGGTAAAGAAGGAAGGAAGTGCAATATAGTTGTTCTCACTCTGGAAAGAGGAAGTAGAAGCTTTTCTGGTTGGGGTGGAGGCCCGGGTCCAGAGGACAGATAGCGGGTGAAGAAGAAACAAAGGATCTCCAGGGTTCCAGTTCCCTCACCTCTTTGAGCCTTGCTTCTTTGGACTGGATGTAGTTGACAGACATGGGGAAGAGGGGATTTCTAGCAAGGTAGAAACCTCAGATAAATTGAGAGGAAACCCAAAAGATGAGGGGTGTTTACAAAATATTTTTGTGGGAGGGCAAACTGATTGAGGAAGGTGACCATATGAGTGGCACAGAGGGACTCCTCTCAAAGTCGTGGACACTCTCTAGTGGTTCACAAAAAGCAGCCAAGATTTCCCAGGCTCCACATAGATCCAAAGACAACTGATAGTCTGAATACACATAGAGTCAGGCTACAGATGCTGCAATATCCGGAGACGCTCCCAAAGTGAAAAAATACGGTAGGGACCAGGGAATTTATCAGCGGCCAGTGGGACACCCCAAGGGACAATAGGACCCCAATAGCACCTGAGTAGATTAAATACAAAACAACTAGGGCTCAGGCCTGACCAATTCCATGACACTAGTGACTAAAAAGAGCCCCAAGCAATGCCTATAAAGTTAAAGATTCCTCTCTCTTGTCTACATAATGAGGAATGAAAAGCTGCTTCTGCACACCAATTTCAGTCTAAGGAAACCCTAACAGAGAAAGCAATCTTTGAACTTACTGCATATTCAATCATATCCTGTTAGCTCAGAAGAAACTCAAACCGGAAGGTTACTGTTGTACTTAATTGGCAACTCACTCAACCCTTCCCCTCAACATCTAACAACCTTTGCCAGTGAGTGGAAATGGAGAATCTAGAAGTAGATGTTACAGACAATCCAAAAAATTGCTTTTTTGGTGTATTGTATACATTTAGATACTGCTTTTCGTATAATGTTCAATATCTAAAACAAATTGACAATTATAAATCTAGCACTATGGCCATTCGCAGGAGTAAGCCATGGAAATCGTATGTTCCAAGCCATGTGCAGGCCCCCGCTGGGTTTCCTTCACATGGATGTTCCACAAGCACTGCAAATCAAAATGCCCAACGTTGAACTTATCTTCACCTCTTCTTTATTTTCTTACTCATGATAATGGCAAACACAATGTAGATAGAGACCTCAGAGCAATGTTTCTTTCTGATGTTAGATCAAAAAGTGACAGATAGATAAATAAATAAATGCTTCCCCAACTACTTGCAAGATATCACTGCTAAAGTTCAAGTGGCCTAACTCGAGAGCAATGTGACAGACGACAAGTTTCAGTAAAAGTCAGTTTCTTCATAAGTGTAAAGTGAGGCAATTAGTAACAGAGAGTTCATATGAAGAAGAAATAAGAAAGTGTTTATAAAATTCTCTTGCATTAAAAGGTCCTGAAAATATTTTTAAGAAAAGCCAGTTTAATTGAAGGTTCGGGATAATATTTTTCCAAATGAATTGTCTAATTTATGTTATATATTTGTATTCCACTTAGTCAGAATTAAACAAAGATTTAAGGCAGGAATGTATTAATGACTCAATTCATCAATTCATATAATTAGTGAGATATTACTGAGACTTTATAAAACACCATCACGTGGACTTTTAAAATAGATGAAGTTTGAGCCACTGTTATTTGAAAAGGTAAAAATTTGATATACACCTCACATAGTATAGCCAAATCAATTCCAAATGACTCAAGGAATTAATATTTTTAATAAAAAGGGGCCATAGAAACACTAAGAAAAAAATATGAGTGAATTCCATTATACCCTAGGAATAGGAAAACTTTTAGAACTATGACTCAAATGCCAGAGAAAATAAAAGAAAATGTAGATACTTTTTACTAATATTTTTAAAAATGCATAGTGAATAGTATAAAAGATAATTGACAAAAAAGTATATTTAAATTACATTAAATAAATAATATTCCTAATATACAAAGAGTTCCTAAAAGTAAAGAAGGTAAAGACCAATAAGCTAATAGAAAAAAATGAGCAAAAGATTTGATAATGCTAGAAGAAACCTCCTTATTTAGCAAAGCAGTTAACAAGTAGAAAGTACCAAGCATTTATCCTCCCTTTCCTATTTGAAAAGTACCACAGTGTACCCCGCAGTTGATGAGGGGAGTGTCTTTCAGTAGAAATGTTCCAAGTAATAAAAAGAAAAGAAATTTTAAAAATTAGAATATTGCAATTTTGTATCTTCTAATGGACTAATGGATCTATTTATCCATTGATGCTCAGTGTACAATTAGGGAATACACTGAGCATGAATATTTCTTAACATGAAGAGAAGCAAACAGATACCAAGTGCCTTTAAATAGAAGTACACAATGCTACCAATGAAACATTCTTACCCAATAGAAAAAAATAAATCTAATCTGACTCTGATTAAACCTATAAATCTAGCCACCAATTGACAGGAAATACAGGAGATAATGTATGTTAACACCACAGACATGACGTGATCCATATAGAGACTGTGGGAAACTCCACAGAATAGTAACCTTGAATATCCAACAAGTAAGTGCCAGAGGGGAATAAGTGCAATAAAGAGACACAGAGATATATCAATGCATCCCAATGTATATAATATGTTTGGATTCTGCTTTAAAAAGATGAGAAATTGTAAGCAATTGAGAATATATAAGCAATGTAAATATTTGATATTTTAGAATTATTATAAATTATCTTAGGAGTGATAGTGTCACTAAAATTTAACTCTCAATAAAAATATTCTTGTAGAGTTACATACTGAAATATTGACAGGTGATTAAAAGCAAAAAAACTTAATATGGATATAGACCACAAAATCCAGGTATTAGGGAATTCTTCAGGACAAATGACTCAGTTCTTTGAACAAGTAAGTTGCAAGGGGAAACAAATAAGAGAAGCTTATGAACTTGTACATTAAAAAAGAAGTAAAAGATATACATCAACCATTGACCTATTTGGGACTTATTTATGTCATTATTCGAACAAGTAAATTATTAAAAAAAATAAAAGAGATTAAGAGATAATTTAGAAAATTTGATGGTAACTTTATTATTTGAGGTTATCAAAGAATTAGATTTTTGAGTGTGGTAGTGATATCATGATTACATATTTTGGATGAAAGCCTTATCATTTAGAAACATTTCCTATGATGCCTTGGAATTGCTTCAACAAATGGTTGGAGGACCAGTGAGGATATACAGATGGCATGAGTTCAGCTATGAGTCTGCAATTGTTGAAGCTTGATTCTGGGATCATGGGCATTCATTATTGCATGTTTTCACCTTTCATGTATTTGAATTCTTTTGTTTTGTTTTGTTTTGTTTTTTGTTTTCCTAGACAGAGTTTCACTCTTGTTGCCCAGGCTGGAGTGCAATGGTGCGATCTCAGCTCACTGCAACCTCTGCCTCCCAGCTTCAAGCGATTCTCCTGCCTCAGCCTCCCAAGCAACTGGTATTACAGGCATGCACCACCATGCCCGGCTAATTTTGTATTTTTAGTAGAGGCAAGGTTTCACTATGATGGTCAGGCTGGTCTTGAACTCCTGACCTCTGGTGATCCATGCACCTTGGCCTCTCAAAGTACTGGGGTTACAGGTGTGAACCACTGCGCCCAACCTTAAATTTTTTATGATTAAATTGTTTATGATTGATTATCATTAATAATGATTGTGACCAATTTAAATGTCAAGCAATTTGTTAAAATCATAAATTGATAATACTTTAAAAATAGCAAGAGAAAAACAAAACTCTGTGAATATTATCAGAGTCTGCTAGGTCACCTACTCACTACTCTTTAAGTTGATGAATTAAAGGGAAAGAATATAAAATGCTAACTTTTCGTTACTGCCTGGTGTGAACTGTGTTTCAAGGTAGCCAAGTCATCTGATAGATAAGGGAAATTCTTCTATATGGAAATCCAACTGACAATGCAAAGAAATTTTAGAAATAGGAAAAAAGAACGAAATAACCAGTTCATTCAATCTCCATAAGTCAATAGTAAACTATTAGATAAAAGTAATGGGGAACTCGATAATGAAGGGATCAGGCTGTTACCCACCTGGACCCATCAAAATAGAAATGTCAGACATTATTTGCCTTTGAAGGAGGTTTAATATAAATATAATGTCACAGCATCACAATTAAAGTATTATTTATTTTTTGAAAAAGCAAGCTTTAAATGAAATCTCTAGGCTACAAGAAATGCAGGTGAGCAAGGAACAAGTTAAACAATAACAGATGGAAAAAAATCTAGAGGACAATTAATCTAATTTCTTCAACAATAAATGCATGAAAGAAGTATAAAAAATGTAACAACTAAATAAAAGGAGTAAATGTTGTTGGATTCGTATTTAAACAACCCAATTATAAAATGATTTTTTGGCCAGTTGCAGTGGCTCATGCATATAATCCCAGCACTTTGGGAGGCTGAGGCGGGTGGATCACCTGAGATGAGGAGTTCGAGATCAGCTTTGCCAACATGACAAAACCCTGTCTCTACTAAAATTACAAATTTAGTCAGGCCTGGTGGCACACGCCTATGATCCCAGTTACTTGAGAGGCTGAGGCAGGATAATTGCTTGAACCCGGGAGGCAGAGGTTGCAGTGAGCCGAGATTGTGCCACTGCACTTCAGCCTGGGCAAAAAAGCGAGACTTTGTCTCAAAAAAAATAAATAAATAAATAAAAAATAAAATAAGAAAGATAAAATGATTTTTTTAAGACAGTTGGAAAAGTGTGAATATTCGTGTTAGATAATATTAAGTAATTATTTTAAAATTTGTTACATGTGACAGTAGATAGCTAAATAGATAGATATAAAATATTCATGATGAAATGTTTAGCATAAATTTGTATGATGCTTTGGATTTACTTTAAAATACCCCAGTAGGCAAAATAAAAGATAGTAGGAAATAGATGAATCAAGGGTGGCAACATGTGAGTGGTTTTTGATGCTGTGATACAGGTATTTGAGACTCATTGTACTCCATATTATTGTGAAGGTATAAAGATTTTCATAGTAAACAGCTTCAAATTGTACCATCATAAGGTTAGAATAAAAATTTGCTACATGCCAATTTCACGCTTGAGATGGTTTGGCTGTGTCCCCACCCAAATCTCATCTTGAATTGTAGTTCCCATAATCCCCATTTGTTGTGAGAAGGACCCCATGGGAGGTAACTGAATCATGGGGACAGGTTTTCCTGTGCTATTCTCATGATAGTAAGTCAGTCTCATGAGATCCGATGGTTCTATAAAGGACAGTTCCTTTGCACATGCTCTCTTGCCTGCCGTAATGTAAGATGTGCATTTGCTCCCCCTTCCCCTTCCACCATGATTGTGAGGCCTCCCCAGCCTTGTGGAATTGTGAGTCCATTAAACCTCTTTTTCTTTATAAATTACCCAGTCTTGCGTATTTCTTCATAGCAGTAGGAAAATAGACTAATACAATCCTCTTCTGGCTTTCCTGATTTTTCATTATTGTTGATATACAGATTATAAACCTCTTTTTCTTTATAAATTACCCAGTCTTGGGTATTTCTTCATAACAGTAAGAAAATAGACTAATAAAATCCTCTTCTGGCTTTCCCTGATCGTTCATTATTGTTGATTATACAGATTAGGGGAGAGCAACCTTCTTGTTCAGAGGAATAAGCAAATTCCTATACGGATTCTCTTTGTCATTGTTTCTATTTAGTATCTCTCTGCTCTTCAAGCTCTGCCCAGAATGTTTAATGATAACATTAAACATTTTACTTTGCTGGAACTGCTGCCAGTGTGAGAGGAGCTTGAATGGTTTGAACTGAGTTCCCATCTTCCCGTCCTGTAACTCTTCGATCCCACCAGCCCAGGAGTTCATACTGAGATTCTTCTCCAGGAATCACCAGTTCTATCCCTCTGGGGGCTGCCCTGTCAGTCTGCTGTAGCATAAGGGAATCCAAAATCTCCTTCAGTTTTCCAAGAAGCAAACGGTTCCTTTCTGAAAGTTTCTCTTGAGATATGAAACTTAAGGTTTTCTTGTTCAAAGGTATCTTTAGCAGGTATTTTAAAGAGGTCTTGGGAAGTCCTTTCTCTACCTTTCCTTTGGAGTGTTGACTATGCAACTTGAAAGCCATCAGAGAACACTGATATGTATTTATCTTTTACATAGTCAAAATTTTTGCTCTCTATATGCCCTAGAGGTTGTGCTAGTATATAGTGCAGCTGAGCCCCTTCCTCCAGCCTAGTTTCATTCTAATAAGTCAAACAAAACCATAATGTTCTCTTTTCTCCTTAATAATTCAGGTTTATATCATTTCAACTACATTTTTATCATCCTTTATCTCTCTAAGTCTATTGATCTTTCTACTTATTTTCTATTTATTTTTAAATAATAAATACATAGATTTTATTATCTTCAAAAGATTTTCCAAAACATTTTCTCCTCAAACCTCATATAAATCAATCTAAAACAGGTGAATGTAGGGAAAACAAAATGAAGAAATGATCCTGATGCAAGTGCTAACTCAGGCATGAATTTCCGTTTCTCTAGCTTTCCAAAAGTTTTGCAGTTATGAACATGCTAATCTTTCTTATTGCTCCATTTCTTAACACCTTTTATACCATTGTGTCAATTGTCCTTGCTTGCACATTAAAACTGCAATGAGATAACCATCTTACTCCTGCAAGAATGGCCATAATTAAAAAGTCATAAAACAATAGGTGTCGGTGTGGATGCAGTGAAAAAGGAACAGTTTTGCACTGCTGGTGTGAATGTAAATTAGTACAACCACTATAGAAAACAGTATGGCAATTCCTTGAAGAACTAAAAGTAGAAGTACCATTAAATCCAGCCATCCCACTGCTGGGTATCTACCCAAAGGAAAAGAAGTCATTATATGAAAAAGACACATGGGCATGCACGTTTATAACAGCACAATTTACAACTGCAAAGATATGGAACCAACCTAAGTGACCCATCAGCCAATAAGTGGATTAAGAAAATGTGGCATATATACACCATGGAACAGTACACAGCCATAAGAAGGAACAAAATAATGCATTTTGTAGCAACTTGGAGCTGGGTGGAGGCTATTATTCTAAGTAAAGCAACTCAGGAATGGAAAACCAAAGATTGTATATTCTCAGTTAAAGTGGGAGCTAAGCTATGAGGATGCAAAGGCCTAAGAAGACATAAAGAACTTTGGGGACTCCGGAATGAAGGTTGGGAGGAGTGTGAGGGATAAAAGGATACTTACTGGGTACAGCGTACACTGCTCGGGTGACAGGCACACTAAAATCACAGAAATCACCGCTAAATAACTTATCCATGTAACCAGATACCAGCTACACCCCGTAAACTAATGAAATAAATATTTAAAAATAAATTGTCATTTCTGGAAGATCTTAAGTAGATTGATAAACTATCAGTCTCCCATAATGTGTGATTATTGATTTTCTTTATTGGCATTATCACTTTTAATCATAGCAGAGCTCACAGTTCTGATTCATTGAGCATATGAGAGGTTCCAGGCACACACCAGGTAGTCCGCGTGCATTATTTCAATTGAGCTTCATCACTAACATCTATGCACAACTATTATTATCTACACTTCAAAGGTGAAAAAAAAGCTGAGGCTTGGAAAGATTAATTATGTGGCATAGTTCTCTCACAGCTAATGAAAGAAAAACTCAAAATCACAATTAAGTCCCCCTGAGTCCAAAGCCAGTGACTTTAAGGCCTGCACTACTAATTATTTCTAATATTTCTTACTCAAAATTCTTTCCCTCCTTTCCCTCATTTAGTATCATCAACTCAATCAGTGTTAAGCATTGTTAAAGCAAGTTATGTGAAAAAAAGTCTGAAAAAAATAGGGACCCCTTAGTCACACAGAGGAAAAACACAAAGCTTCAAGAAAGGCATGACATATGTCTTTAAGCACTGGCTGTCAAGTACACAGCCTACTGGTATCACCTCAGGGAAGAGATTTAGGATAGACAGGGCCCTGCTTGATTAAGTAAAACAGCTCTGACTAGACTCATGATTCTCCATAAAATTTTACAGTGAGAGTGCTAACCTTGTCAAAATATTTCAAATAATAGCTTAATTTATTGAGCACTAATTTATTGAGTTCTAAGTTCTTTACATGTATGCTCTCCTCTAACCCTCCCTATTGGCAGCCATACTTACCAGATGAGGAAACAGAGACACAAAGACACAAAGTGAATTGTCCCAGATAACATGATTAGCAAGAAATTTGACCCCACATCTTTCTGACAGCAAAAACTGTGCACTTAGAGAGAACATCACTGCATTCCAGCCTGGAAAACACAGCGAGACCTTGTTTCAAAAAAAAAAAAAACGAGAGAGAAAGTCATGTCTACCCAGAAGAGTCACAAACACAGAAAAAAAGAAATCAGAGATCTGGTTACAGAGGAAATAGATAAGGTTGGGAAAGGTGGGAAATAGGAAGTGAACACTTTAAGGCTGTTTTTGAAATGAATGTAGGCTTTTAGGCTACAAAGACAAAGAATTTCGAAACCAGGGTTGATATTAGTTTGAAATTGCTTTCAGCTGCTACCAATAGCTGAAAAAGGATTATTATACTGCTTTAAACAACTAAGATTTCATTCTCCTATATAATAGCATTCTGGGAACAGCAGTTTAAAGCTGTTTGATGGCTCTGCATAGTACCACCAGGGCCTAAGCTCCTTAGAGTTTTCTACTTCTACACAAATGTTTTCCATTATCCATGTACCTCTTAGTCTGCAATAGCTGCAGGGATTCCAGCCATTACATCTCCCACACAGGCAGTCTCAGCTTCCATAACCTTTCAAAAAGGACTAAGAGGCTTTCATTTAGATCTTATTGGCCAGTCACATGGCCAAACCTGTTTTAAGGTGTTGAAGAATTTAGATTGGCTCACTGTCTCTTCAGAGAAATCTGAGGTTCTTCTACAAGGGCAAAAATAAATAAATTAATTAAATAAATAAATAAAACAGAAGAAAATGAATACTATTAGTACTTAGCAATCTCTGTTACAGGCCAAGGCTGAAAAAGTACTTTTTAGCCAGCAGGGCAAAGTCTAGAAACTGTGGTCTCAGTGAAGTGGATTGGATGAAGTGAGGAGGAAGCAGGGAAGTCCAGAGTAGCAAGCCTGTCTCAGATGCAGGGTGAATTCTTAATCACACATCTTTTTAATTTGGTTGCTTTCAAAGCTTCTGGTATATAGCTTACATTTAATTTTGTGGATTTAATTCTCCTCCCACTTCCCATCACTATCAATAAAAATCTTGGTAAGGGATAGACGCATGTCCCAAATGACATCCTACGGGACCGTGATTGAGGCTACAGTCACTTTGTCAAAAATTTCTGCATTTAAGATTCAATTATCTCAGAGTATTCCATACTTATAGCATACCCCTTTCCTGTCTTGGACTTCTTTTCTTACCTAGTTTTACTTCTGTGTTTTCAGATGATGAATTGGTTGGATGTTGTGATATGTTGGTTCTGTCTTGACTCCCCTAGGCAATTTTGTTAAGTTCTATGTTAATTAATCCCAGCATGTGTAGTTATATATAGTTACCTAAGCTGATGAATGTATAATACTTAGAGACACTGTTCTGAGGCACAAATGGGGCAATGTTAAAAATGCAATACCCCTAATAAAACCCTTTGGTAGTAGACAAAACATCCCAGTGGGTTTAGTGGCTCTTATTCATATTAGTTTTATTTATAATTATATTAAAAGTGAAAATCATGACTTGCATTTTTATTACTCCTTCTTGCCCCAAGAGATTTTGTTTTAATTATTTAAAGTAGCTAAAACTTTAAAGGAATTACTTTATACATATTGAATAGGTATCAAGCAGACAGCATCAAAAGAGAAGAAGACTGGAAAAATGAGAGTTAGATAGAAAATGGAAAGGAGCAAGGAAAATCATTCTGAGAAACCTAGGAAATAATGTTTTGGTTGGTAACTGGAATATTAATCTTTACCTTTGGGGGATATTAGGTTATCGACAATGTTTGGGTTCAAAAAATTAGAGAGGAAAGAAGCTCCAATAGCATGCTCCTGTTTGTACTGCTAACAGCCTTACCCAGCACATAACTCTGTTTTGGGTCTGGTCTTACAGATATAAAGTTCATTTTATTGGGTACAGGCAATAGAGTTTTCCTTTTGCCTGTGGTGTGGTCTTAAGAGTTTCATTTTGCCTTCTCAAACAACTCAAATCCAGGGTAGCAGGTTTAGGATTGGCTTAGTTTGAATAGGATTAGTTTGAATAAGTTCAGCAGAGGGACATCTGTAGTTGTCTGGTACCTGGCTTGGAGGGATTGGAAATGGTAGATAGTGGCCCTGAGCGTGAACACTAAAGAAGGTGGGCCATCCACTCATGCCAGCCTCCCTCAGGAGCTAGAAATTCCCATGATACAGAAATTTGAAGGAACAAAAACATTTGCTTTTTGGCACTTGGAGGAAGTGGCTCAGTTGATGAATATTTCAGCTATCACAAGAAAGAATACTGAGACTAAAACACAGAATTGAGATACTTCAGGAAAATGGCAAACTGCTTGATATGCAAACATGAGCATTTCCCAGGTCCAGAAGTGGGAAGTGATGTCTCCTGCCTCGAAGTCACTCTTAGGAAAGAAAACAGTTGGAGGAAAAGAGAAGCCAACATATGGCAGGTGTGACCAGCAGAGATATGAATGTTGCCAACCCGAACGTCCAAAATAGACTGTCCTTGCTTTTATTCATCTCCTAAAATATTTCTACATGTAAATCACCCACAACTATGTCAGATCACAAGACAGTTGCAGTAACATTTAATTTTATTTAACTATAATCATAGTGAACAGTATTTATATGTCAGTACAAAATACATTTTATTCTCAACCAAACGTTTTGTCAAAGGATGAAGGTCTAAGAGCAATCAAACTCAGAATTAAGAATTAAGTTTCTAACTTGGGAACAAGGGTAGTTCTGTTACAAGCAAACTACAATGTTCAAAGTACACAATTTAAAAGAAAATGTAAAAACTATAAATAATAGAAATTAGGCAAAGAGAAGTAAGTTCCGATTGCTATCAAAACATTCACATTTTACATATTTAGTGAATGAAATGTGAACATCTTATATATAAATATTATACATTTTGTTTATCATAGTTGATTACATAAATAATACTTGAAATGTGTTCGTGTATATACGTATATGTGTGTGTGTTCATTTATTTATTTATTTGGCATTTATTACCTTTACAGGTACCATAGTAGGGACTGGAAATTCAACGTGAAAAAAAGAAGTTAAATCTCTGCTGCCTTAAAATGTAAGTTTCATTATTTTTTAAGCATGAAGAGAACTGCTGTTGAAAAGATAGCTTGCTATACTCACATATCCCATGAGGAGGGGACAGGCCACCTCATGGGGCCACACGGAAGCACTGGGGTCTGACAGGAGGCAGAGGGGGCTGGTGAAAATGTAGCAAGAGTCTTTAATGTGGTTTTTGTTAGGAGAAGCACGGGGCAGAAAGTTCAGGTTTCAGTAAGTTCAGCAGGCTCTGGGCAGAAGAGCTGTCCCTCATTGTATGGTACCTGGCTTTGAGTGATTAGAAATGATCCTGAGTGTGAGAGCCTGCTAGAGAAGGTGATCTAAGGTGCTGCCTCTGGACTGGTTGGCTTGCATATTAGAGGAGCTGGGAGTAGTTTATTTCTAGGAATTAGGTAACCCTAAAGGGGCCATGCCTCCAGTGATAACACTGTCCCAGATGTCAAAGCATCAAAATACATAAAATAAAAAGCCATGATTCATACAGCTATGTACCAGGAGTTTGTTGCATAGCAGAAAGTCACATAATAAACCTATGATTACCATAAACCGAAATAGTGGAAATGGTGAGAAATTCTATAAGGCATTTATAGAGGAAGGACTTATTCTAGACCAGCAATCAGAGAATACTTCCTTGAAATAACATCTAAACCAAGTCTTGAGGAGTATAGAAGGCAAAAGGGGGATGGAGTGTGGCTAGAAGGAGAGGGGCAGAGTTCACAGCATGTGCTGTGACCTAGACTTATGAGTGTGTTTGGGAGGATGAGTGTCATAAAGGAGTATAATATGACTAGAGTACACAGCATGGGGTGAATTAACTAGAGAAAGATCATTAGTCAGACATCACCTATTTACTGAACATCTGCTATGAACTAGAGTTTGATGATGTGGGAAGGGCACAACTGTGGACAGCCTTGGAATTCATGTAAAGGAGCTCAAATTTTATCCTAAGTGCAAAGGGAATCCATTGAGTGGTTTTCAGGGGCAGAAGGAAAGGTTGTGTTGCAAAATGGGGATTTGATATTAACATGTAATTCCAGAGCTAGCTCTGGGATTCATTGAGCAAGAAAAAAAGAATTGACAGCAAGTGGTAGGGCAAAGGTTTACTTTGAAACGTGTTGGGTTTCTTGATTTTGCATACATGTTCTTTAACAATGGAGTCTGTAGTATGTTTTAAAGTTTGTCAGGAGAGTTGAGGCTGGGCTATAGGACATCATTGTGGCTGCTATTATCTCAATAGCAAAGGAAATGTTTTATCTGCTCTTTCATCTTGTGAATGTATTCTCAGTGCAAGTGGAAAATGATAAATTAAAAAGCATCTTTCAAGGTTGTGAAGCTGATTATTGCCTGTTTGGCAGCAATGTTGTTTTTCTCTTTATTTTTTTGTACAAAGGGAGGAATTGAATCAAAACCTTAAAAACTGCTAAAGGCATGAGTTTGGTTGTTTGCTTTTGAAGTATCTAAGTAAATTTGGGTTTTTAATAACTTTATGACAACAACCACTTGTTGAGGGCTCTCAAGAATTTTAACTGTATTACCACATTCATCCTCTCTGCAACTCTGCAAGGTAGGTAAAGGATAGGAATAACAATGTGATAACAGAGGTTGTTGGGGATTAATTTTAAACAGGAAAAACTGCTATTCAAACCAAGCTCCACCTACACAAAATCCCAGGCTTTTCACTTCCATATTATGGATCCTGCCTCCAGTGTGCGGCATCGTACAACCCATAGTCCACGGGTAAGAGAAAACCTCACAGCTAGGAATCTTGTGGCATAATTCACAGCACACACTGAGGGCATCTGTTAGGTCACAGTACAGTTCCTGGCCTTGTCACCCTTATAACATTCAATTTAATTGGTGCTTTCCAGTGGCAATCATCTCATTTAGGCCTTTGCAAGGATAACCCAGTTTCCTATATGAGCTTCTGTCCATTCCATCCAGATGAATAGGTGCTGTTTACCAAGATTGCTGGAGAAAGCCAAGCAGTGGGAGCCAATGAAGTCTTCCCAACATAGTAACGATTCTAAGTGACACCCTAGGCCTCATGATATTTCTATGGTGGGGGTGGGGGGAGTATAACTTAAAGATTTATTTTCAGTCACTTAAATGACCCTCATTCTTCAATTCCAGTGCCTTCGGTAGGGTAACAAATAGCCAAATCATCATAAAAGAAATTAAAATCCAGGGGAAATAAATAATCCCTGCTAGAAAATGTCCTCGGGTATGCCAGAAAGCTAAAACGCAAAGGTTCCAATTAGTAGCCACTCATGTGTTTTAGCTTTTCAAAATACATTTTCCCTTTTGTTTATTACAGTCACTTCTTAAATGTCAAGGAAATTTCTTACAAATTGCAAGAAAAAACAAAGGACAGAAAGAATGAAAGACAGATTATCTAATAAGAACCCATTTCTGAAAATTTAATTTACTTATAGAGTTTATGAAACAAAATTTTATTGGATTGTGTTCCTTTAGGAGAAAAGATAATTTTACCTAAACTTCATAGTCATATAGAATTTGCAGCTACTCCTATGAAAGAGTGCAGGTAAGGATTCTACTGTCTCAGCTGGCAAAGCATTATTTCTGGATGTATCAGTGAGGGTGTTTCTGGAGGAGATTGGCATGCGAGTCAATGGCCTGAATGGGGAAGATCTGCCCTCAAGATGGGCAGACACCATCCAATCAGCTGAGGGCCTGGATAGAACAAAAGCAGAGGAAAGGGAAATTTTTCTTTCTCTCTCATGGAGCTAGAACATCTTTCTTCTCTTGCCCTTAGACACCCATACTTGAGATTCTCCAGCCTCTGGACTCCAGGACTTTCACTAGTAGTCTACCAACCCCACCTCCCAAGTTCTCAGGCCTTCAGCTCCAGACTAAGAGTTACACCATCAGCTTCTGTGATTCTGAGGCTTTCAAATTTGTACTGAGCCAGCCATATTGCTGAATCCCTGTGTCTCCAGCTTGTACACAGCCTGTTGTGGGACTTCTCAACCTTCATAATTACATGAGCCAATTCCCCTAACTAATCCCCTCATCTATCTATCTATCTATCTATCTATCTATCTATCTATCCATCCATCCATCCATCCATTCTACTGTTGCTGTTTCTCTCTGGAGAACCCTAACTATTGCCCAACTGCACTGACACATAGCTCCCTATTTACATTGTTACATTATGTACAGCAGGTCATAGTCTGGAAAGTATCATTTAAAATTCACCAGTGACCCATTAGACCACATATCACCAATGACTTCAGATCCTGTCTCTCTTGCCTGTCTCTGGTTCCAGCTGCTACTGGTGCCTTGCTGCACATGGGCTCCCACCAATTGCGGGGAAGTGCCACCTGCCCCCACCTCACCTCCTGCCTAGGCTACATAATCCTCCACCTCCCTAGTATTTCTGTTGATGTGAAGAAGTGAACATCAACAAGCAAGACCCTATTACAGCTTGTACAACTTCAACCTGGAAGTGCTAGGAAATTGACGGATGGCCCAGCAGGGCGAAACTTTGACCAGTGGGAGATGAGAACAGTAGATTACTTCTTCCCTCATCCACCTCACTGAACTGAGACAAAGTGACTTTTTCTAGGACGTTCTCCAGACCCAGAAATCAGCTGCATTCTTAGTTGCCTGTTTCACTTTCTCTGCCTCACTCCCCTTGTCCATCACTCCTGCCCTCCAGGGCTGGCCAGCCAAGCAATAGCACACAGTGCTGCTTCAGGCTCTGCTTTATGGGAAATCCAGACATTTCCATGAATATCTTATTTCAATTATTTATGTCTATACAGTGTGTTTACCAAAGTACTTTTAGAATAATATTTCATTGAAACTTTTAATAAGAGGTTTTGGAAAGAAAGTCAATGAGAATAACTAATTCATGCCCATGATAAAGTATAAACCAATTATGCAAAACAGGTAAATTCAAGCTTCTCAAAGTTACATGGGTATAATCCATGCAGCTCTCCTGGGTTTTAACCACTAAGCCTCCCCTTCTTAGGTGTACTCTTCAGATACCACCATCCTTGTGTTTAAAATAAGAATTTCTGCCCATTTTTCATTCTTATTGCCTTCTTTGTTTTGTTCTCCGTCTCCTCCTTTTCATGTATTTTTTTTCAAAGAGGCCTTCATATTCCCTCATTTTACAGTCAATGTCCTAGACATATCCTGTCTTAAAAGTACTGTATGTCGATTGGGTATAGAGAATGACTATCTAGGTTCATAATTTCACCTCTGACACTAATAAACTTTGTGGTCTCACATGAGTTGCTTAATTTCCCTGGATTTTTTCTCATCTGTAAAATTATGATAAAAATAATACCTACATCAAGACTACATAAAGATTATGTATAAATTCAATTAGAGCAATGCCTAGCAAATATTAAACCTATAACTATATATTTGTTGACTTCTTTCACTTTTGCTACTATAATTCTTTGAAGAGAGGGAAGAATCACAACTTTAAGGTTAGAAACACTTGTATTCAAACCCCAGTATACAACTGGAGAGTTGCTTCACCTGAGCAAGTGATTTAACCAACTCTGCAAGTGGACTTAATGTCATGTTCTCTTGTGAACTCCCATAGATCCACAGTCCTTTATCTGAAACCCTTGGCAATGGGATGCGTTTAGTAATTCAAAGTTGGCCATAATTTAGAAATGTAATAAGGTACACATACAGTATACATTAAATAACACCCCCAGCTGGGGACTGGAACAGTGCCTAGTAATCAAACACAGTAATATTTCTACTGAAAAACTTATGAAAATGTTTATGAGGTGGAATATATTTAAAAAAATCTAAAGAGACTTAGTGGAATCAGATCAGGTTTTACCACTAAACAAGCTTACCATATGTTTGCAATAAAATTTTGTTTTCAGACTCTCTGCTTCTCTGAATTGGAAAAACTGAACTGTGGAACTGAATTTCCAATGACCACCAGGACACAAGCCCCTCCACTGCAACATGCCCAATATCAAAGGAAATGACTTTCCTTCTCAGGGTCTTTCTCCCTCCCTGCCTCCCGCCCTTCCTTCCTTCCTCCCTCCATGCCTCCCACCCTTCCTTCCTCCCTCCCTCCCTCCCACCCTTCCTTCCTCCCTCCCACACTTCCTTCCTCCCTCCCACCCTTCCTTCCTCCCTCCCTCCCTCCCACCCTTCCATCCTCCCTCCCTCCCACCCTTCCTTCCTCCCTCCCTCCCTCCCACCCTTCTTTCCTCCCTCCCTCCCACTCTCCCTCCCACTCTCCCTCCCTCCTTACCTACCTACCTTCCTTCCTTCCTTCCTTCCCTCCTTCCTTCTTTCCTTCCTTCCTGTTACCCATGATGCTCAATGGCAGGGTCATGCCTCTGTGTTTGCATACATTACTATCCCCCAACCCCAGGAACTTCTGCTTTTCTTTACTCATCTCCTTCATCTACTCCTTAGATACATATTTATTGAGCACCTACAATATGCAAGACAAAATACTAACCTAATGAGGAACATAATTTAGTAAGACATGACTTACCATCTAGAAGGCAGAAACATATAAAACATATAGATGTGCTGCTAGAAATAGGTGGGCATTTTATATGCCTCATTCTCCCCATTATATACTAGACTAAGCCATTTGGAAAACAAGATGTTCTTACTCATAAATAGGCACTAAATAATTGTCACAAAGCTGCAGACAATTCCTTCTTTTTAAATGTCATAAATCCTCAAGCAGTTTCTTTTTAAGATGTCTCTAAGTTTCTATGTTTTAATAAATAAAAACTATTACCTATTAAATTACTTGCCTAAACTTCTCAATTGGCATGAGACTCTAAGTGCATTTGATACATAAATGTGAAGTTAAACTCTACTGAAACTGGGATGCTTTATGTTTTTGTAATCTCTAAAAGACTAGATTTTTTCTTTGTCATTTGGACTTACTCATAGTCAAATATCTCTATAGGGATATTTTCTTATTATCTTATGATATGACATCGTTTATGAATGCTTTTAATAAAAGCCAAAGAAACACATCAAATTAACTCTAAAAAAATCAGCCAACCCCAATTCTTGGTATCTATTAGAAATGATGCCAACATCGTGAAGATACAGTGTTCAGTCTTTAGTTCTCCACTCAGTTTTATGTGTTGCCTAAACCTCTTCTTTGTATTTGATTTTTTTGTTTTGTATCAATAAACATTTACCTCTGTTTGTGGTCACAGAGGTGTCCAAATATTTGCTCCATCATCATTGCCCTCACTTGTTATTTATTGAGTACACTGCTCTGTCCCCATGGTGTTTCCAAGTGCCAGACATGCCTCATGGCTGGGCAATGTGACTCTAAAGGCATTCACACTGTTTCCCTCTCCCAACACTCACATGTCAGACAACATAAACAGTCTCTGAAATCCCAGGCTGGCGATGTTAAAGACATAAAAAAGATGTACATCTTTTCAATATTCTTCCTTTTTCAGCTTCTCCCTGTTCAATTGTGAACCCGTTCAAACCAGTTCAGTTTGGTGGATAGACTAAATACAAAAGGAACAGACTGTCAACAAGTAGCTCAGTTCCATTTTCATTTTAATTGTAAAATCAACCCCATGATTTCAGCCTTTCTTTGAAGCCTTTTTCTTCTGAGATGCCATGAAAAGCCTAGAGCGCACAGACACATATTGCACATATATCTTGTTTTAGACCTTTAGCGTCAAGGTAATGCCTGGGGCAAATATTTAGTCAGGCAATTCATAATCTTATCAAAATAAGGATTTATAAGGGAAATACTAACACAAAGCTCACAGTAATGTGATGAGTGGTACCGGGGTAATCATCTTTATTCTTCACATTGATATTTGACAACATCCTACTCAGTGACAGCTGCTTTATCACTGCCTTTAATGACCATAAACCAGAAAATCTTGCATAATTCAGCGGGAATATTCAGCAGGCCCTCTGTCTGTCTGAGGATGTCTGCTTGCTGAACAGTTTTGTATCCCAGGGTTTCTCAACTAACAGGTGCATCATTATACCCACCAGCAACTGGCTGAATAGCGAGTAGCACCATAATTCAGTGTGTACTGCCTTCTGATAACTAACATAAAGTACTTCCTTAAGGAAGGAAAAATAGAGAACCATTTAACTTGTCCAAATGCATTTCAGCTGCTGTTTGAGGGAAGACAATTTGGATTCTGAACAGGTGTTTGTGGTTCAGTCTCAATTCTCTGTTCACACTGCTATGATTTTTGCTCACCAACATAACTACCTAGGGCAACATTATTTTTTAACTTTGGAGACATGTATGGTTTCTGTGTTAATATGCTGGGAGTTCATAAAATACTGATTAAAGTTGGATCTTGAGAAACTGTCTATTCAGCCAAAAGGAAAATGAAACAAAGTTTTAACCTATGAACTTACATAGTTACAATAAGAACATATTCAAACTTTGATTTAAAGTCTGGTCTTCATTGGCTGTCCACCTCATAGCCTTTTGAATGCATTTTCATACCTCTGAACTTTTACTAGTGAAACTAGAAGCTGGAATTGCAAAATACTTAGCTGTGTGTCTTTGGAGAATTCAGAGAGGTGGGTACAGGAGCATGACACTGAGACTTTTAAAAGTATACAGAATGTGGAAAAGTGCATAAAGTATAGATTGTTAGTACAGAAAATGTAGACAGGAAGGCCTGTGACAATCAAGAGGTCTGAGATTCTGATGCTCCAATAGACTGACTGTGTGACTTCAGCCTCATCTTTTGGATGCAATGGCAATAATGATAGTATACCATCTACCACTTAACCTAAGGGTTTATAGGGATCAAATGGAATAATATAGAAATAATTTAAGAAAGTATAATGTGATATATAATTATATAATAAAGTTGTCATCGATGAAGTGGATATTGACATTTTACTGAGGAATAAAGTTGTTATTGATGACTAAATCTCTCGCAAATGCAATTCTTCTTCCTTGAGCAGATGGCCACTGGCAGTGTTAGACTTCATCATCCTTTTTACTACCGCTTCTTGCGGTTGTCCCCCTGGATTCCCTCTCTCCAGTCTTCCAACACTTCAAGTCCTTCCAAGCTTCACCCAGTGGCATTTTTGATCATGTTATTCCCTTTCTTAAAATACTTCTGAAGATTCCCTATTGCCAAGTCGCACTACTTAGCTTAGAATTACAGTAAGAGCCAACATGAAAGTTCCATCAACTCAAAGTAAATGACATGCCCAAGATTCAGGAACCAATCACTGGCACCAAACAACCCTAGCAAGGCTCTCAGCTGTTTCTCCAGCCTCTGCTCCTCCACTTAGACAAGTGCAGCTTACGGCTGCCTGAAGCTCTGGTGGCTTCTTAACCTGGCAACACATCATTCTCAAGCAGTGTTAGCTATTTCCTCCTCCATTTCTCCAGCCAGCAGTATGTCTCTGACACAGCAGTTGAATTTTAATTCTTTACTTCTAGACTGCTCTCCACCCAAAGGCACAAAGCAAAATGCTTGTCTTTTTCTCTTTGGGCAGTGCCATTGGGTAGAAGAGAACTGGTGCCAAAGAAAGAAATAGTGCATGTTTGTTGAATGAATGGACCTGGGGCACACCATTGGTTTCTGCTGCCTGCCATAGGGAAGAAGTACTATGCATACAATGTTTGCTTAATTTCACTTCACTTGTATTCTCTTGATCTTTCCTTATTGAGTCTCTCAAAGTCCAAGGAAGGCTCAAGTGAGTCTCTTTTTATAAGCTCAGATTATAGATTTTTCATAATTGCATATTAATGAACAAAAATGGCTATAAACTGTTGGCCCTTTTTCTTTTTTTTAATTTTATTATTATTATACTTTAAGTTTTAGGGTACATGTGCACAATGTGCAGGTTTGTTACATATGTATACATGTGCCATGTTGGTGTGCTGCACTCATTAACTCATCATTTAGCATTAGGTATATCTCCTAATGCTATCCCTCCCCCCTCCTCTCACCCCACAACAGTCCCCAGAGTGTGATGTTCCCCTTCCTGTGTCCATGTGTTCTCATTGTTCAATTCCCACCTGTGAGTGAGAACATGCAGTGTTTGGTTTTTTGTCCTTGCAATAGTTTGCTAAGAATGATGGTTTCCAGTTTCATCCATGTCCCTACAAAGGACATGAACTCATCATTTTTTATGGCTGCATAGTATTCCATGGTGTATATGTGCCACATTTTCTTAATCCACTCTATCATTGTTGGACATTTAGGTTGGTTCCAAGTCTTTGCTATTGTGAATAGTGCCACAATAAACATACGTGTGCATGTGTCTTTATAGCAGCATGATTTCTAATCCTTTGGGTATATACCCAGTAATGGGATGGCTGGGTCAAATGGTATTTCTAGTTTTAGATCCCTGAGGAATCGCCACACTGACTTCCACAATGGTTGAACTAGTTTACAGTCCCACCAACAGTGTAAAAGTGTTCCTATTTCTCCACATCCTCTCCAGCACCTGTTGTTTCCTGACTTTTTAATGATTGCCATTCTAACTGGTGTGAGTTGGTATCTTATTGTGGTTTTAATTTGCATTTCTCTGATGGCCAGTGATGATGAGCATTTTTTCATGTGTTTTTTGGCTGCATAAATGTTTCTTTTGAGAAGTGTCTGTTTATATCCTTTGCCCACTTTTTGATGGGGTTGTTTGTTTTTTTCTTGTAAATTTGTTTGAGTTCATTGTAGATTCTGGATATTAGCCCTTTGTCAGATGAGTAGGTTGCAAAAATTTTCTCCCATTCTGTAGGTTGCCTGTTCACTCTGTTGGTAGTTTCTTTTGCTGTGCAGAAACTCTTTAGTTTAATTAGATCCCATTTGTGAATTTTGGCTTTTGTTGCCATTGCTTTTAGTGTTTTAGACATGAAGTCCTTGCCTGTGCTTATGTCCTGAATGATATTGCCTAGGTTTTCTTCTAGGGTTTTTATGGTTTTAGGTCTAACATTTAAGTCTTTAATCCATCTTGACTTAATTTTTGTATAAGGTGTAAGGAAGGGATCCAGTTTCAGCTTTCTACATATGGCTAGCCAGTTTTCCCAGCACCATTTATTAAATAGAGAATCCTTTCCCCATTGCTTGTTTTTCTCAGGTTTGTCAAAGATCAGATAGTTGTAGATATGCGGCATTATTTCTGAGGGCTTTCTTCTGTTCCATTGGTCTATATCTCTGTTTTGGTACCAGTACCATGCTGTTTTGGTTACTGTAGCCTTTTAGTATAGTTTGAAGTCAGGTAGCATGACGCCTCCAGCTTTGTTCTTTTGGCTTAGGATTGACTTGGAAATGCGGGCTCTTTTTTGGTTCCGTATGAACTTTAAAGTAGTTTTTTCCAATTCTGTGAAGAAAGTCATTGGTAGCTTGATGGGGATGGCATTGAATGTATAAATTACCTTGGGCAGTATGGCCATTTTCACGATATTGATTCTTCCTACCCATGAGCATGGAATGTTCTTCCATTTCTTTGTATCCTCATTTATTTCATTGAGCAGTGGTTTGTTGGCCCTTTTTCTTTCTCAATTTAATTTAGTTAATTTTTTAAACAAAAGCTTATATTGGCCCTACTTTCATGATATTTTTATGTTTCTATAGCATGTTTAAACATACCAGAGTCTATTAAATCTGTTAGCACCAAGCAAGCACTACCCTTCTGCCCTTTAGCCAACCTTCTGCCTAGTTTTTCTGCTTCAGCATTAACCTTGCAACCTGCTCTGGTCCCGCCTGAGAATGCACCACATAGTAGTATCAGTTTTTGTGGAGCAATTTTACCACAAGTGTATTCCAAGTAATACTGACCATGCTCTTAGAAGACCTGACTTTTCTCCTCTTCACAGGACTAGCCACATAATTTTCAGGACCCAGTGCAAAATGAAAATGTCAAGTCCCTTGATCAAAACACAGAGAAAAAAAATGTTCCTTTCTCCTGCGGTCTCTCTCTTGGGGTGCCAAGGTATCTTTCATTTGTTAATAAATCTGATAGGTTTAGCTCTATTTAATGCTGTACAGTCTGGGGTATGGAGACACACTCTCAGAGTGAATACAGAATCTCACAGTTATCCAGGATCCCTTTCAAAAATTTAGAGCTGGTGGCATACACTCAATCCTGACCTTCCCCAGCACCTACTGCCAGTTATTCTTCCCAGGGCTGAGGGTTGCCTCAGCCCTTGGGTGAGAACAGGGAAGCAGGAAACTAAGAATCAATCCTGGAGACATGGAAAGGGAAGGAAGTTGCCCCTGTACAGAGGCTCCAAGCTTGCTGTAATAATCCATTGTCCCCTCACATTTCACTCACAAAACACAGTGTAAAATATAAAACTACTTAGAATCCCAAGATGGCAACTGTAGAGCATTTAAACCCAAGCATGACTCTCTTCTGCACATCTGCACATTTAGTTCTGTGCAACTGCACTAGCCACAAACCCAAAATTGCCTTGCCTCTTCACTTTCAATACTTACTGTCTACCCTTGAGAAAAAAAAAAAATACTCCCTGAGCCTCTATCTATATGAGCTCCCTCTCAATTTTGTTGTGGGGTTAAATCAAATAATTTTCAGGATTTTAACTTGCTATACCTGTTGTGAATTATCATCCAGTAAGTGCTTCACGTACCAATGACTTAGGGGCACAATCTCTCTAATATGACTTCTTGGGTTCAAATCCAGACGCTGTTGCTTGCTGGCTAGAGACACCTAGAGTCATGATACTTGCCATTTACTTCAAAATACTTCAGCTTGTACAGTGGAATACTATGTATGTGTGTGTTACTTAGTCTAAACCGATGTCCAGGTGCTGTCCAAGGAAGTGCATTTGAGAAATGACCAGCCACCACATGATCATGAATGCACAGTTCAGAAGTCAGCTAGCTTTCTTTCCGAAAGGGCACAGCCTTGGTGGCTGCTAGGATCACTCCTTTTATTCAATATTAGTTATTTCTTTGCTAACAACTATACTGGATGTCAAATTATGGCGTTTTAACTATGGAAAAATAATGACTTATAAATCAACATGATAAATGTTAAAAATTATCTCTCATTGGTGAAATTGAAAGCCTTCAAGATAGTTGGATTGCCTAAAATAATTTAGGAATACTTCCCACTCTTGATGATCAGAATATAAAAACCCCAGTAAAACATACACAGTTAGAGATAATAAATCAGGCTAAATCCTTCAATCATCTGGTATCTATCCATAAACTCTGGAGTTTGGGGCCGTATGTGTGACAGAATCCTTCCTGTGCTGTCTTAGAATTTTCTCCCGGAAATCCTGCAAAGTAACAGTTGGAGCATGTTAAAAAAAAAAAGAGTTAAACATCCTTGAGCCAAAAGAACAGATCATATAAATTGATGTTTTTTAGTGCATATGAAAAAATGTTGAGTTGATATGTGACATACATGTATCAAAATATCATCTAAGATTTATGTGTTAACTATAACAGAGTGCCACTCAATGGGTGAATTAAACAATAGAAATTTATTTTCTCTTAATTCTGAAAGCTAGAAGTCTAATGTCAAGGTGTCAGCAGGGTTAGTTTCTTCTGAGGTCTCTCTTCTTTGCCTGTAAACAGCTATCTTCTCCCTGTGTCTTCACGTGGTCTTCCTTCTATAGATGTCTGTGTTCACATTTCCTCTTCTTATGGGGATACTAGTTGTATTTGATTAGGAGCCATCCTAATGACCTCTTTTTTTTTTTTTTTTTTTTTTTTTTTTTTTTGAGACGGAGTCTCGCTCTGTCCCCCAGGCTGGAGTGCAGTGGCACAATCTCGGCTCACTGCAAGCTCCGCCTCCCGGGTTCACGCCATTCTCCTGCCTCAGCCTCCCGAGTAGCTGAGACTACAGGTGCCCGCCAACACGCCCGGCTAATTTTTTGTATTTTTAGTAGAGACGGGGTTTTACCGTGTTAGCCACGATGGTCTCTATCTGCTGACCTCGTGATCCGCCCGTCTCGGCCTCCCAAGCGCTGGGATTACAGGCGTGAGCCACCGCGCCTGGCCTAATGACCTCATTTTAACTTAACCACTCCTTTAAAGGTCCTATCTCCAAATGCATTCACATTCTGAAGCATTAGGGTTCAGAACTTCAATATGTGAACTTTGAGGGGACACAACTCAAGGCTTCGGAAAATCCATGTACAGTCTGTGTGCCTCGGCATCTTCATCTCTAACATGGGGATAATAAAAGTATTGACTTTACAAGATTGTTTTTAAAATTTCATATGTCAAAGAGCATGATGTGTTTAACACATAATAAATAGTGTTTGCAATTGTAACAGTTTGAGTATCCCTTAACCAAAATGCTTAGGACCGGATGTGATTTAGATTTTGGATTCTTTTAAATTTTGGAATATTTGCATTATCATTATACCTGGTTGAGCATTCCTAACTGAAATTTTGAAATCCAAAATGCACTAATGAGAATTTCCTTTGGCCATTATCTCAGCATTCATATCATGAAGCTTTGAATTTCAAATTTTCTGATTAGGAATGCTGAACCTCTTTTTCATTTATTGAAAGAATGAGGAAATAAGTGAACCAATCAATCAATCAATAAGACCAGTTTTACTCTTTCGTTTACAAAGTAATAAATTAAAAGCAAGCAAGTGCCAATGGCATTCAGTTTTTCAAAGATAAAAACCTCTATTAAACAAGAGTTTGAGAGCTATGAACTCAAAATCCAATTTTTTTCCCCTTTTACTAAATCACATCACTGCTTTTGAATACCAACTTCACAAATGTCCACCAAAGTGATGATTTCCATCTGGTTGTACCAAAACAACAGAGAAAATGCATCTGATTTTCTGAATTGAAAATAAACTAACACCATGCTATTTCAATTATTGAGTCTTTCTGCATATTTGTATATGGTTTATTTTAATTTAGTTTAAACTATTACTCAATTAATTTTATTAGGTACTTAATAAATACCTAATTAGGTCAAATATATTGTTGAAAGAATGTCACATGACTGATGCTGAAAAGAACTTATCATGAACTAGATTAAGCCAGTTTGATCACATCCATCTATTAGGTTCTATTTGGTGGATCTTAGCCACTAGTAACTATAGGTTAGGTGATAATTAGCTACTCCTCGACAAGACCTGTTACCAGATTTTAATGAAAGAAATCCTCAGACCATAGTCAATAAAACATCTAAACATTTTCTAGTAAGTAGGAATAAACAGTCATGCAATCTCTTTTGTCAGCTCAGCGAAGTCCCAGATCTCTGCCATCTTGGCACGTCTCAAAATTCATTGCACGAAAGAGTCACTTGAGTCAAACACAGGATTAAGCTAAACCTCTCTCAGTGTCAGGCAAATAAAACCCTACCATAATCATAGCAGAACACAAGATCATTCAGGGATCAAAGGTAGGGGACCATTCCCAAGGGCAAAACATAAAGGGTCTGCTAGATTCTATATCCTCTGTATTCATGCAAAGGCAAGGGGCTTCCTTAAGATATGTTTGACAATTCACATATTTTGAATACCACTAATTTCAGGTATTCTGCCTCTAGCATTCATTGTGCTGATTAAAAAAAAATACTACAGGGATGATCTGAGATAAAGGAATTCCAAATAGTTTATTTAAAGTAGCTGCTTTGAAGTGTGTGGTCATTCTGATTAGGGGAGGGTGGTTAGTAGAATATAATTTTATTTTATTTTTTAGAGATGGAGCCTCACTCTTTCACCCAAGCTAGAGTACAGTGGCTCGATCACAGCATCACAGCTCACTGCAGCCTTGAATTCTTGGGCTCAAGAGGTCTTCCCACCTCAGCCTCCTGAGTAGCTGGGACTACAGGTAGCACCAGGTGTAGATGTGGCTAATATTTTTCTTTCTTTTTTTTGTCTTTTCTTAGAGATGGAATCTTGCTACATTGCCCAGGCTTACAGGCATGAGCTACTGTGCCTGGCCTGGGTTCTTGATAGGGACAATTGGCTGACTCTAGGGTGTAGATAGAAACTTGGACATATGTGTGTATCACACTCTTCATACTAAAGTGTTTTAAAATAAATTACACATAAAAACCTACCTTGCTATCAACTTGCCTATATGAAATTCATAGAAATGATCTTCCTAGAAAAAGCAGAAAATGCAGCCACACTGAATAATGTTTTTCCAGAAGATGCTCACCAACAGATTCATTCCATCCAGAGCAAATGAAAGATTATACCTAAAAGATACAGAATTTCTCCTAAAGGAAAGATGAATATATATATATATGTATATGTATATACACATGTACATATATAAATATGTATGTATACATATTTCCAAAATATATATTTGTGTGTATACTTTTTGGTTTTTCTTAATAGAAATGAATATCATCCATTGCAAATGCAATTTTCTCAGTTTAATTAGTCTGAAGAATTGTAGACTTTAAGGTATGCACTCAAAATATATTTAGAGATCTAAAAAGAGATAATGACCTCAGAGATTTAAGTGTAATATTTATTAACTGAATATAGATTTTAGATACGCTATATGCTAGATATGAGGTATTGTGAAGTATTATATTTACTTGTTCTGTGACCGTTAGATACTGACTCTGGGATTTTTAACGTATTTGAATTGAGTTTTAAAAAATAGTCCATTTAACAACAAAAACTTGCATAATCCCTTCAGTTACATAATAAGCACTTCAAAGCCTCCCACTTTCTTGTAGGAGGAATGCATTATGGATATATTCTAAGAACAGGGTAGGCACTGTTAATGCATGAGTTTATGATACTTTCTTGAATCATCATAAAGAACATTGTTACTATTACCAGTAAGGAAAAAGGATGACTCAAGTTGTACCAGAACATAGCGCCTTTGACCAGGTGCCATTTTGGATACAGGCATATATGCCCAAAAGCTTCCAGCACAATACTGCCTATATATTGAGTTAGGGATTCTTCTTTGATGGTTTGACGATGACGGCATGGAATTCTAATTTAAGGCCACAAAGTTTCTCATTAGACATGAGAAAACCAAAAAGGAAAGGGGAACTTTTGCAGCTGTACCTGCTGAAGTCAGGCACTGTAGAGAACCATAACTACACTGTATACAGTGATAGTGTTTTCCTTGTTTTTGACATGAATGTGGATTTTAGAGTCCTGGAATGGAGGAGCCAGAAGGAATACTTGAAGTTATCCAGCCTAATATCTTATTGTTTGTGTCTTTTTTTTGTTTGTTTTAGCAGTGAAAGTTGTTCTTTTAAATAAAATAAAAAGCTCCATTATAATATTAAAATGCTTGAGTTATTATTCTGGTGGATCTTAGAGGGATGATTGGAGAGGTAGATCTGGAGGAAGATAGTCCATTTGACAGCATAAGGACCATAACTCAGGTAATCAGGATGAAGAAAATAATATGAATGCAAAGGATATTTGGAAGTTAGGCTCCAGCATGTGTGGATAAAGAAGCATGTTGAGTTTGAATCCTAGGCTTCCAGCTTGGGCAACTGGTGGATGGTAATAGAGAAGTGGATTTCCATAGGAAGGAAATCCATTTGGAAGAAGAAGATTGGGGTCAAGATAATGAGTTAGATCCATCTGTGTTTTCTTTGAAAGTGTAGTAGTGAAGACTCCAGAAGAGAGGGACCTAACCCTTATACATACATATTTTGTCTTGATTTGGGCAGATACTAAATGATTTGACCTTGAATTGAGTCCCTTGTGATGAGAAACTGTCAATTGGAAAGACAGAGAACCTGAATAGACGGTTTCTCTCAATTAACTCTCTTCTCCTTAACATACTATTTCATTTCCAACACACCACATAGCTGTATGATCTCAGAAAATTGGAGGTCCTGATTGGTTGCCATGCCTGCATCTTTTATGTATATGAATATAGGTGTGTGTTTTAAATTTTCTCACTTTGTTCCAGCAATGAATCTTAGATTTTTACACATTTCCTAGGATAGCCTGAAGTCTATCCCTTAACTGATTTTGCAGACTTCTTCCCTTCCATGGTACCTGAATAATCAACCACAGCACACCCATCCTCACCCCTGTCCAAATGGGCCAGTCATTTTGAATAAGAGCTACAAATTCTACAGAAACTATAAAAATAGGCTGGTCGATACTTTTTGCTTTGGGCGTCATCAGATGGGAATTCTATTCACACTATTTGATCAGCAAGGCTCTAACCTCTGATTCCGTTCCTAAGGTGCGCTCTCAACAACACAAAAGAGCACTCTGCAGGCATTAACAGAAAAATTATTATTTGTTAGGCTCAGAGAATTGGTTAAACCACTGAGTTGCCACTACCTGACTCAGGTCCAAACATGGTATTTTTTGTCAAGAAATCTTTTGTGTTCCTTTATTTAAATGGAAGGCAATTCAAATTGTTACGTTTTGTGACTCACACTCCAGTTTCTCTTCAGATCATATAAATCTTTCACCTTTTGTGACTCACAATTATAAAAGATTATCTACATTTATCTAAAGAAAAAGAAATAGGTCAGATTCCCAGACTGGGCCATAGGCTTTTATGAGTATGAGAAGGTTTAAGAAAAATGGTAGGGAGGGAGAGAGAAACTCTGCTTTGCATAGAGATTTTTAAACAGCCATAGAGAGAGAAAACAATGAGAAATAAAGTTCTGAAATTCAGGGGCATTCTCGGTCTAGAGATATAAATGATTTTTCATTGCTTCATTAAAGACGCAAGATCACTCAGATATTCAAGGTAGGGGCTAAAGAGAAGTGGGCTCAATATAAAATCTTGAATAATACCAACATTTAAAGTCTGGCTGATGAAGACTATCAGAAGAAAGAAATCAGGAAATGGTGGCAAGAGGTAAGAAGTGAACCAGAATAGAATAGCATTGTGGAAACCAAGGGGAGAGGGATTCAAGATTTAGGGAGCAGTAAGACAGATTTAAAATCCATGTAGGAGTCATACAAGACGAGATGGGAAAACTGCCCGTTGAATTTGCTGTTTAGAGAGTGGCTAGTTGACTTTGCATGGTTTCCATGAGGTGGTACATCCAGGAGCCTGATTGCCAAGTCTTGTCAGGATGTGAGTAATGGAGACACTGACTGTAAACCATCAGACAAATGTTCGATTAAGAAGGCAAAGAGAAAGGTAGCATGTTAGCTAGAGAAAGGTCCAAAGTGGAGATAGCTTTGTCTTGTGTGTGTCTACACACACATATACGGCTCTTTTGTTTTTAAAGTAAAAGAAAAGAATGAATGTCTAGGCTGGAGGAAAAAAGTAAATGGACAGGGAGACAGAATAGTACAAAATGATGGTAGGGTAACTGATTGCATCAGTTTCCTGGGACAACACCGTTTTATGTTTTATTGTTTATTTTCAGCTCTTGACATTGGAGGTCCAAGATCAAGATGTCTGAATGTTTGATTTCTTTTAAGATCTCTCTCCCTGGCTTGGAGATGGCCACCTTCTTACTGTGTCCTCATGTGGCCTTTTCTGTATGTGTGCATCCGTGATGCCTCTGTGTGTGTAAAAATTTTCTCTTTTTTAAGGACAATAGTCAAATTGGATTAGGGCCGACCCTCATGGTCTCATTACAACTTAATTATTTTTCTAAAGGCCCTATCTCCAAAAACAGTTGCATTTGGAAGTACCAAGTGTTAGGTCTTCAGCATGATTTTTTGGAAGACACAATTCAGCCAATAATACCGATGAAAGAGAGTGCTGGGGTGGGGTTGTGGGAAAAGAAAAACGTATTGTCCCCAAAGGTTTAGCTATTTGAAGTTGACACAATAGTTGGTGGCTGAAAAATATAACAACAAAAACATCCACCTAGACCTCCTCTCATTTCCAATAGAATATACTCCCTCTTAGACTTGAAATATATAGCTGGGGGTTATTTCCATTCCATAACACCTTTGAAAGCCCTTTGCATCCCATCCTCTGATTATATAGTAATTATTCCCAAATTCAGTCAACTAATACTTGTCAAGCACCTACTGTGGTGCCAGGTACCAAACATTTCATGCAAATGGAATCTCAATTTATTTTTTAATATCAAGTGTATGTCAATAAGCTAAACCTGTTGGCTTTAACTGATGCAATCTCTCCTTTTCTTTGTTGTTCTAGTCTCATCTACATTCATCCTGATGCCTATACGTTGTTATTGAAATGTTGAGTTAAATTAAAAATAAGGCATATTTAATGATTAGTAAGTTTTAGCAAAATAGTAGACTATATTTCTTTTGACTCTTTCCGTTTATTTAGCAACAGTATTTTTGTTTTATTGGTGGCTTCTGTCATTATTTGAGTCACTTACCGAGTTCAAATCCCCTATTACAAAAACCAAATGTTAAATATTTTTAATAAGCTCCCAGAATATTTATATATGAATACCAAGGATGGGTATATGTGATATTAAACATAACATTAATAAAAATTATCTAAATATTTATATAATTGCATTTTAGTCAATTAGGATTCAGGGGTTTAAAAAATATAGTAGGCTTGATTTTCTAGCCAGGACATTAGCAACATTAAGATAAGCTTGAAAAATTTATAACAAGATTAAAAATCCAAGATCATTAACTTTATTCTCTATCATGAATCTTATAACTTGGTGAATAAAAAACACAGAAATCAAATCTCCTGAGTAACCAAAAGTCATTAATTCTTCGTTAATGCAACATACTTCTGCTCTTTTGGCATTATTATAACGAAGAACAGTGTTTTACAAAAGCAAGTCAGGCAAATACATTAAATCACGACCTCTTTACTTTGCACTACTCTAGTTTAAGTGCCCTGAAATGAACTTTTTAGTTAATTAGCATTCTTCTGTTTGTCACTTTAAGTAATTACTCTTCTCCATTTAATTGAAGTGTTATACGTGAGGCACTAAGAGCTTGGAAACAGACCCACCTGATGAATTAAGTTCACTAGGAACAAAGCAGATAGTTGCATTCACCAGTCAAAAGAGCAGCTGTTGGGAGGTGGGGAGGGAAGTAATGGGAATAATTAACATCTCTTGCTCCAATAATTACATTGGAAGGATGGGTTTCAAATATCCATTAATTTAAGTGGTCTTTATTCCATCATTAAGCAAACTGCATATTTGGCACCAACTTTTGCATGCGTTTAGCACAAATAGACCATGTTGTGCATGTATGCCATTGGGAACAACTCTTACGAGAGGCTTTGGGAGCTCTTTGCATCTGTGCCTCTTGTGCCTGATGTTTTAACCAGGGATGGGCTGATTACAGGGCAAGGTCTTAAGGGCACTGCTACTTTGCTGGAGAGCAGAAATTAAGTTGTTCACCTCTTGCAGCTGAAACCTCAAGGTCTGTTTATTCAAGGGTGATCTGTCCCTGAGAAAATTGCTTTGTAGCATTTAAACTCATATAAGCCTTACATGTTCAACTTAACAATTCATAAATAAAATGCCATATTTGCTTGTATCTCAGAGCATTCTTTTTCTCCCCCATGTTTTAACATTTCTGAAATAGAAATGCCTCTTATAGTTTTCTTTTCTACCCCCTTGAAAATATATGGTTAAAAGACTGATGTGCGTTAAAAAATGGATTAAAACTTGGAGATGAATAAATACAGTGCCTCAGCTATATGGAGCTTATGCTATGAGCTGGTAAGTTTGTTCTTGTCCTCATACATACCTTATCATATGTCACAAGATCAGGTGCTTCAACATTTCTGATCTTATGTAGTCTTCCCCACAAAGGGATGCATATTATCCTTACTTGATAGAGCTAAGAAATGGTAAAGTCTGGCCAGGCAATGGTGGCTCATGCCTGTAATCCCAACACTTTGGGAGGCCGAGGCAGATGAATTGCCTGAGCTCAGGAGTTCCAGATCAGCCTGGGCAACACAGTGAAACCCCGTCTCTACTAAAATACAAAAAATTAGCCAGCCGTGGTGGTATCCGCTTGCAGTCCCAGCTACTCGGGTGGCTGAGGTAGGAGAATTGCTTGAACCCGGGAGGCGGAGGTTACAGTGAGCTCAGATTGCGCCACTGCATTCCAGCCTGGGTGACAGAGTAAGACTCCATCTCCAGGAAAAAAAGAAAAATGGTCAAGTCTGAATTTACTCATTCATTTATTCATTGATACAGTTAATAACTGTTTTGGGCACATGCAACAGAAATAAAAATGATAATGACTATGATAAACATAAATGTATTGAGTGCTCCTTAAGTGCCAGCCACCGTACTAGGTAGGTAAAGAGAATAATGGACAGTAATGTTCCCATATTCAAACCCAGGTCTGACTGGCTCAACACGCTGGCCCTGAGGCTATGCTGCACTGAGAAGCCAAATTAAGATGAGGATGTACAGCTGCTCTGGCCAAGGCATCTGCCACTAAAATAATTAGCAGAATAAAATCTTTGGTATACAAATATCCCCCAAAGAGAATTCTTGAGACAGAGAATCAATTTTTGAATCCTGACCTTGCCTCTTATTGACTACAAAACATTGGGTACATCAATGCACCTTTCTAAAAGTGTATCTCTCTCTAAAAAATACTTCTGTGGCCCCGTGATCTTAGTTAGAGCCGCTGTTTTTCATAAGATGGTATAAACTCTGTCTTCTTTTTGAGATTACATGATAGCACACACATATCTTTATTCCTGTTTTCTTGTTTTTGTTTTTTTGTTAGAAAATATAACCTAAATTTCTGGAGACCTAAACATTATCAAATGCTCACTTATGAGGAACGGTATTGATGTGTATTGTCTGAAACATAAGCAGTCTATTTATTACTAAAAGCAGCATACCTTTTATCCTTGGATCAGCCAAATTTAAATAACAACATGAGTGGACTTAATAGACCCCCCTTAATGAATATCATATATTGAACTCTGGCTTAATTTTCATGCCTTTAGCTTACATCAAAGGATTAAGGGATCAAAGAATTACTGTAGATATATTTCTAGATATATAGATGATAGAGAGAAGATGATGGAAGATAGATAGATAGATAGATAGATAGATAGATAGATAGATAGATAAAAATGTGCTACAATGTTGGCCATTATATCCCACTATCCTTCTGAGAAGGACAGATATGAGAAATTTCAGCAGGCCCATGCAGTAACACAAAATTTATGGACAAACATGAGTCTCCTAATGCATCATATTTCCATTTCTGTGACTTGGCTTTTAAGAAGCTTGGAGCTAAATTTGCAATTTGTCTTTGGTGTTGGTACAGCGTGTTCTGGTGGGCATGTCTGTATACTTACTTTTCCTCTCTTCTTCTTACTTCCCTGTCCTCATTTTCCCATTCCACCTACTTGCCTTGCCTATTTTTGTCATATCATATTGCATGTATTTATATAAGTGTAACTCAGTTTATTTTAGGAATTAAGAAGGGTATAAAATTCATCATTAAATAATTAATGTTTGAGTAACTCTACAGTGGGGAAGCTTGATGAAGGTTACCTCAGCCAGGTGATCAAGGTAACATATCAGTAATCAATCATGTTGATACTATGTTATGTCGATAAAATGTAATGAGAATGGTATTTTACCTGTGTGATCTTCCTCCCCCAAACCCATAACCCCCATGTAATAATGAGAACAATATCAAACAAATCCCAATAGAGGGAAATTTGGCTAAATACCTGACCAATACCCTTCAAAACTGTCCAGGGCATCACAATAGAAAGTCTGAGAAACTGTCGTAGCCACAAGGAGCCTAAAGAGGCTTGATAACTAAATATACTGTTATTCTGGATGGGATTCTGTGAGAAAAAAAGGACAGCAGGCAAAACTAGAGACATATAAGTAAAATATAAACTTTAGTTAATAATAGTCAATATTTGTTCACTAATTATGGCAAACGAACCATTTTTTAGGATGATAATAGAGAAACTATTATGAATATGGGTGTGTGGGAACTACCTTCACAACTTTTCTATAGAACTAAAACTATTCTAAAATAGAAAAGTTTATAAAAATAGAAAAGATGAATATTAAAGATATGGAATGACTGAGTGAGACACTATGTATGATAGGGTTTTGCACACTACAAAGTGCAAGAAAAAGACATTTCCTGTGTGTGTTTGTGACTCATACAAGTAGGTGACAGGTGATATTTCTGGCAGAGAAGACATCTTCTGTGATTAAGTTAGTTCAGTAAATTTGTGGGGAAGGCCATGGAATGTAGGCCTAAGAACAGTGGTCACTGTGGTGTCTGCAAGTCAAGTGTCTCTTATGTGAAATCTCTTGTTAAGTAAGATGAGCAACTGAGGAGGAAGAAAGAGAAACAAACAGAGAACACCATCTTTCCCCAAATCTAACTTCCTCAGCAGCTCTCTTTGTCAACAAGGGTAGAGTCACAAAACCCTATGTGAAAGGGCCCAATGGTCAACGTGAGGGTGTCTTTATGAATCTCTAAGTTTCTCCTCGACATGGGAAACCTACTCTCTCCCTGTCATTTAATCACAGCTCCTTCACTCAGGCAGTTTTGACAGCTTTCAGGCACTCCCAGGATCTAGTAACTTTTCTTAATAAGCTTCTTTCTTAAAGGAAGCCAATTCAGTCTTCTGGTCTTGATTCTTCTTAGCCAGCCTCTCTGGTCTTCAAATTCATGTATTGCCTGTTGCTTCAGGAACAAAACTTCCAGATAGGTGCCGGATTACCTAGGATTGGATTTGGTTACAGTAGAGACCCAACAGAACAGCAACATAAATATGATCAAAGTCCATTTTTTCTCCCACAAAGAACAATATCTGTGAATATTACACTGAAAAGAGTAATTTGGGTCTCATATAGTGTCTCCCCAGTTGTGTGGGATTCAGAGAACTTTTAGTTTTCCTCTCCACCATCCCCAGTGTGTGGCCTGCAAGAACATGGCCCAAGATGGAACTAGAGACATCATGTTCTAGTGCAGGTAGGTTGACTAGAGACAGGAAGAAAAGAGGTGAGGGTCATGTGTCAGTAATCTTATAAGGAAGGCCCTCAGAAGCCAATTGGCCACTGCTGAGGGGAGGCCAAGAGATATTGTCACTATTCTGGAAGGTGATGTTCTTTGGCAATAGAGGTT
Organism: Pan troglodytes; assembly: GCF_028858775.2. Classification (NCBI taxonomy): domain Eukaryota; kingdom Metazoa; phylum Chordata; class Mammalia; order Primates; family Hominidae; genus Pan; species Pan troglodytes. The sequence goes on from NC_072413.2 coordinate 85,331,837, forward strand.
ATTTCTAAGAGAAATGAGAAAAATGGACATTGAGAAACATCCAGGAGCCTCTGTTACACTAGTCATTTTTATCCTTAGCACTTATCACATTTTCTTCCAATGTTAAAAAATTTTTCTGGGAAAACTCAAGTTCTGTTCTCAGCTCTACTATGTACTAAATATATGACTGGTTAAATCACTTAACCTCTCTGAGATGTGGTTTTCTCATCAGTAAAACAAGCTTAACAATTTTTCCTCTTTCATCCTCCAAGGATTAAATTAGGTTAAGTGTATGTGAAAGCACCCACAAAGAGTTGATTGCCAGTGACTCTACTCTACAAAATACGGGGTGATGCCATCCTCATTATTATTCTCATTTTTCTGGTTGTCTCTATTATAGTATGTGTTTCCTGTCGACCCATTTTCCTTTCAACATGCAAATATGAATCTATGGATAATACTTTTTCCAAAATGTATACGTCCTTAAATGTAAAGCATCATCTTATTAATAACAAATTTCCCAAAGTAATAAAGAAGCAATAAGAGCATTAAATGTTCACATTTCCTAAGCCCCTTCTGATTTAAGAAATCATGATATGATTAAATAAAAGTCAGTATTTTCAAAAAATCAAAAGGAATTGGTAGGAGGCCAGGGGCAGATTTATGACTAAAAATACACAAATAAGAACTGATATCTAGTAGTCAGAGCATGACGTATTAATGGGCTTTTAGAATTAGACACAGGTTCAAATCTGTGAACCTGTGAATCTGTTCAAGCTTGAACAATTTTGTAGATTTCTCCACGGAAATATCCCATTTTTATTCATGTATCATGTTAAGGATTCTTGTAAGAGTCAAGTGAAATTAACTTCTAACACAGTGTCTTGCAAAAAAGGGGAAATTTAACCCCTACCTATGTCTTTTTCCAATAATAGAAGCACAGAGACAATCATGGTGATCTGAGTCTTACAAGACAATGATAAGTCACAGTGCTTGAGCCCTTATTTTGTAGTTCTCCGTGTTCAGTGCATTGCATGGGATACCTCATAGATCCACACAACTTTGGGTAATGATATTCTCATCTTTCCTGTTTTATGGATGAAGATGTTGAAGGTTAGAGAGGTTTAATTGTCAAGGTTATCCAGCTGGCAAGTGGTGAACCTAGAGAAAAGACCCCAGAAGTCAATGTCAGACTCCGACTCTTGGATCTTCATTAATGTAATTCACTGAAAGCCATTTTGGCGAATATTAACATATAATCAATTTCCCAAAACTCTCAAACAAAGGAGGTATACAGTTAGAGCTAGTACAGACACAGCTTTCAGGCAGAGTGTAAATCTCCAAGAGATACATAGCCTTTAAGAAACAGCCCACCCATTCCCCAATAAAATGATGAGCATTGCAAAAGTCAACTATGCTGGTCTGGTAAGTGTCTTGGCATCAGTAAAACCTTTTCACAGTGAAACATTGAAGAACATCTCTAATTTGGTTAATTGGACACTTTATAAATTGATTATTTCCTGAATTAAATTTTAGTTAACTGGCCAGTATCCCCCACCACAATCTATTGCCAGGTCAGTTTCTCTTTAAATGGTAGATGCCAGTCCTGTTTTTTGCCAATGTAAATACTTATATGTCTGTTATTAATGTTCTAAGCATGTCATTTACCCAGAACATGCATCAGAGCAAAAGAGTAGGATCCAGAACTGATTACCTGACTGCTGTGGAACAACACAGGTGGTGGAATGTTGCAGGAAAACAAGCAAACAAACAAATGATAGCCAACAAAGCTGCTCTGGCCAAATCATAAAAACATCAGGCCAGAGTATGCTGGGGTATAATCGCTAGACTGACAGGCAAAGACATCCATCTGTGTAAGAGTCAAGATTTGGACTAAATAATCCGAAAAGGCAGAGGACTAAAGGAAATGGGAAGAACAAAGGAATTAACAGGCCATGCCTTCGCTGTACATTAAATATTATCTGTTTAATTATAACAACAATACTGTTGTAAGGGCACTTTTGTCCCCATTTTATAATTGATAAAAATATAGCATGTATGATTTGCCCTTTTTTCCTAAGCAAGACAATTCAATGTGCTAAGTAAGCTTCTCTAGCCTCCACTTTTATAAACAGATGTTTTCTATTGATATAAGTACACGTCACTCTCAAACGTAATGACAATAATCATCTTGTCCACTACTGCTAACTATTCCATAGGTATGTGAGCTTGGATTCAAGCCTAAGTCACTGACTCCATGATTCATGCTCATTACAGATGCTGGAGAGAAAAAAGAAATGGATTCTGCAGCTCATTGCTCACTGTCTTAAAGAGGGAGTGGTATTCCTTGTTTTTGTTTTTAATGAAATGGTTTTTTAAAATACAATATAATTTTCTCATTTTCATAAGCCTAAGCCTATAGTCTAAGTTCTTACTCATGATTTAGAATGATTGTTATTAACATAAAATATATTTTATGTTTTAATATGATGATAATTCTTGAGGATCTTGAGAGATGTAGGCCTGCTTTTCAAACTCTTTAGCTTACCTTTTGACCAGAGAAATCACAATTTTCACTTCTCTCTGCTGGCAGTGTATTCGATAATTCTAATTTGTCTCTTTATTAAAAAGCATGTCTTTATAAATGACCTCTTCCATCTGGCTAAGTACATGGACATTTGTTGACAGAGTTCGTGGTCTTTCCAATAATTACTTTGCCCACTGTTAAATTTGTTTTAATTCATTTATATCAGGTTCCACGTTAGGACTCAGGATTTGATAGATGGGGAGTCAAGTAATAAAAGTGAATTATGAGAAGAGTTAAGACACCTAACACTTTTTCTTTTTTATAATCTTTAATGAAGTCATTTTATTAATTTAAAACAACAACAAAATCTTAGTGTTAGTAATTTGCAGCCACCCCATCCTCTCCCAAAAAAATATCAGCCAATATTCTTCCTTTTTGGCCCCAATTCAAGTGAAGTGAAATAAGCTGATGTCTTTGCCAGGCAAGTGTGTGGTCATAGTGTCCATATCAGAAATGCTTATTTTGTTCTTGTGTCCTTTAGCTCAACTCCGGAAGAGCAATCTTCCATGTCGGGCCTAATCACTAATCTTACATTAGTAAGAGCAGGGGCAGGCATACTCCACAAGGGCATCACCAGCTTCAGTGGCTCCCACAGGACAAGGCTGGCATTGAGATTCAAGAACAGATGGATCCCCAGTGGGAATCAGGAGAACTGGACCAGCTGCTAGAGGAGGGGAGGCCTTTATGCAATGGGTAGGCTGATCCTATGAGCAGGATCTCATCTCCAGGCTCTCAGGCACCAACCCCTGGGGGAGCCTGCCAGACTGAAGTGTAGATGTTTTGAGAGAATAGCCATTTTGTAAAGAGACCTGGGTAGCATTATATGGCTTTATTTCCTAAGTGTTCTTCAGCAAATGCTCTTAGCCTATTTACACGTATTAAACATACTAACAATAATTCAGGCTGAAAATCAAATTCAGTTCTCCTCTTATCTTTGCCAATTTCCTCTGCTTCTGAGTCCTTAATGGACCAGGTACAAATATGTAAATACCATGCCTTATTTAGGTAATTAATTTTTGTAAGGTCAAGACTGAGTGATAAGAATAGCACCTTCATTTTATGAATAATTCATTTCTGTGGAAGATTTTATTCATTCAGACTTTATGGAAACAGTATAAACTTTTAAGTACACATATCTGTGACTGAATCCCAGTTATAGCTCTATGAGCTGAGTGACTAGACAATTTACTTAATATTTCTCAGCCCCTCCGTCTTCATCTAAAAGATGAGTTTAATAATACTGCAAGTGCTCCTAGTGTGATAGAAGTTTAAATAAATAAATATATATAAAAGGTAGATGCTTCACTTATGTCATTTTACCTTCTTCCCAGACTTGGGCACCTTAAAAAAGCTCAACTAAATCGGGATTTTTAATTTAACTAACATTTTGCTTTAAAAACATGACGGTGAACACATAAATAGCCTGGGTAGTTAAATAAATAAAGAAAAAGTAAGAAGCAAGTAGGCAAAACTAACAGGACACATAAGAATATATTTAAGAATTTAGGAATTTAGTATCTATTTTGTGCTTAACACAATGATGAATTTTTTTAATACATCATCTTGTCTGAGCCTTATAATACATCCAATAAAGTGAACTAATACTTTTATTATCTCCATTTCACAGCTGGGAACTTTTTAGAGAGGTTAAGTTACTTGGCCAAAGTCACCCTGATTAATAAGTGTCAGATTTAGGTGTGTGCTTAACGTGAAGCAAATGAAGCTTAAGATCCCCCACTTTCACAAGGCCCTTCCAAATGCTGGCAGAAGCCCAGCAAAGAGTTCTGACAGAGACACACTATTGTAAACTTTGCAGAAAAGTATTACATAAATTCCAGGTAACACAACACATGTGCTATGGTTGGAATATGGTTTGTCCTCCCTAAAACTCAAGTGGAGGCTTGGACCCCAACGTGATGGTGTTGAGAGGTGGTGGGACCTTTGGGAGGTATTTGGGTTTGGAGGGATCCACCCTCATGAAGGGATTAATACTATCTCATGGAAGTGAGTTCTCACTCTCCAGGGACTGGATTAGTTTCCACAAAAGTGGGTTGTTATACCATAAAGTTATCCCTCATGTTTTGCCTCTTTTTCACACACTGTTATCTTGTGGTGCCATCGGCTATCATAATGCAGCATGAGGTTCTGGCCAGATGCAGCTGCCTGACCTTGAACTCCCCAGCCACCAGAACCATGAGCTAAGTAACCTCTTTTATCATTATTATTTTTAAAATACATTACTCAGCCTCAGAAAATGGACTAAGACAATATGCATTTGCTCCTGGCAAAATATCTTCTCAGTAAGACCTCCCTGGGCTAAACCAAAATTTTAACCTTCTAATCCCTCTTTTAATTTCCTTTTCTCCCTATGCTTATCATGATCTAATATATTTAGGTATATATTGTTTTCATTTATCTTGTTTGTTTTTAACTCCTTCATTAAAATGGAAGATAAACAAGGGCAGTTTTTTTTTTCTCTGTTACACTCTAGCACCTACAACAGTGTCTAGGACATAGTAACAATTCAATAAAAATTTGTTAAATGAATGAATGAATTGGAATTCCTCTGAGTTGAAATTTGAATTCCAGAACCTGTGCCCTTTACCACAGCATTATACTGCCTCCCTGAGGGAAACAGTCACCTTTCATCATAGACAACCTCTCTTTTTCGCCATGTGTATGTGAACAAAAATCCAACTCATAAGGCTTTAAATTGCCTCTGAGATAATGATGAATTGGTTACCATTTAATCGTATCTAAGAATTATGGAAGAACATTTGAGACCTGACAGGTATAGAGCAACAGACGAAGCCCAATTAAAACAGAAACACATCTCTGAAGAAGAGGCTTGCAATAGGAAATTTGAAAATGAAAATAACAGAAAACATTGCTCCGCATGCTGAGCATGTTCCCTAAACCCATGGGAATCAGAGTTTATGTGCAAGATTCTGTTGAAAGCAGATGCTCTCTTGGATCTACTTCCCATGTTAAACTCCTTCCTCCACTAAAGGGAGCATAGATAATATTACATAGAAATCCCTTTCTGTAAGTTACTTCTGTGGTTTGCATTTCCCTGGAAATATATGTCTAATAATACCAAGGGTAAAAACAATCATGTTTGTAAAGGTTAGCCATCTCATACATATAATACATTGCATGTATTATAGAGTCACAAGGAGACTCAATTTATGTTTATACATCAAAATCCAACCAACAATGTATAGTTACAATTTACTTCTAAGTATTAATAAATGATTAATTAGTTGAATCAAAATATTCTTATGAACTAATATTTGATTGATTTTTCCAGAGAAAAAACATCTATATGATTCCATGCTGTTTACAACTGTTCTAAAGGTTTCAGTTCATGTTTCTTCCTTACTATGTATTGAAGACGTAAAAATGTACCATTATAAATCAGCTGGCTGCTATTCAGGGTTACATTAAAGATAAATGTTGAATCCTGCAAAGATTTGAATGAGTTAATGCCCCTAGATCCTCCCCAGAAAATTTATTTGGGGGTGGAGGACATAAATCCCAAATTCAAAATGTTTCACTGCTAGTATATGCAATTCTAGAATTTTAGACTTTAAAGGTCTCTTAATTCCCCCATTTTATAGGTGATTCTGAGACCCATAGAGAATAAATGCCCTTCCCAACATTCCACAAACAACAGTTCAGGATGGAAGCAAGCCTTCAAATACTACTTGTGTCAAACACACACCATATTCACCTGCTAGGACTCCCTCAGCCCTGGCCACCTCCTGCACTTGCTCAGCCATTTCTCTGCCTGGGTGACTCTTCCAGCCTTGCCCTGAGAGTGTACTCTCACCAGACACTGAATCGGCTGGTGCCTTGATCTTAAACTTCCTGGACTCCAGTACCATGAGAAATAAATTTCTGTTGTTCATGAGCTTCCCAGTCTATGGTATTTTGTTATGATAGCCGGAAGAAATGAAGACTAGTAATGTTTTAAATCTAGAAGCTTTTTCAAAAGATAAAAGCCACCTCAAATACAATTAAGGTTTTCTCTAGTTATTCAAATCCTGCTATGAGACCATTCAGGCAATCAAGATATGAGAATAAACTTACCTATATGTAAATACATCAAGTGGAAATATCAAGAAGCCATAAAAACAATATATTTTTGCAAAAGGTATTGTACTAGCTACTAATGGCATTTCTACAAAAAAAGAAATAATTGAGGAAGGGTTGGCCTCGGTCATCTTCTTGGCAAGATGGTTCTCTGCCAGGATCACCAGACATGGGGAGTGAGGTGAAGCTGATAATGCCATCGTGGCATTCCCAGAATGAAGGGCATATTTAGTAAGAAGAAAAGGCTTCTGTATTTTGCCTTTAGAAATACATGCATAATTGGCACAAAACTCAAATAATTTCTCAAACTATATTGGGAACTTGATGTCTTGATTGTGCTACTAAAAAGTTATTTGAAATTGGCAAAGACATTGAATATTCCTGGTTTCATTTATGTCATTGAACCCTGTTTTCCTTAATAGATCCCTTTGAGAATATACACTTTTAGAACTGTGGAGTCTTTTTATAGGAATATGCACATAAAATCTTACTCAAAAATTATAATAAGTTACAGGGATTTTTCTAACTCTTTAAAACCCACCCATGTATTCCAAGTTACAAATTCCTCATCTCGATGATAACGATTATAAATTTGTATCAAGAAAGGCAGAGAGCTGTCACCCAGAAAAACTCAGACTGAGATAGTATGCACCATCCTTGAATCCAGTTAGCCTTGCAGTTGATAGAGCTTTTAGGAGGGAGACCAAAAGAAGGCTAAGTTCACAAAGGCAAAGAATAAAGCTACTACATGGAAGGATCCTCACAAAAAAAAAAAAAAAATGACTTCTAATATTAAGGATTACTTCTCAAGGCAGCTACCATGCTTCAGTTTCCATTGCTGCTATTGCTTCCTTATTCTACAGAACGTTACCTCTTTTTTTCTTTTTATTAATTTTAATTTTTAATTTTTGGGGCACATAGTAGGTGTGTATATTTATGGGTTACATGAGATATTTTTAAACAGGCATGCATAATAATCACATCACAGTAAATGGAATATCCATCACCTCAAGCATTTATCCTTTGTGTTACAAAGAATCCAATTATACCCTTTTAGTTTTTAAAAAATATACAATCAAATTATTTTAACTACAGTCACTCTGTTGTGCTAACAAATACTAGGTCTTATTCATTCTTTCTAACTATTGTTTTTGTATCCATTAACCCTCTCCACTTCCCCAAAATACCCCCACCCTACATTTCCCAGTGATGGTAACCATCCTTCTACTCTCTATCTCCATGAGTTCAATTGGTTTAAGTTTAAGATTCCACAAATGAGAACATGTGAAGTTTGTCCTTCTGTGCCTGGCTTATTTCACTTTATATAATGACCTCCAGTTTCATCCATGTTCCTCCTGTTGATAGGAAAATTGGGGATCAACGTAGAGAAGGATATAAAAGGGCCTTTTGTACTTAAATGCTTAATGGATAATTACTGATTTTTTGCCACCAACCATCCATTTTCCTGCCCGGATTTTTACAGCAGAATTCTCTCTTCTCCATTATAGACAGACATGGAAGAAGACAATTCCAACTTGATGAGATAAGTGCAGAACCCTCTTTCCAGTACAGGGAGGGAATGGGAATGTGGCCTAATCTTGGCCAAGCAGTCAAGCTTTCTGGGACATTTGAATACTGAGTTTCTGATGCGAAGCAGAATATAGAGCAAGCGGAGGTTTGAGTGACATGGCACTAGATCAGATTGCTTCAGCTACAAGATGTTGTTTTCTGATTCCCACTTCACATTTTGAAGAATCATGGAGTGCTTTCAGCTACACAGTCATATCTGTCAATTCGCTCTCAATAATCTCCCCACAAATCTTCTTATGCCTAAGTTAGAGTTGGTTGTTGCTTGCAACTAAGAACCTTAGTACACCTTTAGTTATGAGTTTCGAGTGTGCTCATGCCACAGTAATTTAAATTTCCTTCAAAAGTAGAATTTTGGTAAAGAAGGCAAAAGACCAAGGTTAGAGTCAGATTTTCAGCCTAATTGTTATCGAATATATAACAATTAGCTAGCCACCCTATGCTAATACTTCTCACTCCACCTATAAAAAGGATATAATTTATTTCCCAAAATCTCATGGGTACGTCAGACAGCCTCTATAGTTTGTGATCTCTTCAGAGAACTAAAACACGATATGACATTTTAGTTGATATGTAAATTAGATGGGAAATTTCAAAGACTGATATACCTGAGTTTGCTTTTTACTGATGTTTCTGGATGAAGCAGTCATTACAACAATGATTGCCAATCGTGACACGTATTTGAGAGAGTTGCAAGATAAAATACAGAATATTCAATTAAATTGAGATTTCAGATAAATAACATTTTTTCAGTATAACTATGTCCCAAACATTACATGAAGCATATTTATACTAAAAAAACCATTGTTAATCTGAAATTCAAATTTAACTTGGAATTCAGAATTTTAATTTTCTAGATCTGACAACCCTAATTTAAGCATACATGAGTCCAAGAGTTCAAAGATAGTGCAGTTAACTTAGGAGAAAACTACATTATTGCCTCAAGTATACACAAAGACCTGAAGGAATAATTAAGTTATCAAAATCCCCGAATAATCAGGAAGGTTTCCCTTCTTTGATTAAAATGGAGAAAGTCATACTATAATTGGTTTACTGTTAAGCTCAACTGGTTCATTTGTAAGAATTATAGAGAGACACAGGGGAGACCATAATCAAAGAGATAATGAGATAACATGGTTTAGAAGAAAGAATAGAGATAATTGAGTCAGACAGACTTAAATTTGTGTAATAAAAATAATATATGCTCATAAATATTGCTTTAAACTTTTTAAAAAATTGACATTCTAAAAGGCTGTTGGATCAAATAGTTTTAGAAGTATCTTATTGTACCTTTAATTTGCATTTGAGATTTTGGAAAAATGGAGAAGGAAGTACTTTGGTGCTCAGTCTGCCATCTTAAAAGAGGTAGATAGAACCAAAATCCCTATGGACCAGCCATGTAACCTTAAGTGAGTTTCCTTACCCTAGGCTTCACTTTTCACACGTGCTGGATGTTCATATTATGGCACCCACATTTGTTATGAAGAATAAATAAATGCATATTTGAAAGCACTATGTAAGCACTGTGTCTAAGACATAAAAGGCCCTGTATAAATATATATCTTTCAGTCTTATCTTCTTCCTTTTACTTCTCCTTTTTATGATAATTGTGGTATACTTCTACTCAATGAGGTATCTATTTGATAGTTTATAGCCAACTAGGTGTTACCATTTTTACAACTTGTAAGCATTTTAATTATTAGAAATATAATTACTAATTATTCTATAAGGTAAAAATAGTTGTTACTATTATTATTTTTTAAATGAAAAAAAACAGAGGCCCTTAGTTCAAATGCTATAACAATTTACGTAGACTGGGTGGCTTAATAGAAATTTACTTCTCACAGTTCTGGAGGCTGGAAAGTCTGAGATCAAAATGTTGGCAGATTAGGTGTCTGATGAGCAGCCTCTTTCTGGTTTGCAGATTGCCCATCTTCCTGTATCCATATAAGGCAGACAGCATAGAGAGAGGAAACAAGCTTTCTCCTATCTCTTTTTATAAGGACACTAATCCCATCAAGAAGGCTCCAACCTCATGATCAAATTACCTTCCAAAGGCCCCATTTCCAAATACCATCACATTGGGGATTAGAGTTGGAATATACAATTTTGCAGGGGACACACACATTCCATTTGTAGCAGGCTCTAAGGGTTCTAGGGATAGGAATCCAAAATGGGATACCTCAGGTCAAGAATAATAATATGCATGACACAGAAACTTCCTCATTGTGTACTAATTAGAAAATCTATTCCCTATTCAGTTATGCTTAATACCTGATAAGAAAAGTTAAGATATGAGAGACAAACCAAAATAGTCTTTCAACATGTAGATTTTCTCTTACTAATTAGAAGTCACAAAAGTAGACAAGCCCTAAATATGGTACTGAAAAATAAAAATAAAATGACATCAGTAACTTTCACAAATGAAACACTCGCTAAGTGCTAAGATTCCACACCAAGCACTTTATATGGATGATTGCACGTAACCCTCACAATATCTCTACAATGTAGTCATTATCATGATTTCCATTTTTATTTCAGGCAGGAAGGGACCAAGAAATTAGGGAAACATGCCCAAGGTCACACAGCTATTAACAGGAAGATCTGGAATTTAACATAGGTCTGTCTGAATGTCATCTGCACAGGGAAGCATCAAGATGAAATAATTATTTATTGGAGTATTTCCAAAAATGTAAATGAACACATAAATGTTTATTGGCTGCTTATTGGATGCCAAGTTACAGTCAGAAAGCCAATATTATGAGTTAAGTGAGGATGATGATTTTTCCCCTGATTTTACTTACAAGGAAACTGGCACTTAGTGGCATTTCCAAAATTACACAAGTATGCAGGAGTATTCACTATGGTTCTAATAACTTTTCATACTCCACACAAACATCATTTGATTTGCACCGATTCACTCGATACTACCAATTTTAGTGAAAACCCAAACCAAAAATTTGCCAGGCAATATTCTTTACATTAAAATGGGAATAATCTCAAACTGTTTTGATATTTTCATTTCTTGATTCTGGTAAGGCCACTGTTTTGTTTTGACGTGGAAAGCATGTCATATTTGCAAAGAATAGTGGAAGGGAAATGTCTTTGATCAATATGTGAGCGAAGTTGGAGGAGTGCCTGGCTTCTGAACTCAGTCCTTTTGAGTCAAGTTCCAACAAGATTCTAAAAATGGGCGTGAATCCTAGCATTGAACTGAATAAGAGACTGCAAACAAGGACATTTCCATGATCTACATTGACCATTTGGATTTTTTTTTCTGGCTATGACTCTAACTGTGTGACCTTGATCTAGTCACTTAACCTTGAGGAGCGTAAGTCCTTTCATCAAATGAAAGAAAATCACCTTTCCCTAGGGCCCTTCTCTATACTGAAGTAAAAAGTTCTGCTGCTATGATTTTGGCAGAAATTATACTGACACCTTAATTTATTCCTCAAAATAATCTGTCTTACTGTGGAAAAATGATAAAACTCAAGAAAAGAATTTGGCAATAATCCCACTGACACATTACCCTTCCCAAAATACTATTTGATATAGCCAACCATCTGAGAAATAAATCAGAAAGAATTTGAGAATAGAGAATACTTGGTACCAAAGAAACAACAGTGAGCAGTGAAATCAGTAAAGCTGGAAGTCATTCTCTAGGCTAGACTTCTTTTTAAAGGATCAATGTGCAAGTTTTCTGGGCTGAATTGTATCACACCAAAAAAATATGCTGAAGTCCTGATCCCAAGTAAATCAGCATGTGACCTTATTTGGAAAAGTGGCTCTTCTAGATGTAATCAATCTAAAATAAGGTGATTGGCATAGAGAGTAGAAGGATAGTTACCAGAGGCTAGGAAGGATAGTTGGGGAGTAGGTGGAGGTGTAGGGGGAGGTGGGGATGGTTAATGGGTACAAAAATAGTTACAAAGAATAAATAAGACCTACTTGCTGACAGCACCATAAAGTGACTTAGTAAATCATAACTTAATTGTACGTTTAAAAATAACTAAAAGAATATGATTGGATGGTTGGTAACTCAAAGGAGAAATGCTTGAGGGGATGGATACCATATTCTCCATGATGTGATTATTGTGCATTGCATGCCTGTATCAAAACATCTCATGTACCCCATCGATATATTCACCTACTCTGTTCCTACAAATATTAACAATTAAAAAAATTAAAAATAATATGAGGTAATTGGTGTGGGTCCTATTCTGATGTGGCTGGTGTTGTTATAGGAAGGGGGCATTTTGACATAGAGCCAGTTAGATATAGGGGGAAGATGCTGTGAAAAGAGAGTGGAGAAGATGGCCCTGTGAGGGAGTGATACATACACAGCCAAGCCACACCAGGGACTACCAGAAAACACCAGAAGCTAGAAGACACAGAAAGGCTTATCCCAGAGAGAGTGGGGGATCGGCTAACACCTTTATTTTGGAATTCTAGCTTTCAGCATTGTGAGGAAATAAAGTGCTGCTGTTTCAAGTCACCTATTTTTTGGTGCTTTGATGTGGAAGCCCTAGGAAACTAATAGAGCAAGTGTCTCCTGGTTTTCTTATACCCCCAATTTACACTGTAGGCTGAACTCTGTGTCAACAGCCCCTACTTGTCATGGTCAAGTGTGTGCATGCTTACACACACACACACACACACACACATATGCACATGCACACATACACTGACAAGTTTTATTTAATATATGTCAGTTAATTGACATTGGTCACAGAAGAAACCAGCACCCTGCTTTATTCCTCTTCATTTTAAGTGACTTCTCGTGAGCTCTGCTTGTTGTTGTACAAAACCAGTAAAAATAAGTTCCATTTAGAATTCCAAAAAAGAGCTAATGAAACTTCAACTTAAATTTATTGAGAAAATTGAACACACCTACACTATATTAGGAAAATGGGGCCAGGTGTGGTGGCTAATGCCTGTAATCTCAACACTTTGGGAGGCTGAGGTGGGCAGATCACTTGAGGTCAGGAGTTTGAGACCAGCCTCGTCAACTTGGTGAAACCCTTTCTCTACTAAAAATACAAAAAGTAGCCAGGCGTGGTGGTGCGTGCCTGTAGTCCCAGCTTCTCAGGAGGCTGAGGCATGGAGAATCACTTGAACCTGGGAAGTGGAGATTGCAGTGAGTCGCGATCACGCCATTGCACTTCAGCCTGGGTGACAGAGTGAGACCTTGTCTAAAAAATAATTAAAATAAAAGGAAATATTGCACATTGAACATTATCATTTGTGCAGGCTTTGATTCAGAAATATGTTGAAGATTTGTCTGACAGTGATGATATGCAGAAAAGAACATCAGTATTAGGAGACAGCTGGCTACTGGGCCTGAGATTACTCCTTTGATGACACCCTCAGCCCCTTGGCTTGGAATTTTGCATCTCTTATAGTCCACCTGTGCCTTATTTTCCTTCCTAGAACACCTGCGACTCTGTTGTTAATACTGTTATGAATTTACTGAGGTCAAAATATTCTACACACAGGCATTGATGGATGTAGGGCACTAATGGAAGAAAATAAAGGTGCCAGTAACTGAAGCACAAAAATACAATCACGAGTAAAATATTTGGGTGTTCCAGCATGTGACGTCAAGTAAAATGAAATCATAAACACACCTATGAACATATATAATACTTCTTTAGTGATTCATTAATTGTCTCACTCCTTGACATTTTCCTTAACTTTCCAATTTCCCCGTTCCATTTGGATGATATCACTTTTGGACCTTTGCCTAATGCTGCATTCTGTACTGTTGAAAATTGGTGAAACTTTCCAAATCTGACTATTCTTTATTTCACAGATCAATGCTTATTCTCTATTAGCTTATATATACTTTAATGGCAAGAAATATGTCTTGTACATATTTGTATAACTCCATATGCTCATTCCAGAACATAGCAGAGTTCCTGCCTCATAGAAACCATCCAGCAAGTGTTTGTTGATATGAGCTCTCAGGAAAAATTAGAACGACATAAAGCTAATCTCCTAATTCCTTACATTTAGTTGGACAGTGGACCAAGAATTCCTGTGTTGAATTAAAAAACCATTCAACTCACCTTCTCCATCCTGTATCTTGTACTGTTGTTTTTCTATTGGAATAATAGTAGAAACTTTGAGGAAATGAGACATTCTGATAACTCTCGCAGTGCTTGGCACATAGACATCATCCTAAATGTTTCCTTATTGAATAATTGACCTTTGCTATGAAAAGGTGTCTGTACCTTTCTCCCTGGAACTCTTCTCTCCTTTACTGATTATTAACACCTTTTCTAAGGGACTCACAATATCCAAACATTATATTCAGTATATTTTCTTTCTTTTCTTTTCCTTTCCTTTCCTCTCCTTTCCTCTTCTCTCCTCTCTTTCTTTCCTTTTCTTTCTTTTTTCTTTCTTTTTTTCCTTCCTTCCTTCCTTTCTTTCTTTCTCTCTTTCTCTCTTCTGTTCAGCTCTTTATTTCTTCCCCTTTAATGCTTAAATTTACATATTTTGGTCACTAAGTTTCATTATTTCACCAATTTAAAATTGGGGAAGCCAAATTTTCTTTAGGGATAACTTTACTTCAAATCTGTTGGCTCCAAAAGCCAACATAGGGTTACACATTTTAAGTCATGATAGGCCCTTGACAGCTGCACATTAGATAAATGAGAAGGTCAGAACTGCAACACAAAAATCAGCATTAATAGACAGCATATGCAGGAAGGATCCTCCCACAGCACATCTTGTTGAAATGATAAATGTGGAAAAATAATTTACGAAATAGCATGTAGGGCCATTTTAAAACTGAAACCAAGGATAGAATCAACCACTTCACGCCTCTGAAATGTAAAGTAGAAGCAAAAAAGGTTGCGAGTTTCTGGATGTTCTGGTTCCTGTTAATTGGATCTCTGATAGTTGTCTTACCTGAATCCACCATCTTTCCACACACAACAATGGGTGCACAGACATCAACACATTGGTAATCTTTCCAACCCAAACAGGGTCACCAGTTTAGGTAATTAGCCCTACAGTCTGCCACAGGCTCTGTTGCCTGAACGCCATGCACAGAGGCAGAGAGATGCCCACAGGAATGAGACAAGAGTGTGGCTCACAGATGGCTCCCCTGGAGGGAGGAAGAAAGTCAGTCACACGTACAGTTGGTTTCCATGCTCTTTGACTAAAAGCGTTGAAGAAAACTTCACTTAAACTACCTATTGTGTATTATGCTGATTACCTGGGTGACAAAAATAAATGTACACTAAACCTCCTCCGTGACATGCAAGTTACCCATGTAACAAATCTGCACATGTACCTCTTGACCCTAAAATAAAGAAAAAAAGATTTCCCAATTCATCTTTTTAAGTCAAAATATTTCAAACTGACTTGCTAGTTTTATAAATATAACTTCATCTTTCTTAATAACCACCACACATTTTAATGAATTTTTTCAGTTGTTATATGTGTCTTTTCCTATCAAAAGTCAGAGATGACTAATGTATTTGACAAAGTTGAAATTGGTAGCATTTTAGCTTATTGCCAGAGTATGTTCTGTAGCTTACACAGGTATATAAATGTACAAGACAATGGCTGATTTTTACAAATAAAAAACTTGCTTTTTTCTGCTGAATAATGATTTCCCTAAAGACCACAAATCTATTGATTATTCAAATCTAAGTTTATTAGATTTGTTGCAGTACTGGATAACACAATCTCGATAAGGTCAAGGGGAAATAATGAGAGAGAATATTTATGGAAGGGCCCAGATTGGGTCATTTTTTAAGGTGGGTCTTGCAAGACAGAGTTTATACAATAGTAGCTTTGGGTTGATGAGAATAGGACTATGGGGATCCAGAAGGAAGTTCTGATGAGCAAACTATTAGTCTTGACAAGTAAGCTATTTTAGTTGGCTGTTGGTATTATCTTCCAAGAGCAAGGATCTTCCAGGAACTAAGTTACTGTTGCTTGTTCTCAGTGTTGTTTAATATTAAGGACCAAAAAATATGCCTGATTGTAATATTATTTAACATAAGGACAAGACATGATACCAATTTCAATCTTTTTTCTCTTTTATTTCTTCCTTTTCCACTCCCTCCCTCCTTCTTTCTTTGCTTGTCTGCTTTCAAAACTGAATCAAGGCAGCCTGCAATGAATGTTCAGTGGCAGTAAAACTGAAAACCATGTAGTGAAACAGAGAAATCATAAATAAAAGAGGAAAAAGAAGCTCTATTAAAACTGTCATGGCCAGAGCTATCCATGAGCATCCTGAAAGTTCTCACAAAGAAGGGAATAAGATCTCTACAAAGTAAAAATTGTCTATAGCAAGGAACAGATTTGTTTCATTAATAAAAAGAAACGGTTTCCTGGCCCTTAGCTTTGTGGAACAAAACATGCTAGAGAGAAACAAAGATTTTAAAAACACGTGGAAGGCTTTACCTTACCCTGTTATGTTGAAACCTCAGGTACTCCTGATGACTCAGTTAAAAATAGAATATGAGAGGATGTAAGTGTGCTATAATGACAACATCTTTATATGACATCCTTGAGTGGGGACCTGATTTCCAACCTTACGCTTTTCACTGGCCTAAAACATTACAGAAAGCCCTAGGTCTCTGGTTTGGGGCTTTTCTAACCAGACAATTTGCTTTCTCCACATAGGCTGCATAAACTACCAATTCAGGAATGCCTCTTTGGCATTAGTGGTATTATTTGGCATTATCCTTTGGCATAGAATTATTGTTCCCAATTTTTCACTCCCTTGTAGTATCATCCATCCACGTTCTTGCCATGGGCTCAGAATAGACAGAAAATGTTTCCCTGGCTGCTGACCTTTGATTTGGCCATGGAACTTGTTTTAGATAGTGGGATGTTAGTACAATTGAAATGTGATTTGAAATGTGCATGCAGGATTGGACTTCTCTTCTTGCACTTTTCCCATAGCCATGATAGAAAGTTCCTGAGTTGCCTACTCGTTACAGAACAAGAGACTCTGACCTCAATCCGTGGCCCAAAATTTAAGTTTAGTGGAACCCAGATCAGTTTAATGAAACTCTAGCTGGCCCAAAGATGTGTGAGCACAAATTAATTCTGTGTTTTTCAGCCACCGAGCTGAGGAGTGGGGGTGGGGATGGCTGCACAGCAGTACTGTGGCATTGACTGACTTCTACAGCCTCCCTGAGGCATTTCAGAGCCTAGTCCTTCATGTATATCATTCCTGTTCTGCCTCAGTAATTAATAAGTCAGAATTGTTATTTTTAGCAATCTGAAAACCTGGTCCAGACCTTTGTGGTCTGGCCTAGCTCAGTAAAGTTTTAGTTGTCTCCCTCCAAACTCATGAATGCATTGGCCAATGACCCATCAAATTTCTGCTGATGGCTGCAACAGAAAGAAAGATTATTTGAGAAATTGCCCAAACCTTGCCCTAAGGTCTAGAAATATCTGTAGGCTTCTATTGTTCCTGAGTTCACTGACATTCAGCACACACCACACACAAACACACACACACACACACACACAGGCACACACTTTAGTACAATTTTTCTTGTGTCTTAAATAACACTGCTCCAGGATCTGCTTACCTTTCCCTGGAATGGGGGTGGAGAATGTTGAATGCCTTCCACATGAAAGATGGGCAAGGTAGGGAGGGAGTAGAATTGATACTGTGGCTCTTAGAGCAGTCACAGAGGCAACCAGTCCCCCAGGAGAGAAGAGTGATGCTTTGCTCTTTTTGTTGCTTCTGGGTGAAAAGGGAAAAGCTGAGGCTCATCCAGATACTTCCCTCTCAAATTCAACTAATTCGAGTTAAGAGTGCCTCTCGCCATCCTCATACACCATCAGGAATCATGTCTGATTTTACCACCACCACCAACCCCTGAAAGTGATGCTTATTTGAACAAAATTCCACATAAAATAAAAATAATCTCAGAATTGGTGGGTGGGAGGGCAGATGTTGCTCAACCCTGTAATTTGGCCAACCTTGAAATTTAACAGTGTCTTTTGTTAGATATGTGCCTGGGTTCTGTCTTCCCTCAGGGATGTCCCAGGTAGTATTCTCACACTGGTGCTAAACCCATTACCCAGAGAAACAATCGGCTTATCTTCCACCTCTGGCAACATTTATTCTTTTATTTATTTATTTGGATAGGCTTGATTTTGGCTTATTACTAATAATCTTAGTTTGCATTTTGATTAATGTTTAAGCCCCTTCAAATCCTTTTGGAAAAGGCTAAGGGCTAAAGCTTAAATAAAAAATGGGATATTCTCAGACTTCAAAAAAGCATTACCTTAAGGGAACTAGCCAGGCTGTGGAGTGCTGAGCTTCTTTCTGCCTAGTCCTAATTAGCTTTGGGATCTGGCAAACCTGTGCAATCCAAATGCATTCAGCACAGTCTCTGGCATGCTTTCTCAACTACCCTCATGTCTGGGCTCACCACATCCTTGGATTATCATCTGAAGAAAACATTTCCTTCTGTTCTTGTCAAGTTCTGCCTGGGGAATATCAGTCCTTCTCACCCATCTTCCCATCTTTCCTTTGAGTTGTGACAAAAATAAGTCAGGTGGTTTAGTCTTTCTTGCCCCAAATGTAAGACCTTCAGGCTAATGATTTTGACCTTTAAGAGAAGCAACAGAGAAACACCACCATCAAAACATTGGGGAATAGGAGGTCTGACTGCAAGTCTCTCCTCTGAGAGTTACTCTTATAGACCTTGAATAGGAATAGGGAGAAGACTTACCAATTTACAAGAAAAACCAAGTAAGATTCCTCTCCAATGCCCTCCATGGGTCAGCACAAGGCCTGCCCTATGGAAGTAGAACTTTGCACAGATGGAAGAAAACAATCCTGTCAATGAAGAAAAAAAAGAGCTGGAGAAGGCTGTTCACTTTTTATCTTCCTCATCATACCTTTGCTTCTGCTCTCCTTGGGATGTCAACTATTCCAAGCCTTTGCTAGCTGTAAAGCAGGTAGCTCAGGGGTCAGAAAATCATAGCCCATGGGCCAAATGCAGCTCCCACCTGTTTTTTTTTTTTTTTTTTTTTTTTTTGGTAAATGAAGTTCTGTTGGAGCAAGCTACACTCATTTGTTAATGTACTGTCTATGTCTGCTTTCATACAGCAATGGCAGAGTTCAGTAGTTGAAACAGACACTGTATAGTCTGCAAAAACTAAAATATTTACTATCTAATCTTTATAGAAAAATTTTGTTGACAGAGGAAAGGACAAGCATAAAAGGAAGCCCAAGATAAACCTGGTTTCAAAACGCAATATAATTTCAGTTCCCATTCCTCTGGCCAGGATCATTTTTTCCATATTTGCAGACATGGAGCAGAATTCTCTCAAGAATTATACTCAGAAATCAACATAGCCCCAATTGATAATAGATATTCCCAGCAAGACATGCATTTTCGAAGAAAAGTTCCCCATGGAAATTATCTTCCAGCAAGTATAAAGAAGGCCAGGATATAGCATAATTTCCATCATGCCTAAACCCATATTCTTTTTTTTAACTTCTCTGCAGGTTCCTAGCCTGAAATTAAGTCCTCAGCTACTTACTGAAAAGGACTCCCCAAAGCTTCCTTTATGAGATTTCACACTATGATGCAAGGGCTCTTCTAAACCCTCACGGAGAAAATACAACCACAAAAGGCCTTGGCAAGTAGATAAGAATAAAATCAATTCACATCTGTCTGTAAGATATGTGTTCTTTAGAGAGAATTAAAAACCTGTTGGGATGCTTGTCCACACTGCCTGCTTGTAAAGCATACTCAATTATTCATTTTATTCAGCTGACTGACCACTTAAAAACTATGTAGTCAGTGCTTCAGCAATAATTTTATTTCTAAGTGTTCCACCTGGTTATTTTTCTGTGTGTGCACACTATTAATTAATGACTATGGAGAAGTCCATAAATTTCAGCATTCAGTAGCAGTGGTGCTTGAATCTATTACCCATGAAAGCCAGCATCCACAGTCACTGAGTAGGCACAAAGAGATAAGTATTGATTTTATTTTTGAGTTTTAATTTCTTCTCATTGAATCTGAATGAGTGAACTGCATTTAAACAACCCTCACAGTGCAGTGAAGCAGGGCGCAATACACATGGTCATTGTTCCACGGGACGGGCTTAGCCTACCTGCTCACATTCTGAAGGCTTTGTGTGTATCACTGATGGAGATGATAAACCATTTGAGGCTCCTAAAAACGCAGCCAAATCCTCTCTAGGCATTAGTGTCTTATTAAATTGGGACAAGGGAATTATCGACCTCCTGTGTTCAAAACCTAAGGCTCCTGATGTGCTTGCATTTGGTTGATTTAGCTTCCCTGAATGTCATGGAGATGGTATTAATGAGACAGCACAGTATCTCCAACTGGCAACTGGGGATTTCAGGGCTCTAGTGTGGCCCTGTGCTTCTTTGATGCAACCTACAATTGATATGGACAGGAGACAGGGAAACACTGGGTTGAAGCTGGTGGTTCTCCAGCGAAGGCCCCACCCTCAAGGCTGGAGACCCATGGCCCTAAATGGGGACAGGCATTCCTGTTTTTGTGCCCAAAAAGTTGCCTTTTGACCTGCCATGCCCACTATCGTGTACCCATATAAACCCCAAACCCCAGGCTCTAGAAGCAGACAGGCAGACAAGCAGATGAGGAGACAAGGAGACAAGCCGAGGAATGGTGGAAAGATGCAGCAGAGAAAGAGAGAATAGGAGGAATGTCTGAACGCAGAGAGGAGTTGGGCTACTGGACAGCCAGGCTCCAGGGGAATGTCATCTTCCCACCCCTTCCCCCCAGGGGATCCCCATCCATCCCGCTGAGAGCCACCTCCACCACTCAATAACCCCCTCTCCGCCACCCCACATACCTCCTTCAGGTCCACGTGTGACCCAAATCTTGTGGGACGCTGGACAAGAGCTCAGGATACAGAAAGTTGTCACACACTGCCTTGCAGAAAGGCAGATGTCCACTGAGCTGGTTAACACTCAAACTGTCCACGGATGGCAGTGCTGAAAGGCACACTAACACATACTCACCTGGGCTCCTGTATCTATCCATCTGCATGCCCCGCCTCCCATCAGGGCTTTGAGCAGTGTCAGCAACTGAACAGGCGAGCCATACTCCTGTCACACATCCCGCCAGGGGGATCAGGGAATCTCCCATTTCACAGTGCTTTAGGATAAGGCAAGAATTGCATGTGCCTCTGTGCTCCATCTGTTTCATGAAGATGAGAAAACCCAGGCCACCAACCTATCTCGACCAAAATCCACATAGAGAAGTTGAAGGAAAAATTTCTACTTCTTTTAACAAAAGTGAATGCTTTTAGCTACTATAAATTCTTGGCGTCAGATACAGAGAAATGTTTTAAAAAGTAGAATGGGTAGGAAGAAAACTCTTATAATGCTTGAGGCTTAAAATAAAATATCTGAAATCATTTTACTGAACAAATATTACTGTAGTGCTTACTATGTGCTGATGTGTGATGTAGGCAATTAATGAAAATTAATGAGTGTAAACCTCATAACAATAAGCAGATCAGGTACTATTACCATTACCTGGAGAGAGTTGTTCTGGATTTGTTTATTAGTTTATTTTCAAAAGAGTTCCCAAGAATCTACTCCACATCCACTCATACAAACTTTCTGGGAGTTATTTCCTAGAAATCTGCATTTTGTGAAGCTCCCCAAGAGATTCTGATGCAGCCAGATGAGTGTTTAGAAATCACTGAAGTTTGACACCTTCACAGAGTTGCTGCATAGCTTGTTGCTGCTTTGAAATGAATCTAGCTCCTGTTGCTTTTTCCCAATTATGACCTCAGTTCCACATCTGTAAAATGAGGGTCTTGTAACCATATGGAACCTCAAATGTTTAATCTCTAAGGAAAGGGACTGGTGTCAACTTGGGAACACATTTCCTGGAAAAAGCAGCAGGACTGGAGTTTGCCTTGAGTGTGGGTTCTGAGGAATGAGATAGTTATGAGGGGAAGAGACATAGAAAAGGCTTTTTATAAAATTAGTTTTTATTTTTTGAGAGAAGGCCTCCCTCTGTTGCCCAGGCTGGAGTACAGTGGCGTGATCCCAGCTCACTGCAACCTCCGCCTGCTCGGCTTAAGTGATCCTTTCACCTCAGCTTCCCGAGTAGCTGGGACTACAGGTGTGTACCACCATGCCTGGGTAACTGTTTAAAAATTTTTATAGAGACGAGGTGTCACCATGTTGCCCAGGCTGGTCTCAAACTCCTGAACTCGTGATCCTCTTGCCTTGGCCTCCGAAAGCCCTAGGATATAGGAGTAAACCACCATGCCCGGCCAAGAGAAGACATTTTTAATAACCCATTTTACTGCTCCCAAATTGGGACTTTTAAAGATGAATTAATATGTGCATCTACACCACCCGCACTCACAGACAGGTGAGGACTCCATTCTGTCAGCTAGTTTATTTGGCTTCTTTGTTTACTCGGGGAACCAAAATGTTGGCAGAAAGTACGATTTGGGACCTATCCTACCCATATGTGTACCCACAAAAATAATTTAAAGAGCTCTTTGAGACAAAATTGTTTAAAATCAATGGAATGTGTACTGGAGAAGGGTTAAATGTTTTACAAATAAAATTACCTGTGGTATACCCATAGCCGTGACAGCTATAAGGCAGCATTTTGTGGCAGAAAGAATGAAGACTTTTGAGTCCAATACTTAGAAAAACTACTTTGCATCTCTGAGCCTCAGTTTTTCTCATCTGCAAAATAAAAATAATAGGAAGATTGTAAACTGCCTTAAAAACAGATAAGGGTTCATATGAATTATTCTGTATTTGATTTCAGAAGTCAAATTCATTACCTTTTCTGGGATGACCATGGATTTTCATATTCTTCACTATTTGGTGGTCACCTATGTGTCCCATTCCTCCTTGGACTGAAATGGCCCTTCATATGAAGATGTGTCCAGTTATTCATTTGAAAGATATGTTTTATCTCAGATAACTGTCCAAATTTGCCACTTAATATTTGTTCACAGTATCTTTCATGTACTGAAAATAATTATATCAACAAATAGCCCATGTGTGATTTCATCCATTACTTGGGATTCTTCTGATTCCGAATCAGATAAAGTGTTTATCTGTGTTTTTCTAGTTGTTTGATGCTTTCATATTTGGTTAACACACTGATCCATTTAATAGGAATCATGACCATCTTTAACTGGGAGTCTTTGAAATTGCTCAGCAGCCCAGAGGTGGATCTGAGTGTATGTATCTTCCAATTTACTCTTTGAATTTTCATTGCTCATAAAGAAATATAAACACTTAGCTTCTTTGTGTGCCCATGAAATAGCTATGGGCTGGGAAGGTACTGGAAAGAGTCGTTGGTAAAGGCATGACTGGAAGTAGTGTTTCAAAAGGCAGAGGCAGTATGAGGAGGAAGTGAGAAATGAGGGAGTATTATGCTCCAAGATCTTATCCTTTGCTATATCTGAATATTTGTGTACCCCCAAATTTATATGTTGAAACCTGTATTAGTCTGTTCATATACTGCTAGTAAAGACATACTTGGGACTGGGTAATTTATAAAGGAAAGAGGTTTACTGGACTCACAGTTCCACATGGCTGGAGAGGCCTCACAATCATGGCGGAAGACGAAGAGCAAAGGGACATCTGACATGGCAGCAGGCAAAGAGAGTTTGTGTAGGGGAACTGGCCTTCATAAAACCATCAGATCTCCTGAGGCTTATTCACTATCAGGAGAACAGCACAGGGAAAACCTGCCCTGGTGACTCAATTATCTCCCACCAGCTCTCTCCCACGACACTTGGGGATTATTACAATTCAAGGTGAGATTTGGGTCGGGACACAGAGCCAAATCATATCAAAACCTAATCACCAATGTAATTGTATTGGGAGGTAATACCTTTGGGAATTAATTTGGTCATAGGGTAGAGCCCTCATGAATGGGATGACTGTCCTTATAAAATAAGCCCCAGAGAGATGCCTTGCCTTGTTCCACCATGTGAGAACACACAATAAAGGTGTCAACTTGAACTGAAAAGTGGGTCTCCACCAGACATTGACACTGCTGTACCTTGACTTGGACTTCCCTGCTCCAGAACCATGAGTAATAAATTTCTCTTGTTTACAAGCTACACAGTTTATGTTATTTTGCCAGAGCCACCTTCATGGATTAAGGCACTCTTAATATCATAAAAAAGAAGAACCTTAAAGTCAAGTAAAAGGGAAACACAGAAGGGAGGTCTCAGAAAGGTAGTAGAACTTGAGCTGGACCTGTCTGATAAGTAGGGCCTACATACATGCCAAAGATGGCCGGTGCTCTGGAATTTGAACACAGTAGACCAGATTAAAGAAATCCACACAAGATGCTATATTTAAGAATGTAAGTAGGCATATGCTTTGACTAGATGTTAAGCTGGGGCATTCAAAGATAAAATCAAGTTTATCACTGAAAACACTAATATAATTTTCATTCTTCTGATTAAACTGGACTTGAAATCAATCATTTGCATTTTAAAACAATATTTCTTTTTTTTTTCATTTCAATTCTTTTTGTTTCTTTTAATTATTATTATACTTTAAGTTTTAGGGTACATGTGCACAACGTGCAGGTTTGTTACATATGTATACATGTGCCATGTTGGTGGGCTGCACCCATTAACTCGTCATTTAGCATTAGATATATCTCCTGATGCTATCCCTCCCCCTTCCTCCCGCCAACACTCCCTGGTGTGTGATGTTCCCCTTCCTGTGTCCGTGTGTTCTTATTGTTCAATTCCCACCTATGAGTGAGAATATGCGGTGTTTGGTTTTTTGTCCTTGCAATAGTTTGCTGAGAATGATGGTTTCCAGCTTCATCCATGTCCCTACAAAGGACATGAACTCATCATTTTTTATGGTTGCATAGTATTCCATGTTGTATATGTGCCACATTTTCTTAATCCAGTCTATCATTGTTGGACATTTGGGTTGGTTCCAAGACTTTGCTATTGTGAATAGTGCCACAATAAACATACGTGTGCATGTGTCTTTATAGCAGCATGATCTATAATCCTTTGGGTATATACCCAGTAATGGGATGGCTGGGTCAAATGGTATTTCTAGTTCTAGATCCCTGAGGAATCGCCACACCGACTTCCACAATGGTTGAACCAGTTTACAGTCCCACCAACAGTATAAAAGTGTTCCTATTTCTCCACATCCTCTCCAGCACCTGTTGTTTCCTGACTTTTTAATGACTGCCATTCTAACTGGTGTGAGATGGTATCTCATTGTGGTTTTAATTTGCATTTCTCTGATGGCCAGTGATGATGAGCATTTTTTCATGTGTTTTTTGGCTGCATAAATGTCTTCTTTTGAGAAGTGTCTGTTCACATCCTTCGCCCACTTTTTGATGGGGTTGTTTGTTTTTTTCTTGTAAATTTGTTTGAGTTCATTGTAGATTCTGGATATTAGCCCTTTGTCAGATGAGTAGGTTGCAAAAATTGTCTCCCATTCTGTAGGTTGCCTGTTCACTCTGATGGTGGTTTTTTTCTGCTGTGCAGAAGCTCTTTAGTTTAATTAGATCCCATTTGTCAATTTTGGCTTTTGTTGCCATTGCTTCTGGTGTTTTAGACATGAAGTCCTTGCCCATGCCTATGTCCTGAATGATATTGCCTAGGTTTTCTTCTAGGGTTTTTATGGTTTTAGGTCTAACATATGTAAGTCTTTAATCCATATTGAATTAACTTTTGTATAGGGTGTAAGGAAGGGATCCAGTTTCAGCTTTCTACATATGGCTAGCCAGTTTTCCCAGCACCATTTATTAAATAGGGAATCCTTTCCCCATTTCTTCTTTTTGTCAGGCTTGTCAAAGATCAGATAGTTGTAGATATGCAGCATTATTTCTGAGGGCTCTGTTCTGTTCCATTGGACTATATCTCTGTGTTGGTACCAGTACCATGCTGTTTTGATTACTGTAGCCTGGTAGTATAGTTTGAAGTCAGGTAGTGTGATGCCTCCAGCTTTGTTATTTTGGCTTAGGATTGACTGGGCCACGCGGGCTCTTTTTTGGTTCCATATGAACATTAAAGTAGTTTTTTCCAATTCTGTGAAGAAAGTCATTGGTAGCTTGATGGGGATGGCATTGAATGTATAAATTACCTTGGGCAGTATGGCCATTTTCACGATATTGATTCTTCCTACCCATGAGCATGGAATGTTCTTCCATTTCTTTGTATCCTCTTTTATCTCATTGAGCAGTGGTTTGTAGTTCTCCTTGAAGAGGTCCTTCACAGCCCTTGTAAGTTGGATTCCTAGGTATTTTATTCTCTTTGAAGCAATTGTGAATGGGAGTTCACTCATGATTTGGCTCTGTGTTTGTCTATTACTGGTGTATAAGAATGCTTGTGATTTTTGCACATTGATTTTGTATCCTGAGACTTTGCTGAAGTTGCTTATCAGCTTAAGGAGATTTTGGGCTTAGACAATGGGGTTTTCTAGATATACAATCATGTCGTCTGCAAACAGGGACAATTTGACTTCCTCTTTTCCTAATTGAATGCCATTTATTCCCTTCTCCTGCCTGATAGCCCTGGCCAGAACTTCCAACACTATGGTGAATAGGAGTGGTGAGAGAGGGCATCCCTGTCTTGTGCCAGTTTTCAAAGGGAATGCTTCCAGTTTTTGCCCATTCAGTATGATATTGGCTGTGGGTTTGTCATAGATAGCTCTTATTTTGAGATGCATTCCATCAATACCTAATCTATTGAGAATTTTTAGCATGAAGGGTTGTTGAATTTTGTCAAAGGCCTTTTCTGCATCTATTGAGATAATCATGTGGTTTTTGTCTTTGGTTCTGTTTATATGCTGGATTACATTTACTGATTTTCATGTTGATCCAGCCTTGCATCCCAGGGATGAAGCCCACTTGATCATGGTGGATAAGCTTTTTGATGTGTTGCTGGATTCGGTTTGCCAGTATTTTATTGAGGATTTTTGCATCAATGTTCATCAAGGATATTGGTCTAAAATACTCATTTTTTGTTGTGTCTCTGCCAGGCTTTGGTATCAGGATGATGCTGGCCTCATAAAATGAGTTAGGGAGGATTGCCTCTTTTTCTATTGATTGTAATAGTTTAGAAGGAATGGTACCAGCTCCTCCTTGTACCTCTGGTAGAATTCGGCTGTGAGTCCATCTGGTCCTGGACTTTTTTTGTTTGGTAAGCTATTAATTATTGCCTCAACTTCAGAGCCTGTTATTGGTCTATTCAGAGATTCAACTTCTTCCTGGTTTAGTCTTGGGAGAGTGTATGTGTCCAGGAATGTATCCATTTCTTCTAGATTTTCTAGTTTATTTGCATAGAGGGGTTTATAGTATTCTCTGATGGTAGTTTGTATTTCTGTGGGATCAGTGGTGATATCCCCTTTGTCATTTTTTATTGTGTCTATTTGATTCTTCTCTCTTTTCTTCTTTATTAGTCTTGCTAGTGGTCTATCAATTTTGTTGATCTTTTCAAAAAACCAGCTCCTGGATTCATTGATTTTTTGAAGGGTTTTTTGTGTCTCTATTTCCTTCAGTTCTGCTCTGATCTTAGTTATTTCTTGCCTTCTGCTAGCTTTTGAATGTGTTTGTTCTTGCTTCTCCAGTTCTTTTAATTGTGATGTTAGGGTGTCAATTTTAGATCTTTCCTACTTTCTCTTGTGGGCATTTAGTGCTATAAATTTCCCTCTACACACTGCTTTGAATGTGTCCCAGAGATTCTGGTATGTTTTGTCTTTGTTCTCGTTGGTTTCAAAGAACATCTTTATTTCTGCCTTCATTTCATTATGTACCCAGTAGTCACTCAGGAGCAGGTTGTTCAGTTTCCATGTAGTTGAGCGGTTTTGAGTGAGTTTCTTAATCCTGAGTTCTAGTTGGATTGCACTGTGGTTGGAGAGACAGTTTGTTATAATTTCTGTTCTTTTACATATGCTGAAGAGTGCTTTACTTCCAACTATGTGGTCAATTTTTGAGTAGGTGTGGTGTGGTGCTGAAAAGAATGTATATTCTGTTGATTTGGGGTGGAGAGTTCTGTAGATGTCTATTAGGTCCGCTTGGTGCAGAGCTGAGTTCAATTCCTGGATATCGTTGCTAACTTTCTGTCTCAGTGATCTGTCTAATGTTGACAGTGGGGTGTTAAAGTCTCCCATTATTATTGTGTGGGAGTCTAATTCTCTTTGTAGGTCATTAAGGACTTGCTTTATGAATCTGGGTGCTCCTGTATTGGGTGCATATATATTTAGGATAGTTAGTTCTTCTTGTTGAACTGATCCCTTTACTATTATCTAATGGCCTTCTTTGTCTCTTTGGATCTTTGTTGGTTTAAAATCTGTTTTATCAGAGACTAGGATTGCAACCCCTGCCTTTTTTTGTTTTCCATTTGCTTGGTAGATCTTCCTCCATCCCTTTATTTTGAGCCTATGTGTGTCTCCGCACATGAAATGGGTTTCCTGAATACAGCACACTGGTGGGTCTTGACTCTTTATCCAATTTGCAAGTCTGTGCCTTTTAATTGGAGCATTTAGCCCATTTACATTTAAGGTTAGTATTTTTATGTGTGAATTTGATCCTGTCATTATGATATTAGCTGGTTATTTTGCTTGTTAGTTGATGCAGTTTCTTCCTAGCCTTGATGGTCTTTACAATTTGGCATGTTTTTGCAGTGGCTGGTACTGGTTGTTCCTTTCCATGTTTAGTGCTTCCTTCAGGAGCTCTTTTAGGGCAGGCCTGGTGGTGACAAAATCTCTCAGCATTTGCTTGTCTGTAAAGTATTTTATTTCTCCTTCACTTATGAAGCTTAGTTTAGCTGGATATGAAATTCCGGGTTGGAAATTCTTTTCTTTGAGAATGTTGAATATTGGCCCCCACTCTCTTCTGGCTTGTAGAGTTGCTGCTGAGAGATCAGCTGTTAGTCTGATGGGCTTCCCTTTGTGGGTAACCTGACCTTTCTCTCTGGCTGCCCTTAACATTTTTTCCTTCATTTCAACTTTGGTGAATATGACAATTATGTGTCTTGGATTTGCTCTTCTCGAGGAGTATCTTTGTGGTGTTCTCTGTATTTCCTGAATCTGAATGTTGGCTTGCCTTGCTAGATTGGGGAAGTTCTCCTGGATAATATCCTGCAGAATGTTTTCCAACTTGGTTCCATTCTCCCCGTCAGTTTCAGGTACACCAATCAGACGTAGATTTTGTCTTTTCACATAGTCCCATATTTCTTGGAGGCTTTGTTCATTTCTTTTTATTCTTTTTTCTCTAAACTTCTTTTCATGCTTCATTTCATTCATTTTGCCTTCCATCGCTGATACCCTTTCTTCCAGTTGATCGCATCAGTTACTGAGGCTTGTGCATTCGTCACGTAGTTGTCGTGCCTTGGTTTTCAGCTCCATCAGGTCCTTTTAGGACTTCTCTGCATTGGTTATTCTAGTTATCCATTCGTCTAATTTTTTTTTCAAAGTTTTTAACTTCTTTTCCATTGGTTCGAACTTCCTCCTTTAGCTCGGAGTATCTTCATCTTCTGAAGCCTTCCTCTCAACTCGTCAAAGTCATTCTCCATCCAGCTTTGTTCCATTGCTGGTGAGGAGCTGCATTCCTTGGAGGAGGAGAGGCGCTGTGATTTTTAGAGTTTCTGGTTTTTCTGCTCGGTTTTTCCCCCATCTTTGTGGTTTTATCTACCTTTGGTCTTTGATGATGGTGATGTACAGATGGGTTTTTGGTGTGGATTTCCTTTCTGTTTGTTAGTTTTCCTTCTAACAGTCAGGACCCTCAGCTGCAGGTCTGTTGGAGTTTACTTGAGGTCCACTCCAGACTCTGTTTGCCTGGGTATCAGCAGCAGTGGCTGCAGAACAGCAGATATTGGTGAACTGCAAATGCTGCTGCCTGATCGTTCCTCTGGAAGTTTTGTCTCAGAGGAGTACCCATCCGTGTGAGGTGTCAGTCCGCCCCTACTGGGAGGTTCCTCCCAGTTAGGCTACTTGGGGTCAGGGACCCACTTGAGGAGGCAGTCTGCCCGTTCTCAGATCTCAAGCTGTGTGCTTGGAGAACCACTACTCTCTTCAAAACTGTCAGACAGGGACATTTAAGTCTGCAGAGGTTATTGCTGTCTTTTGTTTGTCTGTGCCCTCCCCCAGAGGTGGAGCCTACAAAGTGAGGCAGGCCTACTTGACCTGTATTGGGCTCCACCCAGTTCGAGCTTCCTGGCGGCTTTGTTTACCCACTCAAGCCTGAGCAATGGTGGGCGCCCCTCCCTCAGCCTCACTGACACCTTGCAGTTTGATCTCAGACTGCTGTGCTAGCAATGAGCGAGACTCCATGGGCGGAGGACCCTCCGAGCCAGGTGTGGGATATAAACTCCTGGTGTGCCATTTGATAAGCCCGTTGGAAAAGCACAGTATTAGGGTGTGAGTGACCCAATTTTCCAGGTGCTGTCTGTCACCCCTTTCTTTGACTAGGAAAGGGAATTCCCTGACCCCTTGCGCTTCCCGGGTGAGGCGATGCCTCGCCCTGCTTCAGATCACACAGGGTGTGCTGCACCCACTGTCCTGCACCCACTGTCTGGCACTCCCCATTGAGATGAACCCAGTACCTCAGTTGGAAATGCAGAAATCACCCGTCTTCTGCGTCGCTCACGCTGGGAGCTGTAGACTGGAGCTGTTCCTATTCGGCCATCTTGGCTCCACCCAAAACAATATTTCTATTAGACATTCATGTTGCATTTTTATTAGCCTGTACCACATTTTAGTAGGTATTTTCGGTTGTTTTTAAAATAATTAGGACTGGTGTTGTGAACACTACTAGTACATTTGAAATAATAATGGGTAAACTTTTAAATGTTTTCTTTCTTTGAAAATACATTAAAGTTATATTCTAGGTTTACAGTAGCTATATTTCAGTAAAACTAAAATGCATTGTTACAATGCAGAACAGAGTACATGTATTTCTATACCTATCTTATATTGATAACAGTTTCCTTGGCACTGTGGGAGAATACAAAAGTAGTAACACAGACTTATGGATACCACAAGCACACGGTCTAACAGAAAGCAGGGGTGAAAAAGTCTAGTGAACTAGGCTGAACAAGGATGAACACAATAAATAGGATAATAATACATCACCCGTGTAGTACAGACTGCAAGTTGCATGGACATTTGGAACTGAGGACAAAAGTACAACATATTAGGACAAACTTAACATGGGAAAATCAGGAAGTTGGTATTAGGCTCAAATATGGCAATACCCACAAGAGCACTTTATACACAGTGAGGTAAGATTCAAATCTGACACAGAAAGAGCTTCTTGTCTGCTAGGACATTAGGAATTAGAAGGCCTTCAACAGAGCCCTATCTTTGCTCCTTCTTCACTCATTCAGTGCATGTCATTATATGTAATTTATTTTTTTCTGAGGACCCATTCTCCCTTCTACAAAATCGACACATTTCTGTTACTAATTAAAACTCACTGAAAAATCAATGTATTTCACATTTTATTTTAGTTGACAAAAAAGCTCCTAGATGTGAATGTTATCATTGACCCCATGAAGACGCTGGGAGGATGAATGTGAGAAATGTGATGAAATACACAAGTTCTTCCTAAACTGGAAAATGCTTTCTTTTTTGTAAACTGGAAATTATCTCCTTTCTTTCTTACCTCCTTTTTAAAAATTTATTTCGCCGAAATACTACCTAGAAAAAAATGTTGCTTTTGAGTTTTCTAATGACCTTTATTATTAAGTGGCTGCTAAAAAGCTAGGAAATGAGAAGATGTAATAATTGCGCAGTCATAAGCCTTATAGTGACTGTTATTTGAAGAAGTCTGAAGATCACTCTCTTATTCCCTTATTAAGAGTATGTCTCAAATCAAACCTGAAGCAAAAGCAAGAATTAAGGGAAGAAAATAATTTAGGCTCAGAATAGGCAAGCTTCTATGCACACATCTCTCTCAGAACCAACGAGCCTGAGTGAATTTCCATTTAAGAATCGGAGGATGCATTTGATTTCACTTCACTCTTCCCTGCCACTCTAAATGAGAAATTGAAATGAACGCCTATGCAATTTTTACAATTTTGGAAATAGTTGCATTTGGGCAGCAAGTTTCTTGTCATTTCCCTATTAATGCCAATTTCTGAGGTAAACCATCCCATAATATTTTTAACAGGTCAATGGCTAGAGTAATAGAGAAATTTCAACATATCAGTTTTCATTGCATATTTGAAGTGGGGGAGCTGAATGTCATTCCAGCAATTTAAATTTTCGAACAAAACCTACTGATATGTAAAACTCCCATTAGGCAGGTCTCTTTTTTTGGGGAAAAATATATTTTAATGTTTAGTTCCATTTATTTATAATTATAATTTCATGTCCCAAGGAATTATGTTCAATGTACTTTTAAAGTTTTTCTCCATATCTTTTATAACTATTTTTGAGGTACAGCTAATGCTGTATGGTGCAGATGCTAAGATAGCCACTTAATTACAGAGATTCATGGGGAAAAAGTAGAGGACAAATGTATAGATTTTGATTTTTCATATACTTTTCTGAGTAAAGTGAGAAAAATCTTCATAAAGGAAATGTTAACCGTTTGGGACACGTCCATACATTAATACAAACTAGTAGTTGCTGACTTGGTTTTCCTTGCCTGAAAGAAAATAAAAATGAGTCCAACACCACGAAACCCCAGAAATCAAACTGAGCAAACTGAAAAGAGATTTCATAGTGATAAAATGCAAATTATGCTTTGGTCTCTAGTTCTCTTTAAAAAATATTTTGGAAACATAGGAAGGAGCAAATAGCAGGAAGAAGATGAAAGGTCCTTGGAAGTACTCATCACACAGAAGAAAGTACAATTTTCACATACACTTTTGAACCTGCAAGATTAAGCCATTCTGTATAGAAGAATGTTTCAAAGTCTGGGCTCAGGAACAAAGGAAACATGAAGTCAGATTTCAATTTTTCTGCTTATAAGTAATTTGGGCAAGTTCCTTCATCCCACCAGTGACAGGTTAGTACATTGTAGATGAGGATAATAATAGGAATAATAATAATTCAATCGTGTGAGATTTTTAAGGACCATGGTAAAAGAAAACATATGACATGCCTATCACAGATTCTGACTCTAATAAGTGTTTAAAAGTTGTTGACTGGTTGCATTGTACCCATTCCCCTTTCTAGTAACACAACCTCTCTTCCTTTGGGGGCACACTGCCTCATCAGTAACGCTGTGGGTCAACTAGAAATGACTTCACTCCTCTGGCTGCAAGGGTGAATGTTTGAACCAAGATTAGCCAGTCAGTCTATTTCCCAGGTTGATTGTTTGAATGATCAGTGTAGAGACTCTCTTTCTCATCTTGGTCCTGAGTGCCAAAGGCCAACAAACCTGAAGTTTCCAGAGGCTACTTTCCTACATTATGGGCGAGCATTCCAACCCACTCATGGAAGAATGAAGCAGAGAATAGAGACTGCTCTGAGAAAAACAGTAAGCCAGTTTTAATGGAATCCCATTTCATACCTTGAACTTCCTAGGTACTTGAAATGGAAAATTCTCTATTGTTTTAAGCTAACTTGAATTAGGTCTTTGTCATTAGCAATCCACACTCATTCCTTACCAGTTTTTACAGTTAGCTTAATGGTAAGAAATTCATGGCAGTAGGGATTTTAGAATAGCAAAAATGAGTAAAATCTCTAAGCTACTATTAATATATGGTAGCAAGCCTGGATGTGGTGGCTCATGCCTATAATCCTAGCACTTTGGGGGGCCGAGGCAGGTGGGTCACCTGAGGTCAGGAGTTTGAAACCCAGGCTGGCCAACATGGCGAAACCCCGTCTCTACTAAAAATACAAAAAATTATCCAGGTGTGGTGGCACACGCCTGTAATCCCAGCTACTTGGGAGGCCGAGGCAGGAGAGAATTGCTTGTATCTGGGAGGCAGAGGTTGCAGTCAGCCAAGATCACACCATTGCACTCCAGCCTTGGCAACACAGCGAGACTCTGTCTCTCTCTCTCTATATATATCTATATGGTAGTAGACTAGAGGAGGCTTGGTTGGAAGGTTGCTCATATATATCTGCCATATACTTGATATCCTGAACTAAAATGGTTTTCTTCATGTGCTGAAATTAGCTTAAAAAGAAAACCTTACAATAGCTCTAGACTGTATCTTTATTATCCTAGGCTTTGGGTACTCCAGGGATAATTTTCACTAAGTTATCCCTCATTTTAATTCTTGACTTGCTCTTCAGGCACAGCAATAACACGTGTATTTTGTTTATGGTACTTTCTATGCTTTCTTTCTTTGAAAAAAATTATATATTTTTAAGGAATTTTCAATTGTTTCTAGAGGCTCTCACATCAGAAGAGTCTCCACATGTCTAACAAACTTAAGGAATTGTCTTAGTCCATTTGACTGCTATTACAAAATGCCATAAACTGGGCAGATGACAAACAACAGAAATGTATTTCTCACAGTTCTAGAGGCTGAGAAGTCTAAGATCAAGGCATCAGCAGATTTGGTGTTTGGTGAGGACCTGTTTCCTGGTTTATAGAGGGAGCCTTCTTACCATGTCCTCACATAGTAAAAGGGGCAAGGGAGCTCCGTTAGGCCTCTTTTAATAGGTTGGTGCACTAATCCCATTTATGAGAATAGAGCCCTCATGACCTAATACCTGTCAAAGGCCCTACCTCCAAATACTATAACATGGGTTAGTAGGTTTCAACACATAAGTTTGAGGGGGAAACAAACATTTGGACTATAGTATTCTATCCATGGTTCCTCAAAATACATGTTTTTCTCACATGCAAAATGCATTAATTTCATTCTATTAGCTCCCAAAACTGTTAACTCATTCCAGCATTAACTTTAAAGTTTAAGTCCAAAAATCTCATCTAAATATCATGTAAGTCAGGTATGAGTGAGACTCAAGATATGATTTATCCTGAGGCAAATGCTTTCTATCTATAAACCTGTGAAATCAAATATATTTTGTGCTTCCAAAACACAATGGTAGGGCAGATATAGAATATATATTCCCATTCCAAAAGGGAATAGAAGAAAGCAATAATAAGCCTAAAACCTAATACTGCAAAGGATGTTAAATCTTGAGCATAATCTTTGTCTCAATGTCCTGCCTTCCAGACACACTGGGGTGGGTTCTGTCCTCCAAAGCTCCCCTGTGTGTTTGCTGGGCATAGCCCACACCACATTTCTCATGGGATGGACTCAGATGCCTGTGGCTCTCCTAGGCTGGAAGTGCAAGCTGATATTTTTATCATTCTGGGGTCTTGGAGAAGCCCCATTCCCACAACTCCATTAGGCATTGCCCTAATTGCGACTCTTTGCAGTGGCCCCACTCTTACAGCAGCCCTTTGCCTGGGTTCTGTGTCCAAGGCTCAGGAGTTCCATCCTTCAAATTCCAGGTGGAGGTGGCCATAGCCCATTGCTCAGGCACTTTTGTGGTGATAGCAGAGATGGCACCTTGAGGTTTACAGTTTGTGCCCTCTGGTGTCGTGGTCACCCCAGCCCAAACTGCATCTGGGCCCGCTGGAGTCACATCTGAGGTGGCCAATGAGTACTATACCAGAATTTGGAGAGTGCAGCTTTGAAGTCTATGCATCCTCCAGGATCTTGCAGTCTGGCCCATGCTAAGAGGGGCAGCCCCAATGATCTCTGAAATTTATTTGGAAATATTCTTCCATTGTCTTGGAGAAAAAGTCCTGGTTTCTGTTTA
Source organism: Pan troglodytes (assembly GCF_028858775.2). Taxonomy (NCBI): domain Eukaryota; kingdom Metazoa; phylum Chordata; class Mammalia; order Primates; family Hominidae; genus Pan; species Pan troglodytes. The sequence goes on from NC_072413.2 coordinate 85,367,794, forward strand.
GATGGCAGATCAAACTAATCTCTATCAAAAGGTCCCTTGGGAACAACCTTGTTCTCTCCCAAACAAGCTTTCTCTTTTCTTTCAATATAGATAACTGAGAATTTTCCCTTTTTTTAAGGTTCTATTCTTTTGATTAAAAATCCCAACTTTAAACTGTCTCTCTTTTCACACTTTACTGTAAGTACTCAAGAGAAGCCAAGGTGCGCATTTAACATTTTGCTTGGAAATTTTTTTCAGACAAATATCCTAATTTATTGTTCTAAATTCCACCTTCCACAAAACACTACGACACAACCACAACTCAGGCAGTTTCTTTGCTACTTTGTAATAAGGATGATGTTTCTCCCATTGTCCTATAACATATTCCTCCTTTCCATCTGAGACCTCAGCAGAGTAGCCTCCTGCCATCCACTTTTTTATCAATATTCTGTTCATAACCTCTTAGGTATTCTCTAAGAATATTCAGGCTTTTCTTCTGAGGCCTTACTAGAATCACCCTTAACAGCCTGTTCACGACAAAGGAGCCTTTTTTCTAGTATTTGTCTCAAAACTCTTCCAGCCTCTACCTACGGCCCAGTTTCAGAGACACTTTTACATTTTTAGGTCTTTGTCACAGAAGAACCCCCACTCGTTGGTACTAATTTTCTATCTTAGTCCATTTAGGTTGTGATAACGAAATAAGAATACGAAAGAAATAAGTGGCTGGGCGCGGTGGCTCACACCTGTAATCCCAGCACTTTGAAAGGCCGAGGAGGAGGGTGGATCACTTGAGGTCAGGAGTTCAAGACCAGCCTGGCCAACATGGTGAAACCTTGTCTCTCTAAAAATCAAAAAAAAAAAAAAAAAAAAGGCCAGGCGTTGTTGCATGTGCCTGTAATCCCAACTACTCAGGAGGCTGAGGCAGGAGAATTACTTGAACCTGGGAGGTGGAGGTTGCAATGAGCCAAGATCCCAAGATCGTGCCACTGCACTCCAGCCTGGGTGACAGAGCGAGACTTCTTCAAGAAATAAAAATTAAAAAAACAAATAAGCTATAAACAACATATTTTTTTTCTCTCAATTCTGGAAGCTGGAGAGTCCATCAAGGCATTGGCAGATTGTCTGGTAAGGACCCATTTCCTGGCTCATAGAATGATGCCTTCTCACTGTGTCCTCACAAGGTAGAAGGGGGCAAACCAGCTCTCTGGGGTCTCTTACAAGAATACAAATCCCACTCACCTACCAACATTATCACCTTGGGGATTAGGTTTCAACATATGAATTTTAAGAGGATATAAACATTTCCACCATAGCAGGAACCAATTTAATATTTTTTTGTAGAATAAAAAAATTATCCATTCCCACTTATTTCTTTGAAAAATTTCATATGTTCCTAGTTTATGTCACAAGTTACTAAGTGTTATTTAATCATAAAAGGGGGTTTTGTTCACTTTCTTAAACTACATAATGATATTTATCATGATAGCCTTTAAAATGGATTAAAAGTTATAAGTCCATGAAAATCTGCCCTTTTAAGAACAATGTTTTATTTCCATAGCATAATGCTTAAATTTTTTAAATAAGATAACAAAGGAGTAAAATGTGACTTTAAACAGGGCTCAGCTGATTTTTATGACGTTAAAAATGAATGAAGAATAGCCTAGTTATTGGAATATAAAATAAATAACATATGTACACACATTGAAATTTGTGAAATTACCTACTCTCTAGCACCAAGTGTTAGATTAGTGTCTTAGTCTAATTTTCATAATCAGTATTTTCAAAATGCAAGATTAAAATAGAAATTTTTATGTTTTTCTTTTTCTTTTTCTTTTTTTTTTTTGCAGTAGTGTCGGTGGAAGAATTATGGCTCTATTGTGTTTCCACTCTGCCTTTTCAATGGTCATGAATTTTATAACTATAACAAAAAAAAAAACCCCTTAAAATATCAGCACCTGCAAAAGTCACCATCACTTCAAGAGCTGATGAGCTCAGCTTTAGGGACTTCATAGACTCACACTTTATCCAAAATCTTCCAAGTAAGAACACAAGTTACTTATTCATTTTTATGCTACACCGTTTAAAGGCAGAACTTCTGAGATTAAACAGGGATTACAACTCATTCTCTATTGTCAGTCTTAACTAGGGTTGAGGGGATGTTTGAGGTGCGAAGGTTTCCTTCTCCTGGTTTAACTGAGGCATGGCACCAAGGATGGACCTGTGGATTGCATAGTGGTTGAAAGACATCATTTCTAATTATTATTTCCCAGGTAAGCTGATTTTCATCAATAGTGGCAATCAGGTGCATGAGCTGTGGAGGAAAGATTCCCTGGACAGGCGGGTGAGAGTGGGTAATGGTTTCTGGATGAAACCGTTCCACCTCACATGATCAGGCATTAGGGCATTAGATTCTCATCAGACGCACACAACCTAGATCCCTCGCATGCGCAGTTCACAATAGGGTTTGTGCTCCTATGAGAATGTAATGCCACTGCTGACCTGACAGGAGGCAGAGCTCGGTGGCAATGCTTGCCCACCCACCACTCACCTGCTGCTGTGTCACCCAGATCCTAACTGGCCATGGGCTGGTACCGGTCCACTGCCAGGGGTTGCGGACCCCGAAGTAGTTCTTAGAAAAATTAAATAAGGAAATATGTAAAATGAGTATCAAACATAATTTACGATGACTGCTGTTAATCTTTTCCTCTTCATGTGGCCCAGGGGTAAAATATGCTTAAACAACTAGTCTAATTTTTAGATACCTGCTTTTGTGTTCTTCTTATTTGGGCAGTATTGATGAAAGTCCTGCCCATCTTCCGTATCTATGTCTTGTGTGTCTCAAAAGTAAGTAGGCAAATCTTCAGAAAGTCTAGGCAAATTCTATCTCCCTCTCCATTTCCTTTTTTCACATTGGGAAAAGGGGTTTCAAAATGCCCTTTCTACAACTCACAGAAGACAAAAAAAAAAATTGTATTTCAGATTTCCAAGATGATATTAACTCCAAACACCCTTCACCAAAACGTTCTAAGCAAAAACAAACTGTCAGAATAAGACCTTAAGATGCTTTCTGACGTCATTATATTGTAAAGTTTATATTACTAATAATATTATGTTTTAATGCTCTTAATTATTTGTATTTTTATTTATAGATCTGGGAAAAAAACAATTAACAGTTTTAGATTAAACTTATTCTTCCTTTCTGAGGAAATTCCTCTTCCTTCATTTTTGGAGTGAAATTACTGAAATTTGCAGTTGTTTATTGCAGTACATAGTGTTACCTATGCCAACTTTGACAGCTTCAGGGTAAAGAATTCATATAAATCATATTCAAAAACTGGTCCAAATGATTCCAACAAAATATTTTGTCCACTAGATAACTCAATGGTGGCTTTACGAGCAATTGAATAGTGATTGATTGGTTCTGAATATGAAGGACTCCTTGAGACTATTTTATGCTGGTACATAAATAATAGGATGGGGTATATTAAAGTTAAGGAAACAGTTGCCAGAACAGACAAACCCACAATCCCAGTTTGTTAACCCAATAGTTTATTTCTCCTGTGATCGGCAAATTGGAGTTGAGGAGTTGTTCAAGGATCCAGGCTGAAGGATACTGTCATTTGAAACACATGGCTTCCTAGCTTATCCTGGTGTCTGTATTTCATCAACTGACACATATTCTTCTCAGCCCAGAAGTGACACACATCACTTTCACTCATATTCCACTGGCGTGGACCAGCCATACGGCCCCACCTTGACTGAGTAGAGCTTGGGAAATGTAGTGTCTGTTTAGGCAACAACTCTACCCTGTAAAGGAGCATAAACTTACTGAATAATAATTACCTTTTTTTCTGCCACAAGCAAGTCATGAGTTTGGAACGTGAAGGAGAAAATAAGTTTCAGGTGAGCACGCAGCTGGGCTGGTTTCATTTACTGCTGGTCAAAGACAAGAAGTAGAAGGTGGTCAGATTCTACTGTGCGGACTCACAGTAGTCTACCAGGCAGAAGTAAATGTTTCCATTTCTGCTAAGGGTGGGTGGGATCATCTGTTCTCTCTCTGACTGTAAGGGGGCGCCGCTTCACAGGTAGTCAGTTAACCGCTGGGTTTATTCCAGACTGTCTAGTGGGCTTCATGAAACTCACACTAACAGTGTAGGGACAAAGATTGGGATACGTCTTCCTACCAGAGGTTATAGAACAATGAATAGGCCATGAACAGAAACTCCAAGATGGCTACAAACTAAAACTATTACTTCCAGAAACTATTTTCCAGGATACATAAAAGAAAGTGGTGACATTTCACATTTGTTATGGCCAACTCACAATCATATGAGACTGCTTACAATTATTACCTTCATTGTTTTCTTTTCTAGAAAGTACTAGAGCTGGTCACTAAGGCTGACTACCCTTTCTTTATTTTCCTAGAAGACACCATATTATTTTATTCTGTTTTAAATTATTAACCATTCTCTCTTATAGAGTAACATAAAATATAACTTGCTGGTGAGAAAAATATTTGAAATCAGCTAAGTTCATGCAGCATTCATTTATTAATCCATCACATGTTTAATAAGCACTACTATATGCCAGATACTGCAATACTATTGTGAAAATAAATATGATAAAAATAAAACAATATTTACAGAATCAGTAATGTCCAGTGTTTATGAGGGACCAACTCTGTGCTAGACAGTGTGCTAATTGTGTTATAAGCATCACACATTTGATCCTACAAAATTGTGCATCTGCATAACTAAGAAATCCAGGTTTTAATGAAGCTGAGACACAGATAATCAGAAGAGCAGAACTTACAGTCACATCTGCATTACTCTGAGCCTCACGGTCTTGACCAATAACCAATGAACCCCAGTGACCAAAGAAAGCTTTCATCCAACACTAGCATACTACAAGGAAAGGTGGATAAATAAAGAGATAATCAAAATAAAAGTTAAAAGTGCTCAACTATTAGTTCCATATGTTTAACCACAAATGATTACATTTAGAATTTGATTCAAAACATAATTAGGATAATTGCCTTGTGTTGTTTGTGTGTATGCCCAAATGTGCCCACATTTCCTTTAAAACATCTTGTTCACTGATTGGCAATATAGTAAGCACTTCAAATAAGTGAATGAAAAAAAACTGTTGAGAAAACAAAAGTGAAATAATTCTCATTGAGGAAAATCAGAAAATGTTTCACAGAGGGAATATTTGGAGGGTTTGAGAGACAAACTATGTTTGTATGGTTGCAGGGGGTAAGTAACATTTCAAGCAGAAGATCACCAGTTCACCTAAAGCATAACATAATGACAATGCATTGCAGGCTTAGGTGACTGACAAGTAGTCCCATGTGGCTGGCTGTTAACAGGAGTATTGGGATATGATGCAAGACCCATGTTAAATGCTGATGAGAATGCAGTGGTAGAAGGGAAGAAATTAATGGCATAGAAGAAAGGCAGGAGAATTGTTGTTCCTGAGGAGGCTGGAAGAGATGAGATTTAGAACACACATATAAATTGGTCTCAGATAAGATCACTACCAGTTCACTCTAATTGCAACAGGAAAGACAAACTGTGTGAGTGGAGTCTTGAAGGCAGATAAAGGTGGTGATGTAGGCTTGCATACATTGTTTTCGTTGCTTCAAATTTTCTTAGTTAAGTAGAAGGATGGCCAGAGGAAGTCAGAAGTTGTTACTGATTACTCGTTTTACTATTTTTCCAGTCCTTTCACGTGCTTTCAGTTTATTCATTTCTAAGTTTCATTGTCCATTCACTGGGAGCTAGTTTTGAAGGCTGATTTCAGCCGCTGACTCGTCATCAGGTCTGTTTGGGAAGGTTTGCTTGGCCATTCTGGAGAGGCTAGGCTATGCAGTGGAATCAGAATCTCAGAGGCTTAAACCAACACTGTTTATTTCTCATTCTTGTCACACATCCATCATGTGTTATCCAGGGACCTCTGCTCCTTGTGGTCAGTGAGGTGCCCAGACTTTTCACATGCTTCCATATTTGAAGACTAGTGAAAAAGAACACGTCTTATCATCAAGCAGCGACTCTGAAAACTTCTGCCTAAAAGTGACACATATCACTTCTGTTTATATTTTGTTAGCCATAGTTAAGTCAGTCATTGCCCTGCCTGATTTCAACAGGTTGGGCAAGTATAATTTTCTCACCAGATGAGAAAGCCAAATCTTTGACAAATAGTAACACAGTTTTCACAATTGGTATTGTGATGGTTCATTTTAGGTGTCAACTTGACTGGGTTGAGGGATATCTAGATAGCCAGTAAAACATTATTTCTGGGCATGTCTGTCAGGATGTTTCCAGGAGAGATGGCATTTGAATCAGTGTACTAAGTAAGGAAGAACCACTCTTAGGGAAGGTGGGCAGGTGCCATCCAATTGGTTGAGAGCCTGGATGAAACAGAAAAGTAGGAAGAAAGACAAATTCATCTCTCTTCTGGAGCTGGGATACATATCTTTCCCTGACCTTGGACATCAGAACTCTAGGTTCTTTAGCTTTCAGGCTCCAGAACTTACACCACTGGCACTCTCATTTCTCAGGCCTTCTTTCTCAGACTGAGATTTACCTGATTGGCTTCCAAGTTCTCAGGTCTTTAGACTTGAACTGAGCTATGCCATCAGCTTCCCTGGTTCTTGAGCTTGTAGACGGCATATCATGGGACTTCTCAGCCTCCATAATCACAGCAGCCAAGTCCCATTATAAATCCTTTATCTATCTATCTATCTATCTATCTATCTATCTATCTATCTATCTCCATCCATCTGTCATATTGTTCTCTTTCTCTCGAGAACCCTGAGTAACACAGGTGTCCTCTGGCAATTAAAGTGAGGTAGGAACCATATGTCTCCTTCTCCAGAACCTTGCTACCAGGTGGCTTAATACAACAAAAGCAAGTTTTCAACCAAATCCTGCCATTTATTAGCAAGCAGGCCACAAACTATCAAAGGACTTTTCCTTATAAATTTGAGAAATTTCCATTATCTGGCTTCAGATACTCTGACAAGCAAGTGCCTGGAATAAAAATCTCACTCCAGTACAGGTGCTACAGTGTGTCCACTTGAGAAACAGTCAACTCTATTGCTAGAGCAGGCTATTAAGGGAGACCACTGGAACCATGAAGATCTATACCACACGTACTGCTCTGAAGGTATTTGGCAGCTGTTCTACCTGAATCCTTAAACTTCATTTTCATGCAAGGATGGTGAAACACATATCATCCTAGTCAAAGACATGTCTTTCCCCTTCCTTATGTTTCTCCAGTAAAAATTATTTTTTTAAGAGCCCAATGGCTAAAAATAAACTTTCTTCTATAGATTTCTATAATGATATTTGTGGTCACACTTAGAATGAGATTCATGATTAGGGTACTTAAAATGCTAACTTCACTTTGGGAGGCCGAGGCAAGGTCAGGAGATTGAGACCATCCTGGCTAACACGGTGAAACCCTGTCTCTACTAAAAATACAAAAAATTATCCAGGCATGGTGGCAGGTGCCTGTAGTCCCAGCTACTCGGGAGGCTGAGGCAGGAGAATGGCGTGAACCCGGGAGGCAGAGCTTGCAGTGAGCGGAGATTGCACTATTGCACTCCAGCCTGGGCAACAGAGTGAGACTCTGTATCAAAAAAAAAAAAAAATGCTAACTTACCACCTCCAAGAAGTGCAGTTCACTGAAACACCCCTACATTATCTGACTATATTGAAATATAAAGTACTATATTTAATAGAAAATATAATATGTCACCTTTAAATATTTATATATACATAAGAAAACATCTTCTTTTAGAGCCAACGTAACAATATCCTAACATAATTAGTAATTCCTTAATATACTTAAATACCCAATCCATATTTAATTTTTCCAACTGTCCTAAGAATGTCTTTTGTCTCTATTCTGTGCAAATCAAGATACAAAGCAAATCTCTAGATTGCATCTCTTGTTTATTCCAAGTGGCGATGACACTCTGCCTTGAAAAGAATGCATGTTGATTGTTGTATAGAACATTTATAGTGTTCCACCTTCCAAATTTCCCTGTGGTGTTATCTGGCTTGCATATTTTATCTATTGCTGTGTAACCCAAAACTTGCCATCTTAAAACAACAAACATTTATCATCTCACAATGTCTTTGCTACTGTAATCTAGACACAGCTTAGCTGGGAAAGGTCCTCTTCCAAGTTCATTCACGTGATTGTTGGAAGGATTTAGTTCCTTATGGGTTGTTAGGCTGAGGGGCTGAGGTCATCGGTGACTGTGGGTGGGAGATCTCTTTTAGTTGCTTGCCACATAGCTTTTTCATAGGTCAGCTCCCAATATGGCAGGTGGCTTTCATCAGAGTGTGAAAAAGATGGAACATGCAACAGATGACAAGCAAGATGGAAGCTAGAGTCTTTTTGTAATGCAGTTTTAGAAATGAGCTGGGTGCGGTGGCTCATGCCTGTAATCCCAGCACTTTGGGAGTCCGAGGTGGGTGGATCATCTGAGGTCAGGAGTTTGAGACCAGCCTGGCCAACATGGAGAAACTCCATCTCTACTAAAAATACAAAAATTAGCTGGGCATGATGGCACACACTTGTAACCCCAGCTCCTCAGGAGGCTGAGATAGGAGAATCACTTGAACCGGCAGGCGGAGGTTGCAGTGAGCCGAGATCGCACCACTGCACTCCAGCCTGGGTGACAGAGCAAGACTCTGTCTCAAAAAAAAAAAAAAAAAAAAAAAAAAGGAGTGACAGCCCATCACCTTGTTGAATTCTATTAATTGGGAGCAAGTCACTAATTCAGGCTCACACTTAATGGAAGGCAATAAAAAAACAAGAGTATGAATACAGGGAACTTGCTTCTACATCCCCTATAATTTCTTCAAAATGAAAGTTAAATATAGAAATGTGCTTAAATTGATGGTAAATATCTTTAGTAGAAGGACATGAGAGGCAACATTTTGTACATTGCATTGTATAACACCAAAAATACATAATCATCCGATTATTACCAAACCTAAAATTGATCCCTGAATAAAGGTAATGGCCACTCGATTCCTCCATGGTAAAATTATTCTTCTCCCCATTCAACCAGAATGTGATTGGTGGGTATTATTTTGGTATCACATAACTGTCCAACCACAAAATTGTTTTAACATTATATGTCAGTGATTGCAAAGTATATTTTTGTTTTCCAATTCTATTATTCATTCTACAGTACTATCTGGACTTCTGTAAATTAGACACTTCTCTCTCGACAGAATTATCTTGAAAAACAGCATCTATTGGAGAGGCAGGAAGGCTGTTCAATTCATTTCCATTAATTACCTCTAAACTTAGTTTTCAGTACTCATAGGTTATTGAAGTGTAACTCCACACCTCCAATCAACTCTGTCCCATTTAAAATTCTCACTGGGTCTCTTTGTAATAACTCTCTGGGAAAAATAATTATGTTTTATCATATCCCTTATTTACCTCATGTTGTTATTGAAATTTCCCTGAATATCTGTATTCCTGGTAACTTTTCTTACTAAATCCCATAAACCCCAATGCAAGAATGTACTCAGCACATTTAATGCTACCCTTCTGCCAGGGTATTTCCAAACTCTGTCTTAAACATTTCAATTACATCCTTTATTGGATACTGGATTGATTCCCACAAGCTTATAATAATCTCATCCTAGTGTTCATTTCCAACTTGCTCTATCACCCCTGGTGCCATCCCTGTACATCTGGACTGGCCAGCTCATGTTCTTCTCTATGGCCTCAGTAATAATTCAGACAACTAATACTCATTAAAGTATGAACACCAGGGATATAGCATCTCTGCCAAGAAATCATCTGCATAAAACCTCAGGATGATCTCTTATAAAATGGTCCTAAAATGGACAATTTATGTGTTTGTAATTATAAGCCCTTATCATTTTGTTTTGTGATGTTTTGCTGAAATCCTAAGTAATATGATGTGCTCTCTTTACACCAACATAACACTTGAAACAGACTGTGGTATGACAGGCAGGATCGGTGCATAAGGAAATTATTATGGATTTTCCACAAGATGGTGGCTGTTTACAAATAGGTGTCATGGAAAACAAGAATGGAACTTGATAACAGACTTGAATTTTCAGGGAGCCTGAGCACCTCAAGTGCCAATTCTGCTGGGCCACATATTATGGGTATTGTTAAATGTCACTTATAAAATATGGGTTAGATATTAGAGTAAGTCTGATAGTTAGGAAACACAGAGACCTGTAAATGAAATAAAAGTGCTAATGCTTTGTACTTCCACTAAAATTATATAACACTGTGAATCTTAGCTGTGGCATCCTATCTACGTAGATATTTTAGTGCAGAATGTGGCCTCTATGTCTCGCAAGTCCTCAAGTTTGTATATTTCCTGAATTACTCCAGCAAAGTTTTTGTTGGATGAATAAATGGGTACACTTATGGTTTCATACTCATGCATTCCAGAATGACTTTCATATCCAGTTGAGTGCTACTAAAATGGTCGTGTTTTGCACTTGTTTTAATATTTTCTCATTACAAGTGGTGTTATCAAAGTGGGGAGTGTGGGATGGGGAACAATTATCTTTCAGTGATCCTAATAGTTAATTAGTTAGCCAAACTAACATCATAGACTTCATCTTCAACATGATCAATAGAGGAAGTTGCCATTTATTTGTGTTATATGTGCACAGATTAAATTCCAGTGATCCAGATACTATTAATTAGGTGTGTCTAGCTAAAACATTTCTTCATCTGATTCTGATATTTAAAACTAACAAACATAAATGTTACTTTTTTCATATCCCAGTTCAATTTTATCCTTTAAGGAGTCCTTTCTGGACCAGTCTTTCTCAAATTTGCATCCCTCACCTGTCACTTTCTAGCACTGAACACCAGCTGATGTACCATAGAATTCACATGGTTGTATGTGTATTATCTCTCTCCTACTTACTAGAGTAGAATCTCCATGAGGGCAAGGACTTTTGTCTTCTTTTGTTCCCTGCTTTGTTCTCATGCCTCCAAAACTGCTGGGCACAGAGTTAACCAAGCAATAATATTTTTGAGATACATAAACTAATAATCAGATAGATACACATAAGTATATAATTTTATATTATTATCAAGATGGGGTAGAATTTTAACACATATGCCTCTGAAATCCCTTACTGTCAACACACGATATTTTTCATTTTATTTTACATTTGTGAAATAAGGCAGTTTCAAAACTGTCCTCAGAGTTGCCAAGTTTCCTTTAGCATTTCTTTTAAATCATTAGGTAATTTGTACTTTTGAGTTGTTAAACAATACTGGCCATTTCTTTAATAACACAAAAGCTCCCTCTTGAGTGTTCAATGTCTTTTAAAAAATTTACTTTAATTCCTAAATTGACAAATAATAATTGTACATATTCATGGGGTATGTATTAATGTCTTGACACATATAATGTATAGTGATTAAATCAGAGTAATTAGTATATTCATCATCTCAAACATTTATAATTTCTTTGTATTGAGAACATTCAATATCCCCCTTCTTGCTATTTTATGTCTCGGTGCAGGGCTAGCATTCAGAACAGAACAAACCCGACAATAACAAGATGTATAAAATATGGTTGCCAAATTAATATTAGAAGCAAAATGATAATTTCTCCCCAGACTGAAAAACACTAAACTGTTACACTGATTCATGAGATGAGACCTGTTCTTATAAGGAACTAATTGATAGGGTGTCTCTGACAGCTCCTCATGCACATGGTCTTTGCCCTTTCTGTAACACAGGATTTTGTCCACTATGCACAAACAAAACTAGCTGTTGTGCTTGTGTATGCACCTGTGTTATTGTTGTTGTTTGTGGTTGGTTTTAGATGAAGAGGGAAGAAATTAAGGTAGCGGTGTCATTAACATTGTGCATCTGGGTCATCATATCGCATGGGAGGTGTTTATGCATACAACTTTAACACTTGTTACATAAACAGCCACAGTAAAAGCAACCAGCCTGAATATCCACAAACGCTGGAATGGAGCTGACACAATAATTTTTTGCTTAGACCCATTCATCACAAATTAAGGAGAATTTCCCAATGGGTCGCAAAGTGTGTCAATAAGTGCTACTGATACCACAACCTTTCTCAAAGTGTCCAAATCATTCCAAAAAGTCAATGCCAATTTTATCTATTTCATATTAAGATTCGTTTATCCTTGGTTTGTTAATCTTCACCATGTGAAAGTTGTCTGGTTTTAGTTCAATGTATTATTTCTGCTTCTGCCTCCACCACCATCTCAATTTCCTTGGTGATTTGTGTGTGTAAGAGAGAGACAGAGGGAGTTTGCATATTAGCACTTCATTAGGTTAGAAAGTCTAATGCCTCTGGTCTTTCTCTAATGGATGGCATTTAAGATACATTAATACCTTAAATAGTCCTCCTACTTTGTTGGGCCAGCTAATTTTTTATTATTATTAATTATTATTATTATTATTATTATTATTATTATTGGAGACAGAGTCTTGCTCTGTCATCCAGTCTGGAGTGCAGTGGCGTGATCTCAGGTCACTGCAACCTCCGCCTCCTAGGTTCAAGAGATTCTCCTGCCTCAGTCTCTTGAGTAGCTGGAACTACAGGTGTGCACCACCATACCTGGCTAATTTTTGTATTTTTAGTAGAGACAGGGTTTCACTATGTTGATCGGGCTGGTCTCTAACTCCTGACCTCAGGCGATCCACCTGCCTCAGCCTCCCAAACTCCTGGGATTACAGGTGTGAGCTACCATGCCCGGCCTAATTTTATAATTAAAAGATGAATTCCTCAACATGTCTCACCTATGGCTTGGAAAAATTCAATTGAGTCATATCAGCTGGAGACAAAATCACCTTTGAAATTTGTTGGCAACTCCATCAGCCTTTGTGACCATAAAGAATTTTGTTTCTGGACACGTCTCGTTAGTGTTCTTTGGCAGCTGCTATGGACATAACTACTTGTGGCAGAATAGTGGCATTCCTTTGATGGCCTCTCATTTAGGTCCTTAATACAGGGTTGAAACATGTTGCCCATTTCCTGTGAAATTCAGGAGCCAAGTGTTTTCTTAATTTTCCTTAATGGGCCATTCAACTTTTCCACTATGAGGGCTACTTCATGTAACTGTGAATGACTCATTGACTATCCATGCTACTTGCCCATTCGGCATAATTTTTGCCCTGCCTTGAGTTTTCATCTCTGAATTCCAGTGTCAGAGGTTCCATATCTTGCACACAGTTTTTCACACTCTTGGTTTTACTCTGGCCAGTCACAGCTGAAGAAAATATGCAGTTTCCCTCTCTTACTGTAACTCCCTCACAATGAGAAAACAGATTTTGCTGCTTTTAAAGGTACTGTATAATCCAACGGTTCCCTGAAATCAGTCCTCTGGGAATTTGGCCTTCAGTTTTATTTTAAAATCTCAGTAAATTATCACATGGGACTCTTCACTACTTCATTTAAAGAAAATTTCACATTCACAAATGGAAGTCCTTTTCTTGACAATTGGAGATGGTGCATATTTTATGCCGGAAAGACCAGATATCTCTTTGTTCTCTTCTTGACATGCCTGTGAAAGGGTCTTAGGATAGCACTATCTCCAGTTGTCCCAGGCAATTTTAATTAGATTTTAGGCCTCCAGAAATGCACTCTCTCCATTTGTTCTTTTGGAAGTCTCTCTTTTACTGTTTTGATAGATCACATACCCAAATTGGTATTGATGAATCACTTAGTGCTTTCTTTAGTTCTTTCTCCAAAACTGTTTTTCTATTACTTAGAAACTATTTCCAATTATTGACCATATAGACAGTCATTATCTAAAACCTGGAAAAGTATGAGCTTCTGAGAAATCGGATCCCTGTGCTTAATACAGCCATCCAGATTTCCTGAAATTCAAGATACTGTACTAATCGGCCTAGTTCTTGCTTTACTTAGAACTGTCCAGTATTAGGGTTAAAAGCACAGGCCTTGCCATTAACCTCCTTACTGTTGTAAGGACACAGCTTCTGTAGCCATAGTCTTTGTGTTCTCTATGTAAATCTCTAAATTAACAAGAAGCTTTTCTTAAAGTTTTATTTTACTGGTGTAAAGTACACTTTTTAAATAACAGAAGGCCCAGCAGTTCACTAGCAGTATCTTAGTATAATGTACACATTTGCATGATTTGGCCCCTTCATGAAGGTACCAATTCTATTTTAATTGATTGAGACAAACTGAACAACCCCTTTAAACAATCCCGAGTGTGAACAACCCTATATTGCTGTTGGAAGTTCTATTTATATGATCGTAGGTACATGTTCTATTAGGCCTCAGTTACAGAACGTCATCAATAGGGCTACATAAATGTCCTGGAAGATCATAATGAGCCCTGCAACTTATCTACACAATTTGATTGTTGCTGTAACCTTGATTATCCAGGAAAAGGTACATTGTGTTTTTCTGCAAAGCGAAAGAAAATTATCTCTTATCAGTGTTCTGGTGAAAAACATAATAGAGTTAGAATTCAGCTTCTGGGAATAGCAGATTATGTAATTTGGCCAAACTTTTTACTGAGATTAAGTAGAAAATCTAGAAATAAATAAAAATAAAATTAAAAAATATAAAGATGTAATATAGGTATATGTAAGTACACATATATATCAAGTCTCAGATTATATCTATAATGTTTTATATTAAGTGCATTCAATCAAAAATAACTGGACATACAAGGAAATGCAAACACAAGACAAAGTGAGCAAAATATATACGCAGAAATACTAGCAAAAGAGATAGTAGTGTTTTAATTATGAACTTTATATTTCTTTTTATGCTAAATATTTAAGTTCCTAATTTGTATCATTCTTCTGTATATATAATATTTTTGAAGTAACAATATTATTTTTACTTCCACTATGATTACTAAAGATATTTTAAGCTTTCTTTTTGGCTCTGTTTTCCTTAGAATATGTCCTACTTTGTATATGCAATCTTTCCATAAAGTCACTCACAATAGTCTCTCTCTCTGCCACTCCTAGTATGAGACTTATGAAGACAATTCTTCAAAAACACTCTGAATGGACTTGCAGTTGTTGTGAAGCTTTCTAGAAAATCTGCAGAAACAATTCAATCATTCAGCAGAGAACTCTTTGCAAATAAAAAGACAAAATTCTGGGTTAACAAATATTGAGGGAAATAGAATTGGCCATGGTTTGTATGACATATAGTCTCATATAAAACACAATCAAGGGAATCATATGGGGCTTCTATTACAAGATGAGATTTGTGTGTGATCAGTTTCCCATTAATATTATTTCAGAAAGAATCACTTCAAAAGTCCAAGTATCTTATATGGAAAAATACATCTGCTTAGTTCAAATAATGCCAGGTGCTGACATTTTCAGCAGTCTCAATCCCAGAAAACTAGTTAATTCTTGAAAGATACAATAATAAATATGTATTAAATTTACCTTCCTTGATTGAGTAAGCCACAGCAGTTAAAAACAACCTCATGACTCTCAAAAACCTTCAAAAATTTTCCAAGTGCTAAAACAGCAAGATTCTAAATGATGCCCAAATCAATTTGTGATATTTCAAAAATTACAATAAACTGTATCTGTTCATGGAAAGAATCCTCTATTTCTGATTGAACAACCTACTCTTGACACAATTAGGTTCATTTTTTACATTGCATTTAAGTTTTAGAAAAAGATGTTTTCTTCTATTTGAGTTTTATTTATTTTATAATTATATAAAATGTTTACATTGTACTGTTTGGCCCAGTCCTTTCCTTACTTAGGGCTTTTCAATCTTATGGTTAAAAGCATGATCCAGCTGGGTGCAGTGGCTCAGACTGTAAATCCCAGCACTTTGAGAGGCCAAGGTGGGAAGATCGCTCGAGTCCAGGAGTTTGAGACCAGCCTGGACAACATAGAGAGACCTCATCTCTACAAAAAAAAAATTAGCTGGGCATGGTAGTACATGCAAAGAAATTGCATTATTTTATGTGCCCACCAGCAATGATAGTTCCAATTGTTCCATATCCCTACCAACATTTGGTATTGCTAGTCTTTTTAATTTCGGCCATGCAAATTTGTGTGTAATGGTACTTTACAGTGGCTTAAACTTATATTTCTCTGATGAATAATGACGTAAAAAATCTCATGTGCTTGTTGAAGAATCTTACGTGTCCTTCTATTAAGAGTTTACTCATACATTTTGCTCATTTTTAACATGCTTGAAAGAATTTAAAGTTGCTTTAAGGTAAATCTTCAAATCAGGTAAAGTCTTTCAATTTTGTAGGTCTTTCAAAAATTGTTTTTGCTAATCTAGGTTCTTTGTATTTCCACATAAAATTTAGAAATAGTTTGTTAATTTCTACCAAAAAAAGCCTATTAGGATTTTGATTGATTTTTAGTTAACTGAGAAAAATTGACAACCATATTTAGTCTTCCAATTCATGCATATGGTAAATATTTTCATTTAAATCTTCTTTAATGTCTCACAGCAAAGTTTTGTAGTTTGCAGTGTACATGTTTTGCATATATTTTGTTAAACTTATCCATAAGTATTTATCTATTCCTTTTTATGTTTTAAGAGGTTTTTATTCCTATTTATAAGCCACAAGGTGTTAGTCACATGTTTGAAGAAACATTTCCACCACTTTCCCTTTAGTCTCCTGCACAATCATCTGGGTAATCAATTTATTTTTCTCCTAATTCAAAAAGTAGGTTTTTGCCCCCAAGCTATTCATTCCAGTTACACGTTCAAAGTTATGGTTATGCCATTTCAAATACTCTAATTGGCTTCCTATCTTTTTCCAGTTTAACTTTAGTTTTTACTGTATAAATATTACTGTTTTACCAAAATATCGGATTCTACTTTTTCTACTCTTTTAAACAACTTTAAAGAACTCTACATTTACCAGAAAAGTCATCCCATGGGTCTCAGTACCACTTAATGCTATTTTTGACTATTGACAATTTGAATGTCAGTGAATCTTTATGCTATTGTATGGGTGATTTTCTGGATTATGCATGACTAGTTTGGAGCACTCCAGTTCTCTGTGTAAAATTCATTGAATTGCTAGGTTCTGGGAGCCTCCATTGTGCCCTGTGGTACCCTGTGCCAATGTTGACTCTGTTTCTCTGACTTAGTATGGCTGGTAGGGGTTAGTAAGTTTATGTAATAACTGCTATCTGCTGAGGCATCCTGTTTGAGCAATTTTCTCCTGAAATCTAGGATAACTTTCACTATATCACAATAATATTATTTCACAATAATAATTTCCTATTATTTTTCAGGACCTCATTTTCTGCTAATTCTTCTCAACTCTCTCTGTCAATGTATTGCCTTATTTTTGTTGTTGTTGTTGAATGGCTAAGGGTAATCAAATCTTCCCAAGAATTCTAATGGCATGGCTTCTATTACAATGTAGGTGGTTTCTGTACTCCCTAATATGTTAACTGTCATCTCTATGTGAAATGCTTCTGGAACCATTGTAAGCATAATTTCCTTCATCAGAAATGATTTCCCAGGGATTCTGCCACTACTCAAGTTTTAAGAAAATTTTCTGCCTCTTGATAAGTCCCTCCCATCCTGGCTTTCTTCTTTTAACCTTTATTTGACTTCTACAATATTTTTTCCAACCCTTTGCCATTACACAGTGGTTCTAGCTATGGGTAAGTCTTTTTGGCCTGCAAGCAAGTATATACTTCAGTAGTGGAGGCATCTCCTTCTTTAGTAAGCTCTATAAGTACATTGTCTCATTCTTGATGAGTCTAATTAATGTTATAATTTATTATCATTTTTTATCTATATTCTGAGAAAGGAGCTCTTCTCTTTCCTTTCCTCTTCTCTTCCTTTCTTTGCTTTTCTTCCTTTCTTTGCTTTTATTCTTTTCTTTTCTTTTTGTTCCTAACTGTATTCTTTCCATGTGGTTTGTACCTGTAGTCTGGTGCAAGACTTTTCTTCCTCACTCGGCAGTTTCACCTCTCTGTATCATGTGGCATCTCCTGATTAATTTCTGTATTTTCCATAGGCAGCATTTTTTTGGATGGTTGACACTGTTAAAATCCTCAGGTAATGAATCAACTGGTTGGGGTTTAAAAGGATATCATCCTTCTAGCTTCTTGTCACCTGGGTATTTAGAGAGCTATTTTCTATTCTTAACTATTTCCCCCCTTTCTATATTTGAAAACCCAGTTCTACTCTTTTTCTATCCTTTTGTCTCACATTTTAAACAAAGATGTACCTTCAGCAGCCAAGCTAATCAATATCCCCTAAATGTCAGAACAACTTGCTACTTGCCACTTTTCTTTTAACTTGTCTACCATTGAGTATGACAGAATCATTTTTTAATATCCATTTAATAATCATTTTTCCTTTATGTAACACACAAATTTAGACAGAGATATGGTGACAAGACCACAGGGCCTCTGTGAGGCTCAGTGTGCAGTCCTTCTCCCCAAAGACTCAAATTTAAATAGTCTGGAGGATGCCTAACCATTACTATGTTTTAAAGTCCCACAATGTTTTTAGCCATAAGTCTGGATGGAGGAAATTCATAATTGCAGAGCTCTGTAGATGGCAAGTCTGCTGTTGACTAGGACATATCTCTGCTAGGAGAACAGCAATGTTTCTAGCCAAGCATCAAAACAAACACACCTTATTTCTATAATGACTCCCATACTGATAAACCCCTCGGTGTGGAGCTTGATAACAATATTTAAAGAGTTTAATTGACCTCCCTAGCATGTTTTCTTTTAGTGTGCTTTGGGTTCTCAAACACGAATGGGCTTAAGGCACAGTTTAAGCTTTATAACATATGTATTCACTACACTGTTTACTCTCCAGTATTTTTAAAGTAAATGACTACACAAGTGATATAACAAAATTAAGATTAAAATGATGAGACACACCACTCCCCCATCTTGGAGAAAAACAAAGAGGTTCCCTAAGATAATTGAATAATTGTTTATTCTTCATGTGTAATGATGTAAAAATGGGTACTTCAATGCTTAGTCCCTATCAAAATCTGTTGCTTCTCTATCTTTCATAAACTAGAGTGCTGCACAGTTGGTTGAACATAATTTTTGTCAAGGCTGTCTTTTTCAAGTATCTTTATCTCTGCTTTTATATTAATGCAGTGTTTTTAAACATCTGCACCAGTGTCTTTTCTTAAAATACTTTTCTATAATTGAATTTAAAACACACACATCAGAGATTTATAGTTTTCAAAAGCCTTTACTGAGAGGTCATTTCAGGTGATAAAAGTTTAAAGAAAAAACCACAGGTACTAGAAATAATGTATTACTTCATAGAAAATGTCATTTAGAATGATGGCCTCTGCCCTTTATCCAAGGCAATACATTAAAAAAGGTAAGTTTTAACTTCCAGAATAAGTTTTTAAAAAGCTTAATATTTTATACTTCTGATTCAAGTATGTAGGAACACTTAAATTATATCTAATAGCAGAAAACCAGGACAATTCTTTAAAAGAATAAAATGCTTTCAAATGTATTATAATTGTACATAAATTGCAAAGACTCTTTTAATGCCAACCATCCATGCCCCACAGAAACCACTGACTTAGATCTCTCACTGATTATAAGATATTTTAAGGAGAAAAAAGCCAAGCAATTGAAATTCTGAGGTCTAAATATGCGATGGATAAATGCAAGACACATATGTTGGTATCCATACCCACAAGCTAAAGACTACCAGAATTCCACTTGTATTGTACAAAACTGGTCTTATTGCTTGTAATAAGAGAGACCATATAACATGGGGAACCATGATGGTATGTTCTTAAAAAGATGCTAGTAGGGATTGGTTTTAGCTTTGGGTAGATGGTTTTGGGAGGGTCAGGCATGATGGTTCAAGAAAGAAGTGCTTTGCTGTGTATTGGGTCATACCTAGATGTATAACAGGATATGTGTTAGGCTGAATAATTTCCCCTCTCCAAAGATATCTAGGTATTATTCCCTTGTTCCTGTGGATGTTACTGTATTTTTCTAAAACGAGGTCTTTGCAGATGTGATTAAGGATCTTGAGATGGAGAGATTATCCTGAATTATCCAGGTGAGGCCTTAATGTGATCATGAGTATCATGGGGGTGGAGGGAGATTTGATTGCAGACATAAAATGAGAAGGCCAGCCATGTGCGGTGGCTCATGCCTGTAATCCCCCCACTTTAGGAGGCTGAGGCAGGCGGATTACTTGAGGTCAGAAGTTTGAAACCAGCCTGGCCAACATGGTGAAACACCGTCTCTAATAAAAATACCAAAAAATTATCCGGGCATGGTGGCTCACAACTGTAGTCCCAGCTGCTTGGGAGGCTGAGGCAGTAGAATCCCTTGAACCCAAGAAGAGCAGAGGTTGTAGTGAGCCGAGATCATGCCACTGCTCTCCAGCCTGGGCAACAAGAGTGAGACTCAGACCAAAAAAAAAAAGAAAGAAAGAAAGAAAGAAAGCCATGTGAATACAGAAGCAGAGATTGGTGTGATTGAATACAGAGGCAGAGATTGGCAGCCACAAGAAGAATGGCCAGAGCCAGCAGAAGTCGTAAGAGACAAGGAAGAATTCTTCCCTAGAGCCTTTGGAGGCAACTTTGCTGATCCCTTGATTTCAGACCTCTGACCTTGAGAAGTGTGAGCGAATAAATTTATGTTGTTTGAAGCCACCAGCTTGTGGTAATTTCTTACAGCAGCCATAGGAAACTAGTGCAAGTATCTTGAAAATTTATTTATCTAGGAGGAAAGAGGAAGGAAGCAGAAGTGACAAGTGTTAGCTGGGGGAGGGGATGTTTAAACATCTTTGTGTTCTGCATAGTTCTGCATACTGTTCATGTTTTGTCTGTGCTCAGACATAATTATGAGGGGTATGTTTTTTGTCTCACTCCATCATGGTCTCAGAATGACCTTCTCTGATGTGTATTCAATAAAATTGTTTATATTCAACAGGAGAACATTAAGGTCTAACTGTTTGTTCCAGGACAGTTCCCAGCTGACAGTTCTTAAGACTATGCTTTTTTTTCTTATTACTAATTTGATAAGTGATATTGGTCCTGCTATTTAGCTCTTCTGAACATCACCATTCACTTTAGTCATTCATTCATCTCATTGAGATTGCAAAGAGGGAAACAAGTAAATATATAACATGCCAATAGAAGATAAGTGCTTTAGAGAAAATTTAGTGAGAAAGAGGCAAGAATGCGTTGGAAGGATTGCTATTTTAAAATAAGGGAGTAAGAGAAGGGCTCATTGACAAGGTAATATTAGAGAAGGAACCTGAAATAATAGGGGAAGGAAGCCAGGGGAAAGCACTGAAGGTGGAGGGAACAGTGATGCATCAGAAGATGTGTGGTGCCTTCCAGCAAGGAGGCTGGAGTGGCGACGGTAAGGAAGAGAGTAATGGGAGACGAAATCAGTGAGGACACTGGTTGCTGGGGAGGGGTGTTTGGAGGCCTCTAATAGAGAAAAAAGTCACCGGGGTGGGGTGGAACAGAAGCGTGACATAATCTAATTCACCTCTGAAAAGATCACTCTTCTTTCTCTAGAGGAAGAGAGATAATGTAGAAGAAATAATAGAATACCACCACTTTATAGCCCCTAATAAAAATAATTGATTAATCATTTCAAAACTCCTAGGTGAAAGGCTGATGGGAAATTGGATAAGTGTGTGATGTCAAAGCCTCATTACTTCTTGATCAAGTTGGGGCTAATTCAGTTTTACAATGGGTGAATCTGGCCACCATCAGTTTAACCCTGGGAGTGAAAACAGCACAGCTAACAGTGGGAAAGTGAGACGTGAGGTGCCCACTGATAGGAAGTGTAAGGTTTTTATATCGGTTTGAACCCTGGGAGTGCGCCAACAGACAACACGAGGGGGTATGGAACAACATGCTGTTTTAATGAGTGCCTGGGTACAGGCAGGCTGAGGCCTAAAATGGCGTCAGCACCAAGTGAGGACAGGACAAAGGTTTTATAGTCTCCTGTAAACAAGAAGTGTCCTAGTCTGATGTAGCTGCTACGTTGTACCCAGATGGTCTCTTTCCTGATCTTCAGGAGTTCGTGTCTTCCAGCCTGCTCTTTTCCTGCTTCTGCTATTTTGCTGGCGCACGCTGCTGACGCCAAGTGGCCTTGCGCCTTGGGGCTGGGCCTGAGAAGAGAGAAGTTACTCATCCCCTTAAGCTTTCAGGCCCCGGGAAGAATCTTACAGGAAGGAATATGCTGTATTAATATAAAACATACTTCTGAGATGTTCTTGCTCAAAGTGTTCAACCAGGATTCAAGTAAGCTTAGAGACTTGACTTCCAGTTTGCAGGAAATCCAGGGGTACAATGTCAATGACACCACAAAGAAACAATTAGACAAATTCAAAAGGTGTAACATATTATAAAGCAACCAGTCTGATCATTTCAATAGGTTATTGGCATTTATAAAAAGATGTTCTAGGTTAAAAAGGGACATGAGCCATTAAAGGCATAAAGGATCCTTTAAAAGCCTAAAGCTTCAGGCCCTAAGTGCAGATATTCTGATTCAGTAACAATCAAATGAGTTGCTGAAAGAGAGTGCCTTTGGTCTCCTCTTTGAAAAACACTGGAAGGTATATCTAAATTGGAACTCATGCTCTGGCTATTTCTCACAGAAACTCTTGGGTCCGTACAAGGGGCGGAAGGCCTGTGGTTCATGAGCTCTGTATTTCTCATAATCTTCCATTCCAGCTTCCCATCAGAACCACCTGTGGGATTTTTCAAATACAATAATGTCTGGGCCTCTCTCAAGACCATTTAAATTTGAGCCTCTGGGAAGAACAAATGGGCATTGGTTTTCTTAAATAAAAAAAAAACTAAAAAATCTTCTTTAGTGATTCTAACTGTGGCTGGATTTGAAAACCAACTAAAGTTTCTTTAAAATTTTAGGCCATGCAATGTATATTCTAATGATAAGAAGCTAAACCTGAATTTTAATGGGAATTCATAGAATTATACCAGTTATACCATTCCAACAAATATGGCTTACATTTTAAAATGCTGTATTTGATTTTTAAAGAAAAAACAAGACTTTTTTTTAAAGCTGTGATTAGAATAATCAGGGAATAAAAAAAGAGGGTAAAATTAAACTTTACATGTCTGCTGATGTAGAACTAACTAGTACCAACAGTATTTCATCTTTTCACAAAAGGAGATTGTGTAGGTTGCCCCAACCCCTGCAGAGCCTTGGCCTTGACAGATTTGCTTCATAGTGGGGACAGTACAAAGCCAGCAACACTGTTTTGTCCTTTCCCAGGATTAATTACAATTTAAAGGAATAGCATGTATAGAAAGAAAAACTTGATTTGTAGTGACAATTATAGGATAATGGGGTAGGAAAGTTATTAAAAACTAAGACATTAAGAGGGAAAATCTGAGCTATGAGTGTCAATTTGGGTCTAGTAGTAGAATGAAGAACATAAGTGGGGCTCAAGGAAGGAAAGGAAAACTGGCATCTGCTAGCAAGGAAAGTCAAAACCATCTTTATTTTGAAATGACTGCACTCTTCTACACACCAGAACAATATGCAATCGTCCTTATAATAAAACTCTAAAGGAGGGAGAACAACAGGCATTTCCTGATAAGGCCATGGTCTATGTAATCTTCTCCAGAAAACCAGAGGCAACATTGGTTTGATCATAGCTCATGCTGCTTAGTTTTTGGAGAGACGATGTAGCACAGAGGAAGGAAACAAGGATTTCAAATTAGACCAATTGTGTTCAAGTCTTGGCTTTGCTGTTGACTCTCCAGTGGCCTTGAGTATGTTACTTAATTTTTGCCTTTTCCATTTGTCAGATGAAATTAACAAAGTCTAAATCTCCCCATTAAATACAAGATTGAGATTGAAGTCTCAGTTTTGTAAGCTATAAACTTTGTGTAGTGGTTATCACAGCTATCTACTAGGATATTTCAGTAGCTTCTGGACTTCCAGAAAAAGGAAGGATAAAGGTCCAGTAGTGATGTTCGATATAGATGTATTGAATGTACAAAGTATGAATGATTGAATATGCAGAGCAAAGAGGAAGGAAAGAAGAAAGGGAGGGAGGGAGGGAAGGAAAGAAGGAAGGAAGGCAGGCATTTTAAAGCATTGTAAATATTTTATTCAAACAAAGAATTATTTATCATGAGTTAATGAGCTCTTTGCCATGCACAATGCTGGGTACTATCATTGAAAAGGAGACATGGAACAAAAGGACTCCTAAAAACCTTACTGAGCACCCACTCAAATCTCAGTTTAATATAAGAGGAAACTTAATAAGTTAGTTTTCTGTTGACATACTATGAGATTTTTAGGTCATTTTAATATCTCTCAATAAGCATAGTGGAATTAAAATTTGCAAAGATGAGGCCATGATACTAAGGCATCAACTTGTGTCTACTTTTCCTTTTGATTAGGATTGTATGGACTCATCCATCTCAGAAAACAAAAGATAAGTGGTCAGAGATTATACACCATGAATTTCCACAAACCTGATTTTAAAAATCTCCAGAAAACATAATTAAACTCATATAATACCCACCTTCTGCCAGAAGAAAAGCACATATATTATTGCTCCTAGAAAAGAAATATTCAAGCAAGCTCAAGAGTAGAATGTACGATCAGACAATTTAGAAAATCTGAGGGACAATCCAGCTGAGGTATTAACAGACATACCCTCTGCTTTCATCTGGTATGAAGTACTTTCTCTTTCCTGAGGTCCTTCCTCTATGATACTAACTCTCTCATGACCTATGCGTTAGATATCTTCCAGGCACACTACTCTGTAACAAGGACCTTTTTGAACTTCAATAACTAGACCTCTTTATGAGGTGCAAAGATGCCCCATGTTATATTAAACTCAATTCTATAAGTAATAATAGGGTCATGCTATGAAGTTTTGGGATATTTAAACTGATTGACTCATAAAGCTTTGCTTTGGTCTAGCAGGCAGGTTATTAATAGTAGGAAGAACACAGGATAAGGAATCAGAAAGCCTAAATTTAGGTGGTTGTGTCTTCTGCTGATTAATAATATAATTGGTATAAGCAAGTACCTCTTCTGTATCTCAGCTTTCTCCCCTATCAATCAGTGGAATGTGTTACTGTCACCCCTACTCACATCACAGAGTTACCATGATACAAATAATGAAAATATGTCGGTAATACATCTTACTATAAGAATGATTAATTCCTTATTATTTATAAGGATTTTACATGTGATCTATTTTCTCAGTTTCCATCAGTCCTCTAAATTTCTTGGTAAAAGCACGAGAATTGTCCCTGGTGTGCAAAGAATCATGAGACTACACTGAGCCCAGTGTTATCCCTCCTATTCACCACTGGTTTAAAGCCATCAAGATGAATCATGCCATGTGGTGCCTGTAGATTGCATTCCAATTATTGAAGGATTTCCGTTTAACTTCACTTTCCTCAGTCCATTTCATACATCTTGAAGCTTATTATTCAACTACTATGTTATTTCCCAATTTGTCTATTTGCTACATTTCAATGGCCTTGTCTAGATCTCATAGTCCCTTTCACTCATTGCTTCCGTTGTTATATCTACATAGGATATTTTGTGTAGATTCATAAAAATGTTAAAATATATGTATACTCACTCAATTACTGATTTAGCCCTAATTGCCAGACACTTAATAGAATTTGGTGGGGTCACTTCTGGCTTTCATAAAAACTTGGGCACTTTTCAACTACTCCCTCTGGATCTTGGTTTCCCCTTTGTAAAAGATGAGAAAAATGAAAAGGAAAAGATATCGCACAATAGTTATATTTATAAAATAGTAAAGCTGATTGTAAAAGTGACAGAAGAAAATATCGCAGCATTGATTCTACAAAGACTCCTTTGATTAACAGCAATGCAAATCCTAAACCAGTCTTGTAAATGTACTGAAAAAAAGTCATTAAATTTCAGTAATATTCACTCTCTCCCTGGTCTTAAACACTGTTAGTAGAATTATAGATTGGTTAACTCTTTTAGAAGCTAATTTGGCAGTATATATCAAAATTACAACTGTGTTTTGCTTATGACCTAGTAATTCTACTTTACAGGTACCCAAAGATGTATATATAAAAGTGTTCTTTGTATCATTTATTGAATTAGAAAAAGGTAATGGGCAATACATATTCACTGGTAAACAAGTGAAAACATTTTATTGAATATGTTGGAAGTATGAATATATTGACGTGAAAAGATCTTCAAGACTATTAAGTTACCAAAGCAAGTCTCTTAATATGTACAATGTAATCTTATTTATGCTGTATATAATTATGTACACACACATGCGTACTAGATGATTAGTAGCACACAGAATCATTGACAGTGGTTGCTTCAAGGATAGGAAAAATGTGAGCAGATAAAAAAAGATTTTTATGTTTTGTTCTAATCACTTCTCTATATTTTGAATCAGGTATAATGAGAGAGTATCCCTATATTATATATGTGATAAAAACCTAATATTTTTACAATAAGTATTTCACCTTTCTGGAATATGACAAGGACAGAAAAAGAGATACAATATTTTTAATTCCATGATTTCTTTCTGTGCACTTTGATTTATTTTAGTTTCTGAGTACACAATACAAAATGTATAACTGGCTGTATGTAGAACCATAATCCAAATGTCTCAGGCATACTCTTATTTGTTTCATTCAATAAATATTTTTGAAGTGAACATATAAATAAAGGAATTAAGAAGTGAATTGTAAATATCAGTAACACCAAGTGCCTACTAGCTTACTCAAATATCCAAATTCTTACAAAGTTCATCCACAAGCTCAGCCCCCAAAATTTCTTGGATTCTCTAAGAGACAGAATAGGACTTTGACCACCTCTATCGCTCCAGGCTTCTTCACTTTGTGTATCTTTGGTGAAGTCTCATTTATTCTCATTGAGTTTGTCCCACTTCCCATAGTTGTGGCTGTTTGGGAGAACACAAGGGGTAGAAAGTGCCTAGCACAGTGACCTCCTGTGCTGTCCAGGCCCTGCCGAGCAGCCACAGCCTGGTGGCTCCTCAACAGTGCCTCTGCCTCTCCTGAGCTACCAGCCACATGGAGGCTGACAACTTCAAACAGCTGATTTCTGCCCTGCCCATAGGCTGCCTGTGCCCTTGGCTCCGCCACCTTCCTCTAGATTTCCAGGATGTACTTGACTTGACCTTCTAAAGCTCTTAAGGGTGTGAGGCATTTGTTTCTCATCTGCCACTGCTGGAGGTTCCTCTCTACCTACTTCTGGACCCTAGAGCTTTCCAGACACTCAGGAAATTCATTCTCTTCTTGTACCCAGTTGTTAAGATAAAATAAACCTGAGCTCCTTTTGAGTTTTCTAGTTAAAGCCTCACTTACCCTAGCATCATAACATTATCCTTCTAAATCCTAGCAATCCATGATTCCATTGTGATGATGGCTAAACCAATTCTTGAGGGATCAAGGAAAACTAAGATGAATTTTGCAGATTTCAATTAACCTCAGGTTTATGATTACAGTCTTTCTTAGGACAATTTTTTTTTTCTGTTCTTACATTGTAGCATTGCCAGATGATGATGAGGTTTATGATGATGATAATGGTGGTGATGGTGGTGGTAAAGCTGACCCCTAGTGCCTGTTGAGCCTTTCCATGGCCCCACCTCTGTGCTCCCACTTCAAACATATAATTTCATTAATCCCCATAACAACCTGCTCAGATCAGTATTGTCAATGGTCCCACCTTACTCTTGAGAAACTAAGAATAAGAGATTTAAACAACTTGGCAAAGTGGTTTGATGCCAGAGCCTGCACCCTCAACCACCACTCTGTCCATATTAAGAAGGCTTTAGCTTAAAAGGGAGAATATAAATGAGAACGGATTTGGTACTTTAACATTTTTAAGAACAAAGCCATCAAATAGTGAAGGAAGTCATATAATGGTTCGTTTGTGCCATGCCAACATTTGTAAACAAATTGTACTTCAGTGCAGAAAAGTACATTCACATGACTTCTTTGAATCAAAAGAGGCTATTAAATTTTTTTTTTTTTCAGTGAAAAGGAAGAGCAGAAAGTAGAGCAAGCAGAAAACATGTTAAAAAATTTTCAGTGAGCCTGGAAAAAGTAGGTAGTGACACTTTCTGACTCTGAGAAAATATTAAGAAAGGAAATCAATATGCTTCTGTTGAAAGAGTCACAACCTTGGAGGCTCACCAAATGCAAGCAGTATGCCATCTTCCACCAGGCCTTGGTGAGGGATTCATTAT
This sequence comes from Pan troglodytes, assembly GCF_028858775.2. NCBI lineage: Eukaryota > Metazoa > Chordata > Mammalia > Primates > Hominidae > Pan > Pan troglodytes. Next base: position 85,396,016 of record NC_072413.2, read on the forward strand.
CTAGCTGGGAAGCATCATTAATGTTAACTGAGGGAGATCTCAGAAACAGACAAGCTTGGGCAGTTCACATCCTCCTAATATTTCAGGTACTTATTTACCTTTTCCTTTATCGAGTCAGGCCTATAATGGAAACTTCCCAGGCACTCATCTCTGAGTAACTCTTTGAACTTAGAACGCTGCAGAGAAATGGCTTTGATTGCAGTTTCACAATGACCAACATGAGCACCAATTAATCAGTTGGCTTGAAAAGAAAATTGGAACAGGTAGAGCTTGAGACTGGCTTACAGACCCTGGAGTTGGAATCATTATTCTGAAATAATCTCCTGCAGTTATAAACGAGTACAGATTTTTTTCCTCCACCAAACAGAATGCTAAGATAATAATGCTTATTTATCTATTTAATGGAGATGTTGAAAGGTTTATTTAGTTGCTGTTTATAAAGTGTTTGGGAAATGAAAACTGCTACGTAAGTGCTAAATATGATTATTATCCAACCTAGCACTTTTATGTGAACATTCTGTTCTGCTTCCTTCTCTAAGAAGTCTATTTCAGGGAGGCTTACCACCTCCACACAGGGCTTTCAGGAAGGCTTCCATGCTGAGAGTCTCTTGAGAAGCCAGAGTCCCTGATTGCTCTAGACGAGATAAAAATTAAGCCACAGATATAATTCACAGATAAGTGAAAGCATTCTCACAATGCTTCATAATTCATAACAGGGGTCTCATTAATCAGAAAAGTATCAGTGGAAAATCAATGGAAAAGTCAAACAGAAAAATGAGTAATATCATGGGAGATAGGAATCTGTGAGAATAATAATACAGCCCACATTAGCCATGTCATTGAACCACAGAAGGTAGGTTCCTCCTAGAAAGAAACATGAAAAATTAAAGTCATTTGGGCTTGGAACTCTCCACCCAAAGATTTTCACTCTTTAATTATTAAGAGGCTTCATAATGACACTTATTATCCTCACTCATGCTTATTGCAACCTTTCTGTGAGCTACAAAATAATTTCAGAAGCTAGAACACATTTCTAAGGCATGGGATCATGTAATTAAAGAGAATCTCCTTTGTTGGGAAATACTTTCGGGTTAGATATACAACCATGGGTTGAGTTCTGAAATCAAGTTTTTTTACCTCTTTGAATAAAGAGCATCATAAGAATTCCTTATGACGGTACGCCCCTCAAATGTCTGCAGTGAAAATAAATTACTGAACATTGTGAGGAATCTAACGAGAAGAAATAGAAGAAATTCAGTAATAGAAAGATTTTATTAACCTGAGGAAGTATTTCTCACAATGCCTTTGAATAAGATAGAAACTATCCCACAAAATGTTGAAGTTTTATCCTTTGAACTGAATGCCCTGGAAATTATATTCATTGGAACAATAATGAGACAGTGGAAGAGTGATCCAATTGGTCTTCCTTAACTCCTATTTCTACAAGTTAGTTAGAAAGTCTGGGAAAAAAAAAAAGCCAGTGCTCCTGTTGCAATTAACATCAGCTGCCTGCAATCAAGCTCAAGCAGCTTGCAGGTGTTTTAGGGACTTTACTTGAAAATTTTTGACATTTCAGCACAGCATGTCAAACCAGGCCGTGGGTTGAAGGAGATCAAAATGAAACAGAGAGTAAACTCTTAGCAGTTGGCTAATATTGCATTCAATTAAACAAATGACAAATGTTCATTAGAAAATCTGGGGGTGGGGAGATATACACAAAAAAATAGAAATAACCATCATAATTTTGAAAGAATTTTAGTTGATTTATCTGGGTGGATGTGCATGCGTGTTGGTGTGTGAGAGGGTGTGATGTCTAACAAGGTTTCCAATAACATTGTTTAAAGTTGTTTTGAAAAAATATATATCATTCCATTATCATTGGCCTTAAAGGTATCTGTGTTTATGGCAGTGGCTTTATATTCTGCAACTAAATGCACTTGGGCAAGATTTATGACATAAACATAATGAGCATTTCAGTATAAAAGTTAAGTGGGCACAAAATTTTCAGAAGGCATTAATTAGAAACAGCTACAATGGCAAAAGGAAGACTGAAGCCAAGGTATTTGCCTTGGCCAGTTTCTAATAGCTCTCCAGAGTTCTTGTTATAAAAAAAAAAAATAAGGCATGGTTGAAGATGAAAGCATTTCCACTTCCAGATCTTCATTCAATCTTTACATCATTTACAACAGAAATGTCCACTTTCTTGATGAATATGGACTACCTAGAATCAGCATAATGTTAAGTCTTTGGTGGCCTAAAATTCCTTTCCTCAACAATCAAAAGATATTAGTCTTCCCAAGAAACTTTGGATACTTACTAGATTTCCTGCTAGTTGTTCAATATTAAGAAAAATTATTCAAAATTTGGAAATAGGTGAAAGGATGGCTGCAGGTCTTTTAATATCATACAGGAATATTCTTTAATAACACATTCAAATAATTATTTAGAGGCTTTGTTTTCTAATTTGCTTTCTACTATAGATTAGACAGTCTAGAATCTGTCACATTTCATGTTCATTTAGAGATTTTTGTCTGCAGAGATGCAAATAATTTAGGCAGGTAGAGAAGATAATCCCAAATGGTATTGTTTCATTGCCTGGTAGGACATTAACCAATTTTGCCTTTATTTTAGCAAACACTTTCAGTATGCTTTTCCTGATGGGCTATATATACTTTGCTTCTCAAGGATTTTTTGAATCAGCTTTCTCATACTGCTGTTTCACTCAATAAGTTAAATTTTTGCATATATGTATTGAATATTTATATAAGATTCCTATTTTTCACTTTTTAGAAATTATACATGGACATTTTTGGAGGATTTCCCAGTGACATGCCCACCAATAGATTCAACTGCCAGGGCCAATCAAAGCTGATTTTCTGAGAAATGCACCTATGGGCTGTTTAAACCTAGGGAGGTCTTCTTTGGGTCCTAGGAGTAAATCCCAAGCAATGCTAGGGCTTTACCCTTTACTGATTCTTAATTTTGCTGTTGCCTCCCCCTTCCTCCTTCTAATTCTGTGGGGTTTTCTTTGTTAGTTTGTTTAGTTTAATTTTGTTTTGGCTTTTGGTAAGGTCTGTTAGTCTGTCCATACAGACATACATGAGTTTGTTACTCATTTTCATTTGTTTACCTGTCTATCTGTGAACTGAAAGCAAATTTAAAGAATAGTTTCATAACCACTAGAAAGTGAAACTTTTCTTTGCAACCTGAACCGATGGGTTTTGTTCTCTATAATTAACGTGACCTCCTGCTGAAGTTGCACGGTGGAAGCTCCTCCCTTTCTGTGCATCTGAGTGTCTGTCACAGAACTAACACCATACCCCCTCTTGTGTAAATGTGAAATATTTCCTTACCTCTGAAGAGCACTAATAAATTTAATTATAAATTCTCTCCAAATAAAGGATATCTGCTCTGATTTAAGTGTTAGCATTAATTAATATTTCCAGAATCCCAAGAAAATAAGAAAACTGAAGTTATAATACCTTAAATTTGCCAGACTTGAAATAATCTTTTTTTCATAGAAAATAAAAGCTCAGAAGCGTTTCCATAAGAATTTGGTCCATCTAATCAAGCTGACTCTTTAAACTGGTTTTTAATATTGGTTTAAAAATAGCTAAAAATGTGGCACATAATGCGAGTATACATTTCATTTCTTAATAATTTTTTGAAAAATGTTGTAACATTATAAGATTGTGTAATTTTTCCATGAAAAGACAATAATTATAAATGTCTTAAAGTTCTTATACTTATTGAGTTCTCAGATAAGCTGATAGTCTTTCTGTAAAATATTTAAATTAACAAAATGTAAAATGATATGTTTAATTAAGTTATCGTCCTGACATTTTTACATCAACATCACATGTGTTCTAAACTGTATCTAATTAAATATTATTTGCAAAAAACCCTTAGTTAACTTGAACCCTTTATATAATGTGAAATTGAGTTGGTAAATAGTCTTTGGACATCTGAATAACTTTTTAAGTGAGATAGAATACTGAAAGAGAGATCTGGAGAGCTTCTAAATAAGACAGAGTAATACAACAGTGTATATAATTCATGGGTTGTATTTTTGCTTTTCAAGAGATAAAGAGAGTAGTTTTGTCATATATTAAGAATCAGATTGTTCCAATATGAAATTATTATAAAGAACTAAATGAGTTTTTATATCAAGTTACAAAAGTTTTGAAAACAGTGAATCTTATTTGTGTTTGTTTCTAACAATTGGAAATTATCATAAGAAATATAAAATATGTCAAAATGTTGCAAATTTGACTCATTTTGATTAGTTTTTTATAGTTTATCATTCCTTTACTGCCAAATATTTTATTAATGCAAATTAGAATTTTTTCTCTATGTTAAAATGACGAATGGTCTGGAAGTATTTAGTAATCTCTAAGAGATAGTAAAAGATTAGTGTTTACATTCTATATCGCCCACGCAGATAGCAGATTCTCTATCTCACTAGATTGCTGTGAGATGTGCTATGTGCAGAATTTTATGTCCATGATTTAAAAGATGAAAAAAAGAGAAGGACTTAATTTCTTCACTTCTGAAAGAGCTAAGTTTCCTTCTAATTGTTTTACATTCTAAGTTTATTTCAAATATTGCAGTGTTACTTTGATGAGTTGGTAATCTAGCTAATAGTCTCCAGACCTATGCCTCTATCTTCATCAAGAGACCAAATACCTTTTGATAAATCTTTTGATTTTGCCTTATCAAGATCAAACTCCATATTTATGAAATGTGTATGTGTGTTAAATATCTTTTACATGTAAAACTATATTTCAGTAGGTACTCAAAAAAATTCTTCTTTTACATTATATCAAGAGAGATGTTAGAACTAACTTGGTTTGCTTAATTAATATGTCCCCTGTTTCTTAGCTGTTCCAACAAGTATAGGAGCTGCATGCTAAGAGTTTATCAAATCAAAGGAAAAGCTCAGCCTACTCCAAACTAATTCTGTGTAGGTAAAATACAGCAAGTACAAATATTTTAGAGATTATAAATGTCATAGATTTGTCATGCCCTTGCTGGCCTTGGCATGTTTTTACCCTCAGAGGAAACATTGATCTGAATCTTATAACCCAGTAGAGAATTTCGCTCTCCTCTGTTCTCATATTGTTGATTACCATAATAAACTAACCACATCCATTTGGGCTTGATGATTGAAGGTTTTGTTATAAGCCACAGGCTAGAAATCAAGCTTTTAACAAAGAAGAATAGTCTACATGCTTCAGTTAAAAGAACTCTATAAGGTGCTTTTGACTATTGATATTTTGACAAATAATCTCATGGGAACAGTCTTTCAAGCTTGAGCTAGAATCATTTAGGTAACTCTGAGATAGTCCAAAGGGATGGAGTCAAGATTTCCAGGACCCATTTTCATTCAGAAGCAGACGACCTCATGGAAGCTTACTGCTAACCTCAAACCCAAAAGATCAAAATTTAACTTACATAGTCAAGAATGGAATGGATGAGAGAAATCTAATTGTGCTTATTTTTTTTTAGAATGTTCACGGTATTAGCTCTGTGTTCAACTGTCATATTTAAAAGAAAAAGTTGTTTCTTCTCACTCGAATATCTCTCTAATCCTTATTTTGTGAATGGTATCTTATTCACTCAGACCGTGAATTTATGTATTTATATCTATGTTTTAAATTTATTCTTAAATACATATTATTTATATATTCATATATATTAATTTATATACATATTACATATATATGTAAATTCATATGTATGTATTCCGAGTCTGTGTATTTTCTTGGAAATGTACTTATTTGCAAGAATTTGATCTCCTTTTAACCAGGATATAATTGGACAAATTGATGCTGCAATTGAGGCTATACTTGAAGTAACATATTGGAGAATAAATCTCATGGTAATTAGATATGACAAACACATCATTAAGGAATATGGATTGTATTTCATATGTGGAACTGATGCTCACAAAACCTTCCCCAGAAACAGGAACAATATCTACTCTGTCTTAAAAGGTCTCAGCTTTTATGGACAAGCAGAACCTAATCTGATTTGGCAAACTCTGAGGAGAAAGGAATTCTTCCAAATTTATAGGAAATGCAGGTGCAACCCATAGATATGAATGTTTCCGGTTTGCATTTGGTTTCCCAACCTTGGAATAGAAAATCCAATAGAAGCAATATTTTTAAAAAATCCTCAAGGACAATAGATGTTATTGAAAATGCAATCTGAGATTCCTTATGAATTTTCCAGTCCAACTTAATTCTCTGGACTCCGTTCTTGCTCCACCCTGTGAGCCTCTGGATTTGCTGACCATTAGCAAGGAGGTTAATATGGTTAGTTAACACCTCTTGCTGCACATCTGTAACTTAATTCATCAAAACCAGAATAAGAGCAGCATTTTTTGTCAATAAAAATAACCTTTCAAGGTTATTCATGATCCCTGGAAGAACTATTTAAGAAACTTATGCCCAACTTGAAAAAAAGGCAAAAGAATGACAACATGTTCTTTTAGTGTCAAATTTTAACACTGGCACTTCCAAGCAATGCTTAATTCTCTAGGGGACTTACCTTTATCTAGTTTGCTTTTCACCATTGATTAGAGCCTAGAGTCCAGGAGGTTACATGTTAACTCATAGTTTTCTTCCTACAGAGATACAAGTAATATCTGTGCTATAGAGAAGAAAACTCCAAACACTAAACACTATAAGACTTAACCAGTTTTGTCCTTAACTTAGTCAACTATTTCAGTATGCTTTACCTGAGCGTGTTTATAAACCTTTGGTCCTCAAAAGCTTATTGGATCAGCCATTCTTCCGGTTCTATCATTAATGAGTTAGATTTTGATATATGTTCATTCTATATGGATTTCATGGGAATAATTTTATATGAGAACCATTCTATGTATATGTGGGCCATGCTTTTTTACTTTATAATACTTTGATATCATCTGCCAATTGTTACTGGAGAAAAAAAAGAGCTTAAGTAAGCCTCATTTCTCAGAATAATTCATCTAAACTTCTTATCTCTTGAAGATATATACAAGCTTTTTGGTTCTAGATTATCTTAAAAAATTTAGTAGCACTACAAATAACTCCTTTAAGATGATTTAAAATCATAGTTTATCTCCAATGTCCTGATTATGTCCTTTAATTCACTAAAATATTCACATACTTCTTCTGTGTAAAAATGGAATAGGAATAGGATAAAGAAATGAGTGCAAATCATTGTCTAAGATGTTATATCAATGTAATTATTACAAGAGAGCTGATTCAAGAGTTTTTAATGGGTACTGGGATTTATTCAATAAAGTTTATTACTCAGTCCAAAACTCTTACAAAGATAAAATGTCAAGTTTCCATCTCCCCTAGAAGGAGTGATGATGACTTCAATGGCCTAAGTGAGATAAATCTTTCATTTAGCTTACGTTTTGGGGGCTTTCCTGACCCACAATTTATTTTCCCTCGTGTCCAACTCACACATTTATAAGAAAGGAACTCAGGTTGATGTATGTCAGAAGGACTATTTTAATCCAGTTCAGATTTGAAAGAAAGCATTTTCTAACAACAAGCAAAGAAAGAACAAAGCACAAGTCCATTTTATTCCACTACTATTCAGCAAAAACAGCAGGAGGCATCATAGAGCGGACTGGCTTGGCTAGCATACATTTGGCTTCATAATGGTTTCTGAACGTATTCATGAATAAATATGATTGAAAGAAAACCTTGCTTGACTTAGAACCAGATGTTAATACTTGATATAGACTCAGCGATGGATCTAAAATTTTTATATATTTACCTTTATATTTCTAGTTTTAAGTAACTCTCATATCAACTCCTTTAATCATACATTTGAAAAGAATAAAAGCAACAGTAGATAAAGAAGGACTCCAGGGAGAGTAGCCTATGTGTGATAGTTGGGCAACGGATTCCTGCAGACACTAAATCAGACATCCCAGATTTAGTAAAGTGGCCTTCGTGAATTGGCAATCATCTGTCTCATCACAGCAGAATCCTGACCAAGGAGAGGTCATGGCTAACCTCTAGACATGCTGGAATTTCTTACAGTTGAGGAAATAAGGCTCACTCGCATTGTTTCCTGCAGCTGGTCCTTTCCTAACCACTTACCCAGAGCTTCAAATACGAATTCTTTCAGGGGCCATACGACATAAACATGTAGAACACTCAGCTACAAGGCAAAAGGAAGGTGACTGCATGTCAAGCCTGCAGGTTTTATATTCAAACATAAAATCATTAACCAGCGGCAGGTTAAATTTGGCTCTCATCCACCCCTTCCTGAGGCCTGACCTTGGATTGAAGAGCTTAATTTTCTGATTAGTAAAGTATGAGTAAGAACTAAGTTACCAAGCAGGTCAATAAGACATCCCTAATTAATCAATGCATAATTGAGCATTTATTGCAAAATGGAGACCATACAACAATGCAGAAAATAATTAACATTTGTCTCAAGCTTAATAGGTTATAGAACATTGTGTGCATTATCACATTTAATGTAATACAATAGCATTATTTTACTTTACTGCTGTTGTACTGTTTTTCACTATTTCTACTAATACTGGAACTTCTGCTACTACTAATCCATTGCTATGATTATGACTATAACCACAGAAAGTGCCCTATTTTCATACCACGTTAAAATCCCTAAATATGTCAGACAATGGAAATGACAGTTATACGAAGGAAATAAATTTATTCAAGATGCACATATACGATGGACCTGCAACATGATGCACTTTGTTGATGTAATCATTGAAGCTATTTATCCACCACTTATATATAGTTATTAATTCTGTCATTTTACTTCAACTTAGACTCACATCTGCACACTTTGTGTGTCCAATTGAGACTAAATGTCAGCCTTTCAGCCTACCTACTTCTCTTCCTTGTGTCTAGTTCCATTAGGTTTGAGACTGAGTCTTATTTTCATGTTATCATTTTCTTATTTCAAAACATATTGTTAAATGCCAAACAAAATATTCACATAATTTTACAAACCCTACTGTCTTAGTCAGCTTGGGTTGCCGTAACAAATACCATAGACCAGGTGGCTTAAACCACAGACATTTATTTCTCATAGTTCTGGAGGCTGGAATGTCCAAAAGCAAGGTGCCAGAAGATTCAGTGTCTGAAAAGGGCCCTCTTCCTGGTTTACAGATGATAGTCTTTTCAAGATGTCCTCACAAGAAGAAAGAAAGGTAAGATTTTTTGTATCTCATCTTATAAGGGCACACATTCTGTCTTGAAAGCTCCACTCTCATGATTAATCACCTCCCAAAGGCCCCACCTCCAAATACCATCATCTTGCAGATTAGGGATTTAACATATGAATTTTTCAGGGGACACAAACATTCAGTCCACAGCACCTACTGTAAAAAAAAGATGGTGAAATGCCCCAATTGAAGACCTGAATCGCAGGCAGTGTCACTGGAGAATAGCTTCAAATATTTATTGGTCTTCTGGTGTAAGAAAGTCAGATATGTGTTTCAGAAAACGTGTTCAGAGGTCCCCATGTATTATGTACAAAAGCGCAAATTATTTGAAAGTCAAATATATAAAAATCAGAGATTATCTCATTTGAAGATAACGAAATAGGCTCAGAAAGGTGGGGTTGGTTTGTAATCACATCTGGACTGGGATTTCCTGGAGCATTTTTGTTTTAATGTGACAACTGATATTGAATTGTCGATTTTTAATTTTGTCAAAAAAGTACTATGATACACATATAGTCATATACGCATACATATATAATACATATATAACACATACATATATAATCATACACATATACACATACATATAATCATACACACACATATATATAATATGGTAATCATGCACACATATACACATACATATATAATATGGATGATATGAACATTAAATCATTATTATATATTTATATAACAATATGTATTATATAACAATACATATTATATACATATATAATACAGCTCTGCCGTCACCCAAATCTCATGTTAAATTGTAATTCCCAAAGTTGGAGGTGGGCCTGGTGGGAGGTGATTGGATTGTGGGGCTGGTTTCTAATGGTTTTTCACCATCCGCCTAGTGCATTCTAGTGATTAAATTCTCACAAGATCTGGTTGTTCAAACATCCTCCTTTGCTGTCTCTTCCTCCTGCTCCAGCCACGTAGGACATGCTGGCTCCACCCTCCCCTTCTGCCATGACTGTAAGTTTCCTGAGGCCTCCCGGAGCCATGCTTCCTGTATAGCTTTCACAACCATAAGCCAATTAAACCCTTTTTCTTTGTAAGTTACCCAGTCTTGGTAGTTTTTTTATAGCAATGTTTATAGCAATGTCAGAACAGGCTAATACAATATACAAACAAAATTACTATCCTTTCATAAAAGAAAGGGTGTTTTAACTCCATAACCATAAGGAATGGTACTATTCAGAGAAAAATGTAACTTATAAACAAGAACACATTTGCAGTGAATTGAATTGGGTCTCAAAGATATATGTCCAAGTCTTAACCCCCAGAATCTCAGAAGGGGACCTTATTTGACATAAGAGTCTTTACAGATATAATATAGGTAAGGATCTTGAGATGAGATCACCGTAGATTAGTGTGAGGGCCCTAAATCCAATGATAGGGTCCTAATAGGAAACAGAAATGGGAAGACACTGGGAAGAAGGCCATGAGAAGACAAGGCAGAGACCAGAGTAATGCAGCCACAAACCAGGGACTCCCGGAGCCACTAGCAGCTGGCAGAGGCAGGAAAGGATTGTCCTTTTGAGCCTTCAGGAGGAGTACCGCCCTGCCAGTTCCTTGATTTCGGACTTCTGGTCCCCAGAACTTTGAGAGAATAATTTTTCTGTTGTTTTAAGCCACCCAGTTTGTAGTAATTTGTTGCAGTAGCCCTGGGATAGTAATGCAATATTCAACTGCAAAACACACACGCACCCACACACACACACACGTTATCATTCCCCTTTTTCTAATTCTGTCATAGTCCTCTATCTTGTCTAGTGTTGATAGCTATTCTTGTATCTAGGTTTGTTGATTCTGAACCCTGTAACCTTCCATATTCCACATTTCAATATATAGTTCAGTAAAGGAGAAAAAAAAAAAGGCTTACAAGTTACACAGTTTTGTGGACATTTTTAGGCTAATTGCACGTGCATAAAGGTGAAAACTCCAAAAACTCTATCTTACGAAATGCTTGGGAGGACAGAAGCTGAGCATGCATTCATTGGTGAACCTCAGGCTGTGTGTGGGTGTGGGAGAAAGAACAGCTTTTCCTTGTTTTCAGAGATGATCTTTTTCAGTAACTGTTGTAAATAACTTTATGACAGTTTTAGAACCTTGTTAAGTTAAATGCATTGGTAAAACTTACAATGGAGTAAACTTACATTATGTAACTTCAAGCCTTGTAACAGGACACAGCTGTATCAGGAAGCAGCTATGAATTTGGTCCCGTTATGAGAGCTGAGGGACTATTCGACATAGATTGAGAGTAACAGGAGACATGGTTTGGAAGGGCAGTGAGCTGGGGTTAACAGAGGTAGTACTGCAACTCTGCAAGTCACTTCTAATTGGAAAAAGAAAACTACTGGGAGGAATCTTGCTAGCATATACACTAATTTATTTTGAGCTTTCTCTCTCTCTTCCTTTTTCTATCTCCTCTCCTTTTCTCCATCTCTCTGTCCTTCAGATATCTCTTTGGTTACTTCTTCAATTGAAAGATTTGGGAAGCTGTATTTCTGATGATGTCACAAAGAAAGCCACTTAATATTTCTCCTCTGATGAATTTCTAAACAAATGGAATGGTTGTATAGTGTAGGAAAGGGTTTTAGCAAAATGTTGGCAGAGATTATAAGCCAATAAGGTATCAATTTTAAAATGAAATATTCAAGGTGGTTAGGAAAGTCCTAGATAAGACAGAAGGCTGTGGAGCTTACCTGTGCAGATTTGAATCTTGGTTCTGCTGTGTCCAGCTGTGTGACCTTTGGCATGTTACATAAATCTCTGAACCTCACCTGTAAAGTGAGCACAGTAATGGTAGCCACCTAGAAAGATGATATGAACATTAAATCAGTTACTACATACTTACAATGGTGACAGGCATATGGCAAGGGCTAACTGAATGTTAATTAGTTCCCAAATCTGGACAGAGCCTTGGGATTTGTTTCAGCAGTGATTATTAATAGTTTGGATTGAGAAAACAAAGCTTCCAATTGAAGGAGGAGTTTATATTTTTAAAATCAGGCATAATTCTGTATATTCTTTAATGTGGTTAACAAGATTCATTAACCCTTATGTTTGTTTTCTTTAAATGCTTATATTTGTACAAATAAACTTGCACAACAGAAAACATGGTATGTATCCTCTCCTTTTCTTCTCTTTCTTATTAAGTCACACAAATAGATATCTGATTTTCAGATCATGAAATACTACCAAAGCACTAGTGTGGACAGATATCTCAGAGAGAATAAATCACTTCTTCCGAACATTAAAGACCCCAGAACATGCTGGAAGTATTTTAACAACAGATTTTGATTGCAGGTCAGGTGTGTGGCTAAGAGAAAAGTCCATGTTAAATTGATAATCCTTCTCATGCCAAGCATCTGGAGCATTTCTGGCCATCATCTCAAGTGTCTGAAGCTGTTTTCCTCCCAGCTCTCTTGGTTTGAAGTTGGATTAAAGCCTGATTTGAGTGGCCTGCCAGCCTGATCCATGAAATACAGATGGCTTTCCCCATGCACAGTCATGCTGGGACATCGGGCACAAATTCAATCAATATTGAAAGATCCTCTTGGGCTATAGTCATCTTTGTCATGGTTCTATTAATTATTTTTACCAGAATGTCTCTTCTCTGGTGCTTTCAAAGACTCCATTTTAGCTTCCAACACACAGAAGGCTTTTTATGGAGCTGTGATCCTATCCTAGTTGGTGAATTTTTGTTACAATAAACATAGCTCTGGTTGGTGGATGGGAAATTCTCCAGGACTTTCTTATAAATGACCTCTGCTGTCACTTGATATCAAGTAGGTGTCCTGGGTGGCAGAGATAAAACCACATGTGAGCCAAAGTGGATGCTGAGAGGGTCCAAGTCTGACCTCACAAAAAAGTGCTGATTGAACAACACTGATTTGTAGTACTTTCAGTCTGACTTGGACCTTGTGCAACATTTACAAATTTTGCCAAAATCAGTTTAAACACATTCTTTTTCTAACTGGACCCTCTTAGGTTCTGACATGAAGCTTTTTGAAAAAATAAAAATATAGTATGTTTTCTAACCTGATAATATCACAGACTTGCTATCCCCAGGTGGACATTGCAGACTTGTTTTATTGGAAATGTTTATTTTGGGAATCACTGACAAATTGTCTGTAGGCTGTGCATATAACAGAAATTAGTGCTAGTTTTAAATTTTGAGGAACTTCCAGTGATTTCTCTGGAAATGCTGGTACATAATGCCACTTGTCATCAGACCTGTTAGTAGTCTAAGGCTGGGGTCAGTCAAAAAACTAGGGATCTAGGCCAAATCCAAGCTACCGCTTTTTTTTTCCTTATAAAGAAAGTTTTATAAAACACAGCTAATCCATTCATTGATGTATTGTCTATGGCTGATCTCATATTACAAGTATCAAGTTTAGTAACTGCTACAGAGACATGTGGCCCACAGCCTAAAATATTCACTATCTATCTGATCCTTTATAGAAAGAGTTGGTCAATTTCTGGCTATGGCACATTTTAAAATGGGGTACATAGGACTCTCCAAATTGTGCAAGCACCCTGTATGTATTCAGAAAATTGACTTCCAGATTCTTGAGAACTTTCCAAAAGGCCATCTTGAGAAAGCCTCAGAGGTCACATCAGCCCTCGGCCAGCTAGAATGGAAGGAAGGAGAGGAAGGAGGAGAGGGGAGAGAGGGAGGGAGAGAAGAGGTGGGAGGGAGGAAGGGAGTGCCAAAGATTCTTTGTTTCACCAAACTTTAGTCAGGCTCTCAAAACTTCTCTTACTTCTGCCTGTGTACTTTCTTGGACCCCTGCTGTCAGTTTAACAAAAACCCCTTATCCTCCATATCTGATCACCCTTGGATATTTAATCAGGTTCCTTATCCTCCACCATCCCCCAGGTGATGATGAATCATTCTAGCATCTCTTCATCAAATATCCTGCTAGGTCACTTTAGCCAGAATCCCCTCTATCCCAGATGTTTATTTTTAGTAAATTTTCCATCCACTTACCCTCACCCTTCTCTTTGGCAATAAATTCCCACTCGCCCATGCCGTATTCAGAGTTGAGCCCAGTACTATACTGAGATCTCATTTCCCTTATTGCAATGGTCCTGAATAAAATTTGACTTTCACTGCTTTAACTACTGTAGAGGTCTGGTTTTCTTTGACAGATGAGAGGAAGAGGGGGGAGAAGGAGAGTAAAGGGATGAAAGCTTCACCCTTCCATGAAGGGAGCAAACAAGGTGAAAGCTTAATGACTAATCAATACTTCACAAAATGGCTTCCAGTATTTTCCTGCCTTGTAGTATTGCTGTTTGTTAGAGGCAAAACTTTTCAAACAGGCATTGAAACTTGGAATATAATGAATTGAGATGAATGTTTGGTAAAGTGAGATTGTGAGAGTAATGACGTTTATTTCCCAGATCTAATCCTTCTATCTAGCTACTCCTCACCACCACCACCACTACCAAATGCACTATCATGTATGAATGCATTTCTCTTTAGGGAAAGCCCCTTGAGAATAAAGCACAAACCATCATTAAGAAATATTGAACACTAAAATAATTTTATCTGCTTAATATTAATGTAGATTTACCTTGAAGCTACTAAGGCTTAAGCTTCAAGGACCCTCTATTGGAATGGGATTCTTCCAAGACCCTGAGAGGGGCACTAGCAGTGTGTTTGCATAGTCATATGCATTTGTAAAAATTATAGAAGGAGCTAGTTGAACTGTAATCTCTTAAAATCACCATTCATTTCCATACTAACTCCTTCAGTCATGCATCTTGATATGTATATTGGCATTCATTGGCTGTGAGCATTTTCAGGATGCACCCAAGAAAAAGTTGAGCTGGAGTTACATTCAGTTTGTCATTGGGAATGTATTCATGTGGTTTGTAGTCACATTAGCATATTGTTAAATATTTAAACAGCTGTCTGGTGGAGAGATTGCTTCTAGGAAAGCTTTTCCCATGCTCTATGCTGACTCACCTATCATCCTGTCTGCAATGTCAGGTCATGATGTTAAAGTTTCCCTGAAGAACCTGGAAATATGTGGGTAGTGAAGGAGGAATGAGGTTTGAACTATACAGTGCCAGAGTTAGTCTACTGAAAATTCTTCCAATCATCAGACTTGAGAAGTGATAAAACAAGCACTCAATTCTCATTCAAATATTCACATATGATCAACATATAAATTCTCTTAAGAAAACTCAGTATAAAAACAATCAAAAAATATTTTTTCCTTTTTTGTTGGCAAGCTGGGAAATGAAATTGATCATGAAGCTCATACTTATTAAGCTCAACCATGAAATAGTACTAACATGAGCAAGTATGTCTATAAGTCGATTTATATGCCTTACACAGCCCAACTATTTGAAAAACAAAATGACCAACAACATAATGACTGATTTATCTATTTCCTCTATGGAGAAAATTATATTACAAAATTTTTATTATATGGCAAAGCCCTCAAGGAGTTTACAGAAAAAAATTTAGAAAAAAAAACACTATAGAAGTGTAACAGGCAGTCAGTTAATTAAGAAAAGTATCATGACACAAGTGGATTTTGTGATGTTTGTGATTTTATCAGCTTTTTAAAATTTGTAATTTGTTATAATTTTTTTCTCATTCTAAATACTCATGTTCACACGTAATTATATTTTATTTTTGTTACATCATTTGTCTTTCAAACACCACCCACCAAAGTTTATAAAAACTTTAGGATCCACAAAGCTTGGATCTGCCTTAAACATAAGCAGTTTTTTACAACTACTTCAAGCCTCATCATTAGAACTTGTCACTAGCTGCAAAGACAAGCTCCTTCAAACAGCCAGAGCAGTGGAAGTTAATAAAGCTGAATCTTTAAATATAATCAGAATATTTTCTAGGACTGCAAAATAGTTCCAAATATTCTATATATAAAATCAGTGGGTAAAACATTATTTCATTCATACTTGCTATGCAGTACTAAAGATAAAAACTATTTTAGCAAAATGTATCATAAAATATTTGTTCCAAATACAGTCGATCTTTATTTTGTGTCATCTTATATACTGTTTAATAATATTTACCGTCTAGTAACAGAAAGTATAATTGTATGCAAATTTTCAGAACAATTAATTTCTAGTATCATATAACTTTCATTAAATGCATAGTAAAATATTTATCATGGTGTTCTTAAGACATATATATTCCTATTTTTAAATTTTGTTTATATTCAATCATTCCCAGGAGATAAACACAAAAGTTCAATAAATAAGCATGCAGAGTAACCAAAAATATACCTTTTTAAATACTTGTTGCTTCCCAAATAATCTCATTTATTTATGCATTAAATTGCATTTAATATCATTTAAGTAATAATAAGTAACATAGTTTATTTTGATTTGTAACATAAAAAGAAGACTTAAATTTTATTAAATTTTTAGAATTTTATCTAAACCATTTTAAATACACCATTACATAAGACTTGTTAAATAATTTCTTTCTGTACTTTTAAACATAATCTTTCTCAAAAAACATTTTAATGTGCTTACTTGAAATATAAAATGAAGAAAGATTTTTCAGACAGAAAGTAAATAATTTTCTTACTAACTTCGCTATAAGCTAAGTTAAATAGCTTAGATATTTTCCATAAATAGAAAGAGCTAAATTCATAGCCCAAGGTTTTGACAAAGTTATTTTCAAAGTTTCCACAATTGGGATTCTCCAGAAGCAGGTAAAATCTAGGATGCAAAATGTTTTACTTTTAATCAATAAAAGTGGAAAAGAAGTGGTGGAAACAAGACTGGGCCCGGGAAGAAGCTGAACTGTGATGAAAGTCCAACATTGCCTAAGGCCGTTTTGGAGCAAGAAGTGTCTGCCAAAGTTGAGAGGTCTTAACCCTCTTCCCTGGCTCAGGACCAGATGTGGGCTGCCCTGGGAAGGATGTGTCCTTCAGGCAGGTGGCTCGCTGCAGCTAAGGCAGATCCTGATGGGGCTGGGAGCAGGAGGGGCTGTGCTGATCACACTTCCCAAGGCTGGGCAGCAAGTCCTTCCTTAAAGAAATTGTGAATCTCTATGTCCATCACAAAAAGCACATGGCAAAATAAATGCATTTTATCAAATAGAAAACAAGTTTTTGCAAAGATGTTAGCAAAAATATGAACAATAAAATTCCATTTTCCCAATTGATTATGGGCACGTTTGATGAAACAAGGTACCTCTTGTGAAAGACACACAGAAATGATTAATAGTCATTTGGTAAATCTTAGGAAAGTCTTTTCGGTATAGAATAACAAATCCTTTTATAAGTCAGAAAGCTCCTAACTTTTTCTTTCAATGACAGAGAACCTAATTGAGTCAATAGCTCAGTTAGGTTGAGTCAATCTCCAGAAATACTTATATAATAGAGCACTATTTGGCTATAGATTTATGATGTGAAAGAAGTTCAAAGATTTGAATGAAATTACTACAGCAAAACCTTTTTTCTTCCCTCTACTTACTTATGGGGACAAGATCACTAGTGATTTCATCTATAAAGATATCAAATAGATTTCAAAAAATAATGTGGAATCCTATCAGTCAATCACATGCATCATTGAATACAGAAAATACATTCTTGAAAATTCTCATTTGTGTATGAAATCATACTTGGCCAACAGTTTTTTACTATTTAATCTATGGTGTTTGGATCACATGTTTATTAATAACAATTGCAATGACCCCTAAGACAGAATACTTTTTTTTAACATGTAGTGCCTTGTGGTCAAAAGATTTTTAAGAGTACCTTCTAAAATATGAGCTATACATTTTTATTGGTCTAAGAAAACTTTTCCATAAAAGTACATAATTTGGAAAGAAAGTCCAAAGGAGATGGTAATGGAAATATGAATTTAAGGTGAAATCATTAAGGGTAAAATGAACAAATGTTAAAAACAGAGTTTGTTCATTTATTTAAATACATTATTGTGGGTATATGGTAATTATGGTCAGGTTCCATTTGACATATTTTAAGAATATAGCAACTTTATTTTAAAATATTGGAGATGACAGAAACCATGTAGTATTTGCACATGTAATATCATAATGAAAAATTGGAGAGGTCAACTCATATATATGAGAGAAGGTACGTCAATTTTCTAATTCCTTTAAGGGGTATTAGGAAGATCATCAATTGAGAGTCCTGGTTACATGGTGAGATGGATTCTTCACTATCTACTGTTGGCCTCATTAGCCCTTCTCTAGAGAAAAGGACCCTATGATGTCTGTGTCCATTAATTCCTAGTCTGGGAGGATCCACAATGACCAGAAAGATGGCATGACCTCCCACAACCTTCACTTTAGGCTCTTTTGCTGAATCCTTACTCCCAGAGTCACAGTATGATGGATATAATCCTAAACCAGTCATGCATCAAATTCTGTTTAATTCACAGTAAAGAAAGAATTGTCTTCTACATAAATTTAAAACATGTATGAGATTCTGTCACTACCCTGTTTAAGTGCATCCAATGCTCTTTTTCTCTTCGAATTAAATCTGAAGCAGGCAAAATAATGGCTTCCCATAACCTAATCCCTGGAACCTGTGAATCTATGTCAGATTTTGCCGATTTGATTAACGTCATAAAGTTTAAAATAGGGAGATTATTCTGGGTTGTCTGAGTTGAACCAATCTAATCACAGGAGCCCTTAAAAGCAGAGATATTTTTTCAGCCAGAAGCAGAAAGAGATGCAGCAGGAGAACTCAGAGAGATTACAACTGTGAGTGGGATGTATGGGTCATGGCTGTTTCTGAGATACATGAACACAAGTACAAAGACCAGACAGAGGCCTCCAAGTATAAAGGGCTTCACCTAGCTAATAGCCACCAAGAAAAGGGGAGTTTGACCCTACAACTGAATGAAACTGAATTTTTTTTTCATTTTCTTATTATTATACTTTAAGGTTTAGGGTACATGTGCACAACGTGCAGGTTTGTTACATATGTATACATGTGCCATGTTGGTGTGCTGCACCCATTAACTCGTCATTTAGCATTAGGTATATCTCCTAATGCTATACCTCTCCCCTCCCCCCACCCCACAACAGTCCCCAGTGTGTGATGTACCACTTCTTGTGTCCATGTGTTCTCATTGTTCAATTCCTACCTATGAGTGAGAACATACAGTGTTTGGTTTCTTGTCCTTGCAATAGTTTGCTGAGAATGATGGTTTCCAGTTTCATCCATGTCCCTACAAACGACATGAACTCATCATTTTTTATGGCTGCATACTATTCCATGGTGTATATGTGCCACATTTTCTTAATCCAGTGTATGGTTGTTGGACATTCAGGTTGGTTCCAAGTCTTTGCTATTGTGAATAGTGCCGCTATAAACATACATGTGCATGTGTCTTTATAGCAGCATGATGTATAATCTTTGGGTATATATCCAGTAATGGGATGGCTGGGTCAAATGGTATTTCTAGTTCTAGATCCCTGAGGAATCACCACACTGACTTCCACAATGGTTGAACTAGTTTACAGTCCCAACAAGAGTATAAAAGTGTTCCTATTTCTCCACATCCTCTCCAGCACCTGTTGTTTCCTGACTTTTTTAATGAGCACCATTCTAACTGGTGTGAGATGGTATCTCATTGTGGTTTTGATTTGCATTTCTCTGATGGTCAGTGATGATGAGCATTGTTTCATGTGTTTTTTGGAGGCATAAATGTCTTCTTTTGAGAAGTGTCTGTTCATATCCTTTGCCCACTTTTTGATGGGGTTGTTTTTTTCTTGTAAATATGTTTGAATTCATCGTAGATTCTGGATATTAGCCCTTTGTCAGATGAGTAGGTTGCAAAAATTTTCTCCCATTCTGTAGGTTGCCTGTTCACTCTGATGGTGGTTTTTTTGCTGTGCAGAAGCTCTTTAGTTTAATTAGATCCCATTTGTCAATTTTGGCTTTTGTTGCCATTGCTTTTGGTGTTTTAGACATGAAGTCCTTGCCCATGCCTATGTCCTGAATGGTAATGCCTAGGTTTTCTTCTAGGATTTTTATGGTTTTAGGTCTAACATTTGAGTCTTTAATCCATATTGAATTAATTTTTGTATAAGGTGTAAGGAGGGGATCCAGTTTCAGCTTCCTACATATGGCTAGCCAGTTTTCCCAGCACCATTTATTAAATAGGGAATCCTTTCCCCATTTCTTCTTTTTGTCAGGCTTGTCAAAGATCAGATAGTTGTAGATATGCAGCATTATTTCTGAGGGCTCTGTTCTGTTCCATTGGTCTATCTCTGTTTTGGTAGCAGTGCCATGCTGTTTTGATTACTGTAGCCTGGTAGTATAGTTTGAAGTCAGGTACTGTGATGCCTCCAGCTTTGTTCTTTTGGCTTAGGATTGACTTGGCGATGCAGGCTCTTTTTTGGTTCCATATGAACTTTAAAGTAGTTTTTTCCAATTCTGTGAAGAAAGTCATTGGTAGCTTGATGGGGATGGCACTGAATCTGTAAATTACCTTTGGGCAGTATGGCCATTTTCACGATATTGATTCTTCCTACCAATGGGCATGGAATGTTCTTCCATTTGTTTGTATCCTCTTTGATTTCCTTGAGCAGTGGTTTGTAGTTCTCCTTGAAGAGGTCCTTCACAGCCCTTGTAACTTGGATTCCTAGGTATTTTATTCTCTTTGCAGCAATTGTGAATGGGAGTTCACTCATGATTTGGCTCTCTGTCTGTTTTTGGTGTATAAAAATGCTTGTGATTTTTGTACATTGATTATGTATCCTGAGACTTTGCTGAAGTTGCTTATCAGATTAAGGAGATTTTGGGCTGAGACAGTGGGGTTTTCTAGATATACAATCATGTCATCTGCAAATAGGGACAATTTGACTTCCTCTTTTCCTAATTCAATAACCTTTATTTCCTTCTCCTGCCTAATTGCCCTGGCCAGAACTTCCAACACAATGTTGAATAGTAGTGGTGAGAGAGGGCAACCCTGTCTTGTGCCAGTTTTCAAAGGGAATGCTTCCAGTTTTTGCCCATTCAGTATGATATTAGCTGTGGGTTTGTCATAGATAGCTCTTATTATTTTGAGATACATCCCATCAATACCTAATTTATTGAGAGTTTTTAGCATGAAGGGTTGTTGAATTTTGTCAAAGGCCTTTTCTGTATCTATTGAGATAAGCATGTGGTTTTTGTCTTTGGTTCTATTTATATGTCAGATTACATTTATTAATTTGCGTATGTTGAACCAGCCTTGCATCACAGGGATGAAGCCCACTTGATCATGATGGATAACCTTTTTGATGTGCTGCTGGATTCAGTTTGCCAGCATTTTATTGAGGAATTTTGCATCAATGTTCATCAAGGATATTGGTCTAAAATTCTCTTTTTTGGTTTTGTCTCTGCCAGGCTTTGGTATGAGGATGATGCTGGCCTCATAAAATGAGTTAGGGAGGATTCCCTCTTTTTCTATTGATTGGAATTGTTTCAGAAGGGATGGTACCAGCTCCTCCTTGTACCTCTGGTAGAATTCGGCTGTGAATCCATCTGGTCCTGGACTTTTTTTGGTTGTAAGCTATTGATTATTGACTCAATTTCAGAGCCTGTTATTGGTCTATTCAGAGATTCAACTTCTTCCTGGTTTAGTCTTGGGATGATGTATGTGTCAAGGAATTTCTCCATTTCTTCTAGATTTTCTAGTTTATTTGCGTAGAGGTGTTTATAGTATTCTCTGATGGTAGTTTGTATTTCTGTGGGATCGGTGGTGATATCCCCTTTATCAATCATTTTTTATTGCATCTATTTGATTCTTCTCTCTTTTCTTCTTTATTAGTCTTGCTAGCAGTCTATCAATTTTGTTGATCTTTTCAAAACACCAGCTCCTGGATTCATTAATTTTTTGAAAGTTTTTTTGTGTCTCTATTTCCTTCAGTTCTGCTCTGACCTTAGTTATTTCTTGCCTTCTGCTAGCTTTTGAATGTGTTTGCTCTTGCTTTTCTAGTTCTTTTAATTGTGATGTTAGGGTGTCAATTTTAGATCTTTCCTGCTTTCTCTTGTGGGCATTTAGTGCTATAAATTTCCCTCTACACACTGCTTTGAATGTGTCCCAGAGATTCTGGTATGTTGTGTCTTTGTTCTCGTTGGTTTCAAAGAACGTCTTTATTTCTGCCTTCATTTCGTTATTTACCCAGTAGTCATTCAGGAGCAGGTTGTTCAGTTTCCATGTAGTTGAGTGGTTTTGAGTGACTTTCTTAATCCTGAGTTCTAGTTTGATTGCACTGTGGTCTGAGAGACAGTTTGTTATAATTTCTGTTCTTTTACATATGCTGAAGAGTGTTTTACTTCCAACTATGTGGTCAATTTTTGAGTAGGTGTGGTGTGGTGCTGAAAAGAATGTATATTCTGTTGATTTGGGGTGGAGAGTTCTGTAGATGTCTATTAGGTCCACTTGGTGCAGAGCTGAGTTCAATTCCTGGATATCGTTGTTAACTTTCTGTCTCAGTGATCTGTCTAATGTTGACAGTGGGGTGTTAAAGTCTCCCATTATTAATGTGTGGGAGTCTAAGTCTCTTTGTAGGTCACTCAGGACTTGCTTTATGAATCTGGATGCTCCTGTATTGGGTGCATATATATTTAGGATAGTTAGCTCTTCTTGTTGAATTGATCCCTTTACCATTATGTAATGGCCTCTTTGTCTCTTTGGATCTTTGTTGGTTTAAAGTCTGTTTTATCAGAGACTAGGATTGCAACCCCTGTCTTTTTTTTGTTTTCCATTTGCTTGGTAGATCTTCCTCCATCACTATATTTTGAGCCTATGTGTGTCTCTGCGCGTGAGATGGGTTTCCTGAATACAGGACAGTGATGGGTCTTGACTCTTTATCCAATTTGCCAGTCTGTGCCTTTCAATTGGAACATTTAGCCCATTTACATTTAAAGTTAATATTGTTATATGTGAATTTGATACTGTCATTATGATGTTAGCTGGTTATTTTGCTTGTTAGTTGATGCAGTTTATTCCTAGCCTTGATGGTCTTTACAATTTGGCATGTTTTTGCAGTGGCTGGTACTGGTTGTTCCTTTCCAGGTTTAGTGCTTCCTTCAGGAGCTCTTTTAGGGCAGGCCTGGTGGTGACAAAATCTCTCAGCATTTCCTTGTCTGTGAAGTATTTTATTTCTCCTTCACTTATGAAGCTTAGTTTGGCTGGATATGAGATTCTGGGTTGAAAATTCTTTTCTTTAAGAATGTTGAATATTGGCCCCCACTCTCTTCTGGCTTGTAGAGTTGCTGCCGAGAGATCAGCTGTTAGTCTGATGGGCTTCCCTTTGTGGGTAACCCAACCTTTCTCTCTGGCTGCCCTTAACATTTTTTCCTTCATTTCAACTTTGGTGAATCTGATAATTATGTGTCTTGGAGTTGCTCTTCTCGAGGAGTATCTTTGTGGCATTCTCTGTATTTCCTGAATTTGAATGTTGGCCTGCCTTGCTAGATTGGGGAAGTTCTCCTGGATAATATCCTGCAGAGTGTTTTCCAACTTGGTTCCATTCTCCCTGTCACTTTCAGGTACACCAATCAGATGTAGATTTGGTCTTTTCACATAGTCCCATATTTCTTGGAGGCTTTGTTCGTTTCTTTTTATTCTTTTTTCTCTAAACTTCCCTTCTCGCTTCATTTCATTCATTTCATTTTCCATCACTGATACCCTTTCTTCCAGTTGATAGCATCGGCTACTGAGGCTTCTGCATTCGTCAAGTAGCTCTCGTGCCTTGGTTTTCAGCTCCATCAGGTCCTTTAAGGACTTCTCTGCATTGGTTATTCTAGTTATCCATTCGTCTGATTTTTTTTCAAAGCCTTTAACTTCTTTGCCATTGGTTCAAATTTCCTCCTGTAGCTCAGAGTAGTTTGATCGTCTGAAGCCTTCTCTCAACTCGTCAAAGTCATTCCCCATCCAGCTTTGTTCAGTTGCTGTTGAGGAGCTGTGTTCCTTTGGAGGAGGAGAGGCACTCTGCTTTTTAGAGTTTCCAGTTTTTCTGCTCTGTTTTTTTCCCATCTTTGTGGTTTTATCTACCTTTGGTCTTTGATGATGGTGACGTACAGATGGGTTTTTGGTGTGGATGTCCTTTCTGTTTGTTAGTTTTCCTTCTAACAGTCAGGACCCTCCGCTGCATGTATGTTGGAGTTTGCTAGAGGTCCACTCCAGACCCTGTTTCCCTGGGTATCAGCAGTGGTGGCTGCAGAACAGCGGATATTGGTGAACCACAGATGCTGCTGCCTGATCGTTCCTCTGGAAGTTTTGTCTCAGAGGAGTACCTGGCCATGTGAGGTGTCAGTCCCCCCCTACTGGGGGGTGCCTCCAAGTTAGGCTACTCGGGGGTCAGGGACCCACTTGAGAAGGCAGTCTGCCTGTTCTCAGATCTCAAGCTGCGTGCAGGGAGAACCGCTGCTCTCTTCAAAGCTGTCAGGGAGGGACATTTAAGTCTGCAGAGGTTACTGCTGTCTTTTTGTTTGTCTGTGCCCTGCTCCCAGAGGTGGATCCTACAGAGGCAGGCAGGCAGGCCTCCTTGAGCTGTGGTGGGCTCCACCAAGTTTGAGCTTTCCAGCCACTTTGTTTACCTAATCAAACAACTCAGCAATGGCGGGTGCCCCTCCCCCAGCCTCCCTGCCGCCTTGCAGTTTGATCTCAGACTGCTGTGCTAGCAATGAGCGAGACTCCGTGGGCAAAGGACCCTCCAAGCCATGTGCGGGATATAATCTCCTGGTGTGCGGTTTTTTAAGCCCGTTGGAAAAGCGCAGTATTAGTGTGGGAGTGACCCAATTTTCCAGGTGCCGTCTGTCACCGCTTTCTTTGACTAGTAAAGGGAATTCCCTGACCCCTTGAGCTTCCCGGGTGAGGCGATGTCTGGCCCTGCTTCGGCTCGCACACGGTGCACTTCACCTACTGTCCGGCACTCCCCAGTGAGATGAACCCAGTACCTCAGTTTGAAATGCAGAAATCACCCGTCTTCTGCATTGCTCACGCTGGGAGCCGTACACCGGAGCTGTTCCTATTCGGCCGTCTTCGAAACTGAATTCTTACAACAACCTGAATGAGT
Source organism: Pan troglodytes (assembly GCF_028858775.2). NCBI lineage: Eukaryota > Metazoa > Chordata > Mammalia > Primates > Hominidae > Pan > Pan troglodytes. Next base: position 85,421,275 of record NC_072413.2, read on the forward strand.
TTAGATTGAGATTATTCCTCAGCGCCTACCATAAAATCCCAGCAAGTCAACTCATTGACTTTGGCTTTGTAAGATCCAGAGCAGAGGATCAAGCTGACCTGCGCTGTGTCTAAGCATCTGACCCATTGAAAATGTTAGATAATGCATGGGTGTTAGATAATGAACAGGTATTGTATTAAGCTGCTCAATTGCCGCTAATCTATTATACAACTATAGGAAGCTGATGCGAAATCCAAATTGTCTGCAGAGCCCTGCACCACCTGGCCCTTGCCTACCTCTCTACTTCATCTTCTGCCACAGGCTCCTTGTGATGGGATGTCACTTGTTTCTTCATTCTGGGAATTGCCTTCTGAATTCCCAGAATTACCCACACCTTATCTCCCCAAGGATGTTTACATTTAATATTCTCCTTTGCTATCTGGAATGTGCCACTCCCATACTTTCAGATGGCTCATTCCTTCTCATACTAAATACTCCTTCCCCTTCCCTCAGGAGAGCATCCCTCTCTGCCCTGCCTAATGTAAAGCATTTCTTCAACACTAGATTATAAGCTTCTGAGAGAAGGGCCTATACCTGGATCATAACAAGTGAGTAACAAAATAATTGGTATGTAATCAGTAATAAATAAATATTTCCTAAACAAGCAAATGAATAAAACAGTAAACTACACTCTCTGTGAAATTCATGACAGCTTTAGTCTCTTGAGAGAAAGGAATTACTAGCAGAGCATATGAGGCACATCTTAGTATGGCAATAATTTCACCTGCCTTTTCTCCTATAATTATTTTTGTTTGCACAAAGGAACAAACCAATCTTGATATATTTGCTTATAATATTTTTAAGTTTATAAAGCATTTTTTGAAATAATTAAAGTTGATTATTCTTTAAGATTCTTACTAAGGTCTCATGGAAATAAGACTAGTATTATTAGCCCCAGTTAATATGAGGACATAAAACATGCACTAAATTACAGCAGTGAATAGATTATAAAGATGCTTTGATTTCTTTTTTTAAATATATAATGATTGTCCATATTTCTGGGGTATATGTGACATTTTGATAAATGTTCATGGGGGTAAAACAATGGTTACCAAAGACTGGGAAGGGGAGCAGTGAGGGGAATGATAAACAGAAGTTGGTTAATTACTACAAAAGTAGTTATATATAGAAGGAATAAGTTCTAGTGTTCTACCCCATCCACAGTGGGGTGACTATAGATAACAATAATTTGTTGTATGTATCAAAATAACCATAAGAGTGGAACTGGAATGTTCCTAATAAAAAGAAATGATACATGTTTGAGGTGGTGAATATGCCAATTACCAAGATGCTCTGATTTATTTTCCTCTTTTTCTCCCAACCTCAAGAACTGCAAATACCTTTGAGGGCCAGGAGAGTCCTGTAAGTGGTCTGAGTGTAAGGCAATAAGAATCATGAGAACTGCATTATTCTGGAAAGTGAATATCCTGTCTAAAGACATTCAGCGGCAACTTTCAAATAAAAGTGCTTTGTTGCAAGACAATATGCTTCAGTATATTTCAGCTTCATGGAAATTTTCTAGTTCCATATTCAAGTTTCCATTCTGTTTCGTAGGTAGCAACTTAAATTTTTATGTTGATTAAAATAATGGAAATAGAGAAATAAAATTAGATAGTATAGATTTTAAGCATCTAGACTGCCAAAAGAACTTCACAATACCTTGCTCTTTTAATCATAATAAAACGTAAATCTTAGAGAAAAAGCATGTATTTTGTCAAGAGCAAAGAATGAGAGAGAGAGAGAGAGAGACTTAGTCTGAGACCCGAAGTCTAAGAATTGGGGACACCAGTGTCTGAGGGCATGAGGAGATGGGTGTCCCAGCTCAGGCAAAGAGAGCAAATGTACCTTAATCCACAGTTTTATTCTATTTGGGTCCTCAAGGGATTGCATGGTGCCTAGCCACATTGGTAAGTACAGATCTTATTTACTCAGTCTACTGATTCAAATGTTAATCTCTTCTGGAAACGTCCTTACAGACTCCCAGAAATAATGTTTTACCAGCTATCAGGGTGTCCCTTAGTCAAATCAAGTTCATATATGAAATTAACCATCAAAAGATCCTTCTCAGAGAATGTATTTTATGTAATGTCCTGCAATTCTCTTTGATATGTATCATTTCTAAAAGGCCAATTACTACACGAGATATTAATAAGAAACCATTAGAAGAATACATGTCATTGTTCTGACATACATTTGCATACTTGAAAAATTTTGTTAACATTTTTCCCCATAACACAGTTAGTTAACCTTACACAAGATACTAGTGTTCACAGAACACAATTAGAAATTTGGTGGATTGGACAAGAGTTTTGTCTCTCCAGAATCTGTGAGTATCATTAATCTTTTGTTGATAAAATAATTCTTCTTCTTTATAAATCATAGTTGGGCAGAGAGCATTGCAGCCCAAGGTCCATATCTTACTTTCTAGAATGACCCAGGAACACTTCCCCTTCCTGGGACCAGGCCTAGCCTGCACTCTCCTTGTGCACAATGGTCATCTGGGAAAAAATATCTCCTATGTCACCCATATAATCTTTCCAAATTCCTTCCATTAAACTCTCTCACATAATCAGGTAATATAAAAATTTCTTATTGTCATTTATTTATTATTAGTAATTAAAATCAACATTTGTGTAGTTTAGAAAGCATTTTAAGTGTGTGTGTAATTTAGAAAGCATTTTAAGAGAATGCTTTTACATTTCTTTAAGTTTGACAGCCTGTCAGAGTGGAGTGAAGAAGATACAGAAATATTCCCTGATTCTCTGATGTCTGTGTTCCTTGAACCTAACACAAAACCAAGTACATCACAGGGTTTTATTTATCACCTACTTGTAGAAGTCTTACATGTGCTTATCTCCCTTCTAGAACTTTCCTCTGAGATCTACCTCATAGTCCCAGATGCTTACTTGATATGGTTCCCAACACAGTTTTCATCCCCACCAGATCTGTTGCCCCATATGTTTTCCTTAGTTGGGGAATGGCATGAACAGAAGTCATTATTGGTGCCTTTCTCTCCTTCCACCTCATATCCAATCTATCTTTCGGTTCTGTTGATTTTGCCTCCTCAATATTTCTTAAATTAATTTACTTCTTTTCTTTCTAACTCCCACCACATGCTCTAAGATACGACCATCTTTTTTTCTGGACCACCAAAACTGCCTCCATATTGCTCTACCCACAGCAACATGTACTTCAAAGTACTGAAGTTACTTGCAGCCACATGATTTGTCATCATCCCAGTTCCTGTAGAAATAGTGGAACCTGGCAGGTACCATGGGTGGTACCTCCTGTGAGAGCTTTGTAGGACTCAAATACAAGCACACTGGCCTTATGTATTATCTTTTTGGAAGTGCAGGTATGTACTCCTCATCCCTCACTCCCCATAACATTCTGCCCCAAATCCATTTTTTTAGGATGCTGATGTCTACAATTAACCACTTGTAGCCCATTTCTTTGGCTTAAGATTTGTTTTATAAAGAATAAATAAATTCATTAAAAAGGAGCAATTTAGGGAGGCACCAAGATGGCCGAATAGGAACAGCTCCGGTCTACAGCTCCCAGCGTGAGCGACGCAGAAGATGGGTGATTACTGCATTTCCATCTGAGGTACCGGGTTCATCTCACTAGGGAGTGCCAGACAGTGGGCGCAGGTCAGTGGGTGCGTGCAGTGTGCACGAGCTGAAGCAGGGCGAGGCATTGCCTCACTAGGGAAGCTCAAGGGGTCAGGGAGTTCCCTTTCCTAGTCAAAGAAAGTGGTGACAGACAGCACCTGGAAAATCTGGTCACTCCCACCCAAATACTGCCCTTTTCCGACAGACTTAAAAAAGGGTGCACCAGGAGATTAAATCCCACACTTGGCTCAGAGGGTCCTACGCCCATGGAGTCTCCCTGATTGCTAGCACAGCAGTCTGAGATCAAACTGCAAGGCAGCAGCGAGGCTAGGGGAGGGGCGCCCGCCATTGCCCAGACTTGCTTAGGTAAACAAAGCAGCTGGGAAGCTCGAACTGGGTGGAGCCCACCACAGCTCAAGGAGGCCTGCCTGCCTCTGTAGGCTCCACCTCTGGGTGCAGGGCACAGACAAACAAAAAGACAGCAGTAACCTCTGCAGACTTAAATGTCCCTGTCTGACAGCTTTGAGGAGAGCAGTGGTTCTCCCAGCAGGCAGCTGGAGATCTGAGAACGGGCAAACTGCCTCCTCAAGTGGGTCCCTGACCCCCGAGCAGCCTAACTGGGAGGCACCCCCCAGCAGGGGCAGACTGACACCTCACACAGCTGGGTACTCCAACAGACCTGCAGCTGAGGGTCCTGTCTGTTAGACGGAAAACTAACAAACAGAAAGGACATCCACACCAAAAACCCATCTGTACATCACCATCATCAAAGACCAAAAGTAGATAAAACCACAAAGATGGGGAAAAAACAGAGCAGAAAAACTGGAAACTCTAAACAGCAGAGCGCCTCTCCTCCTCCAAAGGAATGCAGTTTCTCACCAGCAACGGAACAAAGCTGGACGGAGAATGACTTTGATGAGCTGAGAGAAGAAGGCTTCAGACGATCAAATTACTCTGAGCTACGGGAGGAAATTCAAACCAAAGGCAAAGAAGTTGAAAACTTTGAAAAAAACTTAGAAGAATGTATAACTAGAATAACCAATACAGAGAAGTGCTTAAAGGAGCTGATGGAGCTGAAAACCAAGGCTCGAGAACTACGTGAAGAATGCAGAAGCCTCAGGAGCCGATGCGATCAACTGGAAGAAAGGGTATCAGCGATGGAAGACGAAATGAATGAAATGAAGCGAGAAGGGAAGTTTAGAGAAAGAAGAATAAAAAGAAACAAACAAAGCCTCCAAGAAATATGGGACTATGTGAAAAGACCAAATCTACATCTGATTGGTGTACCTGAAAGTGACGGGGAGAATGGAACCAAGTTGGAAAACACTCTGCAGGATATTATCCAGGAGAACTTACCCAATCTAGCAAGGCAGGCCAAAATTCGGATTCAGGAAATACAGAGAACGCCACAGAGATACTCCTCGAGAAGAGCAACTCCAAGACACATAATTGTCAGATTCATCAAAGTTGAAATGAAGGAAAAAATGTTAAGGGCAGCCAGAGAGAAACGTCGGGTTACCCTCAAAGGGAAGCCCATCAGACTAACAGCGGATCTCTTGGCAGAAACTCTACAAGCCAGAAGAGAGTGGGGGCCAATATTCAACATTCTTAAAGAAAAGAATGTTCAACCCAGAATTTCATATCCAGCCAAACTAGGCTTCATAAGTGAAGGAGAAATAAAATACTTCACAGACAAGGAAATGCTGAGAGATTTTGTCACCACCAGGCCTGCCCTAAAAGAGCTCCTGAAGGAAGCGCTATACATGGAAAGGAATAACTGGTACCAGCCGCTGGAAAATCATGCCAAAATGTAAAGACCATCGAGACTAGGAAGAAACTGCATCAACTAACAAGCAAAATAACCAGCTAACATCATAATGACAGGATCAAATTCACACATAACAATATTAACTTTAAATGTAAATGGACTAAATGCTCCAATTAAAAGACACAGACTGGCAAATTGGATAAAGAGTCAAGACCCATCAGTGTGCTGTATTCAGGAAACCCATCTCATGTGCAGAGACACACATAGGCTCAAAATAAAAGGATGGAGGAAGATCTACCAAGCAAATGGAAAACAAAAAAAGGCAGGGGTTTCAATCCTAGTCTCTGATAAAAAAGACTTTAAACCAACAAAGATCAAAACAGACAAAGAAGGCCATTACTTAATGGTAAAGGGATCAATTCAACAAGAAGAGCTAACTATCCTAAATATATATGCACCCAATACAGGAGTACCCAGATTCATAAAGCAAGTCCTGAGTGACCTACAAAGAGACTTAGACTCCCACACATTAATAATGGGAGACTTTAACACCCCACTGTCAACATTAGACAGATCACTGAGACAGAAAGTTAACAAGGATACCCAGGAATTGAACTCAGCTCTGCACCAAGTGGACCTAATAGACATCTACAGAACTCTCCACCCCAAATCAACAGAATATACATTCTTTTCAGCACTACATCACACCTATTCCAAAATTGACCACATACTTGGAAGTAAAGCTCTCCTCAGCAAATGTAAAAGAACAGAAATTATAACAAACTATCTCTCAGACCACAGTGCAATCAAACTAGAACTCAGGATTAAGAATCTCACTCAAAACTATTCAACTACAAGGAAACTGAACAACCTTCTCCTGAATGACTACTGGGTACATAACGAAAGGAAGGCAGAAATGAAATAAAGATGTTCTTTGGAACCAACAAGAACAAAGACACAACATACCAGAATCTCTGGGACACATTCAAAGCGGTGTGTAGAAGGACATTTATAGCACTAAATGCCCACAAGAGAAAGCAGGAAATATCCAAAATTGACACCACAACATCACAATTAAAAGAACTAGAAAAGCAAGAGCAAACACATTCAAAAGCTAGCAGAAGGCAAGAAATAACTAAAATCAGAGCAGAACTGAAGGAAATAGAGACACAAAAAACCTTTCAAAAAATTAACTGATCCAGGAGCTAGTTTTTTGAAAGCATCAACAAAACTGATAGACTGCTAGCAAGACTAATAAAGAAAAAAAGAGAGAAGAATCAAATAGACGCAATAAAAAATGATAAAGGGGATATCACCACTGATCCCACAGAAATACGAACTACCATCAGAGAATACTACAAACACCTCTATGCAAATAAACTAGAAAATCTAGAAGAAATGGATAAATTCCTCAACACATACACCCTCCCAAGACTAAACCGGGAAGAAGTTGAATCTCTGAATAGACCAATAAGAGGAGCTGAAATTGTGGCAATAATCAATAGCTTACCAACCAAAAAGAATACAGGACCAGATGGATTCACAGCTGAATTCTACCAGAGGTACAAGGAGGAACTGGTACCATTCCTTCTGAAACTATTCCAATCAATAGAAAAAGAGGGAATCCTCCCTAACTCATTTTATGAGGCCAGCATCATCCTGATACCAAAGCTGGGCAGAGACAAAACCAAAAAAGAGAATTTTAGACCAATATCCTTGATGAACATTGATGCAAAAATCCTCAATAAAATACTGGCAAACCAAATCCAGCAGCATATCAAAAAGCTTATCCACCATGATCAAGTGGGCTTCATCCCTGGGATGCAAGACTGGTTCAATATACGCAAATCAATAAATGTAATCTAGCATATAAACAGAACCAAAGACAAAAGCCACATGATTTTCTCAATAGATGCAGAAAAGGCCTTTGACAAAATTCAACAACACTTCATGCTAAAAACTCTCAATAAATTAGGTATTGATGGGACGTATCTCAAAATAATAAGAGCTATCTACGACAAACCCACAGCCAATATCATACGGAATGGGCAAAAACTGGAAGCATTCCCTTTGAAAACTGGCACAAGACAGGGATGCCCTCTCTCACCACTCCTATTCAACATAGTGTTGGAAGTTCTGGCCAGGGCAATTAGGCAGGAGAAGGAAATAAAGGGTATTCAATTAGGAAAAGAGGAAGTCAAATTGTCCCTGTTTGCAGATGACATGATTGTATATCTAGAAATCCCCATTGTCTCAGCCCAAAATCTCCTTCAGCTGATAAGCAACTTCAGCAAAGTCTCAGGATACAAAATCAATGTATAAAAATCACAAGCGTTCTTATACACCAACAACAGACAAACAGAGAGCCAAATCATGAGTGAACTCCCATTCACAATTGCTTCAAAGAGAATAAAATACCTAGGAATCCAACTTACAAGGGATGTGAAGGACCTGTTCAAGGAGAACTACAAACCACTGCTCAATGAAATAAAAGAGGATACAAACAAATGGAAGAACATTCCATGCTCATGGGTAGGAAGAATCAATATCGTGAAAATGGCCATACTGCCCAAGGTAATTTATAGATTCAATGTCATCCCCATCAAGCTACCAATGACTTTCTTCACAGAATTGGAAAAAACTACTTTAAAGTTCATATGGAACCAAAAAAGAGCCCGCATCACCAAATCAATCCTAAGCCAAAAGAACAAAGCTGGAGGCATCACGCTACCTGACTTCAAACTATACTACAAGCCTACAGTAACCAAAACAGCATGGTACTGGTACCAAAACAGAGATATAGACCAATGGAACAGAAGAAAGCCCTCAGAAATAATGCCGCATATCTACAACTATCTGATCTTTGACAAACCTGACAAAAACAAGCAATGGGGAAAGGATTCCCTGTTTAATAAATGGTGCTGGGAAAACTGGCTAGCCATATGTAGAAAGCTGAAACTGGATCCCTTCCTTACACCTTATACAAAAATCAATTCAAGATGGATTAAAGACTTAAACGTTAGACCTAAAACCATAAAAACCCTAGAAGAAAACCTAGGCATTACCATTCAGGACATAGGCATGGGCAACGACTTCATGTCTAAAACACCAAAAGCAATGGCAACAAAAGCCAAAATTCACAAATGGGATCTAATTAAACTAAAGAGCTTCTGCACAGCAAAAAAAACCACCATCAGAGTGAACAGGCAACCTACAAAATGGGAGAAAATTTTTGCAACCTACTCATCTGACAAAGGGCTAATATCCAGAATCTACAATGAACTCAATCAAATTTACGAGAAAAAAACAACCCCATCAAAAAGTGGGCAAAGGACATGAACAGACACTTCTGAAAAGAGGACATTTATGTAGCCAAAAAACACATGAAAAAATGCTCATCATCACTGGCCATCAGAGAAATGCAAATCAAAACCACAATGAGATACCATCTCACACCAGTTAGAATGGCAATCAATCATTAAAAAGTCAGGAAACAACAGGTGCTGGAGAGGATGTGGAGAAATAGGAACACTTTTACACTGTTGGTGGGACTGTAAACTAGTTCAACCATTGTGGAAGTCAGTGTGGCGATTCCTCAGGGATCTAGAACTAGAAATACCATTTGACCCAGCCATCCCATTACTGGGTATATACCCAAAGGACTATAAATCATGCTGCTATAAAGACACATGCACACGTATGTTTATTGCGGCATTATTCACAATAGCAAAGACTTGGAACCAACCCAAATGTCCAACAATGATAGACTGGATTAAACCCAAATGTCCAACAATGATAGACTGGATTAAGAAAATGTGGCACATAAAAACCATGGAATACTATGCAGCCATAAAAAATGATGAGTTCATGTCCTTTGTAGGGACATGGATGAAATTGGAAATCATCATTCTCAGTAAACTATCACAAGAACAAAAAGCCAAACACTGCATATTCTCACTCATAGGTGGGAATTGAACAATGAGAACACATGGACACAGGAAGGGGAACATCACACTCTGGGGACTGTTGTGGGGGGAGTGGGGAGGAATAGCATTGGGAGATATACCTATTGCTAGATGGTGAGTTAGTGGGTGCAGCGCACCAGCATGGCACATGTATACATATGTAACAAACCTGCACATTGTGCACATGTACCCTAAAACTTAAAGTATAATAATAATAAATAAATAAAAGGAGCAATTTAGCTTTTGTTAATAACTGATTCTTCAGAATCTACTTATTAATAACTTGTCATATATTTTTAAATTACTTTGACTTAGATGTAGATCTCCCACCTGGCTATGTGACTGTGATCAAGTCCTGCAATCATGCTAAGCCTCGGTTTTCTCAACTGAAAAATAGAGGCAATATTAGAACCTGCATTTTAGCTTGTTGAAAACTTTATAACTTTGAGAAAATATATTTAAAGCACTGAACAGAGTGCCTGCTACATAGTATGTGCCCAATTAATTTCATATTGGAAAAAATACATTTTATTTTTTTCTTTTCTTTAGACAGAGTCTCACTCTGTTGCCCAGGCTGGAGTACAGTGGCGTGATCTCGGCTCACTGCAAGCTCCGCCTCCCAGGTTCATGCCATTCTCCTGCCTCAGCCTCCCGTGTAGCTGAGACTACAGGCTCCCGCCGCCACGCCCGGCTAATTTTTTTGTATTTTTAGTAGACACGGGGTTTCACCATGTTAGTCAGGATGGTCTCGATCTCCTGACCTCCTGATCTGCCCGCCTCCACCTCCCACAGTTCTGAGATTACGAACATAAGTGCCAGAAAAAATATATTTTCTATTTGACTCACGTTTGTTTGTCACCCTTGAACACAGTGCCTGACACAAAAAAGGCACTCAAAATAATACAAGGATAACTATATGACTAAATTATATTATTATAAAAATTTCCTGACACTAGCTTTGCACAGAAAAATGATAATAAAACAGTGAACTTGATTGCAACTGGACAGTGTGCAAAAGAATCAAGGAGCAGAACAAAAAGCGTGAGACCACACACACCTGGGTGAAAAATGTCATCAGGAATGCAGTGTCCTGTGTTGACTCTGAGCAGGATCAGTTCCTGTCATTTTCTTCTGTGCTGGATTTTCTCTCATTGTTTGTTTTGACACAAACAGGAGCAATATTGCAAGATAAATATTGTGCCATATAGCCAGACGGCTGTCAAATTTTTTCAAAAGACGGCTCTAAAGAATCCAGAGCCACCAACTCCTCAGCTCTGCAGAACAGGCAGCTTGATCATCACACTCCTCTCGTCACTCTCTGCATGTCTTTCTAATTTTATCAAGTTGTTTACCTTAAGGGGAGAGGATAGGAAGACCATATCGTGTGTTACAGTGTGATGATTAATACTGAGTGTCAACTCGATTGTATTGAAAGATGCAAAGTATTGATCCTGAGTGTGTCTGTGAGGGTGCTGCCAAAGGAGATTAACATTTGAGGCAGAGGACTGGGAAAGGCAGACCCACCCTCAGTCTGGGTGGGCACCATCTACTCAGCTGCCAGCGTGGCCAGAATAAAAGCAGGCAGAAGAACGTGGAAAGACTCGACTGGTTTAGTCTTCTGGCCTCCATCTTTTTCCTGTGCTGGATGCTTCCTGGCCTCAAACATCAGACTCCAAGTTCTTCAGCTTTGGGACTCAGACTGGCTTCCTTGCTCATCAGCTTGCAGACAGTCTATTTTGAGACCTCACCTTGTGATCCTGTGAGTCAATACTCCTTAATAAACTCCCTGTTATATACACATCTGTCCTATTAGTTCTGACCTTCTACAGAACCCTGACTAATATATACAGGAAGTGACTAATATGCTGAGCACACAGTGATAGCCCTCTTGTAATCTGCTAGCCATGTTGTCTCAGGCAGGGGTTATGGGTCAATAGTAGGGATCTGGGTTTATATATTGGGCAATAGAAACAATACAAGTGATTTTTTTCATTGCCATGGCTTGAAAGCATGACACATTGCAAAACTTTTATGCAGTGTGTTGGAATCAACAGGGTTAGGTGCTTCCTGCATTAAATGGGAAATAGGAAAAAAAATAGGGTAGAAGAAAGTACATCTAAAATACAGAGCTGCTTTAAAAAAGTTTTGAAATTCTAAAACAAAAACCTGTTCCTCAGAGTGTGGCACATGGGCCACCTGCATCCGTGGGATGGTTAACTTTTATGTATCATCTTAACTGAGCCACAGGGTGCCCACATATTTAGGTAAACATTACCCATGGGTAAGACTTAAGTTGCGATTCATCCTGAGTAAAATTCCTCTCTAGCTGCAAAACTGTGAAACCAGAGGAGATTTTTGCTTCCAAAATACAAGACTGGAACAAGCATAGGAGACAGATGCCCACTCCAAAAAAGAGAAATGAGCAAGGAAGGAGAGATGATGGGTGTCAGGTCCGGAACCCAGCAAACGTTTCCTCCAGCTCCCTTCTTTTCTTCCTGTGCCCTCACCAGAATCACCACTTCCATTCATATTTCTAGCACGTTCTTTAACACTCTTCAGGATGCTACCTGTTGCCCAGGTTCAGAGCTGTCTCCACATTTTTACATATTTAGCAGAATCCTGTCTCTCTGTATCAAAATTTGTATTAGTCTGCTCTGGCTGCTATAACAAAATGCTTTAGACATTTTTTGTTATTGGGATAGAATAAATATATTTTTATATAAGAACATGAATTTTGGGAGGCCAGGGTGGAGTGCTATGAAATGAATTGTGTCTTCCCCAAATTCATACATTGAAACCCTAACCCCCAATGTCACTATATAAGTGAAGCCTGTAGGAGATAATTAGGTTTGAGTGAAGTCTTCAGGGCAGGGCCGTAATCCAATAGGTCTGGTGTCCTTACGTGAGCTAGAGATAGTTTTCTTTCCACTTGCACATAGAGAAAAAGCCATGTGAGGACACAGCAAAAAGGCAGTCATCTGCAGGCCACGAAGAAATCCCTCACAGGGAAACAGAATAGACATGCAGTTGATCTTGAACTTCCCAGCCTCCAGAATTGTGAGAAATAAATGTCTGTTGTTTAAGCCACCCAGTTTTGAGTATTTTGTTATGGCAGCCTGAACAGACTGACAATCGAATTGCTTTTTTGTTAACATACAAATTCCTGGGTCCCATCCCAGAAATATGTATCTGTATCTATGGGAATTGAACCCAGAAATCTATATTCTAACAATATCCCCAGGGGATTCTTTTTATACTTTAAAATTAAAAAAAATTATTAACACAGAATACCTCTGACTTTAAAAAATGGAACAAGAAGAGAAACACTACAAGACAGAGGTTACCACATTTCTTCAGTTTAGTGTCCCAGAAAATTTTTAATGACCACAAGAAACATCTAAGGGTTTCACTTACTAAGTAGATACAAACAACCTAATAAGAATTTAATATCCTAAGAGCTTAGTAGCAGTTTGATAAAGTAGTCACAAAAATCTGTTTCCTTCTTATTCACAATTACTGCCTAATGGTATTTATGTACCTGGGGACACTATACAATCTTTCAACCTTGGAATCAGTTTGGATGCCATCACTCTTCCTGTTACATGTTAGTTTTCACATGGCATTTGCTTTTTAGTCGCTGCAATCACCAAAAACACAGCTTCAAAAGAAATGATGTCATTGAAAGAATTTAACGTATGCTAATGTGGAAACTATGGATTACCTTGAGCCAGTGTTTTACATAGTGTCCGACAAATGTCAAGTATCACTATTTTCCTCAAATATTTAAACTATGCCAGCAACAACCCTATGAGTTCACTGGCATACCAGCATGCCTCGATACACAGTTTGGGAACCCACACTACAGACATTAAGTTGAGTTTTAGTCAATGAGAAGCATCGCACGGCCTTTACAAGTATAGTAAACATATATGCTTAGACGGCAATTCTTTAGCTCTATGAAACCAACAGTGAACATCAACTGTCACTGTTCCTCACCTTTTCTGTCACAATTTTGTAGAAACAGCCTCAATCCACTGGGCAGTACCAGAGGTTCCTGTAGATGACCCTGCAACTAGAATCATAGCTGATTGACATGGACTCAAAATATGGCAATTGGATTTTTTCTCTTCTGAATTTACAAATGAAAATAGTCACAAACTGAAGGTTAATGGAACTGGGGCAGTCATTTTTCTCATAGTCATAATATACAGGTGAAGGTGAAGGAACGGAAAGGATGAAAATAAGAGTGGAACCTCTCCTGGTTATACCTAACAAACTGCTTTCTACAGGGTTTTTTTGTTGTTGCTGTTTTTTGTTTTTTTGAGACAGACTCTTGCTCTGTCACCCAGGCTGGAGTGCAGTCGCGCGATCTCAGCTCATTGCAGGCTCCGCCTCCCGGGTTCATGCCATTCTCCTGCCTCAGCCTCCTGAGTAGCTGGGACTACAGGCACCCACCACCACGCCCGGCTAATTTTTTGCATTTTTAGTACAGACGGGGTTTCACCATGTTAGCCAGGATGGTCTCGATCTCCTGACCTCATGATCTACCTGCCTCGGCCTCCCAAAGGGCTGGGATTACAGGCGTGAGCCACCTTGCCCGGCCTCTAAAGTTTTATTTTCCATTGTCATACTGTGATCTCATTTAGAAGTTGCTAGTACATACCAGAAGAATGCTTTTACCTGTGTGGCATGATAAAGATTCCACTAAGTTGGAAACTGGTTATTCTGACCACTATGAAATGTTGACTCTCAACTCCGCACAAAAGACTACCAAAGAAACCTGTGACTCAAGGAAACCAAAGTTTTAAACTCACAGCAGCAAAGGATAAAGTCACCTTGACAGATTCTCTATAGAGACAGAAAGAAGAATTTAGGGAAGAATATATATATATATATATATGTGTGTGTGTGTGTGTATATATATATATATATATATGTATATATATGTGTATGTGTGTGTATATGTGTATATATATATATATGATTTTTGTTTTGGGCCAAAGTGGTTTAAGGCAGATCTTTCAAAGAGGGAAACTGGTTGAAATTGGGCAAAATTCATGACCTAATAGTTTAAAATTCGTAAGCACAATGAGGTGAGGAATTGGAGACAATTCTTGATAAGGAAACTGTTGTCTGATAAGGGAGCTGTTTGACCAGATGAGTAAGCTATTTGCTCAGGTAATTTGGTTTGCAAGAATTTCCTGAAGCAGTGGGGTTATTTGTTAGTATACAGCTTTGTTTTTATTTGTTAGTATACAGCTTTATCTTTCTTGGCAAGAATTTCCTGGTAAAACAGTTAAGACATGTTGACACAAGTGTTCTCAATCCTCAAAACTAGGCTTAAGAAAACCGTATTTCATAAAAATTGACTGAGGCGATAGATCTTGTGTTATGGACTGAGTTGTGTCTCCCTGTCAAATTCATATGTTGAAGCCCTAACCCCCAGTGCAACTGTGTTTGGAGATAGGGCCTTTAGGAAAATAATCAAGGTTGACTGAGGTCCGAAAGATGGGATCCTAATCTGTTAAGACTGGTGTCCTTATAAAAGAGAAAAGACACCAGAGAACTCTGTCTTTCTGCCTGGGCACAGACAAAAAGCCATTTGAGAACACAGGGAGAAGGTGGCTGTCTGAAAGCCAGGAATAGAGAAGCCAAAAGCCAACAGTGGGAGCACTGATCTTACAGCCACCAGAAAACAATATTTTTGTTGTTTAAACCACCCATGCCTTGGTATTCTGTTATGGCAGCCTATGCAGATTAATGTACCCTGAGGATCAAAGGCAGATAGTGTTACTGCTATGAAATAGAGGAGGAGGAGTATGAATAGAACTCAGCATGAACTCTTGTTATAATAAGCACTTAGACAAAACCTAACAAAGATTGCCATTATCCTGACAGACAGATCTACCAGGAACCACTTAAAAAGAAACGTAAGGGCTTTCTTACTAAGCAAGATTCACAATCAGTGCATTACCCATCAAAATAAGAGAAGAAAAAATAGGTGGAAGATAAAGGACATCATTAATTGGCTGCAAGAATAAGAATGATAGCCTATGTTCTATCATTGCTTGTTATATTACTTGGTCAGGTAAGTCTTCTCCAAAACTCATCTTGTTTTAATGTGATCTCATTATGTAATGTTATTTAACCACAGATTGTACTTCCATTGCATCAAAGGTTGAGATGTGCAGTATAAATCCTTGAGAAATGCTTAGAAGTTTTCAGATGAAGAAAACTTTATGCATAGTCAGCCAAACATTTCTGAGTATTCCTGGGTTTCCGAGAATGTCGTGACATCTTATATGGAACCTGCTGTGATTTCGCATCTCACTCTGTAAAAATCCTCACCAAAAGACCGGAGACTCCAAATGGCTCCCTCTCTCAGGCTCTTCTGAATACTGCACCCAGAATAGTCAACTCATAACAACAGGAATAAAAATAAATTGACTACTCCCCTGGGCATGTATTTGTAGCAGATTCCAGTAATACAATGACAAGAACATTCTTTAAACTCTAATGTCCTGCCTTTTTGTGCTTTTATAGGTTCTGCTATTGATTTGTTTATATTCTATTTGCTTGTTAATGGTCTAGAAATATACTGTACAGTATCTAAAACACCATCATCATACTTGACTCCTCTCCTTTTTCTCTTTTATTTGTAGCAATATCTGGAATTTCTCATGAAGAATAAGATAGGAATACAAGTAGTTTATCTTCAGTAGTGATGAAGATAGATATTTACTAGAATATATAAATGGACAAACAGGGAAACTAGAATGTTGAAATAAACTAAGATTTAATCCCTTCCCTCAGACAGGCTATAAAAATGATATTAGGGATTTGCTACAGAAACAAAAGAAAACTGCTGTTTTTAATTCTTTCTTGGCTTACTCATCCAAAAGTTTAATAAGCTGTGTACCTAAATGGGAGATGGATTTTACAATTTTGGAATAACAGTATGTTTATAAATCTCTTTTGTACCTCTTCTGTGCTGAAACTAGAGATCCGTCATTTTAATTGAGCTTCAGATGGACAAAATTCTTACTTTCCTTACAAATCAATGTTTTTAAATAACCAGGGGGAACAGTCACTATGGTTCATAGATACATTTTCAGTTACTCAAGGATTTATAATATTAAGGAGTGGAAGCTTTTTTTTTTTTTTTTTTTAATTCTTCACTGGTCCAACCATGATGCCTTCACCAAAGTTGGGGACTGTAACCGAATGCTCAGAAATGTGTTCCCCTCTTTAGTCAATGCTAAGATGCATGTATTTTCATATTTTAACATTGTTTAAACTGAATTATCTACATGTAATTATCATAAGTTTTTCCTCCCCAAATATGTTAATGCATCAATTGTTTCTTCTGACTGATAATATCTTAAATTGGGGAAGGAAAGATAAGTATAAAAATTCTTTCGGCTATCACTCTACAATCTCAGGACCGAATTGAGATATCTCTCCTTTACAATCCAATAAAAGTTATATTTATTGAGGCTTTTCCACCTGCCAGGCACTGTGCCAGATTTGTTCTTGATTGAGAATTTTATTTTATTCAATTAAATTAGAAGGCTTGGGGTTTTTGTTGCTTGTTTCTTTTGTTTTTATGCAAAGTGAAAAATCACTTCTCAGGGACTAGTTTCTTCTCTAAAAAAGAACATTCTTTAGAATAGAGCAGAGCAAACCCATTCAGTGATAGATTTCCTCGACGCTTGATTCGTGACTGTCCAACCTGAAAGCACTCACTCGGAAGCCACAGTAGCATGGGCAGGGAAAATTACAGGACACAGAGCCAGTCACTACTGAAGCATGACAAATGAAGGCAGAAGGTCTCTGCCTGGCAAGGACAAGTGAACTGCTCACCCATCTCCCTGAGCCCTGGGTTTCACAGCATCTGGTACTGCCTCAAATAGGGGGCAACCAGCAGCCCTGAAACCTGCATATGATATCTGAAATATCTGCATTTATCATTAAATGTTTGAGTATTTACCTCCCTTTGTTCCTTTCTCCCCTCCACCCCTGCCTTGTGGTTGTCTACATTCCCTTAGCCTTGCTGCACGTGCCTTCAAATGTTATGAGAAAAATGGACTAGAAAGTAGAAATATAGATATCTCAAAGGCATTTGTCTGTATGCCCTGATTTCCTAGCAAAGATGTGAAACTACCTTGATATTGCACTTTGAAATTATTGCTCCAGAATCAGGGTACTGAAGTTTGCACCCCAGCTATACTGCTTATGAACTGTGACCTTGGGCAATTTACTCAACCTCCTTATATCTCAGGTTTTACTATTTAGGAAATTGCACAACAATTCCTTTTTGATACAGTCATTGTGAGGATTAGGTAAGATGATGCAATGCAAACTGTTTAACATGATGCCTGACATATAGCACAGGATCAATAAATGTGATGGCTATTCTTAATGTTGAGTTTTAATTAATCTAAGGAATCTCTTTCTACTAAATCTCCATGTCAGTAAGTTACTAGCCAAAAGTAGCTTAAACTAAGGACAGCTCAACCAATAGAAGAATGATTTTCTTTAGCTGATTGCAGGATTAAATTGTCACAAAAATATCTCGATAGATAAATAAATAATGACAGCACCGGAATTAAAATGTCAATTGGTAATTAAATACAATTCCTCAAAAATTATATTCAAAAGTATTAGTCTACTGCATTATAATTAGACATTTTATACGTAGTTCACCTGCCTTTGAATTTTGACATTGCCTGAAATTCCCCTGCTTCTACATCTATTCCTCTCTGCATTATTTCCCCTAACCATTAATTCCTACATAAATTAACGTATTTATGCATTCGCTTATCCATTCAAATATTGTCATAGTATGTGGCTTTTTCCTCCCATACAAATTTTAAATTTACTATTTTAAAAATTCTATATAATTTTTCCTTGCCGATTGTAGTCTAATAAATACTTAGTTTTTATCATTATCACATTTTTAGGCAAGGTTTGCATTGCAATTTTGTTTGCATACAAAGAAATCATAATGTCTTATACATTTATGTGTCTTAAATGCAATACTAGTCTAATTGATGTTCCTTAACTTCGATGTGATTAAAGACAATGATTTTTTTGGATTCTTTCTCCTGCCAATTCTTATTATTCATTAAGTGCTTCTTATTTCCTCTCTGCATGAAGGATACTCCTGAAGAATTCTAAATGTCAGGTAACTTGAATTATCAGAAAGTCCTATTCAGATGTGGATGGCCTATCTTTAGATTTGTAATATGATCTTCTAGAGAATATCTCACAAACATGTTAGAAAGTAATATATTTTGGCTTAGTATTAGAAAGAATGTCATAAAGTGCTGAATTGCACTAGAATGAATTTTTTAAGATGACGAAGTCCCTCCTAATGAACAGACCAAGAAGAGCCTGTGATATTATTCATCGGAAGTGCTGCAGGTGAATTTGGCAGAATAATTAGGCAACAGCTCTAGCTAAGGCACCTTCTTACTCAGACAGTTTGTTGTTAAGTTAGTTATTTCCACATATAGAAACCTGGTAGGTGGAGAATCTGGTAAGAACAAGATCTGGATCTCAGACATGTATTAATTTGTGGTCAGAGAGGAGAAGAAAAAAATACTTTAGGTTGGAGGCAGGGACTTGGCATTTGTTCAAGTTGGGATGCAAGTGGCAGATAAGGGTGATGGCAGTCCCAGGCCATGGTCAGAATGGCTCAAGATAGAGGAAGCTAATACTATGCTTCCTCTCTACTGCACTTCACTGCAGGAAGCAATCAAAAGGCATGCCAAGCTAAGAACTTTACAGAGAGCTGCTTTAGGGTGTATTACATCTCTGAAGCATAAACCATAGTGAAACAACAGAAGTGAAACA
The DNA here is from genome assembly GCF_028858775.2 of Pan troglodytes. NCBI lineage: Eukaryota > Metazoa > Chordata > Mammalia > Primates > Hominidae > Pan > Pan troglodytes. The sequence continues at coordinate 85,440,516 of NC_072413.2, forward strand.
TTTTAACATGGAAATGAATGAATCTTTTTTTTAAAAAAAGAAAGAAATATTTTGAGTGAGTTTCCTCATGTTCACCAAATAATCAGCTTCATTTTTCTTTTCCTGAATAAAATGTATTCTAAGGTTGTCTTACATCCTATCATCACCCTTTCAGGTAAAATTTGATCATTCATTCATTTGGACAACATTCATAGGCCCTCGACAATGTGCCAAGCACATCTCTAGATGCTGGGGATAAAAAGATAAATTAGATTTGGTCTCTGATTTCCGGAACCAACCTCTAAGACTTACTTATGAAAGAGTTAGTCATGTAAAATAAAAGATGAATAGCAATACAGTATGATGAGTGTTATAACTGAACTATAGAGAAAAATGGAACTTCTAAGGAATCAATTATTCACCAAATTGCTATTTCCCAAGAAAAATGTTACACTAAATAGATAATTAAACTGCCTGACTTACTGAAGTTCTAGGGGCCGGAGAATATAAAATCTTCTTGCATTGTTGGAAAGAACTTAAATTGTTTGCTGTTAAAATGCTTTTATGTATTTTTGAAATAGAATCACCTTATGATTAGGGTAATTACTTCTTTTAAGATAACAAAATCATGCCCTATTGAAGCTAAATTGAGTTTGTTTTCTGAGCAGTATAGAGATTCCTTAAATAACTAAAGTAGAGCTACCATTCTATCCAGCAATCCCACTACTGGGTATCTACCCCAAGGAAAATAAGTCATTATATGAAAAAGACACATGCACACGTGTTTATAGCAGCACAATTAGCAAAAGCAAAGATATGGAACCAACCTAAATGTCTGTTAACCAATGAGTGGTTAAAGAAAATGTGGTGTATATATACCATAGAATACTACTCAGCCATAAAAAGGAATGAAATAATGGCATCCTCAACAACCTGGATAAATTGGAGACCATTATTTTTGAGTGAAGTAACTCAGGAGTGGAAAACCAGACATCGTATGTTGTCACTTATAAGTGGGAGCTAAGCTATGAGGACACAAAGGCATAAGAATGATACAATGGACTTCAGGGACTCATGGGGAAAAGGTGGGGGGGTGGCAGTGAGGGATGAAAGACTACACATTGGATATGGGGTACACTGCTTGGGTGATGGGTGCACCAAAATCTCAGAAATCACCACTAAAGAAATTATCCCCATGTAACCAAAAACCACCTTTTCCCCAAAAACTATTGAAATATATTTTTGAGTTTGTTTTCTGTAATAATTCACAATTATTATTTATCCAGCCATATGAAATGATACTAATGATTTTTAAGCATTCTCTACTTACTATAAATAATATAAAAGTATTTTCCAGTGGAAGTGACTCCTCCAAATTCCAGGGTTCGTGTTTTCCAAATTCCTAAAAAGAAGGATAGTGAGGAACATAAATGTAGTTTAAATGTAAAGGTCAAAATCAGTTAAAGATATTTTTAAAAACCCAAATATTCAGTAATTTTAAAGGAGAAGCAAACATTTATTAACACTAGTAAAGCAAATTAGGAATATACGTCTCAAATACCCAACCTTGGAGTACACAATGTTAGATTTCACTAATAAAATATTGCTTGGATTTTTAATGAAAGTAAATCTGAAATTTTAAAAATTCAGACAATCTCTGGCAGCTGTCATCTGATCAGAGTTCTAATACTAAAGGTTTGAAGATCCACTTGTGGTGGATTTGAGGACAAAACATTCTGACTGATGTGGATGCTTCTGTAACTTCTTTGAATCCTTGCAACTTGAGGTCAATACCAGGATGCTTTTTGCAAATGCAAACAAAAGAAAACGGTTTTTTAATGATATACCCCAAAATCTTAACTGGTTGAATTTTTGTTTAAGATTAAGTAATAGGTGCTTTATTTAGATTAATTAGCAAGAAGATCACAGTAGTCAATAGATAACTGAAAGACACCATCTGTTCCCTTTTCCAATTGTATCTATGAGCTTTGCATGGGTGTACCAGGGAACATGGGAGAATTAATTAGGCAGCAAATGAAATCTTCTAACAGATGGCACCCATTTACTTCTTGCAAATACATACCAGCAAATTTGTGTGCTTTCCCTTTCATCTTGTTTACCTCCTAGAAAGTTTTGAAGAACCACTGGAGTCTGACCATCAGTTGCCCATCTGAAAAAAAAAGTTCAAAAATGTAGAAAAATTGTGTGGGACTTAGCTTCACGAGAAAATGACTGGTAGGAAATAACATCATGAGAACTTTATAAAGACTTGAAATCTCACTTTGATAAGAGTTTAAATCAAGTTGGTTTTAATCCCAAGATCACTGTTGCTTTCCTTTTCTATTGTGTGTGGCTTTTAGTGTACACTAAGAATTTTTGTTTTAATATCTTTGCATATTAATACAGAGCTCTCATTTGTTTTATAAAAGCTGTCCTCCAAAGTTTATGTATTGATATAGTTTACATAATACATTTCTAAATGTGGCTCTAGATATTTCTGAATCACTAAAGAAATAATATAGCAAGACCTCTAGGCCCAGTTTTATTTTATGAGCTGCATCTTCAGAGGAGCAAGCTTCTGGTTTGAAGAAAAATATATTGTTCCAACAATTATCCCCACCAAAGAGCATTGCCACTTCACCATTTTTCTTTTATTTTCTTATCAGTGCACTGAAAATAGTACTGTAAACATTCCTGCTCAATTTCATAACATGCAAATCATCCTTAAACAACTAAAATCAGGCCATTCCACCCATTTGAAATTGCTTTTTCAGAAGTCATGATTGACATCTTAATTTTCAAATGCCATAGTTTCTTCTCTGTAGCATTTTGACAAGATTCACCACTCTTTCTCTAACTTTAAGACAATATTATCTTCTAGTGTGTCTCTTAACAAACCAAATGACATTTCTACATTTCTATTGGTCCTACTTTGTTCAACAGTTCCTTTATTTTTACTATCATAAAACTTTGAAGAAAAACAGTTGCTTAAATGCATATACTTCTAAGAAGTTTTATCACCTTCCCTGTGAGAGGTAGAATTTTAAATATGTCCCCCAAAGATTCCAGTCTACTGGTTATTCAATCAAACCCTGTGATTTAGGTCATTAATCAGAGAGCATCCCTTGGTTGACAGATAACAAGGAAAGGAAGAACTGTCTGCCAGGCACAGTGGCTCACGCCTGTAATCCCAGCACTTTGGGAGGCCAAGGCAGGTGGATCACTTGAGGTCAGGAGTTCGAGACCAGCCTGGCCAACATGGGGAAACCCTGTCTCTACTAAAAATACAAAAATTAGCCAGGCCTGGTGGTGGGTGCCTGTAATGCCAGCTACTCAGGGAGGCTGAGGCAGGAGAATTGCTTGAACCTGTAAGGCAGAGGTTGCAGTAAGCCGAGATCGCACCATTGCACTCCAGCCTGGGTGACAGAGTGAGACTCCATCTAAAACAAACAAACTGCAAAGAAATGGATTCTGCCAACAATTTGAGTGAGTTGCAAAATGGATTCTTCCCAGAGTCTCTGTCTCTCAGTAAGAGCCCAGAGAACAAATGCCTTGATTTTCTTCTTGTACAAGCCAGAACCAATCAAGATAGTTCAGATTTGTGACCTCTAGAGTTGTAAGTTAAGAAATGTAATGTAATGTAAATTAACTGGAGAAAAAAACTTTTGAGGAGGTTAAGGAAGGTCTTTCAGGAGAAATGACATTGGGACAATGATTTCAAAAATAAGACTAAACCAACCATTCAAAAATAGAAAAATATATGTATTTCAGGCAGAGGAAGCTGAACATCCAAAAACATTGTAGCAATAAGAGATAGATATGCTTAAGGAAGAAAAGAAACCTGTGTATTTGTAGAGTAGAAAGCAAGAATTCTAAGGCATGGAACAAGATAATGGAGAGGTGAGCAAGAAGTAGAGTGTGCAGAGTTTGTAGGTCACAGTAATGAGCAAAATAGATTTCCAAAAGGTGGAAGCCATTAAATATTTGTAGCAGAGAAATAACATTATCTGATTTGTCTTTTCAGAAGTGTGGAGTATAGATAAGAAAAAAGAGGGGTAGGGGCAAGTCCAAATACCATAACATTTATTCATTCAACAAATATTTTATGAAGGAACTATTATATTCCAGCCACTTTTTCCAAACTGGCTTGGACTAGAGTGGTGGCAGACGAGCTAGAGGGAACTGGAAAGATACAAAATACATTTTGAAGCTTGAGCAGTCAGAAATGCAGAATGAGTTATAATGAAAAGAAAGAGAAAGGAAGAAAAGGAAAGAAAGTGAAAGAAAAAGAGAGAAAGAAGAAATAAAGAAGGAGAGAAAGAAAAAGTGAGAGAAAAAGAGAGAGTGAAAGAAATAAGAAAAGAAAGAAAAAGAGAAAGGAAGAAAGGGAGGGAGGGAAAGAAAAAAGGAAAGGAAGAAAAGTAAGAAAGAGAAAGAGAGAAAAAGAGAAAGTGAGAGAAAGAGAAAGAAAGAGAAACAGTGAGTGGGGAGGGGGGAGAAATAACGAAAAAGAAAGAAAAAGGAAAGAAAGAAAGGGAGGAAGGGGAGAGAGAGAGAAAGAGGGAGGAAGGGGGGAGAGAGAGAGAAATAAAGGAAGGAAGGAAAGAGAGGGAGGAAGGGAGGGAGGGGGGAGAGAGAAAGAAAGAGGAAGGAAGGAAGGAGGGAAGACTCCTGGGTTGAAAGAAAGAAAAGTAAAAAGAAAGAGAAGAAAGACTTCTGGGTTCTTGGCTTGAGCAACAAGGTGCGGCTTTTCTACACGGGATATATGGAAAGGATTAGGTCAGAGTCTGGAGCAAAGAATCATGAACTCTGTTTTAGATATCACAGGTGTAAGAAGCATATTCATCACCTACATTCAGATTTAGTGTCTAGCTTTTCCAGGATGGGACCTGAGGATGGTCTTGGAGCTGTAAAACCAGGAGCAAGCCATTGAATATGTCCATCCCATCTCAGCTTCCTACTCTCATTTCCCCAGAGCATTCAAGGATACTTCAATGTTGATTTTGGTCAGGACTTAGGTTTTCTTCCTGGAAATGTAACAGTTACAAAATCCTTGGCCTTCTTGAGTCAGGTCCTGCCTAGTCATTGACAAAACCCTCTCCCTAGAGCCATGATCTGTGTCCCCTTCCAACTGAGTCACCTACCATGTTCTAAGCTCTTTTAATGAAGTCTCTTTTTTCCAGGCTTACCTCCAAGGACATGAAAAGCTGAAGCAGACTGGAAAAGTGATACCACTCAAATCATATTCCTAAAAGATTTTTAAACATTTTAATAAGCTTATCAACCTATGTCATTTCCTTCTCCTCCTCCTCCTCTTCCACTTCTTTTGCAGTTGTAATTATTATGAACAGGATATAATGGTTTATAAATAATGTTCGAGTTTCTTGGTTTTAGGACTTTTTGTAAAATAAGCACCAAAACCAAAATAGTCTTTAATGACTCCATTAAAGAAGAAAGCATATCTTTTATAATTTCTTAACACTACGTACTTCTCAACATCATCAAGTCTCCCTCAAATGAAAAATAAACTGTTTTTAATATTTTGTAATGCCACTACTAAAATACAGTGCACTAAGAAAGAACCAACTAAAATTCCTAAATTAATGCTTTATAATATTACAGTGATGTGTACTATTTAATTAAGGCCATTGACCAGTTGATTATCAAAGATTTTTTTTCCTTTTGATCTAGTGATTGTTTGATATTTTTTCTAATCCCATTACTAACTTGTCTCATCCATTAACCTACGTAAGTGGAGTGTGAAAAATGCATTCATAAATTAGTTAATTTTTTTTTAAATTGCAGCATGTGAAATCTACTTACTAAATTCACACTAATTCCACAAAGCATTGGGGCAATTTATAAACAATACATATGATAAAAAAATTTATAATCAATGAGAATTTAATAAGTTGCAGAAATATTTTTCAGGGAAAGTAAAGATTTTCAGAGCATTATGTTTTAAAATAACTGCTTTATATGGAACTATATACATAAGACTGAGTGATATAATACTCAAAAAATACATAATTGTAGTTTTTGCACATTATAAGTGATACAAAAAAGTCTATGCTAGACATGTATTATAACATAATACCATTAAACATGCTTACTAAGCTGTCCTTTTGACACCTAGTATCAACTTGTAGACACTTTTATGGGGAAGGAAAAAAGTCACACTAAGAATAATGTATCTTGAATTATTACCGAAACAATGTCTCACATTGTGAGCACATTCTTTTCATATATTTATCTCTGTCTCTCCTCTAACCTGGAAATTTTAATATGTAGCCAAATTGTGTTGTATATTGTAAAGAACTTAAAAGAAATTATATAATTTCAATACATTTGTTTTTCTTTGCAATCTTACACTTAGAGAAAGAACATTAATTTTCTCTTTGCCACCAAACTAAACAAAAGTAGAAATGACCCTGCTAACTCTATTTCTGCAATTTTACTTATAATAGCATTTAAAAACTCATTGATTTATATGCATTTCCATATTCCAATTTGAAATATTCACATAACAAAGCATAAATTGAGTGCCCATACTTAAAAACAAGTAAATAGTTTAAAATGTATTCCCTGAACCCACTGAGAATTCTTTCAAGCCTACATTATTCAGGAGAATGCATGCAGCTGTTTAAATTGATATCCTTCTCTCTCTCTCCAGGATGGCAGGTCTGCGGTCTTCTTATTTACTACTGCATTAAGCACAGAGCCTAGTACCTAATAAGAGCTCAATAAATATATGTTGCATGGATAATAACTAAATTAATGTTTAAAATTATCATGTGCTGATCAGTTTCTATATTAATGCAGGAACTGTCTTGAGATCCATATGAGTTTTTGACCATTGTCTCCTTCACTAGGCCATAATGAGGGTCCTTGAGGACAGGTACCACATTTCATTTTCCTTTATATTCTCAGTGCTTTGTTAATAGAAGTTAGTCAATAACTATTTGTTAAGTGGATAGTGATTTTAAACAAACATAGCTTACAAAATAATGACAGGCATAATCAACAGATTTGACAGAATAAAAATGAGAAAAAACAATGGTTGTGGCATCCCTAGATTTTATATGAAACCTACACATGCATATATTGTATATATGTATGTCACTGTGTTTAACATATTACTATTTTAATAAATGGATCTATAGGTCAGTATATTTATTGGTATGTTCCCTGACTCTTTTGTCAAATAAGTTGGAATCAGGAATTTACTTGCCCTATTAGGTACCATTATGATTCTAAAAAACGTAAGACAACTTTACTACATTATGCCATTGTATGTCATCAAAAATGAACATTATTTTGTATCTGTATGCCCATTATAGTGTAACCATTTTGAGGAGAGGAGATGTTACCTTAGTCATTTGTGAAACTCCAGCTCCAAGTTTAGAGTACACCATGTATTTTACTAATAAGCCTTAGAGAATTTGGATTACTATAGAGCAATAATTCTCTTGGGAGCTGAATTGACAACTTGTTAACCATTGGAAAATACAATATTATGTGTTACTTGATTACACAAATAAAACCTGTTTACTAAAAAAGCAAAACTGGCACATGGACGTGTCAATTGCCTTAAACTGCCGGATTCAATCTGCCAATGTCAAACAAAAGTCGCCACATTGTACACTTTCTTTGAGATATCAACTTTGTTTAGAGAATTTTCTCTTTGGGAAATAATGAATGATTTGTGATTGGATTTAGCTACAGATGTTTTCTGGTAGCATTTTTATAATAATAAATACCTGTAAATAACTGAAGTAGCCAACATTGTATCACGGCTATAAAAAAACCTAAGATAATCTGCATAATGAAATAAAACTTCAATGCATATTATGTTATAAATGAATATATATTTACAAGGGTATATGCTCATGAAACATTAGACAAAAAAAAGGCCACACACACACACACACACAGAGTATATAGCATAACCTTATCCCTACCAAATATAAAGTAATAAAGATATCTACGATAACATATGTAGAACTATTAAATAATATTTCCCTCTAGCTGATTTTCTGTATTTTAAAATATTTCTACAGTAAGTATATATCTTGTTATATAATAAAATATGATTATTTTAATGGTAAAATATGGCATGTTTTTAGAGAATATTAGGAGTATTTTGAAAAACACATATAAGAAAATAAAAAGCCATAAGATAATTACCCAGACATAAACACCATAACATTTCATACACATCCCTCCAGGCTTTCTAAATATATTTTTAACATAATTGAAATTACACTGTATGCTAGATGATATCTAGTTTGTAAACATTATACCTTGAACAATGCCCTAGAGTGTTTTTTTACAACATAATTTTTACTGAATGCATAGTATTTCATCATATCAATCATTTCATAAATCTTTAAGTAATATTGATACTTTAGGGTTGGATATTTGTATTGCTTCCAGGTTTCCACCATCATAAATAACATTAAAGTGAGTCTTCTTATAGATTTGTTTTTCTGGCTGGTATTTTCTTAAAGTAAGTGTCCAGAAGAGGTTTTGCTAGGTTAAAGAATCAACACATTTTAAGACCTCCGATATATATTGCCACATCACTTAACAGAAAGCTTTCAGTGAGCAACATGAAAACAAGAGAATGCCGGATCCTCTGCATTAAAAAAAAAAATTTCCTAAAAATCATTTCAATGAACATAATGATTAGTTGATTTAAAAGATATAAATTTAATGAGGCTTCCACCCATTTCATGTCTGGAATGGCTGTCAGAAATTTTGAGTATTTCTTTAGTAATTTTCCATGCAAATCTATCCATATATTTATGTATGTACTCACAATAGCATATACTATTACGTATGTGTGCCTGTATTCTATTTAATAAGAAATAAACATGACATCTCCTATTTGAATTTTTTCACTTAATAGTACGTGTTGCCTATCTTTCTATGTCAATGTCAGCATATATATCTATTTCATTCTTTTTAATGACTTTTTACTGTTGCATAGTATATAAATTTTTTATGCTACAAAGCATTTCATGATAAGAGCTGCCTGCTAAAAATAGCAAAACTGGCACATAATTTAACATTTTCTTATTTTTGAGCATTCAAGATGCTTCTAGAAATCATTATTTTTAAAAGTTTTATAATATGTTATACAAAAAAGGAGGGGTATGATTAATTTACTTCATTTGGCAGTAGAATGTATTCATCTTTCTTTGTCATCCGCCTTCTTTTGTGAGTATATTAATTACATGTCTTTATAGGTAATGACTTTTAGTTATTCTTTTCCTTGATTTTTATGAACTCACTCAATATTTAGAATAACATTTTACCATGCAACTAAGATATATTTTGTCATTCATCTTGTTTTTATTTTATTGTATTTTTTTGAATTTTTATTTGGCTAGATATATCAATCTCTTTTACTCAAATTTTATTATTTGTATTATACTCAGAAAGATCCAAAAGCTTATATGATCTTCTATATTTTCTTGAAGTTCTATTATAAATTATTTAAACAAATTTTATTGCAATAACACTTTTCTGGACTTCCCATATCATCATATAGCATTAGCTTGAATGTTACAGTGGCACATCAATGAAAATAAATGGTAGATTTCACCCTATGATCGAGGCCAAAGAGATGGTGCCATCTTTCTGTATGCATTGAGGAGACTTCCCCTCATCTGCTCTTCATTGCTGATGTTAAAAAAAAGTGGATCTAGTCATTGAAAGGGTCATGTAATTTTTAATGGGGGTAGCCGAGAGTCATGTCCAAATGCCAGCTAAAGTAATTACATTCTGCTTATAAGGAGTAGCAGTATAATTTCAATTAGAATAGTACCAAATGGACTCATATAAACCTGGGGGTTTGAAATCCACTCAGGTCACCAGAAGATAAATGAGACATGTGACTGGAGACATGCCCAGAGGTAAAATTAATTTTTAGGCTGTTTCTGATGGCTGAGTCAATGGCCTATTTCCAAGACAGACAGGTGTGGACAAGAAGGGAAGTGGTGGGAGGAGGGAGAAGGAGTGGTAGACTATCAACCAAAAATGTAATAGTCACACTTAGGACTACTCCATGTCAAATCATTGAGTACCCATAACTAACAACCCATGAGGTAAGTACTATTCTACTATCCTTATATTACAGATTAATAAAGAGGAGACAATTGAGTGATCAGAAAGATTAAGTGATTACCCAAACAACATAATTATTAAGAGGGGGGAGGTGGCACTGGATCCCAGGCATTCTGGCTCTCAGGACTGTCACTCTCCTCTGATCTGTATTGTCACGAAAATCCTACTTGTCCTCAACCTCCTGAAAAGCGTCATCATAAAGAAGTGTTTGGAAGTTGGTCCATAATTTTACAATCGGCTCCGTGTTTGCTGTATTTTACACTCAAAAATTAAGTGAGCTATTTATAAAGGGCTTAAAACAATCCTTGACACAAAGTAAGCAACACCTGAATTTTAGTAATGAATAAAATAAATCAGCTCAATTATATTTATTCAATGCTTATTACGTTGCAGGCACTCTGCCAGGTATTGGAAACACAACATTGAGCACAAGAGACTAAGCCACTATTCCTTTTAACCCACAGTTGAGTAGGGAGAAAAACGTACATGTAAAGTAAAATTTCACAATTATTATTTCATAACTCTTGTAAAAACTGCCATACAAATAAATGCAATGTATCTTGAGGGTATATGGCAGAGAGACTCGACTCAGGGTACAAGCTCACGCAAGATCCAAAGGCACTGAGAATTGATCTAAGAACCAAGAGATGATACGGAGGTAGGCAAAAAGAGGGCTGGGTGAGAGCCTTCTAGGTAGAGAGAAACTCAAGATACAGAGGCCCCGAGGCAGAAGGGCGATTGGCAAACTGGAATGTCCAGGAATAGGACTACTGTGTTTAGTTTTTATTAAACAAAAGCAAGTGAGACATCCAAGAAAGTTTCAGATGAGACCTCTACTCTCCCCAAGGCCTCTCTCCGCACCTACCTCCGCTTTTGTTTCAGCTCACTTCTCCACCATACCAAATGTTGTGGACAACTCACTGCCTTTTTCATTGGTCTTCCTTGACAATGATCTTTCCTGGTGCTGTAGGTGGAGTTGTGACCACACCTTCTCCTCTCCTGTTAAAAGTTGCATAACTCAAACTTCCAGTCTCACTCTCTTTCTCTTACGCTATGTATATTACCCAGGTGAGCTCATCTACTATCATACCGTTACTGCATCTGCTTCCTGGTGACACCCAAATCTGCTCATACAGTTTGATTTCTGCACTGAATTCAAAAGCTCCCTACTGAACAGCATCATCTGAGTGTCTGTGTAGCCTCTCGTCTTCAACATGTCCACACCTGATCTCCTTTATTCTGTGCCAGGCTTTCTTCTCTGTGTTTCAATTTTTAGTTAACGGCATCTCTTTTACTCAGTTTCCCAGACAGAGTCCTAGGAATCATCCCTTACTTCTCCTCTCCTGAATGTTCAATCAGTCACTAAATACCATTGCATCTACCTTCTTACCATCTCCTGAATCTCTTCACTTCTGTCTGTGTCCCTTACTTTAGGTCCTCTCTTTATCACCAGTATTTGTGTATTAGTCATCTAAATGCTTTCCTTGTCACCAGCCTTGGTTCTCAGGATCCGTCTCTCATAACACTACCAGAGTGATCTTTTAGGTATAAAATATGTTCACATCCCTCTCTTGTTTCAAATTATTTTATGATTCCATTGCCTGCAAAATCAAATCAGAACACAAGGCCTTCATGATGGGAGTTCCATGTTTAACTCTCCATCCACTCATCCATCCTGGCCACTCTTCCACTTTATGTCAACTGTCTTTTCATTCAGAACTATATGTTGCTTCTGGAGCCAAGCATGATCTTCCTCTTCAAGTCTTCTGGAAAGTCTTTCCTTCCTCTCAATATTGATCAGCCTAACCTCTACCACCTCAATAAACCTACTGTGAGCCAGTCTTGCAGCAGAACTTCATACTTCACTTGATTAACATATATCTAGCTCCACTCTAACAGGGGTGCCATGATGACACCTTGGGTCCCCAAGTATCAAAGCCAACTAAGACCCATATGCAACAATAATAGAGTGACTGGGTGCTCCCTTTTCCCAAGTATACCAATATAGGACAAGTTCTGTCCTTGGGTCAGAAACATTATTATGGGAAATCATTACTGTAACACTTGCCATTATATTGCAGGATTTTTTCTCATGGATACTGACCTCTCCTTCTGTCAATGGGTTGTGAGCCAGAAGGCTGTCTTAGGTCCAGAGACTGGAAAGGTGTGAAATACATGTATATAGTTTCTCTACATGCATTACCTTTATTTATTTATTTATTTACTTATTTATTTATTTATGAGACAGAATCTCACTCTTTCGCCCAGGCTGGAGTGCAATGGCGTGATCTCGGCTCACTGCAACCTCTGCCTCCCGGGTTCAAGCAATTCTGCCTCCCTCAGCCTCTCAAGTAGCTGGGATTACAGGTGCCAGCCACGACGCCCGGCTTTGTATATTTAGTAAAGATGAGGTTTCACCATGTTGGCCAGGCTGGTCTCGAACTCCTGACCTCAGGTGATCCACCCACCTTGGCCTCCCAAAGTGCTGGGATTACAGGCATGAGCCACCACACCTGGCCCATGCATTACCTGTAATATTTCAAAATATAGATGGTATTATGCACACACATGTTACCAATTAGAAAATCAAGGCTCAAGAAAGTTATGTAATTAGCCCATGCAATGCAATTTATAAGTATCAGAGACACTATTGGAAGGAAGGTCACTTCACGGGACAGTTTATTGTCCTTCCACCCCATCCAACGTAGGCTCAATACAAACAGCATAAGAGCATGGTCTCACTGGAAAATAGCTTTACCTCTGAAGGTAAACTGTGTTTCTGTGGAACAGTTTTTTTCACTCATAAAATACCAAGAATGATAGTACATATGTGATAGAGCTGTTGTGAGGATTAAATGACATAAAGTAGGCAGAGGGCTTAGCAAAATAGTGGGCATGTAATAAGCACTGATTAAATATTAGCTATCATCAATATTGTTATTATCATTGTTCATAAGAATTGGATAAACTATAAAGCAATTAACATGACACCTAGCACAAAATTATTAGCTATTACTTTTATCAGCTATATTATTAGCTTATGTTATTAGTTACATTAGTTTAGTATGACCACTAATAATAATTATTAATCTTTGTGAAATATGTATAGTCCATTAATTTAATACCTCTCTTACAGTAAGTTTTCCAAAAATGTTAATGTTTAATGGTGCTTCATGGCATATGATCACTGCATATATGTTGTGGAAACTTGAAAATGTTTCTAAACAAACCTACATTGTACTTTACAATGCCTTCATTGTGGGAAAACCATCACCATGCTGCTGTAAAAACCCTTGATAGTACTCTCAGGTGTAGCGGCAACTTTGGATATCTATGTACATTTACTCAAATTATTCTAGAACTTTATTCAAGTCCCTAAGCTGGGACCAGTCCAACCCACCACCCACTTCACTGACTTAATCTGAAATGCAAATGTAACAACATCCTTCTGGCTCCAAAATCTGGGAGGAGCTTTATTCTAAGTAGTTAAATGGGAATATCCCAGCAGTGACAGTCTTCTGCATCTCAATTAAAATGAACAATAGGCATGCCATATTTTGCGACTTCACACGTTGGTAGACCTTCTTTTTAGTTTAAAAGAGAAAGAAACATACCATCTTCTTATAAGCACCAGTAAGATGAAGAATTTACCTTGATCTTGAACCTCACATCCATATTAGCCTTCCTTCTACATGACGCCACAGTCTGCATGAGTGAAGATCATCCCATCAGAATTATTAGCTCAGCATAATTTCCGTAACAGATTCCCAGGGAACAGTGAAGAACAACCCAGGTATAATAGCAAAGAATGCTTTTGTTCAATTTCTACCTAGAAGGTAGAAATACACACACCCATATTACCATTGTTTCCACCTCAACAATAAGATAGATGATAGAAGCCAGATCATGCACAAAATGATTGCTTTTCTTGAGCCCACCGGAACCTGAGATTTGAAAGCAACAAAATGGGCAGAATTCCAAAGGGTCAGCCCCTCTGAGGAGCGAAGACAGACAAACAAACTCCTTACCTTTGATGGAACATGGGAGGAAGTGGCTGGTGCCATAGACTCAGATAAGAAAGAAATCTGCTCAAATGTTAAAATAATTCTTAAAGGTTGAATGTGGGCTATCATATCAGTTAAGAAAGACTGGAAACTCTCACATGAAGAAGTTTATAGGCACTGGCAAGCTCTTTTTCACAAGCCCCACCTAAAAAATAAAGCTCCTATGAAAGATGAAGGGATTGCAGGCAGGGCAGGAGACTGAAATGAGTTCCCCCTCAGTGGTGCAGGTGAGCTGGTGGAAATCAGCTGCTGCTGGGGTGGGGCATAAAGCCTCGCCCACTGCCCAGGACTCTTCTGTCGTACAAGGCACCCTTCTCAAACTGTTGGTTTTTGGGAGAGTACAGGAGACACTCAAGCCACAGGGACCCAGGCAAAAAACAAATACTTCTGATAGGAGGATAAGAGTATCAGTTACATTGAATTAGGGCCCACCCTAATAGCCTCTTCTCAACTAATTACATCTGCAATGACCTTATTTCCAATTAAGGTTTCATTCTGCGATGCTGGGGGTTACCAGTACCAATTCTGAGCGGGACACAATTCAACCTCTAATAAAGTGGCAGCAGAAATGCTGAGAAAGCCCTACTTTTAAGGCCCAGAGACATGGAATCTTTCTAGTACTGAGGCTGGAGCAGAGAACAAAAATTCTTACCAACCTCCAGTGACCATAGCACCAAGTAATTAGAAATTATTTTGAATTAAATGGAAATAAAAACATACCATACCAATATTTGTGGGGTACAGGTAAAGCAGTATTTAGTATTTAGAGAGAAATTCTTAGCATTAAATACTTATAGTTGAAAAAAACAATACATTCTGAAGTCAATGAACTAAGCTTCCACCCTAGGAAAACAGAATAAGGGCAAATTAAACACAAAGCAATCGGAAGAAAAAAAAAACATGGAAAATAATTAAAACAGAAAAATAAATACAGACAAACCACTAAAATCCAAGATGGCTCTTTGAAAGAAAACAGAAAAAAAAGAAATTAAAAATGACCAATGTCAGAAGAGAGAAAGGGGACATCACAGTAAGTTCTACAACAGGATGAGGAAAGACTATCACCAACCTTATGCCAACACATTTGGAAGTATTGGTGAAATGAATAAATTTCTTACAAACACAAACTGCCAGTGCTCACTCAAGAAAGAAAAATAGAGAAGCAGAATAGCATTTTGTCTGTTGAATAAATTAAATTTATGGGTAAAAAATCAGAGAATTCCAAGTCTAGGTGATTCCCTCAATGAATTCTTCCCATCATTTAAAGAAGAATTAATACTGATTTTATTCGAACTCTTCCAGAAAATAGAAGATATATGTATACTTCCCAACTTATTTCATGAGGCCAGCATTGTCCTAATATAAAAGCTGTACCAAGGCATTATAAGAAAACTGAAAACAATATTTCTCTCATGAACATAGGCAGATAAACTCTTAGCAAAATATTAGTAAATTGAATTCAGCAAAACATAAAAGGAATTATACACCAGAGCCATGTGGGTTTTATCCTCAGAATACAAGATTGGTTCCACATTTGAAAATCAATCAGTGTAACAGACTATATCGACAGATGAAAAAGAAAAAAGTTATTGATCTTCTCAATACATTCAAAAAATTCTACTATATTCTACATTCATTCATGATAAAAATCTCAGTAAAGTAGAAATAGAAACTTATCAACCTGAAAAAGGGCATTGATGAAAAATTTCAACTACCAACCATTACACTTACCAGTGAAAGACAGCATGTTTCCCCCTTAAAGAACAACACAACGATGCTCACTCAATATTTCTATCAACATTGAATCAGACGTCCTATTGATTGTGAGGAATTTCAAAAGCGCTTAGCATAAGATTTCTTTCTTGTCTACCTTCTACCACCTTCTCTAACTGATTTACTATTTCTCCCCACATGCATTCTACACCCCAGTTTTTTGAAGATGTCAGGCTATTTTGTAACTCTTTGCCTTTATTCTTACTACTTTTGCCTTCTGAATTGTATTTTATCTTTTTGTTGAACTTAAGGGTGACATTTTAGTCTAATGCTCTCCCAATTGAGCAATTTCAGCTGACTAGAAGGGTGACTTTCATAGACACAAAATACTTTTTAGATATTCTCTTTTATTTCCAAAATTAATGTTGGGTTTCTTTAAGTTACCAATTCAAATTCTTACTTTATCATTAAGTTTTTGAGTTTAACTTGTAAGTTCAATTCTACTTGTAGGTTTAGCTGATTTTAGCGATAACTTTAAAGGACACTTCAAATAATTTTGTGTTCCATTTGGAAACTTTTAAAATAAAGCACTTTTAAATATTTTAGGTTTTTTTTTTTTTTTTTTTTTTTTTTTTTGAGACGGAGTCTCATTCTGTTGCTCAGGCTGGAGTGCAGTGGCATGATCTTGGCTCACCACAGCCTCAGCCTCCCAGGTTCAAGTGATTCTTCTGCCTCAGCCTCCCAAGTAGCTGGGACTACAGGTGTGCGCCACCATGCCCTGCTAATTTTTGTATTTTTTTAGTAGAAACGGGGTTTCACTATGTTGGCCAGACTAGTCTCAAACTCCTGACCTCGTGATCCATCCGCTTCGGCTTCCCAAAGTGCTGGGATTACAGGCGTGAGCCACCACACCTGGCCAAATATTTTAGTTTTTATATTTTAATATGTTTTAGTTTGTTTTTCACTATGTTGCCTCAACTAATAATTACAAAATAACTTACTATATTTTTTGAATCTAAAATAGTGTTGGTTATAAGAAGTAACAACACTTTACACACGTCTGAAAAGAAAAATGTTGCCAGTTAAACTATGATACGTTGTTGGTCAAATGACACATTCCAATTTCAGCAATAAGTGTGTCACTTAGAATATGAAAAAAAATGTTTTTAGAATTGCTAAAGTACACAGCTGGGCATGGTGGCTCACACTTGTAATCGCAGCACTTTGGGAGGCCAAGTTGGGAGAATTACTTGTGCTCAGGAGTGAAACCAACCTGGACAACCAAGCAAGACCCTAGCTCAGCAACAACAAGAAAAATAAAAAATTAGCTGGACATGGTGGCGCAATGCATATTGCGCCTCAGAAGGTTCAGGTAGTAGGATCCCAGCTCCTCAGGAGGTTCAGGTGGTAGGATCACACGAGCCCTGGAGATTGAGGCTGCAGTGAGCCATGATCACGCCACTGCACTCCAGCCTAGGTGACAGAACGAGAACTTGTATCAACAACAACAACAAAAAAAATTGATAAAATATGGTTAATATCACTTAAAAATACAAGTTAAATCTATAATTAGGTCACCCTTAAATATTTTTGAATTTTTCATCATGAACACAAACTTGCAACTGATTTCAACTCAAAATAAGTCTAAATAACACAATTTAATTTGAAGATAGCATATTAGGCCAAATTCAGTCAACATTATTTTAAAAATCAAGCATACACTGTCTTTCTTAACACACATTTTTAAAAAATCACACTTCAGTTTTAATTGTGTCGCTTACAATAGTTGTCTTAGATTTGACAAAATATAGTGTTGTCCCAAGTGCCTGCAATGTACCCTACCCCTTGCTCCCTAATACACTTTCCCTACTCTAAGGTTTGGATACTCATGAATCCAATAAGTTTGTTTTGTGTCTTTAAAATCATGTCGATATACTTATATGCCTGTCTTCTCATTATGTGAACTCCCTTAGGACAAAGACCAACCTTTATCTTTGAGTTATCATATTAAAGCTATATAATCGATGTTCAATACATATTCCCTCTTTCATTTTTAAAAATTTTTTGGTACCTACTATGTGTTAGGCCCTATGCTAAATACTGAGGATAAAATGTCAGATTCGCCCTGACTTCCAGGGGCTTACAGTTTAGTAGGGAAGCAGTGGGTGCTGTGTGTGAACATACCTGAGGGGCCAAATCAGATGGAAGTGCTGAGATGAAGGAGTGACATATGGGTGAGGAAAATATTCTGAAGGTAGCATTTAAAGTTTCCATGTGTGTTAACTGCATGAAAGACATCCTCCTGTGTTATCCAAAATTAAATCAGATAGTTTTAAATAAAAGAAATCTATAGTCCTAAATTTATGAACAAACATAATATATAATCAAATTTAAAGTTTGTATCATTAAAAGTATAATTGACCAAAATTCAATACTTATTGAAAACAAAGTTGCAGAAAATGATGCATACACATCAGTTTAGATGACTTATGGAGGTAATTAACTTAAAAAAGAAATCCCAGAAGAGAAGCAGAGTTACCCCTCACATTGTTGGTTTGTTTTGGTAGGAGTGAGGAAGACACACTACCAAAGAAATTGAGAAATTGACGGCAATAGAAAAAACAATATAGTTTAGAGAACAATTCAGAACTTCATCGTAAAAGAAAATGCTTTCACTTTCTATTTGGCTAAAACGGCTATTAGAGCTAGAGTCTGGACAGCCACCGTGTCCTTTCCTCTGACTCTCAATGTGTGGTTTCAGTTGGAGAGGGAAGGTTCCAGAGAAGCCCGGTGCAGTTGCAGAATTTGTACATCAGGGATACATTCCCAATTCAATTGAAGGTAGAGGAGTGGGGACTCGAAATGTTGGGTATCCCACTCAACAGTTTTAGGGTCTTCTATGCCAATCAGCAGCTGAAGCTGCGTTAGGGCATTTGGGGGACAGATAAGATGCTCCACAATAAACATCTGTGCTAGCTGGGCTTCTTTTTTTTTTCATTTATCTATTCATATGTTAATTAAAAAATACTTATCAAGGTCTTACTGTGTGCCAAGTGGTCTTGCAGGTCCTGTCAATATGCAGTTAAGAAAGACATTACCCCCAGTGCACAGTCTAAGGAGATGCAGACATGCAAACAATTGAAATAAAATGATATCATCAACTGAAGAGAGACAGATAAACCTGGAGTGAGGTGGATCAATATAGGAATATTCCACTGGGTCTGTAGCCATTTAATATCAGTTTAAATGTTAAATAGGAGAGAAGACTTAGAAAACAGAGAAAGCTTATTAATAATCCCCTATTTCTTTTGCTTTCTTCAGTTATTTTTGGCTTTAATAATGTTCTGTGTCCTGTCACATTTGTAAAGGGCATTGCTCTTCAAAGTGTGATTTGAGGAGTTCCAGGGGGTTCCTAAAACCTTCCCATCATTCCCAACTCAGGTTAGATAGGAGTAAGTGACAAATATATTAGAAGAGACTCACTTTTACAGCTATTATTTCCTTAGGTTTCATTGTAACATTTTATTTGGACAAATAGTTCTATGATCAAAAATATAAGAATAAAAATTCATCATAAATTATTATACATATTGATCCTTACTACTAATAATAAGCTATGTATTTAATCTAGAAAATAATAATGAGAAATAGCATGAGATTTCTATTTGCTTATAGTTGGTCTATGGTGACTACCGAATTCATATTCAAAGAACTCTACAAATCATAATAAAGATCAAGGAATTTCTATATTCAGAAAAATTGATGTGAAGAGGTCTTACAAGGCTTGAAAAATAATTGCATTAATAGCAGAAGGAAAAAATAAATTTCACAGACACAGAAAAACAAAACAATTTTGAAGTACTTTTCTGTTTTCATAACTTTTACAAGAGAAGAGATGGAATAAGATGAGGTTGGCAACTGTTGCATTCAGAGCCCTATTCATTAATACAACTAGCCAAATATGAACATCAAACAGATAAGGCAGGGGGAACCCATGCTACATTTGTAGAGAGGAAAAAAAAAGATATATAAGTGACAACACATCTGTACATTAAAATTTAAAGAGCAAATAGAGTTAAGTAAGTGCTTTAAAAATAGTCACCAATAAATTCAGTTGTTAAGTTTTAACACTGACCTATACTACGTTGCTCTTTCTCAGAACTGATATCCTTTCTTTCTTTTCCACCTCTGATTAATGTAATGCAACATTTACAATACACGGAGAAACAGTGGATGTACAGCACTATAATGAGCTGAGGTGCCTAAATCTTGTAAAGATTCCGTAACTAGCAGCTAGAAACTAAAATTAGGATGAAACCATTTAAGTCCAAAGAATGTAACTTCCCCTAGCATCTATCAAAAGCTTCGCTCTTAATCTTATGATTGGAAATGGTTATTGCTGCTTAAACCGAATCTTCCTGGTTAATTCAGTCTCTGTCAGTGTTTAAATGAATTTTATGGTAGAATTTCAGTCAGTTCTCTGAGGATTCCACCACACAGAGACAGAGGAGACCCCTGAAAAGCAAGATTTTTTGTTTTGTTTTATTTTTGTGCTACTTGCTATCATCGTTGATGAGTTTTCTGAAAGAGGAGAAGTTATTTCTGGCTTTTGCCCGGTGCTATAGAGATCTTTGCCCTGAAGAGGTCAGAGAGTTTCTCTTCAGATCCAGCAAGTTTTCATGAAGATCCTTACCTTAATCCTTGAATGCTACTCAACTTATCTTCTCAGTATTCTACGTCTCCTAAAAATCTTCTGGAAGATTGGTGGGGACCAGTTAGATGGAGGCACACTAAACATTTATTTCTAAATTTTTGAGGTTAAATACGGATGCATAGCTACATATAGATTGAAATAAACAACACATAACTTTTTTGCATAAGTATGTTACATGCAATAATAGAAATATGCTATACTAAACATTGATTTGTTATTTTTCTAAAATCCAAAATTAACTGGGTGTCCTATAATTTTACTTGCTCAATCTGGCAACCCTACTAGCCACATAGATAACAAAGTATGTTTACACATTTGGTGAAATGATAGTCAGAGGCACATGCCATACCTGATTGCATCACTATGGCAAATATATTGCTTTCTCTAAAGAAACAGAGTGAATTCAGGCAAACTATAAATTTTATATATATATATACACCTATGGGTTTATATATATATATGGGTTTATATATATATATGTTTATATATGGCTTTATATATATATATGGTTTTTGGTTTTTTTTTGACAAAGTCTCATTGTGTTGCCTAGGGTGGAGTGCAGTGGTGCAACCTCAGCTCACTGCAGCCTCTGCCTTCTCGGTTCAAGGGATTTTCTTGCCTCAGCCTTCCGAGTAGCTGGTATTACAGGCATGCACCACCACAGCCGCCTAATTTTTTGTATTATGAGTTGAGACAGGGTTTCGCCATGTTGGCCAGGCTGGTCTTGAGCTCCTGACCTCAGGTGACCACTTGCCTCAGCCTCCCAAAGTGCTGGGATTATGGGCGTGAGCCACCATGCCCAGACTGATTTTTAATTATTGTTCATTTTTTATATTATTCATATAATTTCTCCATTAATTCAGAAAATAAGTAGTTTAGTTCTACCTTATTGCTTTGGATGACATGACTTGGTATGACTGGAAATAAAACACTGACAATTAATGATTCACTGAAATTATACCTGATATTTGTAAATAACTTCAAGATTCATAGATGAAAAACATTCCAAAAACTGCCAGTATTTTTATTACAACTTTTCTATTGCCTTACAAATGCCATCATCACCTTAGCTCAGCAAGAAAGATGATATTCTCTAGCTTGGGGGCCGTAAAACTTTCATTTTTCAATAGGATGTGCAGATATAAATCATTTATTAAACTTTAATAAATCTCTGTTCCACAGGTACACACCACTCCGCAGGGTATCAAAATCTTGTAACAGTTAATTATGGAATGTGAAGGTTACATATTTTTCAGCCCAATAACTTTAAAATGCTAAACAAAAAAATCAAAAGATTAGTTTTAATGAAACTCAGTAAACCAAAGAGTGTAAATAATATGGGTGAAGAATCTTTGAAATGTCAATATGGTTTTTATACGAGATTTTACTTCTGTTATAAGTAAACAAGGAGAGGAATTTAGGCAAAACCAATTTTTACTAGTATTCGCTGAAAACTTTTCTTCTATTGAAATGGTGGCATATATTATATGCTACTAAGACAGTTCAAAAAACTAGAACCTATTCAAGATATTGTTGCATAACTTTGTAGATTCCTAAATGACTGTTCTTCTTTAAAAATAAAATGTTTCAAATATATAATTTAAAATACATAAAATTTCAATTTCCCCATATTAGCTGATAAGCAAAAGATAAATAAATTAGAAAATTTTAAATAATAAATCAGCACAGGTAAGTTGATTTGTAAAAATCTAGCTGAATTTTGCTTTCTAATTACAGAATCAGAACGTAAGGAGAAAATGTTTTCAGCTGGAACTTAAATAGACCGGCCACAAATAACCCGTAATTCTCTATAAATGGACTGTCATGCTGAGAACAGCTTTATGCCACGCTGATCCCAGCTCCACAAGAGCCGGCTAAGCTACACTTACCCAGTAGCAGGTCACACTCCAGAGCCCACTGGATTCTTGCTGACACAATAAGTACGCTTCCAGCTGGGGCCAAGAACAATCTGGACTCAGGCAGAATGTGAATTACAGTGAAGAGCTACCACCCTCCTAACCACAGCCAATCAATAGAAAATAAACACAGGTAGGAGAAGGAATGAACTCCTTTCCACAACATGAGTACATCACTTTTTCTCTGTTACAGTTTTGTGGAGGAAATCATCCCCTTGGGATCTTCAGCGTTGTCTCATTTACCTCTGCTCTCTCTAGAACTGGGTGGTGCAAAAATGCCTAAGCCTTCTTGGGAAAGGAAACTGAGTGCCACATGCATAGGAGGCGTGGCTATGGGTCAGCTGGTGTACCTCTAATGCAAGTACCTCACATGCTTAAAATGGTTCTTCCTCCTATCCCTCCTTTCCGTAAACTGCACCCTCTGTTTCACCCAAAACCAAAATGGTAAAATCACTGAGAAAACACAAGAGTTATTGAAATCAAAGTGTTAACAATTCCTTTTAAGTGTATCTTGCGTTTTAAATGGATGTGGTATCTTAATATCATATTGTGATTATATTTTTAATTTTTCAAAGCCACAACTTGACTTTAAAGAGGTCAATATTCTTTTCCTCCTTTAATAAAATTGTACTGACAAGTTTTAATAAAAGCTGTGCCTGTTTTATATTTTCCTGTTGTGGATTATATACAAAATTAAATATAGAATCATTTTATGTTCAGTTAACAACTTTTAATTTTTTTCCTAATTGAAATGTAAGAGTGTACATATTGTTACTATGTAAGGCTTTGTAAAATGTAGTCCTTTTAAAGCTAAAAGAATAGGACCAAAATAATTCAACATAAACATGTATTAATCATGTGTCAATTACCATTTAAATCTGTACTACTATTTTAACTATAGATAACTTACTGAACAACTCCCTTCAAAATAAATCACCATGATTTGAGATTAACTACAGATACTTATGGAGGTATAATTTATTACAAGGTAAATAGGAGTCCTAAACCATTTTAAATATATTAAGGAAAGACAAGAAGGGGAATCTCAGGATAAAATAACACCAGTCTTCCAATGGGAATATATATTTTGTAGTACGATTGCTTGAGAATACATGGATTCATTGCTACATGGGTGGATGGATGAAGCAGACAGTTCAAGTAGACTCTGAGGGAACTTCTGGAGGCATTGTGGGTTCAGAAAGAGAGGAGGGATTTACTGAGTTGACGCAGAAGGAGAGGGCTTGGAGCAAAACTTGCTCAAGAGTCTGAAGGGCATTCAAACCTCTTATTTTGTTTTCTTGGCTATGCCATATTGGATGAATTCCTAACCCCATTTCTATCCTCCATGGCTCCATGGAAATTCTTTTTATTTTTTTTCTTCCCACCCATGAAGTCTTCTACTGCATTGCTACCTGGAATCATTATTTTGGTAGACCATTCTACTGACATATATGTTAAACTATATTATTGGTGTTAAGGGGAAATATATATTTTACTCTTCTCTGTACCCATGTAATCCCATCTCATAATACCTGTGCACAGTACAGGCTAAAGTGGTAAATATTTGACAACCACGAATTTAAAATTTGTTGTTTCATCTATTTACTAATTATCCCAAATGACTATGATGACATGGCTCATAATAATGTGCTTATTTTGATGAGGTCCAAATTTGAAGTTGATGTAAGAGCACTTCACTTAATCAGTGAAGGACTTTAGATGATAACTCAATAGAGTTCATGCCTCAGCATTATTGTGTAAACCCTTTGTTTCGACTTCAGAGGAAAACATAAGGATAAAAGGGCAAGGGCTTAACACACAAAGAGCTATTTAAAAAGAAAAGGATAAAGACAAATGGACAGTATCTGTGGAAATAAATTATAGGAACCACTTTCACTCTTCTTTGACTCACCTTGCAAAGAAAAGCCTCGAAACAGTACACTGCCAAGGCAAAGATCAATACAGCTCCCTCTTCTGAGATGCCACGCGGACTATGCCCCAAGTGAACATTTCAGGGGTGCATCTGCTTTTGTGGATTTGTGGGATCTACATCCCAGCTGTTAGTTCTGACCACTCATTGACGGTGCATAATGAAATCTTTCTAATATGGTTTGGCTGTGTCCTCACCCAAATTTCACATGGTAGCTCCCATAATTCCTATGGGAAGGAATCAGTGGGAGGTAATTGAATCATGAGGGTGGGCCCTTCCCATGCTGTTCTCGTGATAGTGAGTAAGTCTCATGAGATCCGATGGGTTCATAAAGGGGAGTCCCCCTGCACAAAGAGAGTCTCCCCCTCTCTCTTGCCTGCTGCCATGTAAGACCTGACTTTGCCATAATTGTGAGGCCTCCTCAGCCACGTGGAACTGTAAGTCCATTAAACCTCTTTTTCTTTATAGATTACCCAGTCTCTGTTATGTCTTTATTAGCAGCATGAGAACAGACTAATATACTGTACTACCAGCAAAGCTGTAGTCGTTCACCAGGCAACCATTCCTGTGAAATGAACGTAGCATATATAATGGATGTCAAAGAAGTTTCACCACTCAGAGAACATGATGTTATTAAGTATAACTTAAACTCTCAAGATCATTTTAAAGTCCCTGAAATGTCTCAGCTAACCCATGTAGCATCTGGTAATAAAAATTATTTTTCAAAATGTAAATGTCAAATTGTAATATCATCTTTAAAATTGTTAAGAACAGGCATTGGCATAAAACATGGCTTAAAGTTACAAAGACCTGAGTCCTTCAACTCAATATGTGACCTTGGATAAATCTAACAGCCTCAATGAACTTCAGTTTTTTCATCTGCGGAAAGGGAAAAATAATGCCTATGTCATAGGTTCATGGTTACTACTAAATTATGTAACCTAAATATTCTAATTTTAATGATTAATTATTAAGTAGACATTTAAAATATACTCTACATGCTATATTAAAGAAACAATCTGAGAATAATTACTTCATTAAAAAGTAAAAATATTACCATGTTCAGAAAGAACAAATTATGCTGCTGTTACAGGTAACTGTTGCAATATGTTATCACGAATATTCAAACGAATGTCTTCAATGCCCTAAACTTCAGTTTGTGGTCCATCTCTGGAGAGCCCAGCCTTCATACACTACTAAAGTTGAAAGGAGATTTCAGATGAAAAAGGTTTTACACTGGCTGAGAGAATGGATGGCTGGCTTTTCAAAAACAAACCAAAAATGGATTTTCTGTCTGAGTCCTAGGTTTAACTGTTAAGCTGGCCAGTTCAAAGATAATTAAAAGTTCTCTCCTTTCTACTGATTTCCAAACTGGAAAACATACATAGCAATACTTAGTAACACAATCTATGTCAAAGGTTTTAAAAAAGCAGAATACAAAAGCCAGCTGGATTTTGTCAGTCAGAATCAAGTTTTGATGTCATAAAGGGCACTGATATTAGCCTTTAATTCAGCAGGATGGGAAACTTCTTTTGAGAGAGAGAGCATGAAAGGAGAAAAGAAACAAGAGAAACAGATACAATAGCAAATCAGGATCAGAAAAAAAGAAGTGCAAAATAGAAAGTGAAAATAATTTACCATAGTAGCAATGTTTGGGATTCTTTTTTTTCAAAGTCAATAATTGCTTAATATAATTCCCAGGAACATGGGTACCATCATTCATCAATCCATTTACTCATGCCACCAACGAATGACCAATTCCATCTTTGTGACAGGTATCCTGCTGTCCCTGAAGATATAGAAATATTAAGAGGTGATTACAGGACTGGGTGAGAGCACAGAAGACCACATAGCCAAGGGCTCCAGCAGAGGAATACATATTAGGCTTATAAATTCATGGTAGAGAGGCATCTGCCTGGGGGAGTCAGAGGTTTTATGTCCATTTACACAAAAGATTAAGGTTAACATAGGATGCTAATTCCATTCTATATCATACAACTATTTAACACGAATATTCAATAATGATTAAAGCTTTTCCACTGGCCACACTTTTTACTTCTGCCCTCTTGCAAAAATTGAGAAGATAGATGACTGATTATATCATCAAATCCATGACCATCTCCCCACCTAATCCATAAGGATGGGTCCCTAGAGTAATCTGTTGTTCACGGAGTCTTAGTAGCTCAGAGAATGAGGTTTCCACCACTTCTTTGCACGATAAGCCCAAGGAATAATACATTTTACAGTCAGAAAGTAGATCCTGATATAAATCTTCATTAGGCTTTCTTTGCTTTACATGAACTTGTGAACACATGAATAATGCATACACTTGTCTAGGGATATGTAAGTCACAAGTCACCCTTTTATGAATGGAACAATCTTAGTCTATTTTCTTTCAGGGATTAAGGGGAACCAAACAGCAGACACTATAGACACTGTTAGTTTGGCCTATGGATGTCTCACAGTTAAGGCTCATTTCTCCTGGAGGCCCTAAATAGAAAAACCTAACTCCATGGGAGTATATCTGGACATTAGAACAGTACCTGCAAAGCACAGAGCCTGACAACCATAAACATTCAGATGAAAGGAAATGTGCTGTTTCTATTATTACATTATGCTAAACACTTTTTTATTAGCTAGTGAATCTAATAACACAGCATTCATGAATTCAACGGATATGTATTGAATAGTCTCCAACTCTCATAGGCCTTATGGTCTAGAAAGAGAGAGGCATTAATCAATGGTTTACATAAATGTGTGTAAAATTACAGTTATGGTTAGTGTTTCAAAAGGAAGGTAAACGATGCTAAGAGAGGGTATGGGAAAATAGACAGGAATTCAGTCATTGCAGGATCTCCAGAGAGGGTTTCCAAGGGAAGTGAGGCAAGACTAGCTTTTTAAAGAGGTCATCTAGCTAGAGCATGAAAAAAAAAATTGGGGGTGGGGGCGCTAAGGGTGAATTTGGATATAAAATACAAACTAGGAGGTTATTACAGTAGTTCAAGCAAACGATGATAGTAAGTTGCTCTAATTTGGAGACTGTGAAAAATAGCAACAATAGTAATAATTAGAGCAAACATTTATTGAACACTTACTTTGTAGTAGGGAGAGAAATGAGAGGCTTTAAGAGATTTTTTTCAAAGACAGGTTCGACAGACTTACTGATGGATAGAAAATGGCTGGCTAAAAACAGGAAGGTGTTTTTAGGCATCTGATATGTGGGCTTGGAATATGATGGTACTATTTATTGAACCGGGAACCACTATGATGAGTCTTCTGTCCACCTGTACAATAATATTCCAAACATCAAACAAAATTATGTTTTGAAAAATGTCACTGAAGGATCTGGTGACTTGTTAATCCATCAACTTCAAAGCCTTACTCTGGAGAACTCAAAGAATAAGAGTCAGTGATAATGTAGATTTTCTGGTCAGCTGTCAGTCAAGACTTGACAAATTTTCATTAGTATTCATTATAATTCTACTCCTCATGGTAATTACTTCTATGAGACACATAGTTTGTAAACATCTTATCATATACTATCAACAAGGTAATTCTTTTTGTAGATTCTACACAAGTGGTTTTTCTAGAGTTTATAAATATAGGCATAAAGAAAATCATGATTTATTCCATTTGCTTTAGTGTAAAGTGTGTATTACTTCCAAGTGTGATGCTAATTCCAGAAAAATAAGAGACTGACAAAGCAAACTGGCATACCAGTCTTTTCCTGTTGGGAGACAGTCTACATGGAAATAAAGACGCACATAGACAATGAGATCAGACGATCCTTTGCAGAAATTGGTGTGTCCACAGGGTAATTTATTTACAGTATATTCATGTTACAGTTTCTTCATCTGTGAAATAGGAATGGCAGGTTTCAGAATGATAAAGTAGGTTCTACTTCTCAGTGTTGTGAGGAATGCCAGCAATACTAATGCACAATGCTCAAGACAGTGTCTACAGAAAAATATAAGTTGCTGTCATTTTGATTGTAAGCACCAGACAGTATGCAATTAAGGAGTAATGAAGAAATACGTCAAAGAAAAGAATGGCTGAGGGGATGTATCTGTCACACAGAAAATTTTGAACAGAGGAAACATGTCTTACTCATAACTGTATAGAATATAGAGTAGTATATTTTGCAGAGAAGATATAGAATAACTGCTTGTTAAACTGAAACTACCTAGCTTAATATGTGGCATATTTTCTTTTTCTTTCCCTTTTTTTTTTTTTTTTGTATTTTTAGTAGAGACTGGGTTTCTCCATGTTGGTCAAGGTGGTCTCAAACTCCTGACCTCAGGTGATCCACCCACCTCAGCCTCCCAAAGTGTTGGAATTACAGGTGTGAGCCACCATGCCCAGCCACATATTTTCATATTAAAAAGATGCAAAATGAAAATTGCTTATTTTTAAAGACTGTTGGACAGTCTGGAAAATAGAACCCATACATAAGCAGCAAAGCAAGAAAAAATATTTGATAGGCTTGTCAGTTAGGCTGGTAAACAGAAGCTGTTGTGCTTTCATTTCCATTCACATTTCTGGGTCTCCAAAGCATTGGAGAAAGCTTACCATCATCAAATTCACCTGGGCACAAACCCTTCTGCCTGCAGTCAGTCTGTGTGGAGGAATTGACTATTTCAGGATAAACTATACATTTCACGATATAAATACCAAGGTCCGAATCTGAAAATCAGTGGCCTAAAGATATATTTTGTTTATCTCACATAGTTTTCAAAAACATTTAATCAATTGTGAATTTCAATAGAGAAACTGCACATTAAAAATCTGGATTTCTGTTTTGTCTGGAGTAGGAAGTTTTAGCAATATGGGGACTGGATTTGGCATTCCCTCTGTCATCTGGTCCTGAATGCTGTCTGTCACTCTGTGTAGGAAGACTCACATTCTCCCATGCTCTTCAGACATCACCAGGCCAGTTTGACTCATGCACTCTCCTGGCTGACTGATTTAGATATTTGAGATTGAGATCCCTGGCTCAAAGATCACTGATATGGATACCACATGTTATGAGAACAAAGTTAGGTAACATAGAAGTAATCATTTCTTTAAAATGCTACAAATAAAGACAATCAGCTTGAGACACAAGATATTAGATTAGATGATAAAATACAGCATGTACTTGATGATCTAAGGCTCCCTCTAGCTTTAAAATTCTACCACTTTATGCAAGGTGAGAAGGGAGTTTTTATGTAATGGGATAAGTCTTAAACATTATTAAAACATGTTTTCTTAAATATGTACCATCTTCAATTTACTATGTCATAAACAATTTATATTGCCTTAGTCAACATTAAGAGACTAACTTATGAGTCTAAAATGCAGAAAATATGCACAAGAATTTTTGTGAGATTTTATGCTTAAAGTGATAAAATAGATTAATATGTATATCTCTATTTTACTTACCTAATAGAAACTTTCTTACAACCATTTCTTTATATACAGAAAGAAAGATGCTGCCAATATGTTTGCAAATAACACTTTTGCCTTCTGCTAGAGAGAGGTGTTACAATCTAATAGGGTGAATTCAGAAAATATTATTCAAAATCTGATATTTTTCTTACTGAAATGGCAATGTTGGAGAATGCTCATGCAAACAATACTCTTGGATGGTACCAGCCTCAGATACAAACTTGGCCTTTAAAACTGTCTTCCAGCCAATACCATTTTTTAAGGAAATTTTTACTTCTATTTTAAAAGAAGTTTGAATCTTGAACTTTTAACATTTTACTCTTTTTTTCCCCACAGGGTCTCACTCTGTACCCAGGCTGGAGTGCAGTAGAGCAATCACAGCTCACTGTAGCCTCAATCTCTGGGGTTCAAGCAATCCTCCCATCTCAGCCTCCTGAGTAGCTGGGAATGCAGGTGTGTGCTGCCACACCTGACTAATTTTTTTAAATTTTTTGTAGAGATGGGGGGAGTCTCACTCTGTTGCCCAGGTGATCTCAAACTCCTAGACTCAAGCAATCCTCCCACCTCAGCCTTCCAAAGTGCTTGCATTACAGGCATGTGCCACTGCGTCTGGAATGTTACTTTTTAAAATTTAGCTATAAGAGTAAATTTTTGTGGGAAAAACATCACTATCAGAAAATAAGCAAAAGATGTCTGAATCATTTGAGCTAGAGTACTAATAGCTAATACTATAACATCAAACCTGAGACACTATTAACTGTAAGATAAATCACCATATGTACTGCAAAAGTAAACCTGCTGCTAGTTAAACTGTGAAATAATGCATTCATTATTTGAAGTTTTTATTTCATACATAATGAGATAGCTCTTTAAGACTTATTTAAAATAAACTCTGATTACGCAGCATGACTATGCACTAAAAATGAAAATGCAAGTACAATAAATTCTTACAAGTTTTCCTAAACTTTTTCATATTCAAGACTCACATCTTCAAATCTCTTATAGACTTAGTCATGGTGCTTTGCGTTTTGCCATTGAAGGTGGTCCTCAGTGTCCTCCAGAAATGGTGGATTGGATAAAGGAAATGTGGTACACATACATCATGGAATACTATGCAGCCATTTAAAAGAACAAAATCATGTCCTTTGCAGCAACATGGAAGCAGCTGGAGGCTACTATCCTAAACGAATTAATGCAGAAACAGAAAAGCAAATATCACATGTTCTCACTTATAAGTGGGAGATAACCTTGAGTACACAAGGACTTAAAGATGGGAACAATAGATACTAGGGACTCCAGAAGAAGGGAAGATGGGAGGAGGAAGGAAAGGGCTGGAAAACTGCCCATCTTGTACTACTATTATCTGGATGACGGGATCAATAGATGCCCAAACGTCAGCATCTCTCAATATATCCTTGTAACAAATCTGCACATGCACCCCCTGAATCTAAAATTAAAATTAAAAAGAACATTGGTAACAGAATTTCTCTTTTAAGAAAAAAAAATGTCTTTCATATTGAGCTCCCAAGGGAGCATTCAGTTATGTTGACGCCTAATTTTGGTTCCAGCTTGTGAGTTGAGGATGTTTTGGACTTGTCAAACTTACCTCCTCTCTTCCCTTCCCCCAGCATTTTTTCTTGGAATTAAAAAAAACTGGCCCGTATGTGTCTTATCAACACTGCTGACACATTCTGTAAGGTTTAGCACAGGTACTTCTGGGAGCTGTCAGTGTGCCTAGCTGATAGCCATTGGAAGATGTTATCTACTTTAGACATTTCTTGATTTCTGATTTTTTTTTTGTTTTAATGTATAATAAAAGTACATGTATTCATTTCCTAGGACTGCCATAACAAAGTGCCACAGTTCTGGAGGATAGAAGCCTGCCATAAAGGTGTCAGCAGAGCCATGCTCCCTCTGAAGGCTTTTGGGAAGAATGCTCCTTTTCCTCTCTCCTAGCTTTTCTTTTTCTTTTTTTTTTTCCTCTATCGCCCAGGCTGGAGTGCAATGGCATGATATTGGCTCACTGCAACCTCTGTCTCCTGGGTTCAAGCAATTCTTGTGCCTCAGCCTCTCAAGAGCTGGAGTTGCAGGCGTGCACCACCATGCCAGGCTAATTTTTGTATTTTTAGATGGGGTTTCACAATGCTGCCCGGGCTGGTCTCGAACTCCGCTCTCCTAGCTGCTTGGGATTGCCTTCAATCCTTGGCGTCCTTTTACTGGTGGACACACACCCCAGTCTCTGTTTGCGTTATCACCTGGAATTCTCCCTAATGTCTCACTGTGTCTTGCATGGCCTTCTTATAAGAATGCCACTCTTTAGATTTACGGTCCATACTAATCCAGTTTGAGCTCATCTTAACTAATTGTATCTGCAAAGAACCTATTTCCACATAAGGTCACCTTCTGAGGTTCCAGGAATATCTAAACTTTGTGGGGAGAGTGAAGGGACTATGGCACTATTCAACCTTATACAGTACATCTTAGGCTTCATGAAAAACTGTCATTGCTATTAATACTAATGCAGACCTATCTCATTTAATAACTACAATATCCATACAAAGTAAGCAATTCAATGGAATTTTATATACCAGAAAATAAGGAAGTTCAGAGAGGTTAAATAGCTTGCCAGAGTCACACTGTCAATCATTGATGAGCCCTATTCAATGGTCCATGCATTGTCCTTTCTTTTCCAGTCACATTGTCAATCATTGATGAGCCCTATGCTTGAACATACATTTGTTTGATGCAGTGGTCCATGCATTGTCTTTTCTTTTCCACTACGGCTTACTAAGGCTGAGAATGGTACCTTATATTCTATTTACCCTGCCAGCTTCACAATTTCATGACCCACCTTGTGCTTCTGGAGCTGGGCCCTACAAGGTGTATCATCTGGGAAGCCTTATACTTGCTTCCAGTTTGGTTTGGTCAGTGGGAGGCATGTGCAGTAAATAGGAGGGCAGGAACACACGCTGGGCAGGGTAGAGATTCCCCAGGCTCCCTCTCTGCTGGGCCATGGGTTGGCAGGGGCTTCCTATGTCCACTGAAGGCTTCCATTGGATGGCCCATCTCCAAGTGCTACAGTCCCAGTTGGGTGGTCATGACTTCTTCTCCTCGCCCTTCCAGGCATGGGATGATTCCTGGGTACTTTACTATCCTCATTGCTTATTCTACCCTACTGCATAACTTTGTAAATAGTTCTTTGATTAACCTTCCTCAATCACTTCTCAAGAGTGCCATCTGTTTCCTAACAGAAACCAGGCAGATCCTGATTTCACAAATTGGCAAGATATACCATGAATTATTTCAGCTGTGTACAGACCCTTACAACTTTACTGGCCAGGAAAGAAAAGAAATCAAATAATTTTCTGAGGAAATTAGAAAACAGAAATGAGAGGGCAAAGATGGATCGCCTTAGGACTAGTGGTCAGAGCTATTGGTGAGGAATTGAGCCCAAGTTTCAAAAATAGAATAATTAACAACGTCTTATTTTCGAATAGGAATTCCCCACTGTTTCACCTTTTACTCTGCATAACTCCAATGCCACAAAACTCAAGATCTTGAAGATTTTATTTTAAGAAAGATGATAACATAATTAATTGGGTTTTCTATTAGCCAATCAATAATGCCGAGGTCAGTCTTTCTAATGCAAGAAAGAGCAAAACACAGAAAATAAAAAGTATTTTAAAAGACTTCATAGTGTAGTGGAAAGAAAAAAGTTAACAACATCAGCCTCCCAACTCCCCACTCTTCCCACCCCTGTCCTCAATCAATCTTTATTGACTTTAGGGGGTCTGCAGGTCTCTGACTGGGAACCACTTCTTTAGATAACTATAGATGTTTTGGAAGCAACAGTTAGGAATTAGTTTTTAAATTATGTTGTACATTGGAGCCATCTTTCTGTGGTGTCTGAAAACTGAATTCACAGTGACAATCAGTAAGAAAAAGAAATAGGACCTAAATGTTTTCGATACTCTAACTTTTTGTGAAGCTGTTGCCTCATTTTGCATCACTAGATAGCAAACAAACACGAACAAATGCAAGTTACACATTCAAGCACATGCTCTTCTTGGGCTGGATGACATGACTCCATGGACAGGGAAATGAGATGTCAATTTCCAAAAGCAAATAATATTATTGCATAAGAAGGTCATCCCAAACAACTCTTATTTCCTAAGTTATCTTCCAGTTTACTCTAATGTTCCCAGGGTTCATTGCCTTCTTTGTGGATTTTCTTAGCAGCATTGCTAAAACAAATTTGAATTTTAGAGAAAAGATTCAAGTGAAATTCAATTTCTATTGCTTGTATTTGGGTAAAATTCTATTTTGACGTTCAGCTTACAGGAAATTTAATTAGATGGTCTTTGCAACTAATATATGAGTTTCACACATCTGTTGGAAAAATTCAACATGGGAAACAATTATAATAAACAGGTTATATAAAAACAAACACTCTTTACAAGTGTTAGACAAGGATCTAAATTCACACATATATAATTTCTCAGGAGGGATATAAATTATATTTCTAAATTTTTAATTTTTTTCTGAAATCATTTGAACTCTATGAAACAAGCAGGGAAACGTTCAATAACGCTTCACCATTTGGCCAAGTATGTAGTGCTAATTTTCAAATGCGGTAGCTCAGTGCAGAGCACTGGGTGTGAAAAATTATTATTATGTGACATAATCCTGTCATATTTTTGCATGGCTTTCTGCACTAGAGTTCCTTATAGTCCAGTAATAATATTGGCCTTTCCCAAGGACCTTCCTGTGATTGTCATCTGCTAATTTTGCTTAGATTCTGTGATGACCTACACACATCAACTTCCATATAAATATGAGAACTTGGCTCCTACACCTGATTCTA
Source organism: Pan troglodytes (assembly GCF_028858775.2). NCBI lineage: Eukaryota > Metazoa > Chordata > Mammalia > Primates > Hominidae > Pan > Pan troglodytes. Next base: position 85,475,254 of record NC_072413.2, read on the forward strand.
CGTTGAGCCTCTCATCAAGCACTGGGTCTTCTCACCCTAAGCAGCCTATAGCTTCCCTGAAATTCTGTTTTAAAAGATAATCTAAGCAACAGGGCATACTCCATTTCATTTATAATGAACCAAGGAGCTATAACCATTAATTCAGTCCTTGCTTCTATCACTAAATAAGAGTCTGTAAGGGATAGGTATTAAAGAAGAAGCTGTTGCCACTTAAAAACTGGGGCCCTGGTTCATATTCTTTCTTGGTTTATGACCCTCACCTATAACTCATGGAAGTTTTAGCCATTTCTAGATGAGGTAGGCTGACGCAATCTAGTGTAGGTAGATTTTTTTTTTCCTCCAAGACAGAAACGAGATAGCCTGAAGCTGCACAAACTGAGCCACCATATATTTCTCCTATTTCAGCCTAAGTATGAACTTCAGAAACATTCATCTTTGAAATGTTTCTCTCTGTGCCTTTTTTGGCTTGCTTCAGCACCTCTCTCTGCTATGTTTCTGCTGGTGTTAGTGTACTGACTACAAAGGAAATGGCAGTCTGTCTCCCCAAACACTTTGGAGCACGAAAAATGTGTCACAGTAAACAAAACATGAGCAGAATATAACAACTTGCTAAGATTCATTATTTTTTCATGTTTACTCAGCAACCATAGCATGCAAAATTGCAAATGAAATCTATGCAGAATGAGCTTTTACTCAAGAAATACACTTCTGGAGACATCATTGCTCTCCATTGCATAGGCAACTGAGCACATCTGTTTATAAGAAATGTTACCTTCGGGGAGGGATAATACATCTTGGTTGGAGAGTTTAATACTGAGTGATAGAAGACATAGGCATCAGCCTTTGTATAACACCAAGTGATGCAGTGCTAGACCTTAGATCATTTTCAAGAACCCTTGGAGGCAGTTGTGTTTCAGGATTCAGTGTTTTGTTTATTGTTGTTGTTGTTATTTTGGAATTTAAAAACATAGTTGTTACCTATGTAACATATTATATAACACAACAGAGACCACAGGGAAATCTCATGAGTAAATACTGTTTCTCCAAGTTTTATATGTGAATATTTACACTAGGTAAGACAAATATGCCTGTAAATAGCTTCACATCAGTTGTCAATTTTGCCCCAATATTGCTCCAAAGTTAAGAAAATAAATTATATTACAAAGATTGGTGGATTTGGGAATTATGAATGAGAAGAGATTTTGGATTTGTGATATTAGCACCAGCAGATGTCATAGGAGCAAGACATCAACTGTCATTTTTATTTTAGAGCATCTACTTCATGCCAATTATGATAAACACTGTATACATAGTGAATAATTCTTAGAAAATCTTGCAAGATTTGTATGCCCATTTTACAAATGAGAAAACTAGAATCAGCTCAAGTTTTTACCCAAAGTCAACTAGATCGTGCTTCAAATTGAATCTATCTTCAATACAGGGTCTTTTACGACTCTAGTAATTTATATATCTCACCATATCCTCCCAGACATAACAATTGCATGTATTAAATGTGTAATAGAGGAGCAGAGAATAAGCTAGTAACTTTCAAAAAATTTCCAAGAACACTATCTGGCACATCATAGTCACTTATATCTAATGAATACATTAATTAATTGGCTGACATTATTTTATAATTTAATATTAAATTGTGATATTACTTCCGAGTGTTTTTCATTCATTAGTGCACTTATCATAAATATTACCCATCTGGGCAAAGGCCCTGCCCCTGCTCTCACGCCTCAGAGGGCCCCACGCTTCAAAGAGCCTGCCTGAAAGCTTTCTAAGTCCCACCTGTGCGGCTGGGACTAGCTTAGGCAACCAGCTGGGAAGGTGGCTCTAACTCTTAACATAATTTTAAATTGTTTTCATTCGAAGTCATTGTGTTTGTTTCATTTATGGACACTTGGTGAAAAACAAGAAGTATGAGGAACACCAATGTGGAAAAACAAGTTAATGAAAACTATTAAAGGAAAAATCATTTAGCATAGGTGCTTCAAGATGATCTTTATCATGCCTGTATTCAAATGGCTATAATTCTTATCCAGCAAAGCAAAGTGTTTCTAGTATTTAGTTTTTTAAAGAAAAAAAAGGTGACAATTTAGCATTTCAGTTCTTAGGATAAAAAACTAGTCACATCTGAAATGAATTGGTTAGAGGCCCTATAAAACTGAGGCCCCTCTTTCTAATTTCATGACTTAAAAACAAAAACACAAAATTAATCTGACTGGGTATTTAAAAAGGAAAAATACAAACATTAGCCGGGCGTGGTGGCACACACCTGTAATCCCAGCTACTCGGGAGACTGAGGCAGGAGAACTGCTTGAGCCCAGGAGACGGAGGTTGCACTGAGCCGAGATTGTGCCACTGCACTCCAGCCTGGCCAACAGAGCAAGGCCCTGTCTTGAAAAAAAAAAAAAAAAATCACCCATTCTTTGCAGTGTGTTATACTTGATCAATCATTAGAGAGAAAGGCCTGAACTTTGCAAATATTTCAGAACAGGAAGCAAATAAAGATCTGTGTAACATTTCTTTACGATGTTTTTAAATGGAAAGCCCTATTGTTGGAATATATTCCACTTATTTATTATAATTTCTATTGCCTCCAAATGAAGATCTGTATATTTGCATTAGTCCATTCTTGCACTCCTATAAAGAAATACCTGAGACTGTGTGATTTGTAAAGAAAAGAAGTGTAATTGGCTCATGGTCCTGCAGGCTGTACAGGAAGCACAGTGGCTTCTATGGAGGCCTCAGGAAACTTTCAATCATGGCGGAAGACAAAAGGGAAACAGGTATGTCCTACATCAGCGGTCTCCAACCTTTCTGGCACCAGGGTCTTGTTTCATGGAAGACAATTTTTCCATAGACCGAGTAGGGGAATGGTTTCGGGATGATTCGAGCGCATTACATTCATTGTGCACTTTATTTCTATTATTACTGCATTGTAATATATAATGAAATAATTATACAATTCACCATAATGTAGAATCAGTGGGAGCCCTGAGCTTGTTTTCCTGCAACTAGACAGTTCCGTCTGGGGGAGGTGGAAAACAGTGACATATCATCAGGCGTTAGAGTCTCATAAAGAGTGCACAACCCGGACCGCTCACATGCGCAGTTCACAACAGTGTTTGCACTCCTATGAGAATCTAATGCCCTCGCTGATCTGACAGGAGGCAGAGCTCAGGTGGTAATGTGAGAAATAGGAAGCTGCTGTAAATATAAATAAAACTTCACTTACTTGCCGGCCGCTCACCTCGATACTGGTTTGTGGCCTGGGGGTTGGGGACCCCTGTCTTACATGGCAAAAGCAGGAAGCAGAGAGAGGAGGGGAAAGTGCCACACATCTTTTTTTTTGAGACGGAGTTTTGCTCTGTCGCCCAGGCTGGAGTGTCTGGGCTAACTGCAACCTCCGGCAGTTAGCCCAGACTTTGCCGGGCCTGGTGGCGGGCACCTGTAGTCCCAGCTACTTGGGAGGCTGAGGCAGGAGAATGGCGTGAACCCAGGAGGCGGAGCTTGCGGTGAGCCAAGATCGCGCCACCGCACTCCAGCCTGGGCCACAGAGCAAGACTCCGTCTCAAAAAAATAAAAAATTAAATAAATAAATAAATAAATAGCAACAAAAAAAGGGATAAAGATTGATGGAATCGTCTTTTCTGTCCTGTGGTTAGGAAAGGCCTAAAAGATAAGACCTGGTTGGGACTTGATGAAGCTGAGGTGTCAGCTACACAGATGTCTGAAGAAAGAGTGTTTGGGGCAAAGGGAACAGCAAGTGCAAAGGTACTGGGGTGGAAATTTCTTTTCACATTGTATTAGTCTAGTTTCACACTGCTATACAGAACTGCTCAAGACTGGGTAATTTATCAAGAAAAGAGGCTTAATTGACTCACAGTTCCACATTGCTGAGTAGGCCTCAGGAAACTTACAATCATGATGGATGGTGAAGGGGAAGCAGGGAAGCAAGGACCTTCCTCATATTGTGACAGGAGAGAGAAGAATGAAAGAGGAACTTCCAAACACTTATAAAACCATTAGACCTCCTGAGAACTCACTCACTATCACAAGAACAGCATGGGGGAAACTGCCCCCATGATTCAATCACTTTCCTCCTTTGACTCATGGGAATTGCAAGTCCCTCCCTCAATGCATGGGAATTACAATTTGAGATGAGATTTGGGTGGGGACACAAAGCCAAACCGTATCAGAACTTGTATGTCTTTTATCTACTTTTATGAGTATATAGTAGTATCTCATTGTGTGTTTAATTTGGTTTTAGTGGAGGAATTTTTTAAGAAGGAAGTAGTGCAGCATGTTGAATTCTGATTGAAATAGTTCAGTAGAAGAGGAAATTTTGATGATACAGAGAAGGCCCCTACCAGAGAGTTGTCCTGGGGAAGAGGAGATACAATCTGATGTACAAATTGAGAGGTTAACTCTGGAGTACTGATGGTTCCTTCTCTGTAAAACGAAATAAGTCAGAATATTTGAGTACAGATCAAGATAAGGTGATAGATTTTGTGATGGATATAGGTTAACTTCTTTTCTGATGAATTATATTTTCTTAGCAAACTAAGAAGCAAACTTATCAATTAATTGCAGGTGAGGAAAGGAGTCTCAAATTGTAGTCTTAGGGTGATGAATGGTATGAAATGGTTGTCTTTGAGAATACACATGCCACGGTCGATGTTAGATACTCAAGACTTGAGTCCAGAGAGGTCACTATAATGTGTTAGTAGGTGATTTATTATTTATCCTGCCTAGAACTCAGAATATTTAAATTGGCCTTCAAATCTGAAAATACATAGTTTTTGTACTGTGAAGTATTGATTCTTGTCTATTGAGTCCACCATTATTCTTCTAGAAATCCAATTAGCTATAATTTAGAGATTCCCAGTCTAAGAGTTTTGTTCCTTTCTACTCTTAATGTATTTTATTTATATCTTGCCTATACTCTGGATGAATTCTTTAGCAATAACTTCCAATTTACATAGTGAATTGAAAGTATGTGAAGATAAGAGTTTATGCTAGTATTAAGTTTTTTAAAAATTTAAATGACTATATATTTCCAAGATTTATATTTTGTTTTTCACAACTATTTTTCTAGTTTTATATTTACTGAAATTAATTTTATTATTTACTATATTGTAAAAGTCATTCCTGCATTTATTTTCTTGAACGTCCTGAACAGTGTTTGTCAGATTGCTATATAATGTTAATCTCATAAGCAGTGAGTTCAAATTCTAATTGTTAATTTATTAAAATTTTATTTCTGTTGTTGCTGTTCTTGGCTTTTGTGCTTTGCATTGGATTTTTATTATGCCTTTTATTTACTTCTTTTTTTCTCTCCTTTCTCTGCTTTGAATCTCTTCCATGTCTGGACCTAGATTTTATGAGGACGTGGTAAAGCTCCTGCCTCTCGGAAATACACAGATATCAAAGATGCAATAGGTAAGCCAGGAGTAGGTTGATTCAGGACCTAGCTGTGCTTGTGTCTTCACCATCCCAATGTTTTAGGCTAGAGCTTCCTAGAGAGCAATATCTAGAAACCACAAGCCATCAACAGTTCCTTTTCTCGGGGTTCTTTAATATCAGAGGGGGAAATCATCCCATACCATCTTTCAGGTTCAAGAGGTAAATGGAAATCTGGTCCTATCTTAAGAGGAAAATTTTAAATTCTTTTGAAAACACAGCAGCGGATTATCTGTCACGATTACCTGCTTCCAGCCCCAGGAACCAGCTTCCCAGGATTTCCACCATTTATACTCCTGCTTTGTGTCTGAGCCACAGAGTTGTTTAACACATTTTCAAGTCTCCCTGTGAGTTTTTCGGATCTCTGTATTTTCCTATTGGTTCTCTGTGTTTAGAGCAGAAGAGCACATCAAATTGTAAAACCTACTTCACCAACTTGACTTGAAGTCAATATTTTTAATATGCTCACAGTTACCAGAACAGAAAAATGATGAAAAAACAAGCCCCATCAGAATTTTTTATTTAAAAAAATAGCTCTAGGAAAACAGATTCAGGCCAATTTCTAGACCTTTACCATTTAACAGTCTGTGCTGATTTTGCCTGTCTGTGAAGTTTGTAAATGATGTTATTTATTTATCCATTCATTTAGTCATGAAAAAAGTAATTACTGAGAACATATTACTTGTGCTTGGCTAGGTGCTTGTGATGCAGTGGCAAACAAAGACACACCAGCCCTGCCCTCCAATAGAATAGATGCATAGCTAAACAGGGGTCATGATACAAACAAAACATATGAATATGATAATTATTTCAACAGTAGTATTGAAACAACAGCTAACACATATTTTGATTGTTACATTTTAGGCTCATTATGCATACAAGCACACCCACTCAGTCATATTTATGCGTATGTAATTCAATCTTTATAACAACCGCATAATTAAAGCACTATTATTATCTCTATTTCATGAATTAACAAACTGAGGCAGAGAGGTTAAGGAAGTTGTAAGGTCACACAGCTAATAAATGGCAGAGCAGGAATACAATCCTAGGCAGACAGGCTTCAGATTCTAACCCCTACTCTCTGTCTCTGGTATGAGAGTATGTATTCAGTCCTAAACATCTGTGGATTTCCTGTGTGCTGGAAAGTGTACCAGGTATAGGTCATCATGGTTCATAGGGAACTGAGCTTCCCCCACTCAGGAGGCTCTAATGCCTATCTCTCTGAATTAGTTTGCTATTATTGCTGTACAAATTACCTGTATTTAGCAGCTTAAAACAACACAAATGTGTTATTTTACAGTTCTGTAGGTCAGAGGTTCGGTAGGCTTGGCTGGTTCCCATGCTCCAAGGTTCTCAAGGTGTCAGCAGGCTGGGCTCTTATCAGGAGGCTCTGGGAAGAATCTGCTTCCAGGCACGTTCATATTGGTGGCAGAATCCAGTTCCATGCGATGTAAACGTGAGATCCCCATTTCCTTACTGGCTGTGATTGGAGATTTCCTTCAGCTGCCAGAGGTGCCCACACACTCTGACTCATGGTCTCTTCCTCCATCTTTAAAGTCAATCACAGCGGGGCAATTGCTTCTCTTGCTTTGAATCTCTCCTTTCTTCTTTCCTCAGTCTCCATCTTCAGCCGCATTTCTTAGATTGTTGTCTTCTTCTTCCTTGCTGTTACACTGGACCAACTCAGATAATCCCTGATAGTCCCTCTATTTTAAAGTCAATTTATTAGTGATCAGAAACATTAATTCTATCTTCAAAGCCCGTTTATAACATTAAATTAATATTTGCTTGAATAATCAGTGGATAAGCATTTTAGGACACCCTTTTTGAGCACTGCCACTGTATACCAATATCTTCTCAGACAGTACTGCTTGGCTCCTAGCAGAAGCAAGCATTCTGTAAACACAGGCAAGGGGAGATAAATAGGGTACACCACCAGAGCATAAAGAACTGAATACACAGGAATAAAGCATAGGTAACTAAGTAACAAGGGAGGGCCAGAGATGTCCCGAGAAACGGGAAGGCAGCATCCGTGTAACTGAAGGGAATGTTCAGAGGTGAGAGGGTATAGAAACTTTTAAACTGGAGAGATCAAAGTCACCACTGCTAAATGGAATCCACCATTTTGTCCTCGGCAGATCATAATCAGGACCATTCTATCAACCACTATCAGACTTTCTGAAGAAATTGAGCATCACCACATTTTCCTTCTTGCACCCCTTTTTACTCTCAAAAGAGTCCCTATTTGGGCAATAAATTACATGGTCACCACTACCCATTCACCAAGTCAGGGCAATGTCCCCTTGAAGAATGTCAGAAGGTCAGCCTCCTATCTCACAGTGATTGGAAATATAACCTGCAAGAAAGGAAAAGAAACTATGCTTTTCTAGGTCTTGTCTCCCATTTACCACAGCTTATTTTTCACCTTCTTTACAAAACCCTCGAACATAGCCCCCTCACTGTTCACCTGCTCCTGACATGCGATTTGAGCCCTTGCAATTTTTCCCATTGTATCTTGATGGCTGTTCCATTTTCAGACTCTTACATTCACCTGCCACACACATATTGATATTTCATTATTTTCTCTACACTTTGAGATTATGGGTTTCTCTTTCATCTTGGTTGTGAATTAATATACCCTTCAAAGCTTCAGGGAAGCTGAACTCCAGTTAGCCCTCATTTCTGAGTTCGTTAGAGCTGTTCAGCGATCCCTTGTCTTGGTCTCACCCTGCTTTTCATGGTAATTTTTTGCTTTCAAGGCTGGCCCGTCCCCTCTCCATTCTTAGGCTGTTAAACTCCATTATTTTGTGATCAATTGCACTTCAATTCCATCAGCTTTCAGTGTCAGATTTTAAATGGTCATACTTCACATCTCTTGTCTCCTTCGTATAAATTTCGCCTTTGACTGAGTTTGTGGTTATCTCACCTGCTTCTAATTTAGTTTAATTGGATTTCTGAGTGATAGCTACAAGATGCTTTAATTTTGGTAAATGTGCCCATAAGATCCTGAACATTTGTGCTAGAGCAGGAGAAAATTATCAATAGATGTTCAAGCCTTAAGCAGAATTCTGTGATGGGGCAGGAGGCAAGGGAGCTCATTCCACCTTGGGCAAGCCCCAAGTGAAATCATTGTGATGGGCATGTATCTGTCCTCAAAAGGGACAAACCCACCACAGTTTCCTGAGCACATAGAATGCCCCTCTATCTTTCCCTCTGTTTCCATAGTAAATAATCTGTTGGCCAATTAGGGAAACCCATTTTTGAAACTGTTTATATGATATGCCAGTGGTGTCTAGAGTATCAGTTGTACCAACAAAATTATTTCTCCCTGCCTAGTGCGGATCTGCTAAGGTTGCAGATACGTATGCTTAACTACATGGATCCCTCTGAAGGACTATGAACCATTAAAGGAGAAGAAGCTACCTCTAAAATATAGGTTTTCTATCAGCCCAGTGCTCAGATATCCAGCTATGCCTTTATTCATTTCTTGTAACAGATTAAAATCCAACACTGTTCAAAACAATATGTCTATCTGGTTGAGAACCATTGTTCTATAGTACTTATTTCCAATTGTTTTTATTTTGCATTTGTTTAAACAACTAGCAGTCACCCACATCATCTTTGGATATGTCAGGATCCAAATAGGAAAATAGAAATCACTACAGGTATTTCAAACAGAGAAGATTAAGTACAGGGTTTGGTTATGGCTATGGGTAGAGTACTTCCAGTAGAATGGGTTTGGGGTAATCTGGAGCTGCACCCAGTCAATCTCCCTCTTCCTTCTCTGAACATCCCATAGGAAACTATTTGAACCCCAGGGTGAGAAGAACCCAGTTTGAATATCTCCCTCTAATGGTTCTGTATTTCTCATGTCATGAACAGAGGATTTAAGAATTTATTATCTAAGGGCAAAGAAGAGATATGGTCAGTTTTCCTTACCTAAATAAAGATTTATTATAAAGATATAAGAGATTTGGATAAAAGCTTTGGATTCTAGCATGGTTCCTGGTGTATAGCAGACACTTGAAAAATATATTTGAATGGATAAAAGCCACCCTTGTAAAGTATGTAGTAACTCTGAAGCTCAGATGTTCTAATATTGCAAGCACAGAGGGCATCAGGACAAATCGGAATAGCAGCTCCATGATGTTTGTGTGCAGATTGGGCCCAAGGGCTGCTTAGTTTTTAAAAGAGAGTATTTGAAGGGGTTCAGCTATTCTGATACTGTGTCAATCTCTTGCTGCACAAAATCTGCCAAACCTGAAGGAGATGGTTCTTTTTCTACTCCAGGCCATTCTGGTTTACACTGACTCAGGCAACGACCTCAGAGTAAATCAGTAAAACTCAGGATTAAGTGACTCAGTTATCCTTGTGCTGTGTGGCAAAACCTGTAATAACCTCATGCAAAAAGACCCACTTGGGTCAGTTTTCATCAGAGAGCAGGAGCTTGGCATTCAGATTGTCATGAATTCCTGTCCATATTAGGATGGGCAGTTTTCCGGGGATTAACTTGGTGACACAGCAATAGTTTGTAATCACACCAAACCAAAGCTTTAGTACCTACTTTTCTATTATTTCATGGAGTTGTAAACCTTGGCTAACTGTCCCTCTCCTATGTTCCTGTAGCATCTGTGCCAGACACTTATCAAGTCCCATATATCGAATTGAAAGTATCTGTCATGGTGCCTGTCTGTAAGTAGGCCACCAGTTCATAGATGGCTGGAAGCGGCTTATTCAGTTTTGTATCCCTGGGACAAAGTCTGTGTCTGACTGGCTTCTCTTGAACTAAAATCAGCCTCTGGCCTTATATTAATTGGCCCCTAATCATAATTTTCTTCTTCCTGCATAGTAATAGAATGTCAGCAGGACACGTTACTGCCCAAAGAGTGAATTCCCCAGCTCTTCTTCCACCTAACTACAGCCATGAGACTAAAGTAATGCCCATGCAATGTGAGCAGAAGTGATTACGCCATTCTGGTGTCTTGTTATTGAAGGGATTGGAGGTGAGCTCCCCTGCTGCTGGGAGATGGGGAGAGCAGGAGCAGCCAAGTCCAATTCCCTACTTAGTGGAAGCCATGTGTGAGGGATGGCAGAGCTGTCTAACAACCCCACACTGTCTACTTCTCTGATTGCCATATGAAGGAGAAATAAATTTCAGTCCTTTATAAGCCACTCTGTATCAGGTTTTCTTTTTAGTTTATATACTAGTTAATATAACACTCCAGTTCCAAATTCTAAATAAATAAACAGTCAGGGGGACAACAGGAAACAAATGACACCCACACAAAGTAGAATAACTCAAGGAAGATGTGCTTACAAAGTGATTATTATAAGGGTGTGGTTGTAGGTAAACCAAAGGAGTAGTGCAGCACCCCAGAACTAGCAGTATCTGAGCTGTTAGCACCCCCAGCTCTTAAAAGTTGAATTAGGGGAGCAGTTCCTCAAACATGAGGGAGAAATGGTTATGACGAGTTAGAATGCTTGAGAGGATTAGTATCTTTCAGTCAAGGGGCCTCTCTGTCCAAGCCAACCTCACAGAGAAAATCAACACCGTGACCTCACTCTTCTCCCTCACTCCTCTCTGCCTCCAGGGCTCCCCACTGGAGAACAGGAATCAAACAGGAAGCTGGGCACACAGGAACCTTATTGCTGCAATACAGGTCAGCTCTCATGGGCAGAAAACAGCCTAGAAAAATGTGGAGAATGTTTCTCAAAGAGCACATGAAATATATCCAGCTTGAAGCATAGCTCTGCTCAACAAGGGAGGAAAACAAAGGCACAGAGAGAATAGCATTATGTTCTGCTTTTATATCCTCATCTAGGTTTAAATGTGGGTTTTTAAAATTAATTTATAGGAAGCTGCCCAATTAGGAGTTCGGTAAGGCTTATTTCCTTCTGTTTATGATAACGCCATGATGGATTCAATACACAATTTAATAAGCATTCCTTAGACATCAACTAGGTATCAGGCATGACATAAGGCACTGGAAGCTACAGTCTCAGGACTAGTCCCTGAGGATCTGATAAACTAGGCATATTTCATAGCTAATGTTTTACTGCAGTTCAACTCAGAGTATCCTTAGTGGCTTATGCCATCTTCTTAACAATCTTCTTAAGAGAGATGAAGCATGATGATGACAGCTGTCCACATGTTTATTAAACTCATATTTAGTAAATTCAGGTCCTTTGATAGAAAGTGGTATCTGGTAATGATATGCTGAACATAATCAGCAAAAAATATTGCAGCTAAGACGTCAGGAGAAACGAAAACACTCTAAGTCACAATATGATGGAAACCAGTCAGATTTCTTGGTGGAAAGCAACAGAAATCAAAGTTGACTATCTTAATCAAAAAGAGACCTGACTAGAGAGACATCAAGAGTGCACCACACAGATGAAGTCTGAAGGGTCAGGCATAAAAAATGGGAAGAATCTAAATACATGAATTAAGCAGAGTATACACCAGTCTGCTATCATAAAGAGATGCCCCAATGTTGAAGGTTAGACTTGACAGACTCTATTTTATTCTCCCAGAAGAGTCAGGCTAAACCACACAGTTGGGTCAGCCCTTTCCACAAAGTCAATCAGAAATCCCGGTTTCTCCCCTTCTGTTGTTCTGTCACCCTCTAATATGTTATCCTTTTTCACAAGGTCAAAGCTCTATTGTTACAATGACCTCATATATACCTGTAGAAAAGGAGGAAGAAAGGACAATCGGGGCAAGAAAAGGACTGAGTGGTTGCTCCATCTATTCTGTGCATATGCAATTGTTTGAAATTTAGTCATTTGGCTGCACCAAGATGCAGGGAAAGATAAAAATTTAAGTCTGTTTATCTTTAGCCATGTACCCAGCTTAATCTTAACCAGAAATAGATAAGAGCCCAGTCACAACAAGGGAACTCCAAATGTTTGGCTGAGCAGAAACCAAAGCAAACATTACTATGTAGAAATAATCTGGTCTGTGTTTCTCCTTGGCCACTACAATGAGACTGACCTCTTAATGTCCCTGTGGATATGCATCATCCACTGAAGTTTTGGAATTTCAAGAAAGAGTGACTTACTGACCTGGCCAAAATCAATGAGTGCCTGTATTAGTCTGTTTTCACACTGCTATAAAGAATACTACCTGAGACTGGGTAATTATAAACAACAAAGGTTTAATTGACTCACAGTTCTGCATGGCTAGGGAAGCCTCAGGAAACTTACAATCATGGCAGAAGGTGAAGGGGGAGCAAGCAATTCTTACATGGCGGCAGGCGAGAGGCAGCACAGGGAAAACTGCTGTTTATAAAACCATCAGATCTCATGAGAATTCACTCACTGTCACAAGAACAGCATGGGGGAAACCACCCCCATGATCCAATCACCTCCCAGCAGGTCCCTTCCTGGACACGTGGGGATTACAAGTCAAGGTGAGATTTGGGTGGGGACACAGAGCCAAATTATATCAGTGCCCAACCATGAGACAGGGTGAAAGAGGACATATCCTCTTCAAATTTAACAGTGGGATGCACCACTAATACCTACCAAAAATAAATGTGATGAGGAATGCCCCAAATTGGAAGCCAAGGAGGAGGGTATTTGTTTTTGTTTGTTTGTTTGATTGCTTTTGAGAAAGAGAGTACTCACTCTAACTCTCAGGCTGGAGTTCCGTGCCATAATCATAGCTCCTGGCCTCCAGGATCCTCCGGCTTCAGCCTCCCAAGAAGCTGGGTCTACACACACCACCAAGCTCAGCTAAATATTTTTTGGTAGAGCAGGGGATCTCACTGTATTGCCCATGCTGGGCTCAAATTCCTGGCCTTACGTAATCCTCCTGCCTTGGCCTCACAAAGCTCTGGGATTACGGCATGAGCCACCACACTCAGGTGAAACACAGTAACTGGCATTAGAAAGATGAAATCTACTGTAAGACATATCATTATTAAAAAGTTACCTGAAAATTATTCTATAAAATTTTTGTCCTTCACTTCATCTGTTCATTCATTCTAGCTCTATGCACTATAAACTGTGACTTATTGGTGACACAATGCTGGAAATGTCATTATGAACTTTTGGCCAAATGTTTGATCCTTAACAAAAGAAAAAAATGTCATGATTTTGGTGTATTATTGAATATTCTTAATTCAATAGTTTCTAGCTAACATCATAGAAATAATCCCCAGGAACATTGCTACAGTAGTAGAAAGAACATGATTTTGAAGTCTGACAAATTCGGATTTAACCCATGTAATGCAGTTTAGCCAAATAAGTCCACCTCTTTGAGTTTTGTTTTCTCATCTTTACAGTGGTGCTAATAACCTTACCATATAGGGTAACTTTAAAAGCTAAATTAGAACATGAATAAAAACTGCTTAGCATGTGATAGGGATTTGCAATTATCAGGATCCCCCAGCTATGCTTCATTTAGTTGCCAAGATAATGTGATGGCTGCTTTAGGGATACAACATATATTCCAGTTAAAAAGCATTGTTTCTGGCCAAAAAACATATGGCCAATACACATGAATAACTTGAATTGCATAGGCAGTTTTTCTAATGAGTAATTCATCCTCATTTAAATTATGGTTTAAGCATGTCTGGAATTGCAAACAGTTAATAGCGTGAGATCTGATTGATTTAAATAAGTGGATCGGCAAATGTGCAAAGATGACCTAACCAATTTGTATCCCAGTATAAATTTCAAAAATATAAAAGCATGACTCATACAATCATAGAGTAACTGTATGCCTAATAATTAATTCAAATCATTAATTAAAGAGGGAACCAGTAAGATGATGAAGGTCGTTCAAAGCATTTTAGGAATCATGATGTAGATTAGATAGTCAACAGAATTTTGAAATTAATTTAGATACAAAATTGAGTAATGCCTTATAGAGCAATGAAACTAAAACCTTTAGTATTATCTCTTTTTCTGGAGAAACATCCACAGGTTAATATGTAACATTTTAGTTAGTATCTGTACTCTAAACAAATAGTAAACTGCAAGTTCAAAGAAATGTCCATTCTCCAAGGTAATTAAACCTGTGCGATCCTGTCTTAGTCCATTTGTGTTGCTAGAAAGGAATACCTGAGGCTCAGTAATTTATAAATAAAAGAGGTTTATCTGACTTATGGTTGTTCAGGGTGTACAAGAAGTATGGTGCCAGCAGCTGCTTCTCATGATGGTTTTAGGAAGCTTTCACTCAGGGTGGAGGGGGAAAAAGAGTCAGAGTGGGCAGATCACATGGTGAGAGAGGAAGGAAGAGTGAGAGAATAAGGTGCCAGACTTTTTGCAACAAGCAGCTCTCTTGAGAATTAAGAGTGAGAACTGACTCACTCCCTTGAGAATGACAACCAAGCCATTCATGAAGATCTGTAAAACCAGTAAAACAGCATTCCGATATGATATTGAAAGTACATGGACTCAGCCTTTTTGCTTTATTTCCAAGGTTTTGATATATTTTTCCTAACAATAGTAAGCCCATTGTTGTTTGACTATAGCACTTAAATATGGGTACTGATTAACAGCCTTATTTGGGTTATTAAAACAAATTAACTGCATACATCACTGTTTTCAACTTTGAGATTAACAGATGCAACAATAGTCAAAATATCACATTTATTATTTAAATAATTTGTCTAAGGGATGCAGCAACTTCTTTCTCTTCACTTCCCTGTCTTGATTATAATTTTATATTCCATTAAAAACAAAATGACATACATGAAACAAGTTTTTGAACAGCAATAGAAATTAGTAAATTTCTACAAAGTTATTAGTAATGGGTTATCCTCAAACATGTGTGTACAAGAAAACTCTCATCTGCTCCATCTGCCCATAGAAACCTTTGCAACTGAAGATAAGGAAGATCAGAATATTTTAAGATTCACATCCTCTTAAATAAACTAGAAATTTAGGTTTTAAGTGACAAACTGTCTGGTAGCTCCAGGGCTGGCCTAAGGCAAAACTATAAAATCTGTGAAGTGTGATTTCTATGTTCTCTAGCCCTCTTCCTGGATCCTCCACTTTCCTCGGCCCATCTGTCCATGTCAATATTCACTGATCTTGGCTATTCAATCTACTCTCTGGTGATATCCTGCTCCGGGCTGCTTTTTCTAGCAGATGTCTGAGACATGAGAAGTTTCCCATCTGAGGGAATAAGAAATTCCTATGCCTGTGTATATCTAATTCATTGTACATGGACAAATCCTTCTATAAATAATTTCTGCTAAATATAAAAAACTGGTTGGTGCTGATAAGTCAGTTCTCTCCTCATCTAATATAATAGCATGGGGATGGGGGGGGAGTATTGCATGTGTGTGTGTGTCCATTAAACACACTTACCCTGTTGGTAGAAAGTAATCAATAATGTGAATTTTTGGAGGAAGTTTGCTTCGAGATTCTTCTACAATAAGCACACTCTTATTGGGGTTGGCCGTTATTAACTTAGACAACTGCCTGTTGATGTTCAGACTAACTCTGGCCTTCATCTTCATTAATGAAGTCTTTATTATGCCATGGTATGATATCAGATCAAATATCATTTTTCTTTCATCTTCTCAGACACTGAAGAGTCCAGACACATGGAAAGCCCTTTTTATTAAGAGAAATGACCTGAAAAGGTAATTTAAAATGACGTATCTCTTAGTAACTATGTGAGGGGAAATTTTCAGTGCATAACACAACCAGGGCACTTCATATAGCCCCACGCATGTGTGGGTGTTTCATGCTGATTGTTTTCCCATTAAAAATCTACCATATATTTTATTTATTTCAAGGGAAAGCAAAATTATGATAAGGGAAACTCACTACTATACCATGGGCATAAGTTATTTCAAGTAAAAATGTATCAATTGAATATCTACCATATAATTGCACTCCTCATATTGCAAATACAAACACCATACAACATACAAGAGGTTCCCAGACTTTCTTGGTTTATAGCACCCTTAGTCTCTCATTAGGTTTTTTTCTTCAATGAAAAGAAAAAAGTACCAGTTTCATTTATTAAATAATTAGTTCCAACACGCTTATTAAATACCATAGTTATATCATAACAACTTAGCCATTTGAAAAATAATTAAATGAAAGAAAATATAATATTTTTATTTTATTCATATTTATTAATAAAATGTATATGCCGGTTGAACACAGCACAAATTCTCAAACACTGAGATCAAATTGGACACTGCTACCCTCATTTTTTGCCCGTATTACTTTTACACAGTACTTGTTTATTATCATGACCATCACCAAAAAAGGAGTTTGGGAAAAAGGTGATATTATAAAAAGAGATATATCATGATCTAATATTAAAACTGTGAACTACCTGATAAATAAAATTTGGCCCAAAGCTCCCTCCATACATAGTGAATTGTAACCTAACTGAATATGTAAACAAATTGCATTCTAACTTGAGGGTATATTCTTGCAGCAAGTAACCAGGTCTCAGCCAAGCAGCCAAGGTTTCAGCCAATCACATGCTGCAAACTGCTCTGACAATAAGACAAACTTGCAGCTGTGACCAATCAGGCTATTTTTGTACGTCACTTCCTTTTTCTGTCTGTAAATACTGCCTGCCCATGTTGCTGGGTGGAGCTCTCTGTAGCTTTCCTAGTTCAGGTACTGCTGGATTCATGAATTGCTTCTTTGCTGAAATAAACTTTGCTAAATTAAATCTGCCTAAGAAAAGTTTGTAAACACACCTCAAGCAGCTTGTAGTTAATGCAGTGACTGACAAATCCCAACTGTCATTCTTTCCCTTGAAAATTTAAAGTAACCAGCAGCATCTATGTAAATTCACTATATACTGGGAGTGCAACAGTATATAGTTTGGGGGCCATGCCAATGGATACTACTATTTAAATTCTCAAAGAATTTAAAATGTATTAAGTGTTAATCATTTCAATAACTACCATGGAAATAAAAATATATTTATTGAGATCACATTTGGAAAGATCACCGCTGGCTCAAAAAAAAAAAGGTGAATTTTAAGAAGAATCCTGAAGTTTGGGTAGCATTTTGACAGGTAAAGATGGAGACAGTAAAGATGTAGGGATTGTAATGTCAGAGTTATAGATCATTATGAATGTTCTGATGCAGGTTATGAGCAGACACTGTAGATGGAAAGACAAGTAACACACAGACACGACCCTCAGAAATCTCATTCGGCTAAAAGAAGCATAGCAATTTGCCTAATCTGATGCAGGACACATGGCATGGGAGATAGAGAGTAGGAAGAAGTTATCAAAACTAGGGCTAGAATATGGATTTTTCCATATCTAGAATACCTTCAATGCCAGTATAAGGAATTGATAGACAATAGAAAAGAATTTAGACCTCTCTTACTGTCATTACTAACAAACAATTGGTTAATATCAACTAATTATCTTACTACCCATATGTGACCATAAAAAATTATCGAGGTGGGCAGATCACTTGAGGTCAGGAGTTCAAAACCAGCCTGGCCAACACGGTGAAACCCCACCTCTACTAAAAATACAAAAATTAGCCAGGAGTGGTGGTAGGTGCCTGTGACCCCAGCTTCTTGGGAGGCTGAGGCAGAAGAATCTCTTGAACCCAGGAGGTGGAGGCTGTACTGAGCCTAGATCGCACCACTGCACCACAGCCTGGGCAGAGGAGCAAGACTGGAGTGAGACTCCATCTCAAAAAAAAAAAAAAAAAAATATATATATATATATATGTATATATATATATATATATATATTTGAGATACATATATATATATATCTCAAGAGCAGAATTTGCTTCCTATAGCATGGACCTATCAGATTAATAAGCAAAATTTCCAAACCAGAGGAGTAAAATATCCTGAAATTAAAGGAAAAAAATTATTATCATTGGGCTCAAGCCATCCTCTCACCATCTCAGCCTCCTGAATAGCTGGAACTACAGGCATGAGCCACCACGCCTAGATAATTTTTGTATTATTTTCTAGCAAAGGGGTTTCTCCATTTTTGCCCAGGGTGGTCTCAAACTCCTGAGCTCAAACCATCCACCCGCCTCAGCCTCCCAAAGTGCTGGGATTACAGGCACGCGCCAATGCGCCCGGCAAGAAAAAATTATTATTCTATTTTTATTCATTTCCCAAATGAGTCATATTCCACCAAACTATTGCTCTCTATGATTTTCCAAACCAGAATAAATGTATAAGTTCTGGCATCATAAAACATATTAATAATTTTACCTATCACTTTTAAAAGTGCTTAGGTAACACAAACACAATTTATAATTTAGGAGATACTGACTGATATGGTTTTAAGCTTAAGTGGAAATTATTATGTCCACATATTTAAATGTTTACTAAGATTTATCAGAAAGTCACATGGCCCAGAAATATACACATACTGAGCAAGAAATGAAAGTAGTCCACAAAATATTATAGTACTTCATTAAAAATAATCTTCCTCAAGGTGTTATTATCCATTCATCAAATAAATCGTAATGCATAATAAGCATGACAAATAATTTATTATGACTGTCTTAAATTAGGATGAAGTTCTTGATGGATTAAAGACTTCCAAAACAATGTCCTGAATACATATCCTGAATAGAAACCAGAAAATTGGCCTTGGGGATTGTGGTTCTAAAACCTGGCTTGAGCCTCGTTAGTAACAAGCACCAGCATAACTAAGATATATATGGATCATTTCAAATTACAAATAGGTCATCAGGTCTAATCTCTACAACTATCCATAAGGGTCTACTGATGATATTTCTTTTATTGATGAGGAAACTAAAGCTCAGAATTTAATTGATGGTAGAAGATTATAGTTCATAAAAGATACTATAATCTAGGGCATCTGACTCATATTTTGTAGGTCTTCTAATAAATATCTTGTTGCAGGTAAAATAATGATAGATCACCAGCTGTGACTTGAGGAGCTCTATCATATTTTCCAGCCAATAAATGCATCTTCTCTCCCCTGACAGGAGTGCAAAGATCTGCCATTTTGGCCATTTTCTTGAATTCAATCATTAGACACCTTTCAAAATGAAAATGTTAACTTGGCTGGAGATAATATATGTGAACACTTTTAATACACTTCTTGACATATAAAAGGCATCCAATAAATGCTTGTTATTAT
Organism: Pan troglodytes; assembly: GCF_028858775.2. Taxonomy (NCBI): domain Eukaryota; kingdom Metazoa; phylum Chordata; class Mammalia; order Primates; family Hominidae; genus Pan; species Pan troglodytes. Next base: position 85,494,816 of record NC_072413.2, read on the forward strand.
TTTTTAATGAATGCATTAACAGTCGGTCTATTAGTAAGGAGTCATTTGTCAAATTAACTGTCACTTAACAGAGTACAGTCAGAGAGAATAGGACAAAGAGATAAATTTGATTGGGAATAGGGAAGAAAAAAATGGGTCTGTTCCAAATTGCGCACTGATTCAGAGACACTGGCAGATGGGTTAGTGCAATGCTTTCAATATTGATGTTATTTAAGAGAGAAGGATACTGCAGCCACGCTTTATCTTCTTCATAGTTTTTCTTCAGGGCGGTCATCAGGGTCGTTTTTATCCTTCCTTGCTCTCTTCTTTTTAGTATTTGCATGCTGACAATCTGCTCTTATTTGCTGGCTCGGTGTTATGGCAAGTGACAATTGGAAGGCACCATTCAAACTTAAAGAAAACATAAGAATCACACCAGCACTAGGTTGCCAAATCCCAGATCTCCGTTGGCTCGCCTATGATATTTTCAAGGGTTTGAAAATATTGCCTTAAGAAGCTGGATGTGACATCTTGTGTGTATTCATCTTTGTCTTTCTTTTCATTCAATGTAGCTACATAAACTTCCATTAACTCTTTTCAGAAAACATATTCTAGGGGAAGTTCATAATCAGTCTTCAGCTACGATCTCTTTCCTAGCTTCCAATTCCTCACCCCCACTGGCAGGACCATCTGCACTCTCTCTCTTCCTGAGGAAGAGTCCTTTGTGCCAATTCCTTCTCCCTTTCGCACATCTCACTCCATGGAAAGAATGTACAGATATAACTTCGAGCTGGCAGGCAACTTTTAAACACTAGAGTTTATAATAACTCTGGATAATGCCTTCCAAATCTGATTTATTTCAAATCATTTAAAGCCAAAAGAACTACTGAGTCATGTAAGCCAGAAACCCAAATTTCGCCCCATAAAATCTCCTGCAGACTCAACTATAGACACAGACTTTATAATAATGAATGACATGATCATCTCCGGGAAGATTACTGGGTTCTCTCTATCAAGTTCAAGTCAACAAATTCCTTTCCAAAGGGCTCAGTTCACTAATTTTAGGGATTTACACAGAGAGTGAATATGTTCTCTGACCACTGAAAAATTATCTGCTGTCTCAAATAGTCATATTCTCTCCTCTTCCTCCTCAAGATCATTTCACCTTTGAACACTTTAAATATTTATCACAAATACATGTTTACATATAAGTGGGTGCTTATAAAATGTTAAGCTCAATGACTTCATATGGAAACTTGAATATTATTCTCAATGACCACCTGGAGTTACAGGGCTATAATGGAAAATGAACAATTTTCAGGTCAAAGAGTCCATTCAGAGACTCTTAAATTTTGACCACACCTTGGAATCATCTCAGAAACTTTTAAAAATGCAAATACTTGGGTCTCTAAGAGATTCTGATTTAACTGGACTAGAGTGAGACCTGAGCATCTGAACTTTTACAAGCTTTTTGGGTGATTCTAATATGCGGCCAAGGTTGAGAGCCACTGCCCCACAGCAAGGAGCTCTGCCATGTGCCTTTTGTCAATGATGGACACTGACACATATTAGACTTGTTACATGTTTTTAAAATGTAGAGAATTTAGTATGTGTACCTACTATGGGCCAGCAGCTTATATTGCAGTATCTCATTTTATTCTTAAAATAATGCTATAAAGATGCTATTTATTATAATTGCTAACTTTTGCCAAGATGACAAACTAGTAACCACTCATGTCTACACAATGAGGCTTGAGATAAAAACTCAGAAACAACCAAGCTGGGGAGCTTCCAGGGTGGCAAGCACAACTTTGAGCTGGAGTTTGGGAGGGGGCCACCCTGACTCCATGAAGACAGAGGTTCCTGGGCTTGAGACGCTTCCAGATCTTGTCCTCTGCACCTCTTTATGTAGTTGTTCATCATTATAGAGAATGCACACTTATTATAACAAACTGTAATAGTAAGTATATTTAAAAAAAAAAAACAACTGTTGGCTGCTTCTCCTCCTAATAAATACTGGAGAAACTCCTGAAGCAAGAGAGAGCAAGGATCTAAACAATGAACAACATACCTATCAGAAACTCTAGCAGAGTCTGAAAGCTTTTGTGTTCTGGAAGATGTGTGCAAAGACAGGAGGGGCTATGATGTAGTCTGGAGCAGAGATGGACAGAGGCAGAGAGGAAGGAGGGTTTAAAGAATATTCAGCTCTGCTGTTACCTTTTCGCCAAACCTGCACCCCCTACACATGCTCAGGAGAAAAACAGTCATTGGTGACAGCATCACCTCAGGAATTGACAGCCACCACAGCCCGCAGAGAAACAGTGGCACAGGACAAACACCCCACTGGGATGACGTGTTGATTGATGAATCAGATCTTGGTGGCCAGCTACTCTCAGTCTTGTGTTTCCCCACATCCAAACTTCTAGAGTTAGAAGAAGGCATCTTAGCACTTTTGAATGCAGAATCTTTTTTGAACTTAAATGTGAATTCCTAACTGGAAGAGACCCTCACTCAGTGGACTGAGAGCAAATGAGTGTTGTCAAGAGTGGCCCAAGAAGACCATAGCTCAGACCATTTACTTTGCTTAAAACTGGAATTCAGAGCATTCTCTTCAGTTATGAATGTGGAAAATTACAGTGATATTAGCAATACCTGTGACTGTCACCAATTGAATCACAGATATTTTCTTATCACATTGCAGTTGTTGAAAATATCCTGAAATAGCCTTTGCTCATATAACTCCTTCAAAATTACAGCAATTAATTATCGGGAATGCTACTGGATTTTATTTAATGCATCAATAAAAATATCAATAATTTTAACAACGTGTTTTAATTTTTTTTTTTTTTGAGATGAAGTCTCTCTCTGTCACCCAGGCTGGAATGCAGTGGTGCGATCTTGGCTCACTGCAACCTCTGCCTCCTGGGTTCAAGCGATTCTCTTATCTCAGCCTCCTGAGTAGCTGGGATTACGGGTGCATGCCACCATGCCTGGCTAATTTTTGTATTTTTAGTAGAGACGGGGTTTCGTCATGTTGGTCAGGCTGGTCTCAAACTCCTGATCTCTGCTGATCCACATGCCTCGGCCTCCCAAAGTGTTGGGATTACAGGCGTGAGCCACTGCGCCCGGCCCGTTTTAATATTTTTATAACAATTTCAATATAATTGGTTTTCTTATTAACCACATCTTATGCATTCAAAAAATCTTTAGAAGGGTTCCATAGGTTTCTCAAGTTGCCAAAGGGGTCAATGGTCCAAGAACAATTAGAAAACGCTGCCCTTCTCACCAAAATAAACATAGAAGGATCTTTGGGTCTATTATAATACATAGTTCCAGACTATGGTAGATGGTGAATTGATAATCAGCATTAATTCACACCCCCTCATAATTTGCCTTTCTATCCTGCAAAGGCTGGAATACTATGAACCTAAATCAATCAGACTTCCAGTAGAATACCTGCTAGTTCATAAGATATGTGTGTTTGCATGCATACGTGTATATCTCTAGACCCCCTATAATCTACACTTACATCTCTCTGCTGATGCATGTGTGCACAGGTGCATGCACACACACTACTTTTCAGAGTGTGCTCCTCTATTCTCCCACCAGCAGAATTCTAAATCCCTATCATTTGGAAATGTCCAGTTTTCTAACTTCTGCAAGTCCAGTGAAGGAATTTGAGGGAATCCGGAGATTCATCACTGGAGGAATGGAGAGATGAAATATAGTGGTGGCATTACAACAGAATAAAAAGTAGATTTCTACACGCACAACACAGGTAGATCTTTTAAAACGTAATATTGAGTGGAAAATATTTTAAAAAGTGAGATATACTGCACAATATAATTCATGTAAATTAAAGTTACACGCAAACAAAGCAATAATATGTTTTACAAGAACAGATAAAAGTAAAATAATACGCAAAAAAACCTTTTTAAAACTAGAGTAATGGGGCTAAACAATGGAAATAAAAATGAAATCAGTAAACATAACAAGAAGAACCTTACATGCATTGATGACAATAGTGTCCAATGAGCTGAGGAAGATTCATCCAGTCCTCTGCATCTTAATACCTCCCTCCACAAAACAAAACAAAAAATAAAAACTAACAACTCAAAGGGTAAGTGATTCTCCCTAACTTATACGGATAACCAATGATGAAGGTAAGTTTCGAAGACAGATCTTGTTTTCCAAATTATGGCAAGTAAGGGGCACACCCATGGCACTATGAGAGTTTACATTTATCTTTCGGTTTGCCCATTGGGACTACTGCCTGAGGTGGTAGTTTTATATATAAGCACTCCTGTTTTCTAGAAGAGAGCATAGATATCACCTAACAGGTTACACAGTTAGGAATTCAAGCCAAGTTTTTCTGACTTCGAATTTCATGGCTTCTGATGTACAGCATGATCTCAATGAATTCTCCTGCCACTACATCCACTGTGTAGTTTCATTAGCATTTTATATAAGGTGTGACTTTCCAAGTAGCCACACTGATAATTAATTCTCCACAGACCTATAGAGTTAACACGAGACAATAGGCCCCTGTTCGTTCCCTGTTTCCAAGATGTTCACCAATAGCAACCTTTCTTTCTTTCTTTCTTTCTTTTTTTGTATTTCATCTTGGAAGTGAGTTGCCAACCATGGTTGGAGAAACATTTCTTCTAAATGGTATGGTCTGTCCATACATTTTTGTATGGCCATTAACATTAAAGAGCAGTCAGCTGCATTTAGGGAGTGTTCAGAGAAGGGTTTGGAGGCACTGATACACAATCACCCTATTAAATGTGAAATAAAATTTGTTTTTTTCATTACACAAAGAAATAAAAGATCAGAAGTGATTCAAGGATCTCAGGTGGATTGTGAAGGAAAAAAATAAAAGAATGGGGAAAAATGGCAGGGAAGCAAAAAAAAAATGTTTAGTACAAAAAAAATTTTTTTAATTAAAAGTTGTCCTCAGGGAAATTTAACTACAGAGACCTGAGGGCAGAAATTTTAAAAATAATGTTTCTCTTTCTTAGCTAATTGGTCTGCATAACATGACACTCAAGACTTCCAAGTGTTCTCCTGGAAGTCTGGGCAATATATGTTCATGGCATTCCAGCCTTTCATCGTATAAAAGGCAAATTAGGAGGAGGCATGAGTGAAGGCTGAGCATTAATTCACCATCTACCATAGTCTGCTAATGTACATTATAGTAGACCCAAAGGTCCTTCCATGCTTCCTCTAGTGAGAAAGGCAGTGCCTTCTAATTGTTCTTGGGCCACAGACCCCTTTGGCAACTTGAGAAAGCTTATGGAATCCTTCTCAAGATTTTTTTTAATGCATAAGATAAAATTCATATGATTCCTAAGGAAACAAAATAAGCTCAAGCAACTCATTTGTTTGCAGAACACACACACACACACACGTTGCTATTTATGGAAGGGTTGAGAGGCTTCTAGGAAAGGACTAAAAATCATCTGGGTAAAGGTAATGTCATCTCTTCTCTAATTAATGTGAAAGATGGAGACAATTTCTAAATCTTGAAGGAATAAGAAGTTTCAATCATGCCAGAAACAGCTGCCTTCATCTGACGTTTAAGGGAGATAGATCCAGAAGGACTTGATTCTACCATCAACTTGCAAAGGATTTTCAAGGCAATCGATATTACTGTACTTAGGAAAGAAACTAGAATGTTGTAACTTTTACAAGTCTGTCTATTTCATCCTTCCTGATACCTTCTGACCACCAATGCCCCAGCCTTCCTCTTCCAGCAAAACTTCAGAGTTTTGCTATAAATGTAGAACAGGTTGAATTTTTCCAGTTCTAAAAGGAAGATTACATTTCCATTTCCAATGTGATATGTATTCCTTTCTTAGAAGAAAAGGGTCTTTGAAGCAACAGAAAAGATCAAGCAGCCAAACCCAAGGCATAGCAGGATCACACCTTGCCTCTCCTTCAACTCTTTCAATGATCCAGCAACTATCAAGCTTCACTCATACTCCCAAGAAAATAGGAACAAAAGTTATTGAAATAATTAAGTACATAAATACTTAATGATTAGTTACTACAGCCAAGACACAGTGCTAGATTCATGAACTATCAAGAGCAATAGGTATATACACAGGTCTTGTCTTAATTGAGACTTGTGTTTGGCAGATACGATTTGTTTTTAATAAAAACTTTAATGAGTCCCTATTTTGTACTATATAGTATGCTAGGAACTCAAGATTATCTATTCTATTTCTCATAACAGCCCACTGAAATAGATAATACTGATGTGCTTTGCAAATTAACAAAAAAACTATGACTCAGGAAAAACAAGCCATTTCCCAAGATTACAAAATTGACAAGCAAAAGAGTCTGAATTCCAACAAAGTCTACCTGATTCCAAGTCTCATTTTGTTTTAAGTATGACCAGTTGCTTCTATGAATAGGCCTCTTTTCTTCATTCTGTTACCTATATTTTGGTTTCCTGACTTTTAGTCAGTAACAATTTATACTGTAAGATTTCTTTTTGTTTTTACTTCATCCGGATATTTCTAACAATGTCTTAAAACTAGTATCTGAATCCCTAAAGCCTTTTAGTAACCACACTTAATTATCTCTCAAACTGTCTTTTCATGGTCCACCCATATATAGGGGCAGTTAGGATAGCATTTGTGCCTCTTCCATGGAATAGAAAATTTGCTTCCTTCATCCTAGAGATTAAAACAAGACTGGCCATTTGCAGTATTGCATTAGAAACTTGGATATTATTTGATTTCCTAAAGAAAATTGATAATCAACTACATGGAGATGTTTTCAAGAGTTTGCTTTGATCTAATAGTTACAACCTGATAATATGATTCTTTTAGAAATCAAATGTTATTTCTTGCAGAAAACCCAGACATATGTCTAAGGATGTTTTTCATGATCTCATCGAAGCCACTCCAATGAGGAAAGAAACAGAGAATGCTGGTCCTTTTTCATCCAGCATGAGCAATATGAACTTGAAAAAAGGTAATGTGCCAAGGATTCAAATAAACACACTTTCTTGTATCTGCCCTACAAATGCAAAGTTCTCTCCAGGCTTTGAACTTAATCCAGCAGTAGGCAGGACCACCTACTGTTTTCTCTCTTTGTTGACCTAGTAGAGATGATTCATGCACTGATCAAGAAGGAAACAACCATCCGTCAAGGTAAGAGCCTTTGGCTGTACCAAACATCAGCGAACCCAGCCAGCATGCTCCCTACATTAAAGTACTCTAGCACATTAATTTCAAACTTGCACCCTGTAGATATATTCGGAGCAGTTCCAGGCTACTGTTCTACAGACAAATAAATCACATTTAATAGGTACTGTGCAGCATCTAGCATTATCCACATATATAATCTATAAAAATTATCATCTTATGGCAAACTTTTCAAACACCCTATACCTTAGGGAGAAAACAAACACACACACACACACAAATATACACACACATGATATTAGTGCTAGTAGAGTTGATATTAATTTGCAGTATTAATTAGTGTTAGTATTAATACACAATATTAGTGCTAGTGATAGTATTAATACAGTAAATTAAACAGTTTGGAGCATCACTCATTTATCAAGAAACAAAATCATAGACAATCAGAGTTGAAAAAGCTTATTTCTTTGTTGCTTCCTACCCAATTCAGCATCCCCTTTCTGCAATATTAAAACCCAAAGGTCACTTGGTCTCTGGTTTTACTCTCAAACAATAGCAATAAACCTGTGTTATAAGGTCCATTTCATTTTTGGATGAGTCTAATTGTCAGAAATTTCTTCTACATAACCCCAAGACTTATCTTTTACATTTTCTAACCATTCACCCTAATTAACCCATTAAGTTTATAGAGAAAAATCAAATCTCTCTGTCACATGACAGCATGTCAAATGTGACCATGATTATTACTTTGGCAATTTCTCTGAGTATTTTCAAGGACTTCCTTAAGGTCACTATGCCTAGAGATTCCAATTACTTTGCTCTTAAACCTACCATTTCTAATAGACTTCCCATTTCCCTCAAAATGTAGCCTCTTTTATTTTTTTGTATTGTCACCAAGAATATGTAGGATTAGTCTTAGCTTTCTTGAGGCTCTCATCTTTCAGAGTTGGATGAATTTTTTTTTTTTTTTAGATGGAGTCTCACTCTGTCGCCCAGGTTGGAGTGTAGTGGCACAATCTTGGCTCACTGCAACCTCTGCCTCCCTAGTTCAAGCAATTCTCCTGCCTCAGCCTCCTGAGTAGCTGGGACTACAGGCGTACTTCACCAGGCCCAGCTAATTTGTGTATTTTCAGTAGAGATGAGTTTTCACCATGTTGGACGGGCTGGTCTCAAACTCCTGACCTCAAATGATCAGCCCACCTCAGCCTCCCAAAGTGCTGAGATTACAAGCGTAAGCCACTGTGCCCAGCCTGGACAAATTTAAATAGCTCTAGTAAGAAAATGTTTAAAAAACAATTTATTTTAGAAAAATTTCAGACTTATAAAACAGTTGCACAAGTAGTGTAAAGCATTGCATTGTGTTTTTCTCCAGATTTCTCCAAATGTTAACAGCATAACCAGAGTATAATTTTCAACATCAGGAAATTAACGTTAATGTCATAGTATTATCCATAGACTTTTTATTTCAAATTCATCTTTTACCCTGCTGTTTCTCATTTCAGATCCAATCTAGGATCATCTAGGAAATGAGAAATCTCACAGCTCACCAAAAGCCTACAGTGAGTGGGAGTTATTTTGTGCATTTCGCCCTATAATTCTACTCTTTACCCTACCCCAAAACAAAAAAGTTCTTCAGAAGTTTTATTTAATAAAACATCTCTCTGATAAGAGGAATGAGAAATTAGTTCAGAGCAACTGGCAAAGCCAAGGTGGTAACCATGATAAGCAGCTTTTACGTAAGGAGAAATCAAAGGCTATTTCATGTGAATAAAGTAAATGTCCCTCAATGCTCCTGGAACTGATTCACAGAGAGGCTGAGATGTTATCATGACTGTGCAGAGGAGCAAGGGAATTTCAAAGAAACCCAAGGCATTAATTAAAGCAATTAAAACTTCTCTTTTACCATAACTAAAGGGGAAAGAGCAGCCTTCTCTCTTAGTGTGTGCCCGTCCTTGAGACATTCTTCCACCAAAACCTACAGAAGGATCAGTACCTCCTCCCTGGATAAGGCAGATGTGCACAGGAATCCAACTCAATGCCTGCGCTCGAAAGTGAAATGTTGAATGCCGGTCTACATGCAGTTTCCCACAAATTAGCCTACTTACACTCCTTCAAAAGCATTTCTAGTTAAAAAAACTTACATACCCACAAACATACATGAATTCACAAACATACACATATACATATCCTGAAGATGCTACCTGTATTTTGTAGGTTAACTTTACAAAAAAAGGGAATAATTAGGATTAACTGAAAGCAGAAAATGGTAAACCAACCACTGATTTCACTGAAGAAATTGGAAACAGCTTCTCACTAGTTGGAGAAAAACATTGTATTGTGAATTCTACTCTTGATCTTGCAGATGACAGGCACTATAAGCCCAAAGATGCTGACAATCTAATGGCAGAGATAGATATACAAACATAATTGTAAGACTTTGTGCTAAATGGAAAGATAGAGGTGAGTCCTGGGTAAGAGAAAGTGGGACCTTGTAAAGGGAGAAGAAACTATCAATTAGAGCAGATATTAAGTATTTATTATGTGGAAAGCAGTTTCGTGACAGCCCCATTTGTTAGAGGGAAGTTGGACTAAGCACAATTTAGCCAATAACGAGCACTGGTGACCAGTATTTGACTTGTTCTCTTTCTCATTAAGAATGACTTTCTCCTCCTAGCAAAAACCTATCACAGGCCAGCCTTCCTTTTGGGCACAGGCTCTGTCTCCTCTACTTACTCGGGATCCTGCTCCAGCAACTGCTCCCTCTCTTTCCTATAGCACAACTTTTCCCTACCTTAGCAGACTATTTTCATTAGCATATATGCAAACCATCATTTTCCCATCTAAAAAATAATAATACCCTCCTCTAACTAAAGTTTCTTTCATTTACTTCCCAATTTATTTTATTCTTCTTCTCGGAAAAACTCCTGAAAAGAAATATCTATACTTGATTTCAATTTTTCTACTCCTTTTCCCTCTTAATTATATTCTTAAATATATTCAGGCTATCAACTATCAAGATTACCAGTGGCCTTTATTTTAAATCAGTAGTCAATTTTAAGCTATACATCAGTAATTAGAAGAATGCTCAACACAGGGCAGGTGCTCTAGAATTATTCGTTAGGTACATGGATACATGAATGGAGGTAACATATAGTCAAGAAGGCCTTTTGAAATTATACAACATAGGACTACATATACACAGTGTAAAAAAGTAAGGATAATATTTGCAAAACGTATTTTCAAAAATGCTTAATGCACGGGGCATGGTGGCTCATGCCTGTAATTCCAGCACTTTGGGAGGCCGAGGCAATGGATCATCTGAGGTCAGGAGTTCGAGACCAACCTGGCCAACATGCTGAAACCCCATCTCTACTAAAAAAATACAAAAATTAGCCAGGCGTGATGGTGTATGCCTGTAATCCCAGCTACTCAGGAAGCTGAGACAGGAGAATCGCTTGAACCAGAGAGGCAGAGTTTGCAGTGAGCTGAGATCGCGCCACTGCACTCCAGCCTGGGTGACAGAGCAAGACTCCTCCTCAAAAAAAAAAATTGCTTAATGCATGAATAAAAAATTTTACCAACCTATCAATTTTTAGGCATGTTGGCATGGAATCTGAATCATGCAATAGTCAAGGAAGTGAAAAAATTACCTTTTGCATTTTAAAAAGCCCATGTAAACATCATAAATGTAAAATGCTGTCTTGTAACAATTAAATTATTATGAATTCATCTTTAGTGTTTTTAGATCCAGGGAAAAGAATATTCAAGAATCTCAGACTCACAGAAAAATGAAACAGAGAAAGAGGGGGGAAGTGAAGGGTGTGAAAGGCGGTTCTAAAATGGTTGATAGGTAACCATAAAAACAAGAACAATAATAACACAACTAACCTCTTGTGAGCATTTAACTATGATTCAGTTACTGCTTTATTCACTTTGTAATTTTATTCAATCCCATCGCCCACTGCTATGATCTGAATGCCTCCAACATTTCATATGCTGAAACTTAATTGCCAATGTGATTATGTTAAAAGGGAGGGCCTTTAGAAGGTGAGTCAGTCATGAGGGCTCCTTTAATATGGATTAGCAACCCAGTAAAAGGGCTAGAAGGAACTGGCTAGCCCCTTTTTGCCTTTCCATCCCCTCTGCCATGGGGGGATACAGCATTTGTCCCCTCCAGAGGACACAGCATTCAAGGTGAAATATTGGAAGCAGAGACCAATCCCTCATGAGACATTGAACCTGCCTGAGCCTTGATCTTGTACTTCCTAGCCTGCCTAACTGTAAAGAATAAATTTTAATTCATAAATTATCCAGTCTCTAGTATTTTTTATAGCAGCATGAACAGATGAAAACACCAACTCTTTTAAATAATTGTAATTAGTTTCCCTAATTTAGGGATGAACAAACTGAAGCTCAAAGTTGAAGTTGTCTAAGATCATACAGATTATAAGCACTTAGTACAAGATGGAGCCAGGATATCATCACAAAAGAGTGTGCGGTAAGTCAGACTAACAGGACTAACTTAGAGGTCAGAGTCTACCAAAGACACAGAGCATTTTGCATAACCCTCCCATAGGCAGATCTCAAGAAACTCCCTTCAACTTTTTCTCTGTGATGAGTCAACTAGCTGACTAACAGGACATATGAGTGGCAAATAAATCAAGATGTGATTCACATTATTTATGGCCCTCACCTGATATAGGGCTTAGTATCCAAAAATGAAAGGCTGTGTCATTAGCCCACATCATTATTATAAAAGATTCCTCTAGCAACACATCTAAAAACAATTAATTAAAGAAAACCAGAGAATGCTTTCAACCTCCACAAATTAAATTAATTCATAATTAATAACATAACAGCAATTCACTAGGCTATAATATTTTAAACCAGCAAAGCAGGGTAATAATGAAGTAATCAATTTTATCTCTTATAACAAAGAGACCTTAACACATAGTTTATTTATGTGAAGGAAACATGGTCAGCAACCCATAGGCAGTGAATGTAAGAAATAAATTAATCAAAAGGATCCCGAGGAGAGAGATTTTCCTGTTTCAAAATCAAAGGAGTCTTTCTTCCAATGGAATTGACATCTCTATTCTTCAAAATGTGAATATAGATAAATAATGAATAACTTACCTGCTGATAATCACCATCTATGTTACAGGCACAATTATAGAATTTCTATAGTATAGGATTTAGTGGCGGCACAAGCTGTATTGCTGTATAAGTGTAATTTTGGAAGAGCTATTATTCTGCAGATAAAATATTATATAATTATCCCTGAAGCTGTTGCATGTAAGACTACAACAGTGATAAGAAGAGTTCATGAAAAGAGAAATCAGAAATAAGTTCTAAAATGTGTCTTAAGCACAAGAACAATTGGGCCAAATTGGGGAGACAAACAGGCAGTTTATGCAGTCATGTACCATTTCAGGAGTCTGAAACTTTTGTTCTAGAAGAGTGTGAAAGCAGATGTTACTGTAATGATAATTCAACCAAATAGAATTGGTCAAAAAAATTCTAATAAAAGATAATTTGTTGTTCTTGCAGGAAATCATTTAAGATTTAAGACTAGCACATCTCACTATTATGATCCAATGCTGGCTTAGTGACGTGAACCAGAAATCAGCAACATCAACATCCTCTTTTGCCAAACTATGTGCTCCTTCCTCCTCATATACATATATGTCTTTCAATGACATATCATTTAAGGCCATTTTCTTCCATTATTTTTCTACTGTTAGAATTTGCTATCATCTGATGAAAAAGCTGACATGTTGGTGGTGTTCCACTGAGTGAATACTTGGTGTATTCATAAATTGACTAGCATGTTTTCAAATCAATTTACTGATACTCTGTCGGAAATGGTTTCCAGCAAAGTTTCCTCAGTGTTACTCCCCCATAACCTAGCCCTACATTTAAAAAAAATTAAGTAATAAAAGCCTTTGCTCCAGGTTGGAGCAGAAAAATAATTTTTTGCTTCTTATAAGAGCTTTGTTAGTGTGTAGTTTACATGACACAAATTTCACCCAATATAAGGAGCTTTTTAATAAATGTACACAGTTGTGCAACCATCAGCAAAATCCAGTCTTAAAATGTTGCCATCATCCCCTAAAATTTCCTTGGTCCTGGTTTCAACTTCTACTTATTCTCTCAACTCCAGGAAATCACTGATAATGCCTGTCTTTATAGGTCTACTTTTTCTAGCTGTTTTTCATAACTTAAATCATAGAATATGCGGTCCATAATGTTCAGCTTCTTTCATTAGCATAACATTTTAAAATTCATTCATAATATATCATGCATCAGTATTTAATTTCCTTTAATTGCTGAACAGTATTCCATTGTATAAATATACCACATTTTGTTAATTCATTGACAGACACTCAGATTGTTTCCAGTTTAAATCTATTATTAATAATACTGCTAGGAACACTTGTGTACCAGTCTTTGAGAGAACATGTTTTCATTTTTTTTCTAGGTAGTTATCTACAAGTTGATTGGTTGCATTTTATGGTAAATACATATTTAACTTTTCTAAAAACTGCCAAGATGTTATCCAAACTGATTGTACATCTTACGTTCCCAGCAGCAATGTATAAGAGTTTCGATGTTTTCAAATAGACACCGAAACATGATGTTTACAATCTTTCAAAAGACATCTTCATATCTACTGCAGAGAGTATACTGATGATTCACATATTAGTTTTAATTTGCATTTCTCCAATCACTAATAATGAGCATCTTTTTATGTGCTTATTAACAATTCATATATCTAAGCTTTACACAATCTTTTGTGGAGTGTATATTCACATATATTACCCAATTTTTAATTGAGTCATTTGTCTTCCTATTACTGAGTTGTAAGAGTTCCTTACATATTCCAAATACAAACTATTTTCAGATATATAATGGTCAGATATTTTCTCCCATCTGTAGCTTATCTTTTAATTTTCTTAATAGAATCTTTTGAAGATAAAATGTTTTAATTTTGGTGACTTATTAGTCAGAGTTCTCCAGAGAGTCAGAACCAATAAGATTAGTTTAGTAATCCATTTTCACACTGCTATAAAAATACCACCTGAGACTGGGTAATTTAACTCACAGTTCTGCATGGCTGGGGAGGCCTCAGGAAACTTACAATTATGGTGGAAGGCCAAGGGGAAGCCTGGCACGCCGTATATGGTGGAAGGAGAGAGTGAGCAAGAAGAGGGAAGCATCAGACACTTATCAAACAACCAGATCTCATGAGAACTCACTCACTATCACAAGAACAGAAAAAGGGAAACCTGCTTCCATGATGCAATCACCTCCCACCAGGTCTCTTCCACAACACATGGGGATTACAATTGGAGGTGAGATTTGGGTGGGGACACAAGCCAAACCAGATAGATAGATAGATAGATAGATAGATAGATAGATAGATAGATAGATAGATAAAGATTTGTTAAGGGAATTGATTCACATGATTATGGAGGCTGAGAAGTCCCTTGATAACTGCCTGCAAGCTGGAGACCCTGGAATTTCAGTAGTGTGGCTCAGTTGATGTCCAAAAGCCTCAGAACCAAAGAAGCTGATGGTGACACTCTCATTGCAAGGCTGAAGGCCTGAGAATCCAGAAGGTTACTAGTATGAGTCACAGAGTCCAAAGGCCAAAGAGCTTGGAGCATATATGTCCAAGTGCAAGAGAAGGTTATCCCATGTGCAGGAGAAAGAATGAATTCACCTTTCCTCTGCCTTTTTATTCTATCCAGGATGCCAGCTGATTGGATGGTACCTGCTTACTTTGAGGGCAGATCTTTCCCTCTCAATCCACCATTCACAGACCAGTCTCTTCTGGAAGCACACTCAGAGACACAACAAGAAATAATGCTTTGCCAACTCTCTAGGTATTCCTTAATTCAGACAAGTTGACCCCTAACATTAGCATCACAGTGAAGAAGTCATACCTACCAAATTTTATTTCAGGAATTCTGCTTTTTGTGTCCTACAAATTATTGCCTAATCAAAGGTCAAAAACATTTCTCCTATGTTTTCTTCTAGACATTCTATAGTGGTAGATCTCATATTTAGATTCATATTTCATTTTGCGTTAATTTCATAGGGTGTGATTTGCAAGAAAATGTTTGTGATTTTGCATATGGACATCCAGTTGTTGCAGCACCATTTGTTGAAAATATTATCATTTATTTATTAAAATTTATTTGCACCTTTGTTGAAAATCAATGCACTATGTATGTGTGGGTCAATCTCTGGGTTCCCTATTGTGTTTCATTGGTCTATGTATCTATGCTTTCTCCAATACCACAGTATTAGAGTGGTTTTATAATAGGTCTGCACACCAGGTAATGTGAGTCTTCAGGTCTTCCCTGATTATGCCTGCAGTTTCCCATCAACCAGGAGTGTGTGGAGAGCTTACCTAGCCCCTTCTATATTTTTCAGCTCCTGAATCACTCTTAAATTTCTGTCTGATTTGCTTCTCACCTTAAGAAGGTCTTGAACCTCAGGTTAACAGAGCTATGCATTGTCCCTATTTGTTTTCTACTGAGCTTGCTGCTTTTTTGAACAATGCCAGTGAGCATGAGTTTTTATTTTCTGCTCCAAGTAAAAACTGAACCAATGGCAGCAAAACTTAGGCTATAGATTCCCCTGGTTTTAATTCTAAGTTCTAGCAGCGTTTCATGAATAAACAACTTTGAATTTTTTGTTTGCCCAAGTCAATCTTCAGAGCACTGAAATGGTTATTTTTCATAATTTTATTCATTTTCATAGTTATATTTTACAGAAAGGACTCACTGGACTCTTTATATTACCATGGCTAAAAGTCTCACCCCAAGACAAATATATTTGATATGTCTTAGTCTGATTTTGTTACTATCACAGAATACCTAAAACTGGGTAATTTATAAAGAACAGAAGTTTATTTCCTACAGCTCTGAAGACTAAGAAGTCCAAGGTCAAGGGGCCTGCATGTGGCAAGGGTCTTCTTGCTGTATCATCCCATGGCAGAAGACAGAAGGGCAACAGGATGTGAGAGAGGAGAAGCGGGTGATGAATTCACCTTATCAGGCACTCACTCCTATGATAAGGACATTAGTCCATTCATGAGAGCAGGACCCACCCCTCAGTACCGCTGCATTGGGAATTAAGTGTTCGACATGTGCTTTTGTGGGGATATATTCAAAACATAGCAATATATATTTTTAAAAATTGAGCTGTCTGTCTAGTGGGGATAAGGTCACAGTTGCAGAGTAGGGTTCCTTAGGTCTATCCTTGTCTTAATTTGATGGGAAGGCTGCCTTCATACTCTCCACTCAAGAAACCTAAAGTCTTGCCTCATGATGTAGCAGAGAGAACTCTTCTCTATGAAACTTAGAAGTACAGCCAGTACTTCTGTGATAACAAGAAGAAAAGCATACAATGACTTCATAAAAATATCATATTAAAGATTTTTTCTTTTAATTTTTTTCAGATATTCAATCAAGAATGCAATTCTGTTTCGAGGCAAAAATAAAGAATCATTTATAAAGTAGATTACTCATAAAGCTGCACTTCATTTGCCCATTCTCAAAGCTGTTTGGGCTGATAGTAATGGAGATCTAATATAGCTGTGAAAATAAGAGTACAATGCAAAAATATTTTAAAAGCATCCTGTTAACAGCCATAGTCTCTGACTCATTGGAAGAAAAATTAATTTTAACTTGATTATGTTTATTTAACTTTAGATTATTGAGTACTTCTAAATTTACACAGAAATATCACCTTAACACTGGAGAGTACCATGTACTTTATCATCTATTACAGAGGTGTATTTGTAAATTCCAGTTGTTTTGCCTCTTTTCAGTTACATGAAACTCACAAAAGGTAATTTTTCTTAAGAGATGCAAGTACAAAAGGAAAAGACTATCCATCAGCCAAAAGAAATAGCAAAGGTTGGCAGTTGGTCCTTGTCAACCTCGGATTCTCAAGAAATATGTCACATTCCCATTCGGAGGAGAAAGTTTAACACCTGATATAAGAAAGTTCCAGACCAAGAGATGTGCAGTCAATTTTCAATAAAAGTTAAATTAACCTTTGTCTGCAAGAATCTTTCAGGCTAGCATGAAACATGAGAAACACATAGATGAGAGATTCTTTGTATTTGGGGAAAAAAAGAAATGGAACTCCATTAGGATTAGCTAGAGCATGGAAATTTTCACACGTTTTTGATTAACACCTATAATCTATAATATAAGGTAAGTATTAATAGTCCTATTTTACAGATGAAAAGATTGAAGATTAGGAACTCTAAGTAATTTATCAAAAATCACATGGGTAATGAGGGAGTGTTCTGGCATTTATAGCGTAGCCCTTATTTAATGGTATTATAAACTTGTTTTGTCTTCCTTCTCTATTAGAATATCAGCTTTCCTAGTGTACAGCCATATCTCCCTTTCTCATCATTATATAACCATGGTCCTTTACAAAGTTTAATTACAGTGATAACTAAACATTTATTAATGACTAGTTAGGAAACACCTTAAAATTTGAATGCAGATTTAACATGTGTGTCATCCCTCTTAACTATCACTTGTGTTGGCAGATCAAATACTGTGCTGTGTATTCAGTTACTTAATACCCATAGAACTAATATGTAAATTGAGAAATGTCATATAAATTTAATTGTTGTGTATGTTGGTTGTTTATCCATCTGTCATCTTTAGAAGGCTTTTATTTAATATTGACAATAATCCAGAAGACCTCAAAGTCCCTTCTCATGTGCTCACTATTCCTATCCACCACTGTGAAGGTAACACTGTTGATTTTAACACCATAATGGGGCTTTGACTATACGCATTTGAACTCTTTGTAAATGAAATTCAAAGGTATATATGGCTTCTTTCCCTCAACGTTATGTTTGAAATAGTCATCTATGTTGTTTTTCTCAATAGTTTGAAGAAGTATTCTAGTTATTGCTACTCAGGCTTCTCTAATGCTTGAATGTACCACAATTTATACATCCTAAAAGAGATAAACATTTAAGGCTTTTTTTCAGTTTTTAGTTATTGCAAAGAGTGTTATTATGAGCAATCATGATCTAACTTTTTGTGAAAATATTATGCATTTCTATAGGCATAGTTTTATATGTGAAATTTCTGGATCATAAGGCATATATACAATATAGTTGTGAAAATAAAAATACAAATGGAAAAAAAAATACAAAGCTTCAGCATATACCAGCAAAAAGTTGCCCAAAGTTATCAGGACCAATTTACACTCATACCAGTCATGTATGAGAATTTCAGTTGTTCTATACATCTGCCAACACTTAGCATTATCAGGCCTTTCAATTTAGCCATATTATTTGCTGTACAGTGATATATCTAATTGTGATTTTGATTTTGATTTCTTCTATGAAAAATGATTTTGAGAGCATTTTTATGTTTATTAGCCATTTGAATATTTCTTTTTGCAGCTTATGGCGTTTTAGTTGATTTGCTGAAATTATGACAAATGTATATGTACTCCAGGGTCATAATATATTTGCCTGTGTTATTTTCTAAAAACCTTATTGTTTTATATGCCATGTTTTGTCTACAATCCACCCAGAATTTATTTTTATGTATATGGTTTCCTTTTATTTGTC
This sequence comes from Pan troglodytes, assembly GCF_028858775.2. Lineage (NCBI taxonomy): Eukaryota > Metazoa > Chordata > Mammalia > Primates > Hominidae > Pan > Pan troglodytes. Next base: position 85,513,578 of record NC_072413.2, read on the forward strand.
TTCATGTAAACATATGAGATATTATATGGCAGAAAGCCTAACACAACAAATAAATAATAACTAAATGGGAGGTTAATGTAAGAAATTTATGTTAGTATAATCCTAAGTATATGAAAAGTGAGTGGAACAAACATGGAGATAAACCCCAAACTTCCAAAAAATTAGTCATATGAAATTTTATCATCTTTAAATGGTGAAATATCACTCTCTAACTGAAAAAGAAAAAGAAAAATTAACTTATGATAACCAAATATTACATTATATAATTTTGCTGTTGTCAACCTAAGTAACAAACAAGGAGAGATGCTCCAACCATCTTAAGTTTATTTGGGGATGTGCAAGGCTTTTGCAAACCCAGGATATGCAGGCTATTTATTAGTCCTTCGGCATTGTATTAGTCCATTTTCATGCTGCTGATAAAGAAACACCTGAGACTAGGCAATTTAAAAAACTTTTCAACCTCTGCCTGTTACCCAGTTCCAAAGTCTCTTCCACATGTTCAGGTAAATTTTCAGCAACGTCCCACTCCCAGTACCAATTTACTGTTTTAGTCCATTTTCATGCTGCTGATAAAGACATATCTGAGACTGGTCAATTTAAAAAAAAGAAAGAGGTTTATTGGACTTATGGTTCCATGTGGCTGCGGAGGCCTCACAGTCATGGCGGAAGGTGAAAGCCTTGTCTCACATGACGGCAGACAAGAGAAGACAGATTGTGCAGGGAAACTCCCCATTAAAACCATCAAATCTCATGAGAATCATTCACTATCATGAGAACAGTGCAAGAAAGACCCACCTCCCTAATTCAATCACCTCCCACCAGGCTCCTCCCACGACACATGGGAATTGTGGGAGTTACAATTCAAGGTGAAATCTGGGTGGGGACACAGCCAAATAATATCATGCATATCCAAAGAGGCTGAGGAAAGGGGAAGCTTTTAAAGGCAAAAAAGAAAAATACACATACTTTGTTTTGAAACAAAAACAACATTGGTTACAGGAGTTTATCACAGGAGTCGAAGCCAGTTCATCAGTGGGGACAATATGCCAGGCAAATATTATTGTACACCAGCTGATTGTCCTTGGGATTCACATAGCTTCAGTTTGAAAAGTTCTTGACAAAAATTCTTGTCACAGGTGTATCTATGTAGAAGCCTGTTAGTGAGTCTTTGTAATACTTATCATACGCATGTGTACCTAAGGATTCTCCATTTTAAGCCTTCCAGCTTTTTTAGTTTTTTTTATTAGTGTTTGACACAAGTGACTCCATATTGATTCTGATGACTTTCCCGTTGTGATATTATGATTTATCCAAGTTTCAAACCTGTGGGAAGAAAATTATTTTCCACTAAAGATGAAATTGTATCAACCCCCCAAAAATTTATATGTTTATAATATTTGGAGATAAGGCCTTTAGGATTTAATTAGGTTTAGATAAGATCATAAAGGTGGGGCCTTTGTGATGGAATTAGTGTTCTTATTAAAAATGGGAGGGGGAGAGATTTCTGTCTCTCTCAGTGTGTGCACAAGGAAGAGGTCATGTGAGCACAAAGTGAGATGGTGGTTACCTACAAGTCATGAGAACACACCACAGAATGAAACATACCCTGCTGTCCCCTTGACCTTGGTCTTCCAGCCTTCAGCACTGTAAGCAATAAATTTGTTGTTAAGCCACCCAGTCTATGTTTTATTGTTATAAGAGCCCAAGCAGACTAAGATATTTATTGATAAATATATTATCAATAAACTTAAAATAAACAGTGGGTGATATGGTTTGGCTCTGTGTCCCCACCCAAATCTCATCTTGAATTGTTATCTGAATTGTAATCCCTAGGGGAGGGACCTGATGGGAGGTGATTGGATCATGGGGGTGGTTTCCCCCATGCTATCCTCATGATAGTGAATTTTCATGAGACCTAGTTGTCTGATAAGTGTGGGGCTCTTCCCCTTGGTGCACTTCTCTCTCATCTGCCACCGTGTTATATATGCCCACTTCCCCTTCTGCCATGATTAAGTTTCCTGAGGCCTCCCCAGCCATGTGGAACTGTGAGTCAATTAAATCTCTTTTCTTTGTAAATTACACAGTCTCAGGCAGTTCTTTATAGCAGTGTGAAAAAGAACTGATACTGTGGGCATAATGTCTAGAAATGTTTTTTATTTTATCTCTTTTCCTTAATTATTATTTAAGTAGTCATTACAGAAATAATATCATTTCTTAACAACTGATAAAAATGTAGTTTCTAGGTTCAGTAGAATTTTTTTTCTAGGGAAGCCTTAGTTAAAAATTAAAAAAAAGAAAGCAATACAATTCTTAACTAGGGTAAAACAAAGAAAAGTTGGCTCTGAAAACAATCAGCTTTATTGTATACAGAAAAGCCTCGCTAAAAAGTAAGCTGTATTCTTAGTAAAAGATTTAATACAAAGAGTAGAACTCTTTCCCTTAAAAAGAAAAACATGGTGAAACACCATCTCTACTAAAAATATAAAAAATTAGCTGGGCTTGGTGGCGGGTGCCTGTAGTCCCAGCTACTCGGGAGGCGGAGGCAGGAGAATCGCTTAAACCCGGGAGGCAGAGATTGCAGTGAGCCGAGACTGCGCCACTGCACTCCAGCCTGTTGACAGAGTGAGACTCTGTATCCAAAAAAAAAAAAAGAAAGAAAGAAATAGAGAAGCTTCCAATTAACAGACAGAAATGTGAAGCTGGAAAAAGAAATCGGCATTTAGACTGAGGAAAAGAAATTGCAAACAAACAAGAAAGTTTAGAAAGAAGATATATTTGGCCTTTGCCTTTTAAATAATGCCTTGGTATTACACTGCATTTAGTTCTCACTGTAAAAACTTATCTAACCCAAGTTAATTACATTTCCAATGATGGTTGTGAGAGCAATTGCCAAGATTTACTACATAAATGACATAAATTTAGTTGCAGAATAATTAAGTCAGAATTTGAGTCCATACATTAAGCAATGGAAGCATAATTACATTCTTATGGATGCTTAAAACTTCACTTGCAATTGTATAAAAATGGGTTCAGCACAGATTCTGACTGCATTCACTTTCATTTATGCTTTCTTTTCTTCCAATTCTAATATAAAAAATGCAAACTGTAATTTGGGTGGTGCTTTATAGACCATAGCATATTTATATATGTATATTGGGAAATGACATCCCTTTGTACATTTCCTAATGGCAGTACCAAGAGGTGACTTTGAAGATTGGAGTGAGAGCAAGGGGTGTTGGCCTCACAATGAACTTCATCAGCGACTTCATCTTTGCCTTTCCAAATAGCCATTCTATTAAAAATAAAACACACTCATATGTGAGCTTTCTCTCTCTCTCTCTCTCTCACACACACACGTTCTTGCCAGTTAATGCATTTTGAAGATAAGTCACTTGAATTTCTACCCAAATTGTCTCCCTTAAATTCCTCCTACATAAATGGATATTCAAAAGCCACATATGAATTTTAGATGCTAGTGAAATCTACAACCTTGCGTTTCCTCACTGGTATATCTATCTATAGGTTTGATCCACTGTAATTTTAAATTTTACATTTTCCACTATTATTATTGTTGTTGCTATTTTCCAGATAGTAAGATCTACTTTATATTCAATCATTTTGGTCCTGGAACTAGTAACCAAATGTGCAACATTCTCTTATGTCTGTGTTTTGTCTTTTATAGCCTCCTGGTCCAACAGGATAGGACATGAAACAGAAGTTTATTACCCAGAGTAGGAAATTTTAGAGCTCGCATTCATTGCTATCAGCTGGGAACCAATTCTTCTTTCACCTAAAAGAAATCTGCAGCTATTTAATTAGTGTATAACAAGATTGATTAAGCAATGCAGTGTCAATTAACACATTTAATGTGAAGGAAGATGATATCTAGCACTTAATTGATATCCTGTTATTCTTAAAAGTCATATGATAAATAGGAATAAAGCTAGCTAATAATTCACCTTTCTATTCCTCTCAGTTGACTACCTAACAGCTAAATGCTGTAGCTATTCCCACTGTAGAGTCTCATTTACTGTTGCTCCTAGCAACCAATTTATATTTAATCCTGTACAAGATCACTTATAGAGGGGAAAAATTAATGGTGATATCTGAATCACAAAGTAGAAAGGCAAAAAGCCTAAGATTAAACGTGTGTGATTGCTACATATAGAACTCAGTGACTAGTTGGGAGTAAAATTAGTATAGCTTTGCTATTGAGTTGAGCCAATGCTTTAATCCATGCAGGATTTTTATTATCTTTAGAATGCTCCTTGATTCAACAGGATAGACATCACCTGGGAGCATGTTAGAAATGCAAATTTTCAAGCCCCACCCCAGACCTACTAAAATATGCACTTTGACAAGATCACCCCAGGTGATTTAGATGCACATCCAATTTTGAGAATCTTCTCAACTCTTCATGTCATTTTAAGTGTCTTACTGAGGGAGTCTTTCACCATTACCTTGAGAGACATAAAGAAAAAATGCTTGAAGTCGTTTCCCCATCACTACACAACCCACTTTGTTCCTAACTTCTAAATCCCCCAAGTACAATATGATTCCCCCACAATTTAGTCATCACAATGTGATTATTCTTTGTTTTGACATTTTCTTTGTATAACAGAAATAACAGACATTAAAGATATGACTAACCTCGGAACTAAAAATCAATATTTGCTCCTTTCCTTCTATTTTAAAATCTCTACAAGGGCACTGGATGATTTATTACAGCTTAATTCAATAAACACTTTGGGGCACCTACTCTTGGCCAGGCATTGCTCTGGGGGCTGGAGATTCTGCCCTGCAAAATTCACACTGTATTATGGTAAGCAGCCATATCAACAAAACATCAAAAGTCTCCCTGATTAATTTGCTTCAGAAAAAGTAGAAGTAAAGTCTGAGCTGCAATTCTAAGAAAAATTAAGAGTTTGAGTCAGATTGAGAGGGTATTTCAGGCAGAGAAGACAGCATATACATGTGTACAGAAGCAAGGAACAGCTGGGGGTGTTTAGGGAGCTTCAGATGTTATTGGGGTGGGTGAAAGTTTTGGCTCAAGAGATAGGCAAGTCTATGAAGATCAAGCTGATTAAGAATCCTTAATATCATTTAGGCATTCCTGTAAAAATTTTTAATTTCTTTAAGGTAGGAAAACTGTAGCCCAGAATTAAATTTTAAGCTCTTTAAAAATATTCAGAAGTCTTCTATTCTTAATTTTCAGAAACATCCATGTAGTTTTAGCATTGAGAACTTGAAACAGTAGCTTCTTTTTAACCACCTAGAACTCTTTATGATTAAAATGTTCCACATAGATCTCATAATTTTTAAACGTTCTGTCTATAAAAATATAGAATATATTTAAACATACCCTTTATGACCATGCAATGCATATTTGCATTGTTGGCCTAAGAATTTTGGAGATCTATTAAATAAAGACTGCTCTTGAAGACCTCCACATTGGAAACCATGGATACCATCTAGTGAAAACCTCATTCAGGTATAGAATGTTCCCCACAGCTCTCTAAACAGTGTGGGGGAGAAAAAATATATATATTTTCCTTTCACTCATCTTTGTTTCATTGGCTAGGGCCCTGCAAATTAGATTGACAAAAGACAATGTGTTAGTCTGCACCGCTATCAAGGAAATACCTGAGGCTGGGTAACTGATAAAGGAAAGAGGTTTCTTTGGATCACAGTTCTGCAGGCTGTGCAAGCAGAGCTGTGGTTTCTGGTGAGGCCCAGAAGGATTTTAGTCACGGCAGAAGGTGAAGTGGGAGCAGGTGTGTCACAGGGCAATAGAGGGAGCAAGAGAGATGTCAGGCTCTTTTTAACAACCAGCTCTCACATGAACTGACAGAGTGAGAGCTCACTCATTACCTCAGGGAGGGCACAAGCCCATGCATGAAGGATTTGCCCATGTGACACAAACACCTCCCACCAGGCCCCACCCCCAACCTTAGGGATCACATTTCAACCTGAGATTTAGAAGGAACACGCATCCAAACATATCAGACAGATTAGCAAGAGAAAAACAAACAGAAGTTTATTATTAATAACAAGTGCATTGCACTTACACATGAAAACACTCAGAGATAAGAAACTAGAAGTGGTGGTTAGAACTGGTGGTTATATATCATCTTAACAAAAGAAAATAAATATTTAGAGAAGTGACAACACAAAGGAAGAAAACTGAGTTTTTAGAGCAACAAATAATGGGAAGGTAAGTACATGGAAGAATGAATAGAAAATAAAGCTAGTTAGTCAAGTTTGTTCTGTAGATTCCTCTGGTGCCATCTCTGGGCTGATGAGGTTGTACAATTGTCCCCAGTGACTAACTTCTTTCTTTCTTGGTAGAGAAGCAACACATTTACAAATTTATTTCCTGATTTTAGGCAAGTAGGGGCAGGGCAGAGAGTTTTTCTTATATCTATTTATTGTAAATTGCCTTCATCTCACAATAATCCATATACCAGAGTGGCATATTTGGGGTGGCATATTCTGATCACCTTTATTGATGCCAGTAGCAGTACTTATAAGGTTGCTAGAACTTAAGTATGTCTAGGGTAAGGCAGTCAGGAACACAGAATGCCACCTAAGAGAAATAATCCATTTCTAGTCCATTCTGTATCTTTACTTAGCACAGTGCTTGACATCGTAACCATTTAGTGCACTCAGAGTGAGTAATTTGAATAATAAATACGCTTAACGCCTCAATCGATATCACTGTTTACATCTTCTTTTTCGCATTGTTTGCTAAGTTTTTTTCCTTTTAAAATATTTGTGTCAATTTCTTGTTTCCTTATAAGAAAAGGGGAGGATGAAGTGTTTGCATCCAATGTGTGATTAATAGTAAATCTTGGAGGAGATGTCATTAACCAATGTGTGGCTAGTAAATCTACTATTACCATCAGCCCTACATCCCAGGATAAGATGGAGGCTGGGATGAAAAGAGACTAGTCTTGGGTCTGGAAGAGAAACAAAACAAAGCATGCCCAGGGAGCTCCCTAATGCAAGTGAGTGAGTGAGTCTGAGACACATCCAGGATCCCCCAGGTACCAAACAGCACAATGCTGGGAGGAGACGTGGGCTCTGCTGCAGGCTGAAATCACAGACTCCAGCTTTATAATCCTCAGAGGAACTGCTCGGAATTTGAGAAGAGTTTTAGGACAACTAAACGGAAATATCCTTTACATCATAGAAGTGATTTTTTTAAAAAGTATTAGTTTCACAAGGAAGCATCTGATAAGAATATAAATAGACACAAGGTTTAACCGCAATGAGTAGTTCTTATACATCTGCATTGTTCCTCACAACCAAAATGCTTTCACGTTCTTTGTCTTACTTGGATTCTAAGACCCACAGACTATCTAGAAGATGAGTATGTTTATCTTCATTTTCATAGATGAGAAAACTTAAGCTCAGAAAGGATAAATAACTTACCCAAGGTCACCTAACTTTTAAGTGGCAGAGTCAGATGAAAATCTGAGTTATGATCCTTAATGAATTAAGAATGTTGAATAAAGGGGGCAGGGAGGAATCCTGGTCACAGAGATGTGAAGAGAAAGGGGAGATTCTCCTCCTACTTTTTACCCTTTTATGATTATTCTAGAGGAAGATGATGACCATCAAGCTTCAAGCTGGCTCAGTGCAGACCACTAGGTCCTGGGAGATATTGAGGTACATCACTGAAAAAAGCTCCAGATCAGCTGAACAATGAGAACACTTGGAGACAAGGAGGGAAACAACACACACAGGGGTCTGTCGAGGGGGCAGGAGGAGGGAAAGCATCAGGATAAATAGCTAATGCATGCAGGGCTTAATACCTAGGTGATGGGTTGATAGGTGCAGCAAACCACCATAGCACACGTATACCTATGTACCAAACCTGCACGTCCTTCACATGTATCCCAGAACTTAAAATAAAATTAATTTTTTTAAAAAAGAGCTCCATATCAAAATAATTAGACAAAATTAGAACAATGTATTTATTAATTGTATTTAATAACCTTTAATAGAAAAAATGCATTGTATTTCTCCAGGAGGATGTATATGTCAAAGTTTAATCAGCAAAATGCATTGTATATCTCCAGGAGGATGTGTAAGTGAGCATTTCACAAACATTTCATTTTCATGAGTGATCATAAACATCTCACAGAAACTATGAAACCAGGGGAATGGTGAGCAAGCAAAATGACAAATCTGTGCATATATGGCCTGACACTAAAGACGAAGGTGCAACACTAATTCAGTGATGCTGCCCTTTCCTGGCAGAGACCAAGGCAGGCTTGCAGAAGGAGCACTGCTCTAGAAAGCCTCTTTGAAACAAGCTGCATTAGGGATGTTCTTTCTGACTCTCCAGCCCATGGCTACCTGAGTACTCAGTTTGTATTCAGCAGTAGACCTTTGGACTTTAGCCAAATCTCAAGTTTTCCAAGATGAAGGGCTATAATCCTGTCTTCTTTTATTTCACACACCTAACATTGATTGTGCAACTACCACCCACTCTATCAGACATTGCAAAGGCTCGCCTGACACAGGAATTCCAAAGTAAATGAATGAATGAATGGCATTGTGGTTAAATATGATTCAGAATTGAGTCCCTAGTCATTTGTGACCAGACTAAAAATGCTAAGGTAATTTTTTCTTTCTTTTTATTTAAAGAGGCAGAAAAATGGACAGTGATAAAGTCTTCCTAATAATATCTGGAAATTTCAATCTCTGTGACTTAGTTACTGCTATATATGGTGCCCCCTTTGCTATTTAAACTAAAATAGTTTAATTTGTGATTATATTTCTTTGTTCATGTACACTAAATGCCATAAAACTGAGGACTGTGTGTCAAAAGGGCACTGCCAGCTCCCTGAAGGAGGATCCATGCTAGTGGTGAGAAGTAATTTACAGTTTTAGTGAACACTTTAGGAATTGAATATGGATTCTCCATTGCTTCCTCTGATAGGAAGGATAACAACAGCCATTATTATTATAATAGTCAACAGTTTTGAGGACTACAAAATTCCAGGCACTATTCTAAGCAATATACTGGTTTTAACTCAATCTTCACATCAAACTTAAGGAATTAATTTTTCACTCCTTTAAGCAGTGAAGGAAAATTGAGAGTCAACGCCATTGAGTAATTTGCCCAAGGTCAAGCAACTTGTCAGTGAAACCCATAGGTTCATACACTCAAAAATCCAAATGCTATGGAACAGATAGAACCCATTAAAGAATCAGGGGACATCAGTTCTCCCTGAGCCAACACCACCTCCTCTCAGTGTTTTCACTGGTGACATGAGGTTTAGATTAGAATGAAATCCTTCAAGATTGAAAAATCAGGTGAACAAATACAGATTAAGGTAGCAGAGCTAAGAGTGAAGGTGTAATGGTCACCCTTCTGTTGAGAGCTTCTGATGGAAAAAAGGCAAATTTCCTCTGGGGCTTCATTTTTCATGATTATTATGTTTTAAGGAGGTGGGGTTCTGTTTTCTAAGCCTTCTCTTTTCCTTTTTTTTTTTTTTCCAAACAATAGCAAATAAAATGTCTATTGTAACAGGTGGCTCTTTGTACGCCAGGTACCAAAACAGAAGCAGCAGCAGCTGTGAAGGAGGGTGTTTCAAGCCACATATTAAAATGAAGCATCATTTGTTTTTATAAAGAGATGGTTATTTTGTGATAATGGATACAATTAATAGCAACACATGCTGCAGGGTGCATACCCACCAGTACTTAGTGTGGCGTTAATTCAGATGCTTTTAAAGAAATGTAATAAATTTGAAAAAGGAACAGAGCTTCCGGACTCCTCTCAAACATTAACTGGCTCTGTTTCAACAACCAAGTCTCAGTCCTGTTTGGATGCCTCATACCACATGCAAGTTCTTCAGCCTGAGCCTGATCCTTATAACAATGATGAAGAAAAGTGCTTTGTGCTCCTAATTGAATATTGCAGGCATTTCAAACAGAGATCCAAGAATGAGCAGTAATTATTTAACTTAAGAACAGCTGTGAACTGACACCATTAATGTCCACCTACCTTCATTTACACTCGCAGCAATATGGCTGTTTTCAGCAAAATTTAAATTAAAGAAAACTGGATTTAAATATGAAAGTAAAGATGATCGCATGAAAAATGATACCTTAGCTGGCCACAAAAGGCACATCCCAGCCAGCGTAATTGGGCTTTAAAAGTGTAACTCTATAACTCAAAGGCGGTGGGATGCAGATAACAAAATCAGTGGCCAGCAGGGATTGCAGCCTTTCTGTCAGAACCAGGGACCAGGACTTGGTTTAATGTCTGTTTGGTTTTAACACCAAAAGTAATTCTTCTCATCTCTGTTCTTTCCTGTTTTAGTTTATTAATTACACTTGATGCAAACTTTGCCTTCTTGCTCAAAGCTGACCCAGGGGCAATTGAATCCCAGATTGTATTTAGCTGGACAAGCTTCAGGATTAAGAATTGGCATTTAAACACCCAAGTCTGTTGAATCCTGTTGAACTCCATATGTATCTAAATTAGCAAAGCAGAAAATATTTAGTGTAGAAAGCACCAGATTATGAGCCAGGGGATCAGGAGTCCTTTCTTAGGCTTTGGGTATGTCAGTTCCTGTCTTAGATCCTTTGGTAGCTATTAGGTTGTTGCCATTGAAAGTAATGGCAAAACCGCAATTACTTTTTCACCAACCTAATATACCATAATACTACAGACTGGGTGATTTATAAACAACAGAAATTTATTTTTCACAGTTCTGGAGTCTGGGAAATTCAAGATCAAGGTCCCTGAAGATTCAGTGTCTGGTAAGAACCGGCTTCTTGGGTCATGGACCACCATCTTCTCATTATAACCTCATAAGGCGGAAGGGGCCAGGGTTCACTCTGGGACCTCTTTCTCAAAGTAACATCCCATTCATAAGGGCTTCTCTCTCATGACCTAACTGGTCTCCAAAGACCTCCATCTCCTAATATCATCCTATCCAGGGTTAGGATTTCAACATATGAATTTCAGGGGGCACAAACTTTCAGACCATAGCAGCTCCATTTCTGTAAAAGAAGTTGGATCCCAAGGTAATAAAATTCTAAGATCTGAAAAATTCTGTCACTTGAGGTCCTGACATTAAATGCCTCACCTTGTCTTGCCCACTGTTAGTTTTAGATTAAGATTCAATGTGGATTAGTCAAATGAATGCTGAGCAAAGAGAGGAAAATTATATTCTCTGGGTTGTTGATACTGAAAGTCTGTCCTGATCAACCGTAGTGACATCAGCGGGGGTATATTAGAAATGGAGAATCTCACCACCACCAGCAGCAGTAAATCAGAACCTGCCAGACAGACCCCTATATGAGTCCAAAGAAAATAATATTTGAACAGCACTGCACCCATTCCAGCCTTGCCCCTGGCTAACTAGGAATTTGGCAAGTTCTATAGACCTTTAAGTTACTATTCTTATTTTTAGAGATAAGTCCTCATCATCTTTGTTCCCAACTAGACATTGTTCTAATGAGGTAATGTATATGAAAGCCTTGGAAAACTGCAAAGGGTTAGGCTGATGTAGAATATTGTTGAATTTTTTCCAAAGAAAACGAACTATAATATTTGGTGAACTTATTTCTGAGATTCAGATATGAGCTCAGCAATTTTAATGTGATCCCATAACCCTAACCCAAGCACTGACACTTCACGTACTTCAAAGTCTGAATAATCACCCAGAAGCTCACTCATCCCCAATTCTTATACCAGTCTGGAGAATTCTCCTGAGTACCAGACTCATCCATTAGACGCCCATGAGGTTTTCCCACAGCCACAAACACTCCACTGGACCTCAACAGAACATGTCCTTATAAAGCCTTAAACCTGCTTCAGTCCCTCCTTCAGTAAACATCCCGACTTCTACCCCCTTGCTCAACCCAAAAGCTTGGGGTCTTCCTTCATTCCTTCACCCCTTTTTTTCTGTCACCCCCATATACCTCTAATTACATTTCCTTTTGAGTTAGCTCCAAATATTCCTAGATCCCTTCACTTATTTTTAAACATCCTTGTCCCCTCCCTAGTCTGTAAATTACTATCTCTTCTTTGCAGCTGCACTAGCCTACTCCACACCCTTGAACTTCAGTCTTATCCCACAAGATAGAGTGGTCTTTTTCAAACATAGATCTGACGCTGTTATTGCTCTGCTTAAAATCCTTCAAGAGCTCCTCATTATCAATGCAAGATCCAAACTCCCTCATATGGACAAAGACCTTTATACCCTGGCCCAGACTTCCCACCTCATTTTTTTTTACTCCCCAATTCTTCCTTATACTAGAGCAAATCTGAATCACTTGCACTTCCACCAAACAAACCAGGCTCCCTCTTGTCTGCAAGTCCTCTTGTAGGCCCCTCCCATTGCTAACATATCACCTGGCCCCCTACTGCCAGACCTGCAGAGTACACCTGGAGCTTCCTCTCTTACTTTCTCTGACTCCTCCCTGCCCACCCCTTACCTAAGCTATTTCTGACAAATTTCCTTTGTGATCACAGCCCTTTCTCTTTATACTTCCAAATATCAGGGATGAGACAGAGACAGAGACAAAGAGAGAAAAAGTCAAGAGTACGGGCTATGGGGCTAGACTGTGAAATATTGACTCTGTCCTCCACCAGCTGTGTGAATAACTGCTTGGTGCCTCAATTTTCCCATCTGTAAATTGAAATAATGATAGCAGTCCCCTCTTCAAAGAGTGATTGTGAGGATTGAGAAAAGTCAAACACATAAAATACTCAGATTGGTGCTTGGCATATAGGAAGTACTCAATAAATATCATTCATTTTTATTAGGCATTTCTTTTTCGGTTATCTTCCTCACGAAAGCCCAGGCTTTTTGACATCTGTAATTTGAGCATTAGGAGAGGCCTCAGACCACGTGGTTGTAACATTTGCTCTGGAACTTACCAGCTACATGACAGCGGACAAGTTGCTTAACCTTTCACAGCCTCAATTTCCTCAGCTGCACAATGGTGCAGAAATAGTGCCTGCCCCATGAGTTATGAAAATACATTGTAAAGAACTTACATCCCTGGAATTTAGAAAGTAAGTGATTTATCTTTCCCTTGATGGAATGATATTAGCTATTAGTATTGCTTCTATTATTGCTGGTAAATTTTTTTTTGGTTTTATATACTCAGTGTTTTATAATGTACATAATAGGTGCCCAATAAATGTCTACTGAGTTGATATTAATTAATTAGCCAGTCCACTGGATCAAGTCTAAAACTGACTCAGCTATAGGAAATTCAGCTTCCTCTTTTCTATTTCTATTCCAGTGGACGGCAGGCAATTGCTGAGACTAACACTGTATTTCCCTGCTTCAATCCACAGAGAGGTTGACAGCATTTGCCCCTCAGGAATCAGACTTGAAGGCAAAATAACTGATTCGTGGATGCTTGGAGATGGCTGGCTCCTGCAGGACACAGGCCAACATGTAATCCCTAGTCACCATAATGACTCCATGCTCTGAACCACTCTTTTTAAAAAACCTTCAGTAAAATGAATTAAGTTAAAGCTGCCACAGTCAAAGCTGTTCAGTCTGACTTGAGAAAATAAACCCATGGAGGCCTTAGGAAAAAAAAAAAGAAATCTATCTTGGAAAGTTGGAAGAATGAATTCCTTTTTACTAAAAAATGGTGCTTTTATCCCTCTGAAGCAGTAGCCAATTTCACATCTTTCTCAGTGCTGGACACCTCCAAAGGGAAAGCCTGGGAATTTGTACTAACATTGCTATGTGTGTGTGTGTGTGTGTGTGTGTATATATGTGTGTGTGTGTGTGCATATGTACATGAGTGTGTATGTGTGGGTGTTGCAAGAACAAGGAGAGAGAAAAGTCAATGGACATCTCTTTCCCTCCACTCCTGGTGGTGATATGGACAGGAGACAGGGAAATACTAGGTACAAGAGGGTGGTTCCCTGGCAAAGGCCCCGCCCTCAAGCCTGGAAACCCATGGCCCTAAATGGGAACAGGAATTTCTGTTTTTACACCCAAAAATTGCCATTTGGCCCACCACACCCCCCTATCCTGCACCCATATAAACTCCAGACCCCAGGCTCCAGAAGCAGATGAGGAAGAGACAAATAAAAGAGAAGAACAGCAGAACAACATGGCAGAGGGAAGAGAAGGAGCGTCTGAACACCAAGAGGAGTTCAGCTGGGCAAGGTCCGAGAGAAGATTGGCTGTTGGAGGTCAGACTCCGGGGAAGATCATCTTCTCACTCCATCCCCTTTTCAGCTCCTCATCCATCCCACTAAGAGCCACCTCCGCCACCGAATAAAACCCCCACATTCATCCTTCAAGTCCACGTGTGACCTGATTTTTCCTGGACGCTGGACAAGAGCTCAGAATACAGAAAGCTGTCATACTGGCCCTCTGCCCTTGTGAAAAGGCAGAGGGTCCACTGAACTGTCTAACACTTAAGACATCCATGGATGGCAAGGCTAAAAGAGCACATTGTAACATACACCCATTTAGGCTTTGGAAGTTGCAGACACCCACCCCTGGATATTGCCCCAGCTCCTGCACCTGCCCATCTGCATATTCCCTGTCACATAAGGGGTTTGAGCGCACATGGCGGCCAAACAAGACAAGCCACACCTCTGTTGCACGTCCTGCTGGGGGGGTGAGGAAACTCTCCCATTTCGTTGGATGTGTATTTTCTTCTTTATGCTTTTCTATATCTGGTTTTATTTCCTGCCAAAAAAACACACTAATAAGCAAGAAATATTTTCAATTCCACTAGTGTACTAAACTCTTTCTACCTTTTGGCTTTTGTGAATGACTTCTGGGAAATGCTCACCATTCCCCACTACCTCAGAACAATTTCTCCAAACCTCTTTCTCTAAATTATCCTTCTCATCCCTCTTATATTCTTGCATGACACCATTCATTTACCTTCATAAGTAGCTCACAGGTGACACACAGTTGTTGTGTTTAGGGCTATGATTCTTTAGGAAGTATCTGTCTTCCCCTTCAGAGCTTGAGCTCTGATAGGCCAAATGCCAGCAATCCTTCATAGCCTGTAGCTCAGGCCTGGCACAGCGTGTGAATGAATAAACTCATCCTTGCATCTCCTGTGTGGAACCACACAGGCATGGCATGAATAATCAACCACTCATCTCCCTGCTACAGACGTTGCTGCTGTGGCCATCAGGACACAGAAAGTACCCAGGCCTGAGTCAGAGGAGACCTTATAGGAAGCAAGATTTAAGAAGGGTTCAGGGTTTCAACATATTTTAAGGCATGAAAATTAGGGTTTGGCTGGGGTGGCCAGTGTAGGGTAGATACAGCAATTGAGATCAGTAACTTACCTGTAGTCCTGCACCCTTACAATACAGTTCACAGTGTCTGACTTCTACCTGCCCCCCGCACTTGCCTGGGTTCACCTGAGGGTTCTCTCTGGCCACCACACCCAGCTCTGCCTATATACACTACAAAATGGAAATATGGGGAAGTAATTCCCAGCCAATGGAAGTTGGTTTGTAAACAGTACAGCTCCCCCCTCGACCTTGGGTGGACTAATGCTGGGATATGTGCTCTGTACTGGCTCTCAGGTTTATTCAGTAAGGTTAAACACAGGAATGTTGCATTACACCAGTGTTAAAGAGGGGTGTGTTCATCTCCAGGAATGGTGTCAACTCCCAGGAAAATATTAGACCCAGGCACTGCTGCCAAAGAGCTCAAAGCCTAGTGGCCATGACAAACTCAGAAATAGATCATTATAAATGTGATATGGAGTAGCAAGGGCAATGCCAAAGGTGTATTCAGCAGGCTTGAAATCACAGGGGGGTCCAGGAATAAGAGGATGCTGAGTGCCTTAGGAGCAGTACAGTGGAATTCCCCACCTCACAGTGGACACGTTACATCCTCTTTCGCAAAAGCACGAATTGCCTGGGACCCACCTCCTACAGAGAGCTCATGGTAGGGAAAGAACAAGGTGGGTTTGTCACTCTAGGATTTTTGGTGAATATTTGAAAAATTGCTAATTTCAAAACCTCACAAAGCTTCCTGGAGCATGAGAGGTTCTTTTCAGGAGCAGAAAATAGGCAAGTTTTATATTACACAATATAAATATCTACCTTAGGTCCTTTGCTTACTCCATGAAGACAGCTGGCAGAATGCTCCCTCAGAATCAAAGCATATGACTCCTCCTGAAATTGCACTTCTATAATAAAACATCTTTAGAGTATATAAAAGGTTTTTGTGGTTCAAAAACTCAATGACAAAGTCTAATTTGATACAGAGCAAATTAAGTTTCTATTGAGGCATTTTGAGGAAAAGACAACATGTTATTGTAACTTATAGCTACACAAAGCATAAGCTCTATATAAATATAATACAAAACGATTTTTCATGATTCAAACTACATGAAATGCTTCTAAAAGTTATCTTGACATGTTGTAATTACTTCTAGATTCTATTAAGTTTTGAGGCTCCAAATGTTGTTCTCCCTTTATAGAGTTCGTCACTGTTTAAAAGGGGGCTAAGGACATAAATAGGAATAGGGCATGGGAGCTATAGTAGCTACTAATATGGTTTGTGATAGATTTTCTTTTTTAAATTTTATTTGCTTAATTGACAAATAATAATTGTACATATTCATGAAGTACATAATGGTGTTTCCATATAGATGTTCAGTGATCAGGTCAGGATATATATCCATCTTCAAAGATTTGCCATTGCTTTGTGTTGGGAATGTTCAATATCCTCCTTCTAACCATTTGAAACTATATTAATGTTAACTATAGTCATCCTACAGTGGTATAGAACACGGGTCTCCATTCCCGGGGCCACTGACTCACACAGGGCCGCATAGCAGGAGGTGAGCAGCAGGCAAGCGAATGAAGCTTCATCTGTATTTACAGCCACTCCCCATTGCTTGCATTACTGCCTGAGCTGCACCTCCTGTCAGATCAGCCATTGCATTTGATGTGAACTGCGCATGTGAGGGATCTGAGTTATGCACTCCTTATGAGAATCTCATGCCTGATGATCTGTCGCTGTCTCCCATCACCCCCAGATGGGAATGTCTAGTTGCAGGAAAACAAGCTCAGGGCTCCCACTGATTCTACATTATGGTGAGATGTATAAATATTTTATTATATATTACAATGTAATAATAACAGAAGTAAAGTGCACAATAAATGTAGAGCACTTGAATCATCCTGAAACCATTCCTCCACCCCACCCCCAGGTCCATGGAAAAATTGTCTTCCACGAAACCGGTCCCTGATGTCAAAAAGGTTGGGGACTGCTGGTACACAGTACTAGAACTTATCCCTGCTATTGAGCTGCAATTTTGTGTACTTTAACAATTCTCTCCCTATCCTTCCTTTATCACTATCTTTTCCAAACTCTAATATTTTCTTTTCTGCTTTTTACTTCTATGTGATCAACTGTGTTTAGCTTCCCACATATGAGTCAGAATATGCAATATTTAACTTTTTCTGTCTGGCTTATTTTACTTAACATAATGTCCTCCAGTGCCAACCATGTCGCCATGAATGACAGGATTTCATTCTTTTTATGAATGAATAGTATTCCATTGTGTATATATACCACATTTTCTTTATCCATTCATCTATTGTTGGACACCTAGGTTGATTTCATATCTTGGCTATTATGAATACTGCTGCAATAAATAAGAGGTTGCAGCTCTTTTTTTGATATAATGATTTCCTTTCCTTTCCTTTGGATAAATTGCCAATTGTGAGATTGCTGGATTATATGGTAGTTCTATTAGATTTTCATTTTTTGTGCCATATTTGTTAATGTATACCCTCATTAGTTAAAGAGAAAAGGTCAGATGTAAATGTAAGAGGAACGTAAAATCATTCCCAAGATTAATAATATCAAATATGTAAGTTACAGTATCAAATCAAGTACTTAGGTAGCACCTTAAAAAACCTCTCCAGCTATAAAGCACAATGTTAACAAGAGAAGATCTGACAATTATTAAACCTGATATGACTTTTAATTTATTATAAGTCATTATTATCTACACTTAAAATGTGTTAATTGGGCAAGAATGCTTGCAAAAAGCCCTTTTTATTTAGAAGAAAAACATAAAAGTAATCTATTCTGTACTTGATTTTAGCATAAAAATTCATCATTTAGAAGATCCGTTTATAGAAGCAATTTAGGCCTTTTGTTGCTGCAACATATAGCTTTACATCAATAAATATTTTAGCAGACATTATTTTCCAACACAAAACAACATGAATATTATTTTAAAATTGATTTGTTCAAAAATGTATTGTAAACTATCATAAACTCTATGTTACTTGTTACATAGCTAAATTTATTCAAGTTCATATAATTTAATGATACATAATTTAATATCTGATAATCTGTATTTTATAAAGACTTTTAAAGATTAATTGTATAATACAATACTTACATACTGAACAAAAATAAATACTTTTACTTAAAATTATATCACAAATCATCCAAAATTATAGGGGTAAAAGCAAGTGGGATAGGATAGGGATTCAGGGTTTTTATGTTATTTTGAAACATGTAGTGAGTCAAAAATTGTATGGAACTAAAAAGGAATAAAAGATTATTTTTTAAGTGCTAAGCTAGCCAAGCCACCCTCCCTTAAAAGTCTTCACAAGCCTCATATCCCCTGCAAGTGAAGTCCAACCTCCTTGGCAAGACATGGGAGAATGGTATTCATCACCTTTCACAGTTTGCTCTACCTCTCACTCCCCAGCTCCCATACCACCACCCCACACACCCCTGCACACATATTCTACATCCTATTTATATTAAACTATTCCTATTCTTTGGACTGAGAGTGCTGATATTTTTCACACCTCTGTGCTTTAGGTATATGTTTCTTATACCTGAAAACCATAATACTCCTCATCCGCTCATTGGATCTTCCATACCCCACTCAAGCTTGACCTCCTCTGTTGAACTTTTATGGATCTGTCCTTCTCAATCCCTGATAAATTAATCCTTCTCTCCTCTAAGCAACCCCTGCTCCCTGTAAAGCACTCCATGGATGCAATTGTCCTCTATTGTGAATGTGTCCATGCCTATCTCTCTCTGAAGTCTGTGATTCATTGAGATCAAGGACTAAAATCATTTTTCTCTTTTGACTGAATGAATGAAGGCATAAATAACCAAACAAATGTGCCTCAATTCCCTCCTTTGGAGCTCAGGAATGTCTTCCTTCCGAACCACATGGCACTGTGCTGAAATGGGGGTAGATGGTACACACAGGAATGGCTACATTCCTATTACAAAACATGGTCCTGGCCAGGCAAGAATTATTTAATGTGCCTGATGAATACTGATGTCTGATAAGAACGTTTTTGTAAGCAAAATTTTGTTGACCGCAAGCTTTATTCCAACCAGTAAACGCTTTGAAATTGTCACAGTATAACTAACTCCCATGCAGTCATCCATAAACTTTTTAGTGAGCAGCTATTATGAGCCTCTCAGTACCATGGGTGCTGGGAATATAGTGCTCCATGCATCACAGAGATTGGAGTTCACAGAAAAGTAAAAGAAGCATGTCCTTACTCACAGGTTTATTTTATTTTCCAAAGTATATATTTTTTAAAAAATTCTAATTGGAGCTTAATTATCAGTAATGAGTTGTATGGTGGGTGATTTGTAGTATATTCTGAACATCTGGTATTGTGTGCTAAATCTCAAACGGTTGTTTTGACAAACCAAACACAAGGTTATGAGTACTCTTTTTATTCTGCTTCACATTTGGGTGTCTTTGGAGAATTGCTCCAAAAAAATTCCAAATTAAAAAATAAAACGAGACACTTAAATAGCTGGTAAAAAATAAAATATGCTTTTTGAATTTCTTTTTATTGGTTTTTTTATTCGTCTGTGTCATGGAAATATTAGTAGTATGAAATAGACTATATATTTTAAAAATCTCTTAAATAGGCTATAGTGCAGATTAGACCCATCCAGACCCAATGTCTATGGTAGCATTTTATATAGATATTTAATATAAATGGCTGAATCTCAGGCTGATGAGTTTTTCATTTGTTTCTAATGAGTAAGATGTGCTTAACATTTCACTGCACTATAGCCCAGAGTTTTATAAAATCTGATTAAATGATTCAGTTACAGTGAAATAGACTAAAGGGTCAGATCAAAATCTTTTGAATCTGCCTCCAGCTATCTAATAAGAGACTTGGCAGATTGTTTCAGCTAAATGTGAAGCCATTCGAATTCTCAGCAAGTATTTTAAATTCATATTTGACATTATACATCATATGTCTATAATTAATCAAGTGTTAAAAGTCTAGGATTTTGTCTCACCAATGGAAGAGATAATTCTTACATAATATCAATCCTAGTGTCTCTGAATGGAAGAGTCTACTTATTAAATGCCTGGATAGTAGAGACAAACTACTGAGGGAGGAGAGTAAAAATTCCCACATCAATTTGTGTTTAGAAACAAGCTTCAAATCTCTACCTTTATGTAGCTGTCAACTGATGGATATATTCTAATCAGTGTCTCACTGTGTCTTTAAAATTAGAAAAACAAGAGAGTAATGGTGATATTTCATTGTTCAAAGATTGGCTATTGTCCAACAGCCTTGCATAGTTATCTAATTGGTGAGATTATTTCTACGGCTGAGGGGTAAGCTATCAATAAAAATAATAAAGAGTTTGTGGTAATTACAGGGGCCTATATTAGTACACAATTCTTTTTCCCCTGAAATATATTGTGCAATTATTTATACATGAAGTGAAAGAAATGGTTATTAAACCTTCACTAAAGAGATAGAGGACAGGTTATGCTTCCACTAAAAAGTTTAGTGATTTTTAAACCAAGCAACTTTTAAAGTATGGTGACAAATCAGTAGACTAATGAGACCTCATAAGATGACTTATAGGCCAGTAACAAATGGTGTGTCCCACCAACCTCAAATGAATGACACTTTAGATGTAAACACTCTTCATCCTGAAGAATTTATTTTAAACTGAGACTTTTATGCACACACTCTTTCATTCATTGAGTTCCTATTATATACCCAGCATCATTACCAACAGGGAAAAGCCTGTGTACTCTATACCATGTTTGGGAGATAAATAATTATTGTGAATAAATGAGGATATACAAACTGTATAAAAAGGCAAAAGCTGTCATCAGTGAAAAAAGGAATTAAAAGTAAAAAGGGGTTGTTGGTGAGAGCATAGAAAAAAAGTTACTTTTGAGTCTAAAATGGAAAGATGGGTTAATCTTGCAGAAAATAAAATGGACAGTCCAGGTAAGAAAAGAAAATAACTGAGGAAAGCTTTTATGTTGAGTGAAATCAGTATATTTGAGAAAGCAAAACAGAGGGAGATAATTTATATAGTGGGTAGAGGGCAGTAAAGTTGAATAGGTACAATGATACCAGATTAGAGGGGACATTGAATGACAAGCTAATTTGTTATTAATTTTTTACTATACAATTTTCCAGAGAAAAAATGAGCACACAAATTCTAATAATATTAGAATTATAAAATAATATTAATAATTCTATTATTAATCTGCAAGACCATGCGCAAGCACTTCTATATATCTGCACCTCCATGTTTATCCTGTATACTTTGATCTACAGGCATAAACACCCTTCAATATCTCAAATTTCTGCAAAAGTCTATGAACCTAAAATTTAAAAAACCCTACCAATTCAACATGATACTAAATGGACATGGAACCCAATACAATGATAGTCACAGATTTACTTGATCTGTAAGAAGCCACTCACAACATGAGAAAAAGGTGAAACTAACAGGGAGTTCTGCATAAGCCATCTCCCTTCCATGGTTCCAAGGCTCTATATCTCACTGTCTATCAAACACATGGACTCCTAGTCTATGCCAGGAACCATTCTAGTCACTTTATATGAAGTCAATGCTATACTCATTTTAGAAATAAGAAAACTGAGAGTAAGAGGGAGAAACACAAAAATCATACAGTAAGTAAGGAGTCAACCTGTGATTCAAGCACAAGCCAATTCCATCTAAAGACCGGCTTATTGGATATCCTTTAAAGTTCTTTAGTGAAGGTATATGGCTGTAAGCTTTCTCAGGTTTACTTTTTAAATCTAAAAATTCCTATATTTTATCCTTGTTCTTCACAAGTGAGCTTGTTTTACAATCTCTTTGTTGTTTTCTTCTACCGAGAACCAGATAGCATTCTTTGCCCTGGGCCATGTTGGCTTCCCCCATGGTCCTAGTTTAATCTGACTGTGTTAGATTCAGCTTCTTCACCTGCCCTTGAATCCAAGACAGTCATTTGTTCCTGACTGCAGAAGTGATCCTCCTCTGTCCTTAGCCCTGTGGTGTTCATTTACTACCTTCTCCTAAGTTGTTTCCACCATTTTTTCCCTTCTTACACTTACCTTCTTGGAGACATTGTTGCCTCCCTCAACCTCCACATTTGGTCAGCTGTCGAGCATTATCAACATTGCTTCATAAGAGATTTTTCATTTGCTTTTTTTTTTTTTTTAGAACCTATTCCTCTCTTGCCACCCATATTTTCTTCTGTAATTCTCTGAAACTTGTCAATGGAAAAATCTTCTAGTTAATTTTCTTAAATTTGCTTATGCCTCTCTTTCTCCTTACTAACACAACACTACTATATCACACTTCCCCAACACCAGTTTGTAAATGTATAGCTTAAAAGCTTTTAATTTATTACCACTAACTACAACAGAAGTCAGCACAGTTTTATTAGAACACAGTCGTACCTATTTGTATCCCTAATGTCTATGGTTGCCTTTTTACTATAACAACCGAGTTGAATGATTGCAACAGAGATTGTAAGGTCCTCAAATCCTAAAATACTTTAATTTAAAGAGAAGATCTTCTAATCCCTGAACCGCAGAATAAATCCAAATCCTAATCTTAATAATTCAAGGATTCCAAGAAGCTTTTCAATCTTCTCTCCCACCAGTCTCCCAAAAGAATTAACAATTTGGTCAAATTATTGAACTAGGCACATATAACCCTAGGCCTTCTACGTGAAATGCACTCCCTTAGCATATTCCATCCCATCTATTTATAAACAATCTGCAGGTCCTCCAGGGATCCACTTATACATCTGTATTAGTCCGTTTTCATGCTGCTGATAAAGACATACCCAAGACTGGGTAATTTATAAAGAAAAAGAGTGGGTTAATGGACTCACAGTTCCACATGGCTGGGGAGGCCTCACAATAATGGTGGAAGATGAAGGAAGAGCAAAGGGGCTTCTTACATGGCAGCAGGCAAAGAGAGAATGAGAACTCAGTGAAAGGGGTTTCCATTTATAAAACCATCAGATCTCGTGAGACTTATTCACTACCAGGAGAACAGTATGGGGGAAACCACCTCCATGATTCAATTATCTCCCCCTGGGTCCCTCCCACAACACGTGGGAATTATGGGAGCTACAATTCAAGATGAGATTTGGCTGGGGGCACAGCCAAACTATGTCGACATCTTTCCCAACATAGCTTTTTCTCAACCATCTCATCCCACAGCTTCACTCATACTGTAACTCACAAAGTATTGCCTCAGAATATTAGTCTATATTGGCATTTTTCTTCTGATGTATATATTCCATTTCTCCAACAAAACTGTAGACTATAGCTTCAAATCCTTTGCATGCTCAGCACCTAGGACAGTGCCATCATGGCATAGTGGAAATGCCCGGAGGGGAGACGACGTTTTGAATTCAGACAGAGCTGTGTTTAAAGCTATATGTTTCTTAGCCTTACTGAGCCTCACCTTGCTCATCTATAAAATGCATAATTGTATTGCTTTAATTCTCAGCACTTCTTTTTTTCCTTCTCATCACACTGATTTTTCTTGGCTTTTTCAATACCTGTCATCCACACAAAGTTTTATAAGCTCAATAAAGGAGGAGCCACAATTCACTCAGGTATCCTCCACTCTTGGCATAGGAACTGGAAAAATTTGCTGAAAGAATGTACGAATGAAAGCTCATTTTAGAAGGTTTTGTTGAAAACCTTTTTCCTTTTCACTTTCCTATACATTAGATGAAAAGAACTTAACAACTATGGTGATTTCATGTTGATTAGAATGCACAGAAACTGATACACAGTTGATTTGTTAGAAAACAAATTCATAAAAATGCAAGGCCAAGATATTTAAATGTGTTACATTTGTGAAAATCATGTACTTCAGAGTCTACAGAAGACAGAAAAATATTGCTTATAAGGATAAGCATTTTAAAGAGCTCACTCTCTGGAAATCATGAAAAGCTGCACATTTGACCTCAAAAAATAAGTGGAGTTTCATAAATTCTTGACATGTCAAGGGAAAAAAATTCATAACACTAAAATGAACTGTCTATAAACATTAAACATCCAAGGATTTCCAATCAAGTTTCCTTGGACTATTTCCCTGTAACCTTTTTTTGGTGGTTGGTTGTTACACAGCAAAGATATAGATAGATGGATAGATGGATGGATGGAGGGGTGGGTAGATAGATAGATAGATAGATAGATAGATAGATAGATAGATGATACATACATACATAGAGATATATAGATATATGAGGAGGTTTTCCATGAATCCAATATTTACTTTCTCTTTGCACTGTTCTTGTCAGATATTTGAGTGGAAATTGTGATTTATAAGATTAGGCAGGGCTTTGGTAGGTAGGAGTGACTGTGGTTAAACTCAGTTCAACACTAAAGAAATATCATACTATAGGTCAAAAGCCAAGGCCTCATCCTAACCTTGGAGTCTAACAGAGAGCTGAATGATCATGTTAAGTCATTTGACCTCTTTGGATTCTTCACCTAAAAAACAAATGGATTGATTTGTGTGATCTCTGATACTCCTCCTAGCACCAGACAAATCCATGAGCCTTTGCAAATGCATAGAGCAATTTGGATTTAAGAGTCATATTAGCTTTGTTTCTTTCAAAAACACTGTACCTCTCTTTCCTTCACCAAAAAATCTAAAACATTTTTCACTAGAGAAAATCCAGGAGTGCAATGACTTACTTCCAGGCAGATTTATTGAAGATGGAAAATCCCAAACACACACTGGCATCCAAAAAATCAATGCCATACACTTCAAGGGTTTTCAGGAGCAGTATCTTTCTCTTATCTTTAGGAAAGAGGAATGGGTAAAAAATCTGTGAGCTAATAATATTGAACAATAAAACAAATGTCCCTTTCAAGTAATTTTTTCCCTAATTTTCTACATACTTTTACAGTAAACCATTTTTCTATGGATATTTCTATCCAATGGCAGATTCTATCCCCTGACCCTTTTGTCAGCAACTTATTCTAAATTTTCAAATTTTCAGTGCAATGTGGCCATAGCTGCCTTTTGTATCTCTTTTTCTCATTTCTAGCTTTGGCAGCAGTTCCTGTGCATTACTTAAAGTGAACTAGGTAATATTATTCATAAATGCTGACACCCTCCTCCTCCCTTTCTCCTCACCCCCCTCCCTTCACATGAGGATATAGCGGCTGGGAAGGAGAAGTCAGGTGGAGCACAAAATAATTTATTATACTTTATAATTCCTCAAAGAGCATTTTATCTCTGCTTCCCTCCCACACACATTGTATACACACCACTGCCCTGTGGGTCACTTCAGACACTCGAAGCAGAGTCAGACAAAACATATATTAACCGTAAATTATCTCTGCAAACCATGTGAATCAGATAGCACAAAGGCAAAGGGCACATCCAACAAAAAGGCTGAGCTCTGTGATTAATGAATGGGACAAACAGGAGGCAAATAAAGTAGACAATTTTAATGAACCTCTGACCCACCTCCAAGATTTGTGAGGGAGCGGCACTCCCATGAAGGGTTTGGAGGAAAGCAGGAGCCAGGTACAAAAGAAAATAGCCACTTTAAGGATTCAGCACTGAGCAAGACAATTAGGAGCAAAGCTGACTTTATCTTTGAAGTTGTAGATTATGAAGGTTATATCCCAAATGTTCACTTACTACCAGCCTGTGGGCACAGATGACCCCTGAAAAGCAACAATAATTCAAATTTCACTGGACTGTTGTCCCTACCAATGTAAAGCATTCTCTGTCTACCCACCCAGGTATGCCTATGTATCTGAGTGGATATTTTACACGTATTCATGAACCCATCTACCAGTAGATTTAATGTTCTATCACTTCCCCATATCCAATCATGGCATTATTGCCTCGCCTGCTACTTATCTGGCCCACCTTTCCTGACAGTGGCCACCATCACTCCACTAGGCAACACTGTCCATGGCAGCTCTTCCATGCCACCCAGTAGGATGTAGCATCTTCCTGTCACAGCCTGCCATCAACCCACTGAGCTAGCAATCCCCTGACCTAGTTGCTGCTCATTCACCACTCACTCATTCATTCAACCAGCGTTTTGCATCTGTTATGTTCCAACTACTGCTTAGGTGCTTTGAATACAGTAATGAACAAGTCAGATTACTCCTAAATTCAGTGAAGTAAGAAGAATTTTTAAAGTAATTTTAAAAAGAATTTTAAAAGAAGAAATTTAAAAGGAGAAGGCTGTGGGGGAAACACTCTGAAGGAGGATGGTCACATGGAGGGCAGTCACAGTGCAACCTCTCATTTCTCTCTTTACCACACAAGTCTTCTTAAAGCTGTAAAATTAAGATACTGCTGTCTCGGTGATTTCTCATGAAAGCCAGCAAGGGCCTGATGGGTGGAGTTGACAGAACCCAAACAACCCTCAAGAATACAAGCGAACCATGAAGAAATGAACTCAGAAATTTGAACTAATTCATGGGAAGTCCTTACAACATCTGTGTAGTTTTTAACCAAGTGTTTCTAGACCTTTGAGGGATAAAAAAATACCCAAGTGAACTGTGGGTTGCATGACAAAGAAAATCCCAGATATACAATGATAATGAATTCAGGTACTTTGGCACTTGGGAACTACTGTTAATTGGTTAATTAGGGAAGCTAGTGACTCCTAGACAATATGTTTAATAATAAAGAGAGAGCATAAGAGAGATACAAAGTAGATAAAGAAGAAGAAAGGAAACTAATACTGTTTACCACCTACTATACGTCAAGCTGTACGTATCCTATATTTTCTCTCATTTAATTCTCACAACAACCCTTCTGAGGCAGGCATGGTCCCAATATAGAAATGTTAAAGCTGAAACTTAAAGAAGATAAGCATCTTGCCAGTGTCACCCTGCTTGGAATGGAGGAGCTGCCTGAGAAGGGCAAATGTTGGCTTCTGACTCAGCATTCCAACAGATCCCTGGAAATGCTTACCCACTTTCCAAGGCCCTTAGCAGTCACTGGAGGTTGGACAATCAACTGAAATGACCAAGTCTCCATAAAGGTGCCATAAATCAAAACAATAGGATCAGGCTCACTCATAAATCGTCCTGCTTCCAGCCAACTCAAGAAGATTCAATCTTCTGGCACTAAAACATTGAAGAAAGTGCTCAAACTCAATTGAGACTTACCAGATTGTCTTCACCTGCTTCTTTCTATAAGGAATGAAATGTCAAGGCAAGGTAAAGCATTTATAGCCATGGCAATGGTGTGGCTTCAAATCATCCACAGAACTTTTTCCCCTTCTGGAAATCTGAATTCATTAGGCTTTGGCCAGACCAGAAAATATGCATTTCTAAAAGGTTTCACAAGGGATGTTATGTACACATCATTGTGATTCTCACATAAGCAACACAGTTGAGCTCTACTTTATTAATAAAAATAATGACAGGAAAAGCCATCCAATTTAATAAAAGCTTGGTTTAAAAGATTTTTAATGAAATTTACCTTATTTATCATGGAGATTGTTAAAGACGGGAACTATAATGCAAGATTTCATCTCTAACTACCAAGAGATCAACAGGAGTCTTGAGAGTAGCCTCTGGATATGTGATCCTCCCCACATAAGCAATAATGCTCCTGGTAAGACTATTTTAGGAGGCAGAATGTTAGCAAGTATGATTTCCTTCCTTGCCAAGCCCTGTGGTAATGCACAGCTCTTGTGCCTTGGACAAGACCTGTTTAGTTGCAGTTTTTCACCTGGAGCAGCTCCTGGAGTTCATGACCACTCCTAGACACCCGCTTCCTGGATATATAGTAGTCAATGATGTTTCACATTCAGCTGGCCTCTTCACTTTCATTGTCCAGTCCAATTTATGGTATCCTCTTAAACTCACAAGCTACTTTACCATCATACACACTTTACACAGTGATTTGATGCCAAACTTTTTCCATCTATGTTTCCTACATGTAATCCAAAACTATGTAAAGACATGTAATGGAAACATGACAGAATATTTTATGATTATTATTAAATTGAGTGTTTACTATGGACCAGGTAACTTAAGTGTGTTATGTCTATTAACTCCTTTAATCATCCCAATAAATCTATGAAATAAATACTATCCTTCATGTTACCAGTAAGGAAATCAAAGCACAGAACAGTTAAGTAAGATGACAAAAATTGCAGTGCTAGAAAATGCCAGAGGTAGAGTTTGAATTCAAACAGACTGATTCGACATGGCCCACACATACTCTTAACCTCAGCATGTTGTTCTCTTTCCAGTTTGTTCTTCACCCTGGGTATTACCTCATCTTGGCATCAAGCTTCTGTTCAAATTACTAAAATCTCATGTCTCATTTTGCAATGACCACATCACCTGCCACTGAGAGATCCACTGGGGAGAATCTTCCCACTCCTTCTAAACCTGAGATACAAGGCATCCAATAATTGCACTAAAAATGTGCAAATGGAGGTTTAGTATAAATATATCAGTATAATAATACATAAAATATTATATCCAAGAATACATAATAGAGCCCATGTACCCGCTATTGGCCTTTGCTTACCAGAGTGTACATAGGGTTTTTCCTCTCTAAGTATTACAAATATTTTACTATGAAACAGTGGCTGAGTAGAAAATGTCTTGAGTCAGAACGTCTGGATTCAAAAATCAGCTCTAGCAGTTAATGTCTGTATGACACAGCCACTAGCTGTGGCCAGTTATTTAACCTGTCTGGGTTTCTGCTTCCCCTTCTATAATAACAATAATAAGCACAACTATGACTAGGCACCATACTAAGTGCTTTTCAGGTATTAATCCATTTAATCCCCTTTTGAAATTTATTGAGTAAGTACCAAGCTAATGGTACAGTGACTGTTACATAGAGTCCTCAACTGAACACATAATAAATGTGTGTATGTATGTGTACAAACACACAATACATACATACCTTAGTATATAATATTAAACTCAGTACAATTGTCTGTGGGTGACCACATTCATTTTAAGAACCTGATATTTTCAATTCAAACCTGAATCTTTAATTCCAGTGCTGGTGGAAGAAGAGAATAACCTGAGGGTCTCTCTCAGAATGAGATAGTGAAAATGGTAAGGGTAGGACTCAGGAATTCCCTGGTTGTCTTGGAAGAACCTGTTACCTCTTATCCCAACTCCAGAAGTTGACAAATTGGTGGTTAGTGGAGATATTGAAGGCCAGTGCTATATTTTTTAAAAGACAACAGTAAGGTAGAGCAAAAATGTATAACACAAAACATAAACCAGTATTTATCGTTTTTATAAAAGTTCTTTTGTATTAAGGGGACTACATTCAAAGAGGAGCAGGTGCTAGGTTAGCCGGAGAGGTAGAGAAACCCCAAATCTTGCCCCATGGGGTGGGAGGAAACCTGTGATTTGGCTGTGCCTGCTGAAGAAGACCCCAGCTTCTTTGCCTGCATTCATTACTTGCACCAACTTCATGCCAATGTGCCACTTTACACCTTGGGAATTGATTCTTTTCTCCCCATTCATCGTTCCATTTCCTATTAGATTTCACATAAAACATTACTATCTAAGAGCCCAACCATAACAACTTTCGGGGGATCTGAGGCATCATTAGTGTGCAAGGAAAAAACCATCTCTTAATAACATTTCATCTTTGTTCATACAACAATTTCTGAGTAGAAACTACAAAGAAAACTTTCTCAGATCTTTACCATGATTGTCGAAAATATAAATTATTTATAATAGGGTACTTATTCCTGAATACATTGAGCACAGTCATGAAAACTACAAGTCTATATGAGATGGAGTAAAACCAAATTTGTCACATAAATAAACACTAGACTGTTAACAACTCATTTTAAGGGACGCTGTCATATCAATCTCAATCTCTCATACCCCCAATAGAAATCGCATTCTTAGAAAAACATCAGGTCAAAAAAAATAAGGAAAAGGAGGAACGTGGGGAGGAAAAAGACAGGAGAAACAGATGTCACAGAAAAAGAGAAGGAAGAAGAAGAAAAAGAAAAACAGAAAGAGAAGGAGAAGGATAGGAAAAGGAGGCAAAGAAAAAAAAGGAAAAGAGAAAGTATTATTATATTATTATCGTTTACTTTTGCAAGTGTTCACCATTGAAATCCTGAAAGCCACTCTACTTTGAATTATTACGTGGGAACATAAAATTTTGTTAGTGAAAAATAGTTGGAGAAACTATGGAAGTAAGTAAATGACCTTCTACTTTATTTAAGTGTTAAGAAAGGTGACCTTTGTAAGGGAAGTTGGCAGTATTAACAATTTAAAGCATCTTTCTGACAATACATTTAAGGGCTAGTTATTCCATAATATGGCATCACTGATTTGAGCTTGTCAGTTTGAGGGCAAACCGTTTTTTCCCTTTGCTGTTTTGCTTTTTTGGCAGATCACATCTATTTCTAGAGCTTCTGCATACAAAGTAATGCATGGAAAGAGCACTATCTCTCTGTTATTAATATCAAGCTTGTTTCATTGTGGGGTTTTTTTCCCCACTTTTTTGAAAGGATGAGCTCACCCCAAGAACATTCTTTAAAAGTGACTGACAAGTGGAGTGACGTCAGCAACATGGCTGACTAGAAAGCTCCTGACTCTTCCGCCATCCACAAATGCACCAAACAAACATCTATTTATGGATCAGTTCCCTCCGAGAGAGTGTCAGAGACCAGTAGGGAGATTTCTACCCACTAGGCCACTGAGAAAACAACCACATTGAACAGGTTGGGAAAGCTGACGCACATTCAGGCTTAGACTCCAGCCTAGGCGCTACACCCTAACATTAGGAAAAAAATCCCCAGTACTCAGCTTCGCCTTAGGGAGAGAATCTGGGCAGTTTCCCCTTAGGGAGGAGAATATAGCGCCTCTAAGGTTCCCCATGGTTTGACTCTTAATTCACTAACTTTTGGAGTGAGGAGAATTAGACACATGCAAGTCTCTCTAGACCACAGGAAAAAGTGGGCTCTTTTATATGGGCATGCAGGCACTGCCAGGGGCTTCATTCCCCAGGAGTGATGCAGAGAAGGGGCTTTAAAAATGCAGGCCCTTGTGTCTTCCTGAAAGAAGTTTAATGCACAGTATTCCAGTGCTACTTGGCGGACTGGCTTCTAACGAACTTGCGTCAAGAAGTTAAAGGGGGCCAGGTGCGGTGGCTCACGCCTGTAATCCCAGCACTTTGGGAGGCTGAGGCAGGCAAATCACGAGGTCAGGAGTTCGAGACCAGCCTGACCAACATGGTGAAAGCTCGTCTCTACTAAAAACACAAAAATTAGCCGGGCATGGTGGCAGGTGCCTGTAATGCCAACTACTCGGGAGGCTGAGGCAGGAGAATCACTTGAACCCAGGAGGCAGAAGTTGTAATGAGCTGAGATCGCACCATTGCACTCCAGCCTGGTGAGAGAGGAAGACTCTGTCTCAAAAATAAATAAATAAATAAAAAGAATAAATAAATAAAACGAAGTTAAAGTGGCAGATAAGTGTTAGTCCTCTGGCAGTCTAAGAAGAAGATCTGTACTTCTGAAGCTTTCTCCACAGTTCACCCCAGCAATAACTCCAGGTCTCTTAATCCCTACCAGAGGAGTTTGTTCATACATCAAAAGCACCCAAACTTTTACAGCTTCAACCTGAGTGACTGCATCCTAACCCTCCTAGCTCTCAGAGCAGAGGGGACTAAGTATACGTGAGTCTCTTTAGACTACAGAAAAAAATGGCAGTTTTATATGGGCACATAAGCACTTCCAGGGGCTTCATCTCCCAGGAGCAATACAAAGAAGGGGCTTTAAAAATGCCCATATTCAGTGAAGGGATATATGCCATGCACTGAGTGTCCCAACTTTTACAGCTACCTCTAAGGACTCCATCCAAAAACTAAGATCTGGAAACATAAGGAACTAAGTATACATGAGTCTCCCTAGATCACAGAACACAAAGGCATCCTTAAACAGGCAAGCAAACAGGTATACACCCTGGAGCAGTGCAGAAAAAAGGTAGAAATGTACAGCTACACTTTTTGCTCTGAAAGGGGCTTATGGCGTACACTTCCAGTGGCTACTTGATGGCCTGGCTTCTAACGAACCTGCAACAGACAGCTAATGAGGAAAACAAGCCATAGCCCTCTGGCAGCCAGATCAGAGCTTGGTACTTTACAAGCCTTCCCTTCAGCTCACCCCAGTGACCTATTCGTGCTTCCTGGAAGCAATCTGGCCATGCATCAAGTGCCACCATATCTTCTATAGCTCCCACCAAAAGGATTGTCTCCTTAGCAACATAGCTCTGGGAGTCGATGGGACTTTACATTCCTGAGTAGTCTAGATTCCAGAAAACAAAGAGTATGCATACAGTGGGCCCACTCGCAGCAATAATTTCCCAAGGATCAGAGGATATAGCCTGAACATGAGTGCAAGCATTTGCTACGGACCATCTCCCCAGCTCAGTGCAAAGAGAGTGGGAGAAGAATGTACACACACAACTTTATTTATTTGTTTTATTTATTTATTTATTCATTTTTTTGAGACGGTGTCTCACTCTGTCGCCCACGTTGGAGTGCAGTGGCGCTATCTCGGCTCACTGCAAGCTCCGCCTCCTAGGTTCATGCCATTCTCCTGCCTCAGTCTCCCCAGCAGCTGGGACCACAGGCGCCCGCCACCATGCCCGGCTAATTTTTTGTACTTTTAGTAGAGACGGGGTTTCACCGCATTAGCCAGGATGGTCTCGATCTCCTGACCTCATGATCTGCCCGCCACAACCTCCTAAAATGCTGGGATTACAGGCGTGAGCCACCATGCCCGGCCAGCTTTATTTATTTGTTTTTAAATTTTACTTTAAGTTCTGGGATACATGTGCAGAACGTGCAGTTTTGTTACATAGGTATACATGTGCCATGGTGGTTTGCTGCCCCTATTAACTTTATTAAGAAGACAGAAGAATTAGAATGCACATTCAAACCCCAACCTTTCAAGCTACATCTAGAGAGTCTCATTCCTACCTTATCAGTCTTGGGGTACTGACCAGATGTGGCACATCCTAAGGTCCAGCTGGCTACCAAAAACAGAGGCAACAATCTTGACCGACACAAAAAGTTGAGAAGCACCTAAAAATCTCTGGCCTAATAGATTCGTGAGATATGAGGCAGGTATGACAAGACTAAGAGAGGTAGTTGTATTATCTAATGCACAGAAACCAACAAAGAGAGTCAAGGAAAATGAAGAAACAGGGATTATATCCCATAAAGAAAAACCAAAAAAAGATCAATCTCCAGAAACTGACCAAAGGGAAGGGGAAATATGTGATTAACCTGAGATCAAAAACAAAATGTGGGAGGAAGAGGAGTAAAACTATACAGTTTGTGTATACAATGAAAACTAAGTTGTTATCAATTTAAAATAGCCTGTTATAATTGCAAGATGTTTTATGAAAGTCACAGGGTAACCATAAAGCAAAAAGCCTATAATAGATACACAAAAGATACAAACAAAAAATCTAAAGCATACTACTACAGAATGCAATTAAACTGCAAAGGAAGAAAGCAAGTGAATGAAGGAACAAAGAATCTATGAAACAACTATAAAACAATGAACAAAATGTCACTGAAAAGTTATTACCTATCAATAATTACTTTAAATATAAATGTATTAAATTCTCCAACCAAACGGCAGGGTAGCTGAATGGATATAAAAAAATAAGACCCAACTATATGCTGCCTACAAGAGATTCATTTCACATTAAAGGATATTCATAGATTAAAGTGAAGGGCTAACAAAATTCCATACAAATGAAAATTATAAAAGACCAAGGGTACTTATAATTATTTTAGAGAAAACAGACTGGGTCAAAAACTGTAAAAAAAAAAAAAAAAAGTGATAAAGGGGTCAATACATCAAGAAGATATAAGAATTGTAAATATATATGCACCCAACATCAAATAACATAAATATATAAAGCCAACCTTAAGAGATCTGAAAGGAGACAGACTCCAACACAATAATAGTATGGTACGTCAATACCCCACTCTTAATATTAGGCAGATTATCCAGACCGAAAATCAATAAGAAAATAGTGAATTTGAACTACGCTTTTAGACCAAATGGACCTAACAACATATATAGAAAATTCTACCCAGCAGCAATGGAACACACATTCTTCTCAAGCACACAGAACATTCTCCAGGATAGATAATATATCACAAAACAAGTCTTGGCAAATTTAAGATCAAAATTATATCAATGTATTTTCCATCTACAATAGTATACAACTATAATTAATAACAGAAGAAATCAAAGAGGATTACAAATATATGAAAATTAAAGCTCCTGAGCAACTATTGAGTCAAAGAAGAAATTAAAGGGAAAATTAAAAATATTCCTAGACAAATGAAAATGGAGACACAACATATCAAAACCTATGGGATGAAGCAAAAGCAGTGCTAAGAAGGAAGTTTATCGCAAATTGGACAATTTTCTAGAAGAAAGGTATAAATTTTTAGAAATGTACAAGCTACCAAGCCTAAATCACAAAGAAATGAAAAATATGAACAGACCAATAAAAGGACAGACCAATATAAGGTAAAGATATTGAATAAGTAATTTAAAATATTCCATTTCAAAAAACCCAGGACGAAATGGCTTCACAGCTAAATTCTATCATACACTTAGAAAAACTAATACCAGTGCTTCTCAAATTCTTCCAAAAAAACTGAAGTGGAGGGAATCCTTCCAAACTCATTTTATAAGGCCAGCGTCATCCTGAAACCAAAGCCAGACAAAGACACCATAACAGAAGTATAGGCAAATACCACAGGTGAATAGAGATATAAAATCCTCAACAAAAATTAGCAAATAATATTCAACAGTATATTAAGAAGATTATTCACCATGATCATGTGGGAGTTATCTCTGGGATGCAAGGTTGGTTTAACATACATAAATTAGTACATGTGATTCACTATATTAACAGAATAAAAAAGAAAAACTATATGATCATCACAATGGATACAGAAAAATATTTGTGAAAATTAAACATCCTTTCATATTAAAAACTCTCAATAAATAGACTATAAAAAGAATGTTCCTCAACATAATAAAGGCCATATGTAGCAAGCCCACAGCTAACATCATATTCAACAACGAAAACTTGAAGGCTTTTCCTCTAAGGTCAGAAATAAGACAAGAAAGCCACTCTCACCATTTCTTTTTACAACAGTACTGACAGTTCTAGCCATACTGACAGTTCTAGCCAGAGCAATTAGATAAGAAAAAGAAACAAAAGATATTTGACTAGGAAAGGATGAACTGAAATTGTCTCTGATTACTGGTGGCATAATCTTACATATGGAAAATTTTGAAGACTCCATCAAAAAACTGTTAGAACTGATGTAAAAATTTAGTAAATTTGCAGGATACAAAATCAGCCTAAAAAATGAGTAACATTTCCATATAATACAAATGAACTGTCTGAAAAAATCTCAAGCATCAAAAAAATTAAAATAAAACACATAATAGTAAATGTAACCAAGGACGTGGAAGATCTATATATACTAAAAACAATAAAACATTGATGAGAGAAATTGAGATTGGCATAAATAAATGGAAATATACCATTTGTTCATGGATTGGAAGAATTAATATTGTTAAGATGTCCATATTACCCAAAGTGATCTACAGATTCAACAAAATCCTGACCAAATTTCCTATTTATTTTTTCACAGAAATAGAAAAAAAAAAATCCCAAAATTTGTGTGGAACTACAAAATACCCCAAATAGCCAAAGCAATATTGAATAAAAAGAACAAAGCTGCCAGCGTCACACCACCAGATTTCAAAATATATTACAAAGCTATAGTTATCAAAGCAGCATGATGGCATAAAATAGACACATAGACCAACGGAACAGATTAGAAAACCCAGAAATGAACCCATGCATCTACAGTCAATTGATTTTTTGTTTTGTTTTGTTGTTGTTATTATGGCAACAAATATTAGTTATACATATTTCTGGGGTACTTTTTTTGATATAAGAATACAATGTGTAATGATCAGATGAGGGTAATTGGGAATGCTGCCACCTCAAGCATTTATCATTTATTTGTATTAGGAACATTTCAATTCTACTCTTAGATATTTTGAAATGAACAATACATTATTGCAACCATAATCACCTTATTGTGCTACTGATCTTATTTTTTCTATAAAACCTTTTTTTTTTTTTGAGATGGAGTTTCACTCTTGTTGCTCAGGCTGGAGTGCAATGGCACGATCTCAGCTCACTGCAAACTCTGTCTCCCAGGTTCAAGCGATTCTCCTGCCTCAGCATCCCAAGTAGCTGGGATTACAGGCATGTGCCACCACGTCCAGCAAATTTTTGTATTTTTAGTAGAGACAGGGTTTTATCATATTGGCCAGGCTGGTCTCAAACTCCTGACCTCAGGTGATCCACCCACCTCAGCCTCCCAAAGTGCTGGGATTACAGGCATAATCTCACGTAGCTTCTACATAGGAGTGAGAACACGCAATATTTGTCTTTCTGTGCCTAGCTTATTTCACTTAACACAATGTCCTCCAGTTCCATTCATTCTGTTGAAAATCACAAAATTTTATTATTTATATGGCTGTATAATATTCCATTGTGTATATACACCACCTGTCTTTATCTGTTGATGGACACTTAGGTTGATTCCATGTCTTAGCTTTGTGAATGGTGCTGCAATAAATATGGGAGTACATATATCAGGTATTTGCAAAAATGTTCAGCATCACTAATTATCAGAGA
Source organism: Pan troglodytes (assembly GCF_028858775.2). Classification (NCBI taxonomy): domain Eukaryota; kingdom Metazoa; phylum Chordata; class Mammalia; order Primates; family Hominidae; genus Pan; species Pan troglodytes. The sequence goes on from NC_072413.2 coordinate 85,550,623, forward strand.
AATACAAATCAAAACTGCCATGAGATATCATTTTGCCCCAGTTGAAGTGGCTTTTATGAAAATGATAGGTAATAACAGATACTTGCAAGGACGTGGAGAAAGGGGAACTCTCCTATGCTGTTGGTGGGAATGTAAATTAGTACAGTCACTATGGAAAACAATATGGAGGTTCCTCAGAAAACTAAAAGTAGAACTACCATCTGATTCAGAATTTCACTGCTGGGCACATATCCAAAAGAAAGAAAATCAATCAATTAATTTTTGACAAAAGTTCTGTGATGGTTAATATTAGGTATCAACTTGACTGGATTGAAGGATGCCTAGATGGTTGGTAAAGTATTGTTTCTGGGTGTGTCTGAGAGGGTGTTTCCAGAGGAGATTAACATTTGACTCAGTGGACTGAGAGAGGAAGACCCACCCTCAACGTGGGTGGACACATCCAATCTGCTGCCAGCGTGGCTATTACAAAGCAGGTGGAAGAAGGTAGGATAAGCTGGCTTGTTTTGAGTCTTCGGCTTTCATCTTTCTCCCATGCTGGATGCTTCCATCCGTTCCTCTTGCTCTTGGACATCAGACTCCAGGTTCTTCAATTTTTGGACTCTTGGACTTACACCAATGATTTGACAGGGGCTCTCGAGCATTCAGCCACAACTAAAGGCTACACTGTCAACTTCCCTTCATTTGAGGCTTTTGGACTCAGTATAAGCCACCACTGCCTTCTTCCTCAGCTTGCAGATGGCCTATAGAGGGAATTCACCTTGTGATCATGTGAGCCAATTCTACTTAGTAAACTGCTTTTCATATATACATATATCCTATTAGTTCTGTCTCTCTAGAGAACCCTGACTAATACAGGTGCCAACAACACACAATGGGAAGATAGTCTTTTGGTGTTGCAAAAACTGGATATCCAGATAAAAAAACAATAAAAATTGACCCTTTTCTGGCCAGGCGTGGTGGCTCACACCTGTAATCCCAGCACTTTGGGAGGCAAAGGCGGGTGGATCACGAGGTCAGGAGATAGAGACCATCCTGGCTAACATGGTGTAACCCCATCTCTACTAAAATACAAAAAATTAGCCAGGCATGGTGGCGGGAGCCTGTAGTCCCAGCTACTCCGGAGGCTGAGGAAGGAGAATGGCGTAAACCCGGGAGGCGGAGCTTGCCGTAAACCGAGATAGCGCCACTGCACTCCAGCCTGGGCGAGAGTCAGACTCCGTCTCAAAAAAAAAAAAAAAGAAAGAAAGAAAGAAAAAAAAATTGACCCTTTTCTCACCCCCTCTACACAAGAATCAACTCAAAATGCATAACAACATAAACATAAAACCTAAAATTGTAAAACTACTGGAAGAAAACATAGGGGAAAATCTCCATAACATTAGCCTGGGCAGAGGTTTCTTGGGTATGACCCTCAAAGCACAGGCAATAGAAACAAAGACAAATTGGATTGCGGCAAACTAAAAAGCTTCTGCACAGCAAAGGAAACAATTAACAGAGTGAAGTGACAACTCATGGAGTGGGAGAAAATATTTACAAATCATATATCAGATAGGGGAATACCATCCAAAATATACAAGAACGCAAACTACTCGGTAACGAGAAAAAAAACCTATTAAAAAAAGCAAAGAATTTGAAAAGCCATTTCTCAAAAGAAATATAAATAGCGAACAGACTTATTTTTAAAATGCTCAATGTTTCTAGTTATCAGAGAAATGCAATTAAAACCATAATAAGATATCACCTCATACTTGTTAGATTTGCTATTATCAAAAAGATGAAAGATAACAGGTATTGGCAAGGAGGTGAAGAAAAAGAAAGCCTTATTATACACTTTTGGCAGTATTGTAAATTACTATAGCCATTTTGCAAAACAGTATGGAGGTTCCTCACAAAAAGACAAAAATAGAATTACCATCTGATCAGCAATCCCACTCCTGGTAATATACCAAAAGGAATTGAAATCAGTATGATGAAGAAATGCCTGCATTCGCATTTTCATTGCAGCATTATTTATGACAGCCAATGTATAAAAACAATCTATGTACATCAATGAATGAATGGATTTTTAAAATGTGGCATATACTTGCAGTGGAATATTATTCAGCCTTAAAAAAAACAAACAGAAAATTCTGTAATTTTCAGCAACATGGGTAAACCTAGAGGGCATTGTATATTAGGTGAAATAAGGCAGGCACAGAGAGACAAATACGGTATAATCTCACTTATATGTGGGATCTAAAAATGTGGAACTCATAGAAGTAGAGAATAGAATGATGGTTACCAGAGGTAGGGGGTTGAGGGAGTGGAGAGGGAAAAGGGAGATGTGGCACAAATTTATACTTCAGAGAAATAATTTCTGTGTTCTATTGCACAGTAAGATGATTATAGTTAATAATAATATATCATATATTTCAAATTGCTGAAAAGAGGGTTTTAAACATCATTGCCACAAAGAAATGGCAAGTATTTGAGGTGATGGCTATGCTAAGTACCCTAATTTGATCTTTCCACAATGCATACAGGTATTCACACATCACATTCTACCCCGTAAATATATTTACACATTTAAAAATAAAATAATTAAAGACTTATACAATTATTTAAATAAATAATAATGACTGACACTATACATTAAAAATTGGCATTGGCCAGACATAGAGGCTCACACCTGTAATCCCAGCACTTTGGGAGGCTAAGGCAGGCAAATCACTTGAAGCTAGGAGTTCGAGACCAGCCTGGCCCACATGGGGAAACACTGTCTATACTAAAGATACAACAATTAGCCGGATGTGGTGGTGCACATCTGTAATCCCAGCTACCCAGGTGGCTGAGGCATGAGAATCACTTAAACCCGGGAGGCGGAGGTTGCAGTGATCCGAGATCATGCCACTGCACTTTATTCTGGGCAACAGAGCAAGACTGTTTCAAAAAAAAAAAAGAAAAAGAATTTTTAAAAGTATAAAAATAAAAGTAAAAGAAAATTGGCATTAACAACTAGACTTTCTCCTTATAGAAAATGACATGAAATAAAACATAAATACCGCATAACTGGACTTGCCATCTTTGATTTCCAAGTATAAATTTTTCACTTTAATGTATATGAACGGGGCATAGAAATTTTGAAGAACACTGAAGTTTTATTGGACACAATTTATATATAAATAAATGAATATGTTTCTACATATATGGTTCTATAGGACACATATTTATATATAATGTTTATATAAGTATGTCGCTATATATGTACATATGTATGTATATTTATATATCTATATCAATATATACATTATACTAGAAACATGGCCCAAATTATTTGGAGTATTTTCTAAAGTAAAATATATTTATATATATCTTTCAAAGAGTCAGGATTATTGTCCTCTTTCTCATCTTATTTGATTTTTAAACTCCTGGTATTAGTCAGGGTTCTCCAGGGAGACAGAACCACTAGGATGTCCACATATGTAGAAATAGAATTATTATAAAATATTAGCTCGGATGGTTATGGAGGCTAAGTCCCACAACCTGCAGGGTAAGTGAGTAGGCAAGCTGGAGATACAGGAGACCTGATGGTTTAGTTCAAATACAAAGGCAGAAAAAAGTTGGTGTCCAGCTTGAAGGCAGTCAGGCAGGAAGGATTCTGTCTTACATATGGAAGAGTCAGTCTTGTTCTATTCAGACCTTCAGCTGACTGTATGCCCGCATTAGGGAGGGCAATCTTTTTTAATCAGTCTACCAATCCAAATGTTCCTCTAATCCACATACATCCTCACAGACACACCAGAGTAATATTTTTCCAAATATCTGGGCAACCTGTGGTTCAGTCAAATGGACACATAAAATTAATCATCATATTCCTAAATATCACTGTGCGGGGGTATAAATTTTTAATTAGAAATTAGTGAGAATATATCATAAAATTGCTGTGTGGGTTAAATTTAAAAATGAATGTAAAGCAGTTAGCAAAATGCCCAAATCATGGTGAGATTCCAATAACTGTTAGCTAGAGTCACAGCCAAGAGCAGTGGTTTTCAAAGTGAGCCCTGACATCAGACTCTCACACCCCTATCCCCAGAAAAAAAATCTTTGTTCTGTTCTTTGCTGGCTGTGTGATTTTGATCAAGTCACTGAATATGGCTCAATCTCAGTTTTCTTGAATGCAAAGTACAATAATAAACCTACTTTACTGGGTTGTGGTGAGGATTCATTAAACTGAATGTCCGACATCAATTTAGAACAATGCAGGCACATATTAAGCAAACAGATATTGGGTAATCTTGGTAACACAAAAGCAAACATATTTTACTTTTGCAAAGAGACTTTAATTTTCTTCTTATTGAAACCTTGAAATAAACCAGGAAGGAAGATACTATGATCATCACTATTTTACAGAAGAATGAGAGTTAGAGAGATTGAACGAGTTGCCAGGGACCATTTAGTGATCAGCATTCCTCCCACATCTTACTGGTCTGCTCTTTTATTCCTCCAGTGCATTGATGGCTTCCCAAGATAATTAGGAATATTTAGAAGAGCTATGGGTCCTAATCATCTCATTTTGGGAAATCCAGGTATTTATTCAGTGCTATCAATTGAGGAACTATATGCTTGACAACTCCAGATCAAGGGAAATATTGTGGAAATGGTGTGGATTGTAATGTCCTTCCTGTTACTCACTTTTGAGTGATATCCGCTACCTGATGCCCAACCCACACATACTCACCACCTAGCAAAAGGCAGATCTTTTTCTTTGCATATTATTTAGCACTGACTATGTTAGACATTCTACTAAGCCCTTTACATATAATATCCTGTTTAGTCATAATAACACACTGTGATTTAGGAACTGCTATTATTACCACTTTAAATATGAGGAAATGAGGCTTAAGAGGTTTCTCTGAGAGCACAATGAAAATAAGTAATAAATCCAGAATCTGCATTTCATCACGCTGTCTCCAGAATGCTGTTTCCTAGGCAGCCATGCCTACTTTTGCACTGAATTTTTTTTTTTTTTTTTTTTTTTTTTTTTTTTGTGGAGAGGAGTCTCGCTCTGTCACCCAGGTTTGGAGTGCAGTGGTGTGATCTTGGCTCACTGCAATCTCTCCCTCCTGGGTTCAAGTAATTCTCCCACCTCAGCCTGCAATGATTTAATTCAATCAATGCGTATTTGTTGAGACACTGTGTTGCAGAATCAAGTTAGGCTCTGAGTGTTCAGAGGAGAAGGAACTGCTGTAACATGAGACATACATTTAAATAATTGCAGACATAAATATTTGACTTTAAACTGTCACATGTACTGTGAAGCAAAATAGAGAGTGATATAAAAAGGAAGTTAAACGAAAGAAATCTCATTGTATTTGGAAGGTCAGAAAAAGTGTTTCTGAAAACTGATGTTCAAGCTGAAATCTGAGAGGTGAGAAGGAGTTAGCTAGAAGAGATTCCTAGAGTGGGAACAGCAGGTGTGAAAGGCCTTGTGGGGTCAAGTTAAGGTTGTCGAGAGAAACAGAACCAATAGGATGTGCATAGAGAGAGATTTATTTAAGGAATTGGTTCATATGATTGCAGACTTAGTAAGTCTACAATCTGCAGAGTCGGTCAACAGGCTGGAGACCCAGGGAAGAGTTGCACGTCGAGTCCAAAGTCAGTCTACAGGCACTATTGCTTCTTGCTCAGGAGAGGTCAGCCTTCAGTCTACTCAGGCCTTCCACTGATTGGATGACGCTCTCCCACATTATGGAGAGCAATCTGCTTTACTCTAATTCTACTAATTTAAATGTTAATCTCATCCAAAAAAACACCTTGACAGAAACAGCCAGCATAATGCTTCATCAAACATCTGAGCCCTGTGGCCCATCCAAGTTGACAGAAAAATTAACCATCACATTTAGTCTTGCATTTTGGAAGGATAGAAAGAAAACAACTTGGTTGGGAAATGAGCAAGAAGGAACACAGATCTGCCTGAGGATGTACAGACAGCAGGGATAAGATTATGCAGGGCTTTGTAGGCGTAACAGAGATGAGAGCCACACTCTAAGAGTGACAGATAGAAAGCCACTGAAGGATCACATGGAGGGTGAAGACCTGATGCATTTTGTCGTCACTATAGTTGTTAAGACTCATCTATGGAGGATGATAAAAGTGCGTCTGAAAGAGCAGTTGGAAAGTCTCCAGGGCAGAATGTACAGTGGCCTGGACTAGAACAATGGGGTAGAGGTGGCAAGAAGTGCCTAGATCTCATACATATTTGGGGAGCAGACTTGATTGGACTTGTTGACAGGACTGGATGTGTGGGTGAGGGAGGAAGAATCAAAGTTTGTCCTCTTATTCCTGGAATTCTTCAAGAACCCCCTCAAGCATCACTCTCTCAGTAAAGATCTTCTGGACTTTATTAACACGGGCTTCATGCAGCTATTGCAATGTTTGTACTTTTTAAAATCTTTCTCATGCCTGCTTCCTCCATCAGTGTATCACTGCCTCCGCTTATTCACTTTTGTATGATTGATCAGTCCTGACACAGACTCATCGCATGCCAAATAAATGTGTGACAGTAGAAGACAGAATTAGGAATCCTAGTTTCATCTTTAATCCTTACGAGATACCTAGTAATCATACAACTTCAGCTTGCCATCACCGAGCTTCTGTTTCTTCTTTTATTGAAAAAATATTATACTTATTGTATGCAACTTTTGTGGTTGCTGTATTACATAAGATAATAAATGTGAAATGTACAAAGAGAGGTACCACTATGTAGCTATAATCAATATTTCATCATTTAAAAAATAAACCAACATTAAGGATATATAACAGTCATTTATTTCCACTCACTATACAAATAAGCCATTAATTTCACACTTCACAAAGAATATACTTTACAGTGTGTAAAAGTCATAGAGGAAAATGAGGATCAGAACCACTTGGGATTTTCAAAGAAATGAAATGCACATAAACACACACACACACACACACACACACATACACACACACAAAGCCAATAAATAAGGTTAAATATTTCTCTTCATTAGGAACTGTTGTTTTCCTCTCCAAATAAGCTAAAACACTGAAAAAGATAATAAATATTTTTGTTCCTATACATCTTACATTTTCAAAGCATTTGTCTTATTTGATTTAGATTATATGTCATTAAGTGGGTAGAAATATATACCTTTCTATTTTACATCTTAAAAGTTAGAAAGATTAAATAACCTTCATAAAGAAACAAGTCGATATCAAGGTCAGGACTAGTGATTAATATTAATAACTTCCTCTCTCAAAATTTGACCACGGCCACTATCCATAACAAAACTTGAAAAAACACAATTGCCTCCAGTCTTCTCTATTTGAAAGTTAAATTACAGAAATGACTTAAGTATTGGGCATTGAGGATAAAACGTAAGATCATTCTATTCATGTCTTTGCTCTTATCCATTAAAAACATCATCTAAATTGAGCATTTCTACAAGTTCCCATTATGACCATGTCATGTATTCTGGATTATATCTTTATACATACATTCAATGTATACTTCTATAACCTACTATTGATTTGGCATTTGCTTAAAAGTAAGCAATAAGGTACTGTATATTGTTATAGACTAAAGAAAATCAATAAGCAATCCCAAGAGAAGAATATCCATTCTACTCCTTGAAAGCAATACATTGTCTATAAAATGTGTTTATGTTTGGAATCTAAAACTTTAGATGACTGTCTCTTCAATGCTTTCTGAAAATTCTGTGTATTAAACTCCTACATGTATCTCTCAGCACATGTACATGCACACATACATATGTACACAAAAAAATCCTATAAATAAAGATAACATAAATAATCATATAAGGAAATTCATTTTTAAATCCTCCAAAATGTGCACTACCACTATCAAATTTGTGATGTGGTGAAATAGTTCTGAATTCACCAAGTAAGCAACCTACACTCATAGTCAGTCTTCAGAATAATTCCTAGCATTCAAAACTTCCCTAAAAATAAAATGATTAACAGACTTTTTTGTTGTTCAAATCATGCTGTTATTAGTCAAATCAGTTATACAATCTATTGGGTCATCCCATCAATAATTGACCTAAATATTTTTCATCCTCCAATCATCCAATTGAACAAAGCAATTGTAGTACAGATATAAGATCAAAATTTAGAGAATGTTTTCCTATTTCTGATGTTCCTCTAACATATAGCCCCATACTTTTCTGATATTATTTTATATATAAAATAGGTAAAATAAAAAATAAATATGCCATTAATAGAAAATTCAAATTATTTTTAATCTCATAAAATAAGGAACCCAGAATCTTATAAGAACTCGGGGGGGGGGAAGTTTGATACCTTATTGAAATGAACAATAATCCAACTTTTTTTTGACAAATCCTAGAAGCTCACAATAGCCAATTATTCAATGACATAGTCTCCTCAAATTCTAGCTCACGTGACACCTTCTCCTTCTATTAAAAATAAGCATATGAAGAAAAGTACTAATGGTATACTGATATAGTTTGGCTGTGTCCCCACCCAAATCTCAACTTAAATTGTATCTCCCAGAATTCCCATGTGTAGTGTGAGGGATCCAGGGGAAGGTAATTGAATCATGGGGACCGGTCTTTCTCATGCTATTCTCATGATAGTGAATAAGTCTCAGGAGATCTGATGGGTTTATCAGAGATTTCCGCTTTTGCTTCTCTCTCTTTTTTTTTTTGCCACCACCATGTAAGAAGTGCCTCTCACCCCCACCATGATTCTGACCTCCCCAGCCATGTGGAACTGTAAGTCCAATTAAACCTCTTTTCCTTCCTGGTCTTGGGTATGTCTTTATTGGCAGTATGAAAACAAACTAATACTATAAATTAGTACCAGTAGAGTGGGGCACTGCAGAAAAATTACCCAAATATGGAAGCAACTTTGGAACTGGGTAACAGGCAGAGGTTGGAAGAGTCTGGAGGGCTCAGAAGACAGGAAAATGTGGGAAAGTTTGGAACTTCCTAGAGACTTGCTGAATGGCTTTGCCCAAAATGCTGATAGCGATATGGACAATAAGGTCCAAGCTGAGGTGGTCTCGGATGGAGATTAGGAACTTGTTGGGAACTCGAGTAAAGGTGAGTCTTGTTATGTTTTAGCAAAGAGAGACTGGTGACATTTTGCCCCTGCCCTAGAGATTTGTGCAACTTTAAACTTGAGAAAGATGATTTAGGGTATCTGGTGAAAGAAATTTCTAAGCAGCAAAGCATTCACAAGATGACTTGGGTAATGTTAAAGGCATTCAGTTTTATAAGGGAAGCAGAGCATAACAGCTTGGAAAATTTGCAGCCTGACTATGCAATAGAAAAGAAAAACCCATTTTCTGGGGAAAAATTTAATCTGGCTGCACAAATTTGCACAAGTAGCAAGGAGCCCAATGTTAATCCCCAAGGCCATGGGGAAAATGTCTCCAGGCCATGTCAGAGACCTTCACGGTAGCCCCTCCCATCATAGGCCCAGAAGCCAAGGATGAAAAAGTGGTTTCATGGGCCGGGCCCAGAGTCCCAGTGCTTTGTACAGCCTAGGGACTTGGTGACCTGTGTCCCAGCCACTCCAGCCATGGCTGAAAAGGGGCAACATACAGCTCGGGCTGTGGCTTCAGAGGGTGGAATCCCCAAGCCTTGGCAGCTTCCACATGGTATTGAGCCTGCAGGTGCACAGAAGTCAAGAATTGAGCTTTGGGAACCTCCACCTAGATTTCAGAAGATGTATGGAAATGCCTGGATGCCCAGGCAAAAGTTTGCAGCAGGTGTGGGACCCTCATGGAGAACCTCTGCTAGGGCAGCATGAAAGGGAAATGTGGGGTTGGAGCCCCCACACAGAGTCTCTAATGGGGCACAGTCTAGTGGAGCTGTGAGAAAAGGGCCACTATCCTCCAGACCCCAGAATGGTAGATCCACAGAAAGCTTGCACCATGCACCTGAAAAAGCCACAGGAACTCAACACCAGCCCATGAAAGCAATGAGGAGGGAGGTTGTACCCTGCAAAGGCACAGAGATGGTGCTGCTCCAAGACCATGGGAACCCACCTCTTGTATCGGGCATGACCTGGACACGATACCTAGAGTCAAAGGAGATCATTTTGGAACTTTAAAATGTGACTGAACCATTGGATTTAAAACTTGCATGAGCCTTGTATCCCCTTCATTTTGGCCAATTTCTCACATTTGGAACTGCTGTATTTACCCAATAACTGTATCCCCATTATCTCTAGGAAGTAATAGCTTGCTTTTGATTTTACAGGCTTATAGGCAAAAGGAACTTGCCTTGTCTCAGATGAGACTTTGGACTGTGGACTTTTGGGTTAGTGCTGAAATGAGTTAAGACTTTAGGGGACTGCTGGGAAGGCATGATTGGTTTTGAAATGTGAGGACATGAGATTTGGAGGGGCCAGAGGCAGAATGATATGGTTTGGCTGTGTCCCCACCCAAATCTCAACTTGAATTGTATCTCCCAGAATCCCCACGTGATGTGGGAGGGACCCTTGGAGAGGTAATTGAATCATGGGGACTGGTCTTTCCTGTGCTACTCTCATGATAGTGAATAAGTCTCAGGAAATCTGATGGGTTTCTCAGGGGTTTCTGCTTTTGCTTCTCTCTCATTTTCTCTTGCCGCCACCATGTAAGAAGTGCCTTTCACCTCCTGCCATATTTCTGAGGCCTCCCCAGCCATGTGAAACTGTAAGTCCAATTAAACCTCTTTTTCTTCCCAGTCTCGGGTATGTCTTTATCAGCAGTGTGAAAACAAATGAATACATCTATCATCTTAAGGATGGGGGGTCAAGGCTTTGGCTAGTTTGCTAGGTCCCTTCATAGCTAATCTCAAAATCATAGCCCTGTGGCTTTCTAAACACCCACTAGAAATTGTAACTTGTACCACGTTAGAGTTATACTGTGTCTGATGATCAAAATATGGTACACAAAAAGATCCTATGTTCGTATACCTATATATATTTTTTAAATATTCAGCAGTCTAGAAGAAAATTTTTAAAACTCAAAAATACTTAATGAATAAGATATTTGGTCAGTTATTTATCATCATTTCTTTTAATTTCTGGAAGATGTGTCTTCTCTTCAATCTGAGGAACCACCATGCTGAATATGTTTAGGGACAGGAATTGATTAGAAAACTTAAACACCATTATCAAGTCAAGGTTTTACTTCCAATGTTAGCTTAGAAAACCAGAATCAAACTCCTATTGAACAGCAAAAGTAATTAATCCTTCTATATTCTCCTTAAGTGCAATTATAGCACTAATGCGGAAGAAATTTTTTTCTGAACATTTTCACAGCACAGTTTTCAAATTGCCTACAATAGACATTCTATTTTTTAAAGTCACAGTAGTACCTAGGAAATTAGAAGACTTTGTGTGTTCCTTTTTTGCATGGGGCGGGTTAATATTGCTGTCTTCTCGTTTGCAAACTTTATTTATTTTACTTAATAACGTGGAGAGCCAGTCAACAACAAAATACTTGAAAATTAATTACATGGTTTCTGAAGTCATATTCAGCTGCACAACCAAACTGTAGGGCCCTGGATCAAGGTAGATTTGTCTCTCATTCTCTGAGAACTTTGTAACTAATCAATTAATCCCAAACCAATTTTCAAAGAGAAATGTTAAAATTTAAACAGGAAAATGTCTACCTCTGTATGCAAGTGGAAAGATGCATTTGTATTTATCTGTGTGTGTGTTCTATGTATTTTACTTGTTTATGTCTATACAAATTTGTGTACATACACATACAAAAATATTCTGGATATACTTTTATTCATCCATTCATTTAGTGAATGTCTATTGAATGATAAGTGTTAAATTTTAGTATCATTGAGCTATTGCCACAAAAGTGCTGCTCAATAAAATGCACAAAACAGAGTGGTTTAAAACATAATATTTTACTATTATAGCTCATGTGTCTGGAGGTCACTGAGGGATCTACTCATCTAGGCTGGGCTCAGCAGCCCTCAGTTGTCTTGATCCTGTTTGTGAGCTGGTTAGCTCACTCCCACATGTATAGGTAAATCAAAGGCTCATGACTACAGCAAAAGTACAAAATGGAAAGTAACATTATGCAAAGACTTTCTGAGGCCTGTGCTCAGAACTAGCATGCCATGACTATGCCTTATTTTCTTGGCAGAAGCAAGTCACATGGTGTTATAATTGGGATATTTGTCCCCACCCAAATCTCATGTTGAATTGAAATCCTCAGTGTTGGAGGTGGGGACTGGTAAGAGGTATTTTGATCGTGGGGCGGATCCCTCGTGAATGACTTGGGCCAAGCACTTGGTGGTAAGTGAGCCCCTGCTCTGAGTTCAAATGAGATATGTTCTTTCAAAAGTGTGTGGCACCTCCCTGCACTCTCTCTTGCTCCCATTCTCATCACATGATATGCCTGCTCCTTTTTTGCCTTCTGCTATGATTGGAAGCTTCCTGACACCTCCTCAGAAATAGATGCTGCTCTGCTTCCTGTACAGCCCACAGAGTCATGAGCCAGCTTCCTGTACAGCCCACGGAGTCATGAGCCAGTTAAACCTCTTTTCTTTATAAATTACCCAGCCTCAGGTATTTCTTTATAGCAATGCAAGAACCGCTTAATACACATGGGGTAGGGAATTAGATTCCACCTCTCTCAGGAGGGGAACTTCAAAATCAATAGCAAGAGGAGTGGATACAGAGATAGATAAAGGAGGCACAGCTGCAATCTGCCACATATCCCAGTACTCTCCTTAGATGTGGAAGTCCTTAACAGTAGCCAAAAGAAGTATAATGATAATCTGGAGTGAACAACACGTTTAAATTTCTGTTTCAATATCCAGTTCTCAAGACATATTTCCTGATCCAACACAGCTGATAAGTCCTCATGTGTTTATGGGTAAAAATACGTATTCTCTTAATGCACAACATTGGGAGAGAAAGGAATTTGTTCCCTTTCTTGCTTACCCATGAATTCTGCAGAACATCACACAACAGGGCATTTGGAAACAGACAAAACTTGTATTCAGAGACACCTCCCCCACCTCTTACTCATTGTTTACATCCATTTGGGGTGTTAGAAATATTTGCTGGAAATTCTGTCAATGTTGCTTTCTCTAAATTTGCAAAAATTCCAATCCCACGTAGAGAAGTCTCATGGAGTGACTGCAAAGATCTTTATCTATGTTAGGAACTTGACAGCTGAAATAACAGAATGTAAATCCAAATTCTTCTAGCATGAAACTCATGACACTTTTAAGTCCTCATTTCTCTCCTTCTGCTTAAACTGAGCTCTACTAGGAAAAGCCCCTGGGGAACATCGGTTCCTGACTTATTTGGCTTAGTTTGAAAACTGCCAGATGCCACCCAGGATACTGCATTAGGATCCTGCCATAAAACTTCACTTTGTGCTGACTCAATTTCAAATGAGCCATGAAGTATTACATTCTTGAGAAGTGGAAGAACTTTCACTGGCTTTTCGGCAGCACATCACCTGAAGTCATAGAAGAAACAGCAAAATAGGTCATAATGGATTCGGGGCTGTGTTTATAATCTGGACAACAACTGTCACTTTGTGTTTGGGGAATTGTTCCAGAATACGAAAACTGAATGTTAAGGTGTTGAACTGTGAGAGGTTGTCATACGAATAGGCAAGTGATTTTCTGACCAGAGCACAAAGAAGCTGTGACCAACTAAGACAGCCCTCGTGCCTCACCACGAATAGAGTTGTTTAATTGGTGACTGGATGTTCAATTGTGAGTTGGCCAAAAATGGGTCTCTTGCTTGCTATTTGTTTGCATCTTTCCAGCACTGGGTGTTTGGTGTGTGTTTTAATATCTAAATTTAAAGATGCGCATGGCACTTAACTCACAGTGGAAAATGCTTTCCAGCTGGCCCTAGCCATCAAATGCAAATATGACTTCAGCTCAGCACACTTCTGATATTATAATTGGCATGTATAGAAAATGAATTCCCACATAAAGTTATCATTTGTGGCTCCAACAGAAGCTGATAAAATACTTAATAGACTTTTAATAGAGCTTCTGAGACCCAGATCATGAAAAAGTAAGCATGCCATGCCATTCATTCTCTAACTTTCCATTGGCAGTGTGAGGCTTTCCAAAAAAAAAAAAAAAAAAAAAAAAAGATTCACAGAGGTTTTTCTGTGGTGTTCACTTATAGATTGGATGAAAGCCTCGTGCAGCTGACAGCTTTTGTTAATAACTTTCCTCAGTAGAGAGGCAGGGTCACCAGATAGAAACAGCTAGAGGGAATCTTGCAAAAGCAGGCAAGATGCTAAAAAGTGGGCTGGTATAGAAAGCTCTTTAATGGCAAAAAAAAAAAAATGTGTATAAGGAGCAAGGCAAGTTTTAACTAAACCTGGGCTTCAGAATTAGGAAATAAGAAAATGAAAGGAAAAAAACTGTCTTTACTGAATAATTGTTCTCACTGCAATATTCTTTTTCTCAAAATAACTAAATTACTACTTCATTTCTTTAAAAATTTTATCGATTGAACTATGAATTATATAATCTCAATGTTACCTTCTATGTCTCTGGTCAGTAGAATAATGTCCCTCATCTCCAAAGATGTCCATGTCCTATCCCCTAATCACAAGAACCTATGAATATGTTGCTTTACATGGCAAAGGGACTTTGAGGATGTCATTAGAGGTAAATATTTTGAGATGCAAAGATATCCTGGATTATTTGGGTGGGCCCAGTATAATCATAGGAGACTTTAAAAGCAGTGAATCTTTCCCAGCTGAAGAGAGGTGCTAAGATAAGAATAACCAGAGAAATGCCATTGCAGTCTTTGAAGATTGTTTTAGTTCGCTAGGGCTGCCATGACAATATATCTGTCTTAAACAACAGAGATTTATTTTTTCACAGTTCTAGAGGATAGATGTCCAAGATCAAGATGTTGGTGGGTTTGATTTCTCCTGAGGCCTCTCTCCTTGGCCTGCAGATGGCCACCTTCTTGCTGTGTCTTCACATGGCCTTTCCTCTGAGCACATGCATCCCTAGTGTCTCTTTCTCTTCTTATAAGGACACCAGTCATACTGGTTTAAGACCCCACCATTAACAGCCTCATTAACTACCTTCTTAAAGACTTTATCTCCAAATATGGTTTCATTTTTAGGTCCTGAGATTAATGACTTCAACATGAATTTTGGGGAACATGTTCAGCACATAACATAGATGAAAGAAGAGTGTCATGAGCCAAGGAATGTAGGTGGCCCAAAGAAGCTGGAGAAGGCAAGGAAATGGATTTTTCCCTAGAGCCTCCAGAAGGGAAAGCAGCTCTGCTGATGCCTTAGTTTTAACCCAGTGAAAACCATGTCAAACTTCTAACCTACAGGACTATTAGAAAATCAATTTATGTTGTTTTAAGCCACTAAATTTGAGATTTTTTTGTCATGTTAGTAACAGAAAGCTAATGGAATGTCAAAACTTAAGGACCAAATAAATACATATTGAGACCCTACTCTGTATCCATCTATTATTATGGGCAGTAATCTACCTCAAAAGGCTAATGTCCATTTCCACTTGTTCCATAAAAAACACCCCAAAACACAGTGGCTGAAAATATCACTCATTTATTTTGGGTCAAATGTCTTAGTGAGCTGGGATTAGACTGCTCAAGGGAAGGTAGTTTTGGGGGCTGGTGAGGCTCTACTTCTCCTTACAGGTCTGTGAGTTAGCTGAGGTGGCTTTGCTCCACACATATCCTTAATCTAGGACCAGCTAGCTGCCAGACGTGTTCTTATCATAATGACAGCGACTCAAGAGAACAAGCCTATATACCTCTTAAAGTCAAATCTTAGACTGAAGTACTGTCACTTCCAACCACATGCCTTTGGTCAAATATTGTCACATGGCCAAGTCCAAAATCAAAGGGCGGAGAAATATACTCTGCTCATAATGACACCCATAAGAACATGTCAAGAACATGGATGCAGACAGAGGTGAGGATCTGGAGTCATAATGCATTCTACCAGGGATGCTGGTCCAGTTGCAGAGATAACTAATAAACATGAGACAACAAATGTGACTTGTATAATAGAGGGTGAAAGTACTGATGTACTAGGAAGTATAAACTAAAAAAGTATTATCATATTGCCTGTTCTTTTGCTTATATCTAAAATGTATCTGCTCTGTCTTGCACATATATGGAAAAACATTTCACCATGTTCATATTAAAAAAATGGGGAATATAACAAGGAATTTAGTGGTCTTAAATTGAAATTGAATTTAATACTTGTTTTCATAAGAGATCCCAAATATTCTTAAAACCAACAAATAATAATCATACGAAACATCTGAAGTTTTGTTTGAATGGAAGAGAATAAGCTTGGAAAATTCTGACTCAAAATATTAAGTTACTTTCTGGGGTAAATTGCAAAGTGGCCACAAAATTATCCCACCCTTATTTGCATGCTCCTTTGCAATATGACTTTGCAGCTCCTCCAATCAGAAAAATTGAGCCTTTTTTTCCACCTCTAAAATCTGGGTATGGCCGTGTGATTTGCCTTAGCCCTGGGACATTAGCAAACGTAAAGCAATTAGCTTTAAAAGCTCTTGAACATTGGGCCTGTTTCTTTCTTGCTGTGGGACCCCTTCCACAACGAGGTGAACAAGCATGGGCTGTCCTCCTAGAGGTAGCTGGAAAACCATGTAAAGAGAATTAATGGCCATTCCAGATGTCCAGTTGTTCCATCTGAGGGTGCAGACATACAAGTGAGGTCATCCTAGACTACTGAGCCCCAGCCAAGCTTGTCCAAACCAGAAGAACCAATAAGCAACCCATAGAAGCATAAGGAATGATAAATGTTTGTCCCATTAAGACACTAAATGTTGGGATAGTTTGTTACTCAAAAACTGCTTACTGGTCAACCCCCCTGGCAAGTGAGGTCTTGTTGCTGACAAGTGTAAAAAGACCCAGAATTCAAACCCAAAACATTTCAGTCCCAACCTGGGGGACTGAGAGCTCTTAAAAGGTGGCAGAATTCATGTGCACAGCTCTGTAACAGAACATGTACACCATGCATTGTCTATAATAATATTGACAATGGCAATATTAATCATTGGTATCACACTCTTGCTATGTATCTAGAAGTGTATTAATGGTGTGCCTTGATTATTTCTTTTAACCCTAAGCACAAACCTAGGTGGTGGGTCTTATTACCTATTTTACAGACGAGGAAATTCTCAGAGGTAGAAACTTGTCTTGTGTCACCAACGAGCCACCTGACACTTGAGCACACACTCTTAATAAATATCCCTCACTGAGTAAAAAAATGCCTTGTGCATAAAGATACTACTATTTCTCAAATGTGCATAGATTGCATTGTGATGCATAAAATATAAAGATATTTAATGATACTCCTGGTTGTAAAATAGCATTTAAACGCTGTTTTATTTTTACATTAACATGGCATTATTATATTCAAATAACTGTCAGATCAATTTATCTATTTTTCCTTACCTATACACAGAGCCAGATAACTGAGATTCACAAATTAATATATTTATATATTTCTTTAACAGAAAATTATTAATCCTCTCCTATGCAAAATTTTCTTTAAGAAATAGATATTTTTGTAAATTTTGAATTTCCTCTTCCCCCTAATTTTGTAGATTTTTTGATAGTCTCAAAGTACATGTCAGTAAAACATGCAAATACAAAATATCTTTACAGTAATATCTATTTTTTTCTTTTTTTTTTTGAGACAGAGTCTCACTGTGTCACCCAGGCTGGAGTGCAGTGGTGCGATCTCAGCTCACTGCAACCTCCACCTCCTAGTTTCAAGTGATTCTCGTGCCTCAGCCTCCTGAGTAGCTGGGAGTACAGGCACATGCCACCACGCCCGGCTAATTTTTGCTTTTTTTTTTTTTTTTTTTTTTAGTAGAGACAGGGGTTTCACCATGTTCGCCAGGCTGGTTTCGAACTCCTGACTTCAAGTGATCCACTCGCCTTGGCCTCCCAAAGCACTGGGATTACAGGTGTGAGCCATCACGCCCAGCCAATATCTAATATTTAATGAGCACTTTCAGCATATTGTCTGCTGAATATATGAATGGGTAATGCACAGGACTAAGCATTTTAAATATGTTATCACCTTTGTCCCTCCAAATAACCCACAAAGTACTATTTCTAGCCATATTTTACCAATGAGAACACTGAGCCACCAAAAAGTAAAGTAAAGTACTCATGGTCATACATTTAATAAGAGATAGAAATGGGAGACATGTCCAGAAATCTGCTGCCATGTTCCCCAATATGCCTCTCAAACATCACCAGTGTTCTGAATACCTGCTGCAGTCCATCAATGCCTAGACTAGCCTATACATTTACACCATTTTTCTAACCAGTAGAATCTTGTTAGAAAAATGGTGTATTATATTACCATCTTTATTTTTGTTTATGGAGAATACTAGTTACTTAAAAATTTCTGAGTATTCAACCATGAGAGGTCTCACAGGCCTTTAGCGGAACTGAGTTGTGCATTGGGTCTGCTCTTTGGTTTTCACGCCTATGTACTAACTTTGGAAAACATTTTTTGATTCTTCCAGATACTTGTAGCTAGATTGGTATCCCAAATGAAACATTCAGCAGCATCTTCAACGCATTTGGGTAGAGTGCTAAACTAGGCTCCTGTGTTTCCCACACAAACATTCACCCCCTATTTTCATTTTCTGGCTGAATTTTATCTGTTAAGCAAGTCAAGACTGGCTTAATGTTTTTGCAGATAATCCTACTTGCAGCAATGTTAACTCTTCACTCAACCTTATTACCTGAAGAACAAGCAGAAGGAGGCAAATTCAACTGAGATAATTTCTTTGATTTTTAAAAAATTCTAAGCACATCACTAGCCTTTCCATTTTAAAAATCATTAACCTTATGCTGATACAATAATTACATCACTGTTGCTTTTTCAAAAGCCACATTATTAATTCTAATTTGCTACTGCTGGCCAGAGCTAAAAGGTTTAGAGCTAATGGGGGCAATTGAAGACTTTCCAAGAACAAAATCTTACCTGCATATATTGTTGGAACTGAGCTGATGGGATTTGTCTCTTGCTCCAGATGTTTTGAAAATACCTTTTCTTCCCAAATGTTTTCTCCATGCACTCTTCTTCCTGATTTGGTCTGATGATGGACTGCAGGTTGTAAAATTGATGAATGTCTCCCTTTTTCCATTCTCTCACCAGATGAACTGGCCAAACATAAGAGCTTGGAGAAATTGATATGTTTTATTGTTCAGATAAAAAGGGGATCTTCTTGTCAAATTCTTTTTCCATAGTAATTCCTTCCAGGATGAGATCATTGTCTGTATTTATCTTAATCAGTCCTCTACTTTAGTAGGTAAATTTGATAGTAAATTAAATATAATGACAGAATTCTGTCATTCACAACGTGTCCTTCATACTCCAATGTGTTTGGGAAAATTAAGATCTGGGATATATAGTACCTCAGGATTCCCGTCAATTGAGTGTTACAGAAGATTCCATGGGCATCATTCATAGTATTAAAAAGTCTTGCCACACTCAAAACACCATGAACTTGGAAACAAGCTCAAGGATCCTCATTCCTAAGATGTAAATCTTTTCTAACCCTCAAATGCTCTCAAAAGTGTCCGCTGCTTTCCTCTTTTCTTCTTAGACTTTTTAAAATAAACAAATGATACATCCTTTAAAAAGAAACTACCCCAAACCTCTAGATTTATGTCTCTCTTACTCTGCTAAACTTTACTCTCAAGTGTTGCCAATAGCAAATACAATAACTCTTTCAGCAGCAAATGCTTCTCCCTTCACAGATACAGCAGTCGAAAAGCACCAGCATCAGGCAGGTGACATCAGGCAGGAGGCTTGCATGAGGGCAGCAAGTCTGGAGGAAAGCCCAGGCTCTGTGTAGAGGAACACCACTCCTCAGCCACAGCCAGTGTTGCTAGGTGAGCACTGAAATAAAGCATGAAAAAATAAATATTAACTTTTACGGGAAGGATCATGATTTTTTGATACCTGGCTTAAATTTTAAACATTCTGTAATCCATACACATACCAAAAAGTTCCTATGGTCTAAATGTGTTGTGTGTGTGTGGCTTATGCTGTCAGTCTGATTTTCTGATTACCTCTCCTCACCCCAGTAGACCGTATTCCCTCCCTCTCCTGAATTCTCATAGTACTTTATACCTCCCTTTTTTTTTGCTTCCCATACTCTGCCTTACTGTTGCGGTAAATGTACTTTTTATCTGTATGCCTCTGCATTAGTAAGAAAGCAATCAATCAATAGCTGGCTTGAGTATCAGGATATTTATCATGCACCATAACAGATATTCCATTGTAGGGTACCTCCAGTTTGGATCATTTGAACAACTTAAAGGTAGCGTCAAGAACCCAGATTATTTCCACATTTTTGCTACCCTGTTGGCTTATCTGAAGGCAAGCTCTCCTCTGGAGAGCAAGTGAATATTGCATTTCCAGGCACACAATTCAAAAATAAAAATATCTTGCATTTCTGTGGGTTTCTTTAGCTCAATGAGAAAACATTTCCCAGAAGCCTCTGCAGCCAACTTGACCGATATTTCCTTGGCTGGCATTGAATCACATAACCTCAGCAAACCAATCACACATTTACCAGTACAAGTTTAGGCTCAACTAAGTCATGCGGTAAAGGAGGAGCCATGAGAACAAAATTGGCATCTTCCAGCAGAGAAGTAAAGTCATGCCTGCATGGACTTTAACCAACAGTTTCTGTGACAATCTCTTACCAGACTATAAATTTCTTGGGAATAAAGATTATGGTTGTGAGTGCAATAGTTCAAGAAAGAGTGGTAAGATCTTAAAGTAAAGCAGTAGGATGGTGACAATGAATTAATTCACTGCCAGTGCACTTCAGCACATAATGCAACATCCAATAAAGATTAAGTAAATATTAGATTAAACAGATTTCAGAATTCTCTAAATAGAAGTATATCCAGGGCACTATAAGAGAAAAAGGGAAGAAAGCGGTAACTGTCTGTCTGGGTCAGGGAAGTCTTTACCATGGAGGTAATGCACCAAAACCAACAGTTATCCAGAGTGGCATCTGTTGCTAAATGAATCTATTATTCTTCCACTACTACTGCCAGGTGGCATTATTAACACACATGTCAAGTGTACTGCAAAGTCACAGCAAGAATTTACTATTCTTCTGTTGATCTTCACTAGGCTCACAAAATTTGAACATATCTCTTGCTCTAAAATAATTTTAACAACAGGAAAGCAAAGTCACAGCCTACCTGTGTTCCAAACAGTAAGGTCTTATGACCTTTGCATGTTACAAAAAGGTAAATCAATAAGCCTGGAATATGCTTAATATTCCTTAAATACCTGTCCTGCCCATCTCTAAATGGAAACATCTTGAAATACAGTTTTGGGGGGTTTTTTTGGCTTTCAGAGTGCGGAGGTTTTTCATTCCTTGCCTCCAGCTTTCCCCAAACTCTCTATTTTATCCCAGATTGATATGAATAAAGATTGCCACTTCACTTCAGCCTTGCATTTTTCTTCTGAATGATACTAGAATTAGGTAATCAGATCAATTTATTGTTAATCTGGAGGAATTTTCTTTCCAATGAGACTTGTCAGATCCATTAGTGTCCTTTGAAATCACTGTAATTGACCCAGCAGAGGCAAAATGGGAAACGGCACCTGTCTGCTCACAGTGAAGGCAATCATGACAAAACAGGCGCTATCGAAAGCAGGAATCATGGCTCCTTTCCCCTCTCAGAGCGCTTGTATAGTGGCGGATGCAACTAGAACCCTAGAAGCCTCCCTAACTCGGGTGCCAACGGTAAAGGCGTCCCCATGAAACAGTCTATGGATAACCAGTAAAGAGGAAAAGGAATGGCACACAGACAAGAACCAAAGCCACTGCCAACAGACCCATCTGAGCACCAGGCTGGCAGCCATTCATCCAGTGGAGGACATTTTGAATTTCCCAGCCATCCCAGGGCATCAACTGACACTACATGAGATGGAGGAAGTGCCTGGTTAAGAATCATGAGAAATCAGACATTTGTGTTTCTTGAAACCAATATTTTTTGGGGTAGTTAGTTATAGAACAACAGGTAGCTGAAACACAGAGATCCTATGAGAGAAACTGTAAGGGGCCTGAGGCTGATACAGAGAGAGCCACTGGTCCTAGAAGCTGCCTCTCTTGCTCATATTCTAAAGACCTTC
Source organism: Pan troglodytes (assembly GCF_028858775.2). NCBI lineage: Eukaryota > Metazoa > Chordata > Mammalia > Primates > Hominidae > Pan > Pan troglodytes. The sequence continues at coordinate 85,572,830 of NC_072413.2, forward strand.
CTTTTCTATTTCCAGGATTTTAGTCTCACACTGTGAGGACAAAATGTGTGTATGCCCCAAAAATTTGTATGTTAAAACCCCAATCATCAATACGATGATATTTGGAGGTTGGGCCTTTAGATGGTAATTAGAGCTAGATTAAGTTCTCAAGATGGAGCCCTCATGGTGGATTTAGTGCCCTTAAATTATAAAAACAGGAGGAGGCCAGGCGCAGTTGGTTCACATCTGTAATCCCAGTACTTTGGGAGGCTGAGACAGGAGGATTACTTGAAGTCAGGAGTTCGAGACCAGACATGGCCAACATGGTGAAACCCTGTCTCTACTGAAATATGAAATTTGAAATATGAAATACTGAAATATGAAAATTTGCTAGGCATGGTGGCAGATGCCTATAATCCCAGCTACTTGGGAGGCAGAGGCAGGAGAATCACTTGAACCTGGGAAGCAGAGAGTGCAGTGAACTGAGATCACGCTACTACACTCCAGCCTGGGTGACTGAGCAAGACTCCATCTAAAAAAAAAAATGCTGAGAGATAAGATTTATTTTTCTCTTTCCATCATGTGAGGGAACAATAAGAATTTGACCATCTGCAACCTGGAAGAGGGCCCTCACCAGAACCCAACCATGCTGGCAGCCTGAGCTCAGACTTCCCAGCCTCCAGAACCATGAGAAATAGATTTCTGTTGTTTATAAGTCATCCAGTCTGTGGTACATTTTTGTAACAGCTCACATGGGCTAAGACACCAGTAAGTCCTTTTTGGCTCAAGATGGCTTCTGTTTTTTTTTTTTTTTTTACTAATTAAGCAACGTGAGGAAGTGACAGAGTTCAGGTAAGTAAGCTCAGCTCTGGATATTGGTTATAATCTTTGGGGCTGCAAGAGTAAAGCAGGCTCCATCCCAGAAGGGTCCAGGATACTGGTTCCAAGCCAGAAGGGAGCTGAGGAACAGAACAGAAGCCCACAGCTGCTCTAGGAGAGGCAGGCAGACAATGCCAAATCCAAAACACAAGGCAGCAGCTGCTCAGATCTCCCAGACCTAAGTCCTGCCACTGGGGAGCAGCACTGAAGCTACATGTGGAGAGGAAGTGATCCTGATAGCATCAGGAAGACAGACAGGCAGCTCTAGAGGCAGACAGGGATGGACATAGCCCAAGTCCTTGTTTGCTTCAGCCCAATTCCCTCCCTGTGGAGCTATGTGTGCATGATGAGTTTGAGCAGCAAGTGAAACAGAACGAGAGGGAGGAAAGGAAAGGAAAGTAGAGAACTGAAGTATCTCAGAACCACCTTTCCCAGCGTGGGCTTTATTTTATGTCTATGTATTATAATTCCAGGTACAAGTTTGAGCAGCTTAGAGTCCAAGAGCATTAAGTGGCAGGAGAGAACAGACGGAGTAAGCTTGGATCTGACATAAGCACCAGCTTGTGGTCATCCTGTATGTATCTGATGACCCACTGGATAGACAGAGCCACTTCACAGGAAGTGAAGGTCCACATGGGTTGATGGAGTTGTTGGCAGATGAAGAGAACTCTAACTCAGAGCTGGAATTGAGAGAGAAGCCCTGTAGCAATTACGAAGAGCTCGGTTATGCTGTCATGACAAATAACTCAAAAATCTCTTGGCTTACAATGGTAAGGTTTACCTCTCACTCACACCATGTCTATTGTAGTAGACAATAAATCTCTGTTCATCACAGTCACTCAGGGACTCAGGTCTTGGGAAGATCCATCCTGCCATAGCTCTGTGGTTGCAGAAGCAGAGAGAAAATGGTACCCAACATGTTAGAGGCTCTGCCTAGCTATGACACACCACTTTTGCTTCTGTTGCACAGGCCAAAGTAAGTCACATGGCCATACATGCATTAAACAAGGTAGGGCTGTATAATCCTTCGACAGAGGGGGATTCTAACATGAGTGAAGAATAAAAGCCTATTACATGATCCAGCCTAGAGGAAAGACCCCAGACACATAAAGGCTAAGGTGCTGAGCATATTGTCATGTCAATGATTCCAGTGTGTGAAGGGGTCAGACATGTGATTGCATCTATAGTGTTAGGGCCACAGAAAACAGGTGAAAACAATTCATGAAGTCAAAATTGAATAATAGTAATAGAAGCTGCCATCTATTGACTCTCCTCTGTTTTTGAGCCAGACTCTTTTTATGCACGATTTTAATCCTCATCGTATGAGGATCATTTTATCTTCACAAGAATTCTACCAGGGGTCAGAAAGATTATATCACCTGACCTAGGTCAAAGTCCTAGAAAATGGCAGAGCCAGGATTTGAGCCCACTCTGGTGACTTCCAAAGCCCATGATCTTTCTGCTCCTTCCACAATACCATTCCACCTGTCTTGCACAACTGCAGTCAGGGCCAACCACAAGCCACATGTGATCGGACCTGTCAAATCAGTGGCCTGAAATCTTTTGCAAAGATGTTCACATCAGAATCTTCAGTTTGGTGTGAGTGTACAGTATTGTGCATGAGACAGGAAGGGCCCATAGGAGGAGCTTAAAATCAAGTTTGTTCTCCAAATGAAAACCCACTACCCACTCCTTATACCTATATCAAGACCTAAATGCAACAGAAACCAGAATCTAAGGAGTTATTTGTGGCAAATCAGTTTCAAACTTTTCTCTTTCATGCCTTATGGAGAGTCCAGTGAGCCCTATAGCAACAACAACAAAAAATCCCCAAGTCAGATTGCACTGCAAAGGAGCAGCTGTGAAGGCTTCTGTCACACATAGATTTATCATATTCACAGGCTTCACTGATGAGCCGAGGGGATTTCACTTTGTTAGACTATTTAAGATTCACTCAGAGCATCATTTCTGCTGAACTGCACACCCATAATGCAGGTAGTCACTCTTCTCCTTCATGTCTGCTTGTACTTGTTCATTTCATGTAAGCCTCTTGCCTTACAGAGTTCAAATTAAAATACTATTTGTTATTAAGCATTAAAAATACTCTCATACTATGAGAAATAGTAGTTTAATCTGGAGATCATTGAGTGGCTTCTGGTTCCCCAGCTAAAGAAATCAAGCTCCACAGAGAACACACACATCACTTTGGCACATGCCCCAGCCTTTCTCAGAGCACGTCTGAATTGTCCACTTTTTGTTGTATAATACAAACCAATAAAAATCTTCTTGGAAGAAGACTTTGGTCACCTCTTGATGTGTATCTCTCTGGGAGTTCAAGGAATTTTCAGGAAAATGCAACATCTCACTGAATGACCCAGAAACATTCAGCGACATTAAACAAGCGTTTAACAACATTAAATGTGGTTTTCTGTACCACATATTATGCTGTCACAGGCTCAGCATTAGACAAACAAAAGTAGATGAGACATTATGCCTGCCCTTAAAGACTCTGTTTGGAGGGGTTATAAACAGACAAACACTGTGCTGCAGAAATAATAGAAGGTCCAAAAAGACACTATAGGAAACACCAATGTCTATAGCTTACTTCTCCTTCTTTGCAAAATTTGTAAGCCAAATTAAAATGACCACCTTCAAATAAAACAGAGGGGATTTTTGACTACATGATGCCAAACAATTAGAGATCTACATTCAATGAAGGGCGGCATAGTCTGATTGTTGTGTGTAGACTGTGCTGCTGCCACATCGGATATGCTTTTTAGATGCTGCTAAATATTTCCCTAATAATGAGTTAATTAAAAAAAAAAAAACAGTAAGCCAGGCGTGGTGGCTCATGCCTGTCATCCCAGCACTTTGGGAGGCCAAGGGGGGAGGGGGGGCCAGATCACCTGAGGTCAGGAGTTCCAGACCAGCCTGGCCAACAGGGTGAAACCCTGTCTGTACTAAAATATACAAAAATTAGCTGGGCGTGGTGGCAGGCGCCTGTAATCCCAGCTTCTCAGGAGGCTGAGGCAGGATAATTGCTTGAACTTGGGAGGCAGAGGTTGTGGTGAGCCAAGATCACACCACTGCACTCCAGCCTGGGTGATAAAGTGAGACTCTGTCTCACAAAACAAACAAACAAAAACACAACATACCAGTTTCAGCTTGGACACATACGGAGCTAGAAAGAGCATCCAAACTTAAACACTAGAAAAGCTGCAAATTACCAACTCCTCTTAAGCCCATCGGAAACGTTTAGATGGTAGTAAATATAGACAAGGTGATATCTAAGGAGAGACTTGAACTGCAGGGAAAAAAACAGGCACCAAGGTTTTGTTTTAAAAAGAAAATAGTTTAAGGCAAAAATGGTAACAATATTCTGGCTGTTTATGTAAAAGGAAAGTATATGGCAACAGTAGCACAAAGGATGGACATCGGGAGGATGGGAGGTAGGCATCATTCTAAACATGCACCAATGCCTCCACCCAATGCCTCACGCCTCAATCCTCAGAACATGTGAATATAATGAGATGTTGCTTCCATGACTGTTACCTTATATGAACAGTTGACCTTCACCAGCTTCTGCTCATTATTCAGGTGTAGCTTATCTAATCACATAAGCCCTTAAAAGCTGAGAACATACTCAGACTGGGAAGGAAGTTAGAGGCATTTAAAGTGTGAGAAGGACCCGATGTGCCATTGCTCCTTTGAAGATGGAAAGGATGCATGAGAAGGAAAGCTAGTGGTCTTGAGGAGTTGAAGACAGCCCCAGATGACAGCCAGCATGGAAACAAGGGCTTCAGATCCACAGCCAGAGGGAAGTGGATTCTACTAACAGCCTGAATGAGTGTGTAAGAAGATCCCTCCCTGGAGCCACCAGATAGAAGTTCAGCTCAGGCAAGACTTCAGGTGTGTGACCATTAGCAGAGAACCCAGGCAAGCCCATCCAGATTTCTGATTTACAGAACAATAAGATAATAAACAGGTGTAGTTTTATGCTGCTATGCTTGTGGCAATGCTTTACAGAGAAACAGAAAACTAAGGCATGGCCAATCAATGCAGACAAAGAAGAAACAAGGTTAAGAAGTAAATGGAGAAGTTTCCCAAAAAAATCATCTAAGGAAAAAGAAAGTTTTTTGAGCCATAGGGGATGTTGCTGTGGCAAGCTGGGAGTAGCAATAAGGAAGGACATGCGTGTTAGCCAAGGGGCAGTGTCCCTGCTCATTTCTTTCTACCGCAATCAACAGGCAAGAATAATCCACTTGCACATCCACGTGTGGCTTCCTTCCTATTTCCAATACTCAATAGAGTCTCTGTTGTAAGAAAGGTGTTCCCACACTCAAAAGAATAAGGCCAGGTTGAAAAGGAAACCTCAGTTGAGAACTGAGCTCTGATTTTTTAACTTGCCCAAATTCCTATCTAAGGGGTCTAGGGAGTCATGCCTTACAAACCATAAATTCTCATCAGATGGGCTTTATTTAACCCTTTATATTGTGACTTACTTTCCAGTCTGACTCTAGCATAACATCACGTGACAAAGAAGAAAGTTGAAATTATTTTACCCCAAAACATGTTTCTTTGCCATATTTTGAAATGGTCCTGCAAAGCTGTCCTTGGTGGAGGGACAGGTGCATTTGTAAAGAATCTCTTTTAACGTAGCCAGATCTTTTTCTTCCAGGCCCTCCCAATCCTGAAAAGATTAAGTAAGAGTTTAGCACCTTTTAAAGGTCTGAATAGGAAACATTTGTCATCTATTATCTCTAAGGGCAGCCACTATAAGACTTCAAAAGAACCTTGGTCTCCACAATATTTTATCTTAACCTGAACATTTCCTTTCTAATCAATCCAAGGTCTTTAGACAAACTCAACCAATTGTCAATCAGAAAATGTTTTAAGGCCAGGCACCGTGGCTCACACCTGTAATCTCAGCACTTTGGGAGGCTGAGGTGGGCAGATCACGAGGTCAGGAGATCAAGACCATCCTGGCTAACACAGTGAAACCCCATCTTTACTAAAAATACAAAAAAAAAAAAAATAGCCGGGCATGGTGGCTGGCACCTGTAGTCCCAGCTACTCGGGAGGCTGAGGCAGGAGAATGGCATGAACCTAGGAGGTAGAGCTTGCAGTGAGCCGAGATTGCAACACTGCACTCCAGCCAGGGCAACAGAGCAAGACTCCATCTTAAAAAAAAAAGGAAAGAAAGAAAATATTTTAATTTACCTATACCCAGGAAGCACCCACTCCCCACGCCCTGAGTTGTCCCACCTTTCTGAACCAAATCAGTGTATTTCCTAAATGTATATTTGATTGATGTCTCACGCCTCTCTAAAATGTATAAAATCAAGCTGTACCCCGACCACCTTGGGCACATGTTCTCAGGACCTCCTGAGGGCTGTGTCATGGGCCCTGGTCACTCATATTTGGCTCCGAATAAATCTCTTCAAATATTTTACACAGTTTGACTTTCTTCATCGACAGAGTGTTTGGATTTAACTTTTTTACCACGAACTTTTTAATAGAAAAGAAATAGCTACTCCATAAATGATGTTGAAACTCTTATTCAAGCGTTGATAAAGGTAAAATTTCCTTCCAGTTGTGTTGAATCTAGGTAGAGCCAACACAAACTACTGCTACCACGCTGCCTAGGATTTTTTCCCAACAAAATCAATGTCACGGTTTTTGAAGTGCACACAATTCAGTGCCACAAAGATCCTGGCCACTCAGAAATGTAGCTGGTGCTATTTCCAAGCTAACTGGTGACTGGTTTTACACAATATGCTGAACTTAATTATTTGAAACAATGTTCTGTATAATACTGTAATGGTGGCTACATGACATTATGCAGTTGTCAAAATCCAGAGCATATACAACACAATGAGTAAATCCTAATGTCAACTATGGATTTTAGTTTGTAATAATGTATTACAATTGGCTGACCCATAGTAAGAAATACAACCGCAGTAATCCAAAATGTTAATCATGGGAGAGGGAAGAAAAGGAGCAGGAAGTGTATAGGAACTCTCTGTACTTTCTGCTCATTTTTCTGTTAATCTAAAACTTCTCTGATAAGATAGTCTATTAATATTTTTTAAAGTCCAGATTAAGATAACAGCTCCAGTCTTCTTCAGAGACCCATGAAAGTTCCCCTCTCCCTGCACTTAGGCACACATACAGAGGCAGGAAAATACTGAGCACAGGGCAATGTCGGCTTCGATGAGACTGTCCCGTCTTGCTGGTCAGAAGAAACAGATTGACAGCCAGACACCTCACTTGAATCATCAAAGAACGGCCCTGGGTTTTACTGATTCTGGAGGATGCAACACCAATAGTCAAGACTCTTCATATTTTCAGTGGCTTCAACAATGTGGCAGGAAAGCACACAGCTAATTAAGAGGTGAAAAGCTGCACAATGAAGAAACACTGAAGGGCAAACACCATTGAGTTAATCAGAGAATGTTCCTGACATGAAGCCATTTTCCAGTACTTCTATTTCTGTTCATGCCTAAGCTAACAAGAAAATTATTAAATGTAAAATTCACCCTTTTCCTTGGAATAAAGTTGTGGCCCCCTTGGCTTTACAGAAAAGGGGAGAAAATCACAAGTAATAGTGAAAGAATAAACAGACCACAGAAGGTAACTACTCTGAGTTTTCAAGGCAAATGTTTCCTTTTGAGAAATATTTCTTCCAAGAGAAAAAAAATTATCAGAGAAAAATTTCTGATCAATTCCGTAAATCGATTTCAAGAGAGGTTTACATATATGAAGCATAACAAAATTTAAATCTTGAAAGACATGAATAGCAGAATTTAAAATGTTTTTGGTGCAATGAACAGTAGACTCTATGAGGCAGAAAACAAAATGTATTACTTAAAATATTAACTCAAGAAATCTTCCCAGAACATAAAGACATACAAAAAAGTAATACTGAAAAGAAGCTAAGAGTATGATGAAGGATTGATTCATGAGATCTAAAACAGGTAATCTTCTGGAAAGAAGAGAACAAAGCAGAGAGAGAATAAGCAATAGATCATATAAGAACATTGCTTAGGAGGAAGAAAATTTCAGACTCACAGGGTCCACTGACAACCAAGCAAAACAAAATAAAACATGCACAAGTAGGTATATGTGTTAATTTCCTAGTTTCTAAGAAAAAGAAAATATTTTATAAGCAGTCAAGAAGACAGATACAAAGAAGAAGAAAAAAAACTGAAAGAAAACAATTACTCACACACACACACAAAATGAAACTTGTTTTGACACCAAAACTGCAGTAACACTAAATGGCCTTATATTTGAGTTTACTAGATAGCTTTCATAGATGAGATTCAGTCAGCAAATTTATTTTGTGCAAAAATTCCAAGCTCTTTGAAAAATGAAAAGTTCTAAAGCAAGCTCACATTCCCTGTGATGACACTGGCAAAGCAGGGGCTGAAAAATGAAAAGAGCCATCTAGAAATTATATTTATCCCTCTTCAAAATTTTGTCATTAGTCAATTACGTGGGGTTTTATTTTGTATTTCATTTATTTATCAACTTTTAGGTTCAGGGGTACTTGTGCAGGTTTGTTACGTAGGTAAACTGTGTGCTTCAGGGGTTTGGTGTACAAATGATTTTGTCACCCAGATAATAAGCATAGCACCCAATAGGTAGTTTTGAAGTCTCCAAAGACAATGCAGGTGGGCTGGGCGCAATGGCTCACACTTGTAATCCCAGCATTTTGGGAGGCCAAGGAGGGCAGATCACCGGAGTTCAGGAGTTTGAGACCAGCCTGGCCAACATGGGAAAACTTCATCTCTACCAAAAACACAAAAATTAGCCAGGTGTGGTGGCACATGCCTGTAATTTCAGTACTTGGGAGGTTGAGGCAGGAGAATCGCTTGAAGCCCGGAGGCAGAGGTTGCAGTTAGCTGAGATCGCACCATTGCACTCCAGTCTGGGCGACAGAGCAAGACTCTAAAACAAACAAACAAACAAACAAAACAACAGCAACAACAAAAAAAATAATGCAGCTGTCTATAGAAGAAATGGTATGGGGCACTTTACAAAATCCTGGATTTGGAGTCAAAAGACTACCAACAAGTCCAAACGTGCCTTCTCTGCCTACCAGTTATGTGACTTCTAGCAAATTACTTTTTGTCTGGGGACTTTCATTTCCTCCCCTATGATGTGGGCATTATGATTGTGTCCAGTGGTCCATGTGATGCCACTAGCAATGCACTTCTATTAGGATGCATTAAGAGAACAAAACTGCTAACAGATCCAAGAAAGTGACAAGGGATTAGAAGGCTATTTTCTAATTAAACTTGGAGGGTATTCTCAGTCTGTTTAGGCTGCTGTAACACAGTATCATAGACTAGGTGGCTTACACACAACAGACATTTATTTCTCACAGCTCTGGAGGGTGGGAAGTCTAAGATTAGGGTTCCAGCAGATTCAGTGCCTGTTGAGGACCTGCTTGCTGGTTCATAGACAGACATCTTCTCATTGCTCTGGTTCATAGGTGACAACTTCTTGTGATATTCTTACAGCAAGCTAGTGGTGAGAGATCTCTCTGGGGCCTTTTTTTATAAGGGCACAAATCCCATTTATGAAGGCTCTGCCTCATGACCTAAGCACCTCCCAAAGGAGCCACCTCCTGACCTATCATCTTGGAAGTTAAAATTTCAATGTGAATTTTGGTGGGACACAAACATTCAGACCCTAGCAGGGTTAATCATGGAATCCAGATATTGAAAGGATCCACAAGATACTCTACTAAGTGCTGATTTAAAAAGAAGCATTATACTGCCCTATGTATTCATTAACTTGATCAATAAATGTTAGTAAGATGCTTATTACACACACAAAATTAATCTTGTCTCTGCAGTTTACAAAAAAAATATGGCATGACCACTACTTTACAAGTGCTTATAAATTCTAGTGGAAAAAAAAGAAGAAGAAATTTTAAAAATTCTAGTGGAAAGTAAGTCACACACATCTCAATAGATAATAGTTTAAAATTAAAATATTATTAATGGAACATGTAGATTTTAAAAAACTGAATAATATGCACTATGGGAACTTAGAAGAAGCCATCTCCCAGCCTGAAGAAGGTAGGGATTTAGCTGGATTCTGGAGGGTGGATAAGTGAGGCAGAGACCGACTGAACATTTGCTTTAACTATTTTCTCCTCTTCCTATGCAAAAAGATGGCATTTCTCAGCCTTTCTTGCAGCTAGATGTTGTCGTGTGACTGAGCTGAGATAAATATTACGCAGGTAGAAGTGATGTGCCCCGATCCATGCCTGGTCATAAAAGATGCTACCCATTACTCCATGTCTTGGCTTTTTCTTCATTGGAAGCTCAGAATCAGGGGTCTGGTGAAGAATTATGTGGCCCTTGGGGATAAGAAAGCCACTAGATGGAATACCTCTGACTGCAAAATGACTGAATGGGAAAGATTGCCCCCTCCCAGCCCAGCCAGCTCAGTCCACCATAGACTGAGATGAGAAATAGCTTATTTCATGAAGCCCCTGAGACATAGGGTTGTTTTTTGTGAAGATGCCTATCTTGAATAATATATTTTGTGGAGTAGGGCAAAAATAAAAACAGAGCAATAACAGAAGCCTAGAATGCTCAATACTTGTGTTTCTCATGGTCTCAAAACTATGAGTAATCATAGTCTTGCATGTGAATATGCATAGAGTTTTGTAAAATGCAGGTTCTGATTTAGCGGGTTTGGGGTAAGACAGAGGTTCTGTACTACCAAGCTTCCAGGGGCAGGGGATGTAGATGCTTCTGGTCCACAGAGGCTCACACCTGTAATACCAGCACTGTGGGAGGTAGAGGCAGGAGAATCACTTGAGGCCAGGAGTTCAAGACCAGCCTGGGCAACATAGCAAGACCCCATCTCTAAAAAATAAAAATAAAAATAAAAATTAGCTGGGAGTTGTGGCACACACCTATAGTCCTAGCTACTTAGGAGCTATGATTGCACCACTGCACTTTACCCTGGGTGACAGAGTGAGACCCTGTCTCTAAAATAATTAAATTAAATTAAATATTAAATGATAACACTCATGATCAGAAATAATTGCCACTTTTCTTTTTGTTTATACTAACAGAACATTTAAGGAGCTTCATTCTGCAGCACTGTAACAAAATAATACGCATCTAAATATAGATAGCTAAAGGAAAGCAAAACTTGTGAAATTAGTTCATCTTAAAGGAAATAAAGTTTAAGTAGGCTTTGGAGTGTTTTATATTATAAAGCTACTTTGACAAAAGACTGGGTGAGACCCACACATGACTATTAACATTCAGAGTAACAAGGAAATTAAGTTGCCTTTTACACTTAACTTTTTATTATTGCTTTTCCATTTCTACTTAATCATTACATCTTTTCCTAAATGAGTAGGAGAAAAAGGTAAAAATGAAAAGAGAGAGCAAGAAAATCTCTGCCCAAGTCATTTCTAGGAACTGGGTACAGCAGTTTTAAATTTGCATTGTAATTATGTATAAAGGGAAATTTAATTCATTTGCTTCTCATAACTCATTTTTCAGATATAATTAAAATGACCCCAGGAAGTGGGTTAAAATAGCAGAGTCAATTTGTACAGAGTAGATTCTAGACTTTTCAGTCTTGAGTTCTTATGAGTTCTGATTCATGAAAATGAGAAAGAATGTTCTTGTCATTCTCATCTACGTAAGCACAGATTAAGTATGGCTTTTTTTCCCTGAAATTATCTGTTCAAAAAGGAGCTTTTGCCCCTCAAAGTACGTTATCATTTTGAAGGCAAAGAAAAGACTGAGACTTTAAAAATCTCTGCACATTTCCATATCCTACTTGGAATGCCTAAACTCTACACATCTTTGCTCCTGACTTTCTCAGGAATTATGAGCCTCCTTTGGAAATTTGTCCCAAAGAGTAATTTCCACCATATCAGTGAGTTTAATGGATCATTTTTCAGAGCTGGCATTGGTCAAGCAAAAGTTATGTGAACACTGAAATTCTGGAACATGGATGCAGAAGAGAGGAGGCACAAAGCAACAGAAGAGGGAATATCTGAGGCTATGGGACCCACAGCTCACTTTCATCTAGGTCTTCCCTCATGGGATCTATACCCTAAAGGTAGGAATGATGAGGAGGAAGTAGGGAGACATGGACTTGGTAAACCTGTCATTTCTCACAAGGTCACCATGGACAGCATAACCTTAAAACTGTACAATCAGCTTCAGGAATCCCTGAGAATGATGGCACCTCATTTCCAAGGTGGCAACACAGGCAGATAAGGTGGAGGTTCTCTATTGCTGTATCTCTGTATCCACATAGCTCATAAATGTCCTCATGACTGTGACCCAAAAGCACTCTCATGTTCTGCTATGGTACAGATGTTTTTCCCCTCTGAAACTCATGTTGAAACTTAATCCCCAATGTGACAGCATTGAGAGGTGAGGTCTTTAAGAGATGATTGGGTTATGAAGGCTTTGTCCTTATGAATGGGTTATTATGGAAGTGGGACTGGTGATTTTGTAACAAGAGGAAAAGACCTGAGCTAGTGTGCTCATCTCTCTCTTCAACTCTCCAGGTGATGCCCTGAGCTACCTCAGACCCCTGGAGAGAGTCCTCACCAGCAAGAAGGCCCTTGCCAGATGTGGCCCCTCAACTTGGATTTCTCAGTCTCCACAACTGTAAGAAACAAATTCCTTTTCTTTATAAATTACCCAATTTTAGGTTTTCTGTTATAAGCAACAGAAAATAGACTAAGGTGTGTTCCCTTGTGATTTCCCAGATGTTCCTGCTATTAGCTGTGGCCACCAGGAGCACCTGGCATGCTTCTTCTCATTTTAGTCTTTCAAAGAAAAACTCTCCCCGGGGGGGAACTACCAAAGAGAAAAGTCAGTGACTATTCACTAGGTTCAGCCACAGTCATAGAGAGCTCTGTGCTCTCCGAAGTTTTGACATCCCAATGAGTCAAGCCAGGGACAACGCAGGTTACCTAAATTCCCTAGATTACGCCCAAAGGTGAACTATGCTCAATTCTAGTCACCGTTTGGTTACTAAAATAATCCTGTAATCCAAAGCACAGCATAACACAGAAGTTAGTAGTTATTAAGCCATTCTATTACCCAATTACACCTTACCTGGAAGATTTTTTTGCTACCCACGACCTAAAATACTTTTGAATGGCTCCTCTGTTTTTAGAAAAATCAACATTCTTAGACAAAAATTACTTACCATGGCACATACGACTCTTCTTCCCATTCTCTGGTGTCCTGTACTGTGGCAATACTGAAATACTTTGATTTTCCTAAACTGGCTCTATTCCCTCATGTCTCCTACTATACCCCTTTTTAAAAATGTCTTTAACTTTTTGAGAATAGACCTATTTTCTCATTCATCAATCAATAAATATATTCTACAAACATATATTAAACATCTTAATACCCAATAAATTACTCATTACTGAATATTCAAAGTGCTGGGGATTCAAAGCCAAATAAGATCTTCTATTAGCAAATATGTGTTGTAGTACTATGTGCCAGGCACAGTCTCTGCACCAAAAGAACTTAAATCTGCCAATGCCCTCAGCCAAAGACCACCAGGAAGATAATCAAAAATTGGGTTTACCTACTTGTTACAACAAGAAAAAGCATATTTATGGGAAACCACGGTGTTCAGTTAAGTAGAGCTGGGGGAAACTTGTCATTGGATTTGGGCTTGTGTTTTAGGGGGAGAGCTCAAGGAAGTGGGGTTTTGCTCTGGGTTGTATGTTGTCAGAAAGTGGGGATAATCTTATATTTGATATTTTAATCATTCTTATCTATAAAACAGGAGGAACAAATCACAGCTGGAGCTGGTATTTGGTATCAATAAAAAAAAAAAAAAGGCAGTCACTTGGCCAAGGCAGATGGATCATTTGAGGCCAGGAGTTCACGACCAGCCTGGCCAACATGGTGAAACCCCATCTCTACTAAAAATATGAAAATTAGCTGGGCATGGTGGCATGTACCTGTAGTCCCAGCTACTTGGGAGGCTGAGGCAGGAAAATCGCTTGAATCCGGGAGGCAGAGGTTGCAGTGAGCCAAGATCATGCCACTGCACTCCAGTCTGGGCAACAGAGTGAGACCCTGTCCACCCCCGCAAAAAAAGCAGTCACTCACACTATCCAAGTTACAGTGGTATTTGGTCATTTTATAGTTTGGATAATATTCTTATTTTTCTCTAGCCATAGACATTCATGATTACAGAGTGGCCTTTTAAAAATCTGTCTATCACAGTTATAGGGGCATGTCTGATGTTGATGTTCCTCAGACCAACAAAATATACTGATTTTTTTCTATTGAATGAAATCAGGACCAAGCTGCCAAGTCAGCTGTTATCAACACCAGGACCCCACTGACAGTGCCAGGCTATTTCCTTGGCATTTGATGCCAGACTGGGAAAGATGCCTTTGCTAGAAGCTTTCATAGCACCTGAAATGTAAACTGTGATCTACACTTATATCCCCCTTCAGATATAAGTGGGATCAAAGGCATAACCACAGGTGCTTGGGGTGCTGCCAGCCCTCAGCTGTTGGCCCCATTCAAGGATTGCCTCAGCTAAGACAGCCTCACCCAAAGTCATGGCCATTTCCTGAGGAGACTGTCATCAAATGACTGGTGACTGTGGGTGTACAAAGGCCCTGCACACTTGCCCCAACTTAAAACAGCTCTGCACGGTTATCTTGTCACTGGACCATGCCATTGGCTTACTTGAGGTTTTCAGTGAGAATCTATCACAACTTGTCTTCCCTCTCTGCCTACTCCTACTCCCATCCCTTCCCTTGCACAGGCATTGATCCCCAAATCCCTCCCTAAACCTCTTGCACTCTAATTCCTATCTCAGAATTAGTCTTCTGGCAAACTGAGCCTGGAACAGTACCTCTTACACATCTCTATCACATCCTTGTAATTTTTTGGAACAATCATCTGTTACTAGATGTGAGCTCCCCAGCATCTAACACAGCATCGACTTCGTAGTAGTTCGCAATGTATTATGAGTAAACAAAATCCCAGGGAAAAGAAACTAGAAAGTGATGTATTCAACAGGATACCATATGAGGAAGGAAAATGAGGATGGGTAAACAGGAAACAGAAAGACTTAAAAAGATCAGCATGGTAGGCAGAATAAGCCCCACCACACACACACACACACGCTGACACAAATAAATGTCTGTGTCCTAATCTTCACAACTGTAAATATGTTAGGTTACATGGCAAAGAAGAATTAAGGTTGCAGATAGAATTAAGTTGACTAATCAGCTGAGTTTAAGGTAAGGAGATTATACTAGATTATCAGAGTTGGCTCAGTGTTATCACAAAGGCCCTTGAATGTAGGAGAGAGGCAGAAGAACAGACAGAGGCAGAGAAAGAAATAATAATAGAAACAGGATCAGACACTTGCTTCATTGCTGGCTTTAAAGATGATGAAATGGCACCATGAGCCAAGAAATATGAGTGGCCTCTAGAAGCTATGAGAGACAAAGACATAGATTCTTCCCTAGAACCTTCAAAAAAGAATGCAGCCCTGCTGCTTGCAGAAGGGATTTTATCCCAGGAAGTCTCAGATTGGATTTCTGATCCATAGAACCATAAGGTAATAAATGTGTGTGGTTTAAACCACTGTCTGTGGTAAATTGTTATGGAAGAAACCAAAGGCTATTGGAAGTAGAATGAATAGCTACAAATATTTGCAGCAATGGATGCTTTGGAATTTTTACAGATGTGGGGTTAAGGGGCTGTGGTCTAATGAAGGAAATTGCTCTAGAACTAGAGTGTGCAAACTCACTGTTCTCACAGAGACTGTGATCATATGGGATACCTCGAAACCACTTTCGCACAGCATAAACACTTACATTTAAACCAAGAATGCATGTTTATTTGAGATATGGAGTGTTTTGATGGTAATCATGAGAAAACTACAGCCCTTCTCCAAGCTACACTTTAATGTCTCCCAATTATTTTATTGCTTTCCTAAGTGGAAGGAGAAATAGAATGAGCATGTGTTACTCTAAGAGCTCACATGAGTGGTGCTTTGTAGTTCACAGAATATTCTCTCCACTATGTGACTCAGAAGGACAGAATTAGGACGAGAAGGTGAAAGTTATAAGGTTGCAGATTACAGATAGATAGATTGATGGATCTTTTGCTAATGAATCCCCTTTTGCTAGTGAATGCAATTTTTTATGCTCCTTACAACTTGCAAGATTTGTAGAGTGAATGAGAGAAAAGAGAAGTATTCTAGAGAATACAAAAGCTGAATGAGAGAGCTATATATATATATATGCTATATAAAAGCTATATATTAGTTCATACATATATATATATATATATATATATATGTATGAACTAATAGTTAGCTTTTCCCCCAAATAAGGGAGCTATTTTTTGAAGGACTATGTTACACATTCAAGGACAGTTGATATCTAGTTGAGGGGGTTCAAGGAGGACGTAACGTCCTCTTCAATTTCTTCCTTCAAGAAATTGAAGAAAGTAGTCAGCCATGTTGGTTCATGTCTGTAATCCCAGAACTTTGGAAGTCCAAGGCAGGAGGACTGCTTGAACCCAAGCGTTTGGGATCAGCCTGGGCAACAAAGCAAGACCCTAACTCTATGAATAATAAGAACAATAATTTTAAAAATAAAAAAGGAAGTTGAAGAAAGTTAATCTCTGGTGGTTTCTTCCACTATTGATATGGAAAGATTAGAGTTTTTTTAATGCGTGAGACAAGCCTAAGATGCTTTGTGGAGCCCCACCTGTCATATACCATGAAGAAAGAGAAAACATTCAAGCATTTCTAAAAGGCAAACAGAATACTTTTATAAGATTCCAAGAATGGTGCCAGTTAGTTAAATAAAGTGAAACTCACTTGTGCCATTTTAATGTTTACCCAAAGTGGTATTTGTCTTTAAGTTTCACATCTAATGTAAACACCAGAAGTCAAATGGTAATAAAGATTTCTTTAACTGAAAGTGCCAGAAAACACTAACGTGCCACACAGTTGATTCACTGGAGACTAGCTTTTTCTCCTTTTAAATTAGGTGTCCCAGTTACTCTTCAGTTTTACTGAAAATTATAAAATGTCTAAAATGTAACTTACAGTGTCTGTAAATGTAAAAAAGCATCTGGTCAACCCTGAAAGAATTTAGGAGGCAACACAGTGCAGTGAAAATGCTGGAGCATTTGAATTTAAACAATCTGGCTTTGAATCTCAGCTTCTTAGTGGCTGCAACAATGGGGAGGTCACATCACTTTTCTTAATCTCAGTTTTATCATCTGGAGAATGGATTCAATATACGTCATGCCCTTCTTCCTTTATAGAGTCTTGAGCCTCAGAGGACATCATGCTGTGAAAGTGCACAAAATGAAAATGCATATTAAATGCAAATGCATATTAAATGGTTACTCCTGGTAACCACTCATTCGAGTTGCTATCCAGTTTGTAAAATATTCTGGTGTAATGCTCCTCAAGACAGGGAGGCGAGAGCTTCTATTCCATGCTAACACCATTACGAGTGCATCACCAGTGCTCCAACAGTTCACAAAATGTTATCATACTGCTTCATTCAGCTCTGGGGAGGGACAAAGATTGTGCTACTTGTTTCATTAACTGAAATCTTGCCCATCAGATATTAAATATCATAAATAAAAATACATGCACAGAAATGTGAAGAAACATTTCTTTACAATTGCTAATGAATCTTGTATGTTCCTTACGACTTACAAGATTTATAGAGTGAATGAGAGAAAACAGAAGTATTCTAGAGAATATAAAAGCTGAATGAAGGCCAGAAACAGCCAGCCATCAGGTGCTGCTATAGTTTGGATATTTGACCCTCCAAAGCTCATGTTGAAATTTGAGCCTCAACGTTGGAGGTGGGACCCAGTGGAAGGTGTTTGGGTCATGGGGGCAGATCTCTAATGACTGTCTTGGTGCTGTCCTCATGATAATGAATGAATTCTCACTCTGTTAGTACCTTCAAGAACTAACAGAGGAGCCTGGAACTAAGAGGAGCCTGGAACCATCCTCCCCTCTCACTTACCGTCTTTCTTGCTATGTGATCTCTGTCAGTACCAGTTCCCCATCCCCTTTTACCATAAGTGGAAGCAACTGGAAGCCCTCACCAGAAGCAGATGCTGGTTCCATGCTTCTTTGTACAGCGAGCAGAATCATGAGCCAAACAAACCTCTTTTATTTATAAATTTCCTAGCCTCTGGCATTTCTTTATAGCACTAAAAATGGACTAAGACAGGTGGTCACCCATGAATGGTGAAAGAATGATCTCTCCTGCATTCACAATAAAGTGGAAAATA
Organism: Pan troglodytes; assembly: GCF_028858775.2. Classification (NCBI taxonomy): domain Eukaryota; kingdom Metazoa; phylum Chordata; class Mammalia; order Primates; family Hominidae; genus Pan; species Pan troglodytes. The sequence goes on from NC_072413.2 coordinate 85,591,021, forward strand.
AAAATATCTTTAACTTTTTATCATATAATAAAGATAGATATAGTCATCTTGAAAAACAAATGTTTAAACCTTAGAGATAAGGCTAAATCTTTTGAAACCCATCCTCCATCTTGACCTTCCTCCCAACCCTTCTACAGGCACCACTCTTAAGCTCAGTGTCCATGGTTGTAGACCCCTTTTTCAGCACTTGAATAGCTACATCACATACACCTACTCAGACATCATATTGGTGTTGTTTTAAGGGTTTTTTTCTTAACATAAATGGCACCATACTAACCACATCATTCTGAAACATGAGAATGTAGACTCTAAGTTCAACCTGCCAGACTGAAATATCTCAACTTAATTTAATAGATGTTTGACTTGAGGAAATTGCTTAGTTTCTCTCATTCTCAGTGTCCTCATCTGTATCAATATTATAACCTACCTCATGAGATTGTAATAAGGATTACATGAGCCTATTTAGATAAAGGAGTTAGATTAGTGCCTAGCAGATCACATAAATTACACTTGCGTGGAAAAACCATGATGACAAGACCCAAACATAATATCAAAAAAAAAAAAACCACTTAAATGAAAAAGAAAGTCCATGTGAAATCACGCAGACACTCCATGTGAAGGATGACAGAAGTGTGAATTCCCCGAGGAGGAAGCCATATTGACTTAACTGATCTGGAACAGGAAATAAACAAAGTACCAATGGGTAGTAAATTAGCAGAATGTTAAACATGGTGTCAGAGGGGAAGAAGAAAACACACTGCAAACCACAGGGTAGGGTTTGGATTTTATTCTAAGGGCAAGAGCTTCTTACTAAAGTGCTTTAAGCGAGGGAATTACCAGCCATCATAAGTTAGCAGTTGTGACAGACTCCTGTCATGAAAGATAGATTAACAAGAATAAAACAAGTTAGTTTATTAATGTGAGCAGTGTGCATCTCAATGAAAGGTAACTCAAAGCAATGGCTTAGAACTCTGGCTTATATATGATCTCTAATAACAAACAATAAATTTTAGAGAAGTAGTAAGACAAAGGAAAGCAGTTCTAGGCTTCCAGAGGCAGGAAACTGTGGAAAGGTAAATATATGGGAGAAAATTAATGGAGTCAGGTTTGTTTGCAGATTCCTCTGGTGTCATATGTGAACTGATAAGAATTGTCTCCAGTAATTGACTTCTGTCCTTCCTGGTAGAGAGGGGAGAGGAATACCTTTCAAATTTATGCACTACATTTAGGAAAATAGGGAGAAGGAAGAGAGCTTTTCTGCATCTGTTTCTTCTTAATTGTTTTTAGCTCAACAACCCTTTATGTTTTAGGAAGGCATAGCGGAATTGAGGTAAGTGGAAGCTGAGAAACCAGTTAGGAAGCCTTTACAGCAGTCCAGATGAGAGGCTGCTATTTGACTTCAAGATAGAATTAAAATTGGAGAAAGGCGGTCATATTTTAGAGCTAAAAGCAACTTGCTCATAAATTAGAGATCACCAGTGAGAGGAATAGGCTATTTTGGTGAAGACACTGGGGTAATGGAGAAGTTAGTTACCAAATGAGGAAGAGGAAATTAGAAGTAGGCTAGAGAAAAACAAAACAAAAAACAGGATGGTCCAGGACTGAGCCCCATGGCACTACAACCTTAATAGATTGAACAGAAGAGACAGAGCCAAAGGTTAGGGTGAATAGCAGGTGAGTGTCCTGCCACGGATGTTTTGGATATAAAGTGCTTCATAACAGGAGGAGTGTTCAACTATGTTAAAAGTTCCAGTGAGTACTAATAAGAAGAGCACAGATAAATCACCACAGATTTGGCAACCTGGATGTAATTGATGGCAGAAGAGTAGACATGACAGAAGTCTTACTGGAGTTTGGGGAAGAAAAGGGGAAGTGAGAAGAAAGGGGAGACAACAGTTGAATCACCTTGAAGACATTACTCTGTGAAAGAGGTAGAGAAATAAGTTCATCCCTGGAGAATATGAAGTCAATATATATTTTCTTAATATGGAGGACTTGAGAGTGTGTGTATATGGTGATGCACAGGAAATAGGAGTAGACAATAGGAAAAGAGAAAAAGCAAAGCCATTGAGGAGATGATAGAAGACAGGATCCTGAACACAGATAACAGATTGGTCTTAGAAGGAGTGTCAAACTCCCTGTAACAGGAGAATGCATTTAAGTATCTGTGGAGGTAAGGTTGATAAATTGGGTGGTGGGAATATGACAACAGTTGTCTTAGTCCGTTTTCTGCTGCTGTAACACAATGCCAAAGAATGAGATATTTATAAGGAACAGAAGTGCATTTGTCTTACAGTTCCAGAGGCTGGGAATTCTAAGAGCATGGCATTGACCTCTGGTGAGGGCCTTGTTGCTGCACAGTTCCACAGCAGGAGGGCAAGTGAGCATGTGAAACAGAGAGAGCAATGGGGCCAAACTTTTTTTTTAATCAGGAGCCCATTTTCAGGGTAGCTAACTCACTCTAACAATAAGGGCACTAATCCCTTCATGAGAGAAGATCCCTCATAGCCTAATCACCTCTTAAAGGTACCACCTCTTAATGCTGTTGTAACAGCAATTAAGTTTTTAACACTTAAATTTCTGGGGACACTTAAAGCCATAGCAGTAGTCTTGCTTCACCATCTTTATTTTCAAGTGTTTACAACTTGACCAGCCAACTATGTATAAGCTTCACAAGGGAGGTAGTTCTAATTTGCACACTTCTCCTTTACCCTACTTATCTTCAACCAGAACCTAACACAGCCTTCATAAGGGCAAATGTTAGCCTATTTACAGCTGAAAACTCCAACATGCTTCCTTAAAGACCTGAGACGTGCCTCCTGTTCCATATCCCCAGGGGAGTCATTTTAGGGTCGTATGTTCTCTAATTTTCCAACCTTTACGTGCATTATGACCTCTACCTAGAATGTTCTTCATCACCCCGGATAGGTCCTTCCCTAAGCACAGCTTCCATTGCAGAAAAGCTTTCCTAAGGCTCCCAGTCTGGTACTAAGGGCATGCTTATTGACCATGGAGTTGCACATGTTTCCAAAGTAGTCTTCACCATGCATTCCTCTGGAGGATTCTCTTCACAAAGGCATCAAGTAAATAATGCCGCATTGTCACTGCCTGATGGTATACTTTATTCTCCCAAAAACAGAAGCAGTGTGAGAGACGAACCTCTGTATTGCTCATTATTAAACCCCAAGACCAAAAGCAAGCATAAAGCAAATGCTTCTTCAATGTTGAATAAATGACTAGCATTAAGAGAAAAAAAGAATGACATATAATTATTGGCATGGCTTGGATGTGTATCCCATGCAAATCTCATGTCGAAATGTTATTTCCAATGTTGGAGGTGGGGCCTGGTGGGAAGTGTTTGGGCCAGGGCAATAGATCCCTCATGAATGGCTTGATGCCCTTCCTGCAGCAATGAGTTCACAGGAGAAGTGGTTGTTTAAAAAAGACTAGCTCCTCCTCCTTTCTCTCTGGCTTCCTCTCTCTCTCCATGTGATATGTTGGCTCCCCTTCACCTCCTGCCATGAGTAAGAGCTTCCTGAGGCCTCACCAGGAGCAGATACCAGTGCCATGCTTCCTGTACAGCCTACAGAACCATGAGCCAAAATAAACCTCTCTTCTTCATAAATTACCCAGCCTCAGGTATTCCTTTACAGTGACATAAAAGGAATGTAGAACTCTAGTCACATACAAAATTGATAATGTAATCTTAATTAGGTATTTAGGCTTGGGAAAATGAACTAAAGTAAGGACACTCAGTAAAACATTGTAAATGGTTAGCTATAATGAAGGAAAATATAGAAAGCACACACAATTTTTTTCTTTTTTTCTTTTAAAAAGTTTTCTTCCATTTCCAATTTTTCTGCAGTAAACAGTTTTCATTTTTATAAAAAAAATATAATTTGAAACACAAAATCTCCATTGTACTAGTCCTTTCTCACACTGCTGTAAAGAACTACCTGAGCCTGCGTAATTTATAAAGAAAAGAGGTTTAATTGACTCACAGTTCCACAGCCTGCACAGGAGGCATGGCCGTGGAGGTCTCAGGAAACTTACAATCATGGAGGAAGGTGAAGGGGAAGCAGGCACATCTTACATGGCCAGAGAAGGAGGAAAAGAGAGCAGGAAGGGGTGCTACACACTTTTAAACAACCAGATTTCATGAGAACTCACTCATTATCACAAGAACAGCAAGGAGGAAATCTGCCCCCATGATCCAATCACCTCCCACCAGGCCCCTCCTCCAACACTGGGGATTACAATTTGACATGAGATTTGGATGGGGACACAAATCAACCCATATCACCCACTTTGCTCACCTTGGACACCTTCTGTAAGCCCATTTAATGCCTCTCTACCCCCACGTGCTTCTCTCCCTTATGTTTCATTCTGCATTTATTGCTGCATTTCACCCCTGAGGTGCTAGTATAGAACTTCTCCAGGTCTTTATTCTGACTTTTCTGGCCTTGCTATCTTTATTGGCCTAGGTCAACGTGCCTGCTGGTGTGCCCAGTCTCCAGAACCTGCTGTGGAGCAAGCAGCCCCCTACGGGCACTCCAACCCCAAAAAGGCCTTCTCTCTCTCAGGTTCCAGCAGCCCAAATAGTCAAGAGGCCCTGTCTCAGGGTTTGGTAAAGCACTGGAGAGCACATTTATATGTACAAAGTGAGTTTGCTTTCCCACACATCTTCTCAGCATTTACCTAAAGATGAACAACTGGGATTCTCTTTTACCTACTATATTAAATTGCAAAATTCTATCTGGTAAACTCTCTGTAGAGAGCACATTCAATTTAGTTACAAAGCAGAGGTTATAATATGTAGCAGAACTAACTGAAGAGCAAAAGTCCCAATGCCAGGGAAGAAAACAGGAAATTTCATATATCATCTATCCTAGGAGATTTTCCCACAGTGTAGAGTTACCTTGCAGTCGATAGACAGTAAAAAGAATAAATTATTTTTTTAAAAAACTTGAGAAACTTATTTGTATCTCCTGTGCCACTAAGGTGAGTTAAAAATGCTATTTCAAGCTTTCTAAAATTTGTTTTAATGGAGTATATGGTTACTAACATACATTTTTATTTTGCATTTTCACATGAGTAGTGATGGTCTAGTTTTATTTCTATTTTAAAGACATGGTCTTGCCTTTGTATTTGTGTTTTAAATTACAACCTAAAGAAAAAAATGAAATATTTAGCAGCATTAAAAGAAACCACTTTCTGCAACACATACAAACTCAGAAAGTATTGTTCTTGTTTTTAACCTCAAAGACATATTTTGGCAGAGAGACCCCATCACCAAATAGACATATCGATGGCCTTCCCTGGTCCAAGAACATGTGTGAGGAAGATTTTTGCTTTCTCCCCAGTAATTTCTATATTAGAATGAATTTTAGCCTACTGATTTCCATTCCTCAGACCATCTCCCAACTCAAATAATCCTTCCAGGAGCAGATTTTTAGAAGTGAAAATGCCTAAAGGAAATCCCAAAAAAAAAAAAAAATGAGATAGCCAAGAGAGTACTTGATGCAGAGCAATAAATCCCTACACTCTAAACTGCAAACAGAATGCCTTCAAAAAAGCCATCAGCAGCTGGAGCCTTCATATTTAGAATAATGTTTATAAATGATTTTATCTAATTCTAATTATCATGCATTCACAGCAATCTGTTAGCTTTTAGCCAGGTTAGACATCCTCACAGCTGGAGAGGACCCTCAAATCACCAGAGAACCCAAAATAAGGGGCAAGTTAGAAAAATCCCTGCCATGCATTCCTCCCCTGCTGATCTCCAACATATTGTGGGGAGAAGCAGCTGCCTGGAGCAGAAGCTGCTGTCAGAGGGGGCTCCTCCTGCAGTGCCCATAGCAGCCACACTCAGGAGCTTCACTGAGCACTGTTCAGGGACCGTTTCAACCACAAGGCTCTTGCATCAGCTCTGCCTTCACTGAGACTCTGCCCCATTCTGTCATCAGTTCCCTGCTGACCACTCCCAAGAGGGCATGTGACTGCTGGAGAAAGACTTTTCAGAATCAAAAAAGGCAGATGGGCAATCAAAAGAACATTTCTCATTTAAGAACAAAGCAACAACAAACTTTATTGTTCTACTACCAACCAAAGACCTGCATATTATTGTCAAAATTTCATCCTGCCTTTGTGATTCTCCATTTTCCTTCAGCTCTATAGTCTTTGAAGTCCACTTCGAAAAAAGCCTAACACAAGTATTGTCTGGATGCTCCATGAGAGTTTGAATCTGCCTACATTTCCCCATTCTCAATCGAACAAAATCCCTTCTAACACTGATAAAATGGGGCCATTCTTGGCATGGTGTGATACTCAAGGAAGACACAAGTCAAACAGATAAAGAGCATTAAGAAACAATTTAAGCATTGACTGAAGTCTTGAAGAGTGGAAAGCATAGTTTACATTTTCATGACACACATAGCAAAATTTCCTAAATATCCTCTCTGCTCATCTATTTCCCCCAAATCTTCCCAGCAGCTGCTCAACAATCTCTACCCCAGAAACTTACTTTTCCAGATTTGGTTTGTCTGCCTTTTTAAATGTGGATAAATCTAGTCTTTCTCAGCTACTCCCAATTCTGCAGCTTTAGACATCTACTCTGATCATCCAAAAAGAACCATGGCCAGACAATTGGCTGGACACCAAGTAACTCATTTCCCCCACAACCCCACCCCTATCTCTGTTAAAAAGCAGAGGGATGGGAGGTTTGAATATTTATGCATCACTGGTGTTGTCCTTGTTACAAGCAGATGAGAAACCCAACTAATTTGAACCAGTCCTGATTTCTTTCAATTTCTTCCCTCCCTCCTTGTCTCCTTCCCTCTCCCTTCCTTCCTTCTTTTATTTTTTTTTCTTTCCCTCCCCAAACTCATAAATCATCAAATATTACTGCTGGAAGATTCCTTACAAATCTTCTGGTGCAACTCCTCCTGAGACCCAAGGCAGCATTGTGTCCAAGGTCTCCAGCCATTCATCTCTGGCTAAGCAGTGACTGGAGACCTGGCTTGTGTCTCCAGATCCTGTGCTTGTTCCATTCTCATTCCATTACACCTTATTACCCTAAAGAAAAAAAAATGGCAACAAAACAGGTTTGTGTCAAGAATTATTTGTAATCTGTGTTCTCAGGGATAACCTGGGATTTGTACACATTCTGCTGTTTACGTATACCTTCTACAACTATATTACTACATAATGAAAATGAAGTTCAGAATGACAGTCCTCAGGTACTATAAATTTTCCAGGACAAAAAGAAAGGATTAATTTGTGCTTCCTATAATGCCCTTGTTTTTAAAAAGGGTCTCAACATTAATTGAAAGAAACAGTTTCCTGCATAAATTTCTGTAAACTAGAAAAGGCAATTAATCACACATCCTTTCCATGAGTATCTTGATTCCTTGAGGGCTTATGAGGTAAGGATGCTATAATCACTTTATAGAGGACACCTCACTTGAATTGGTTTCCAAGTATTCAATATCTTGCAATATTAGGACCTCCAATAAAAGGAGACTGAAACTAACCACAGTCCTACCTCCCTCCACCTCTCTCTACACACTCAAGGAAGTGTCCACAAGGGCAGAAATAACATATCCTTTATCCAAGAAACCTTAATTATCCACCACCTCCAGTGTCCAGGTCAGCCCACTTCAGAATCTATCTAGTACTGGAGTAAGTGGCCATTTTGAAATCAAAGCATGATCTTCAGACATTCAATTCTGAAAAAAAAAAATTCAAGAGAATTAAGGTTTCTTGGATAAGAATATGTGAATTATTTTTGGAAAAAGAAAACAAGGAATGGAGCAAAGAATCTGAAAGGGCAGAAAGGGGAAAAGAAATATCTGTGAATTGGTAAAAATTGATTATTGATTGTTAAGTGCAATTGTTACTTCAGGGCAACATTCAGAGTTTCCTGGCATGTGACAGGCATTTTGTCCCCCATTTCTGAGTGACATGGTGCCATCAAGCCCACTGTGGCTGGAATCTCAGGCCATATTGGCAGCAGACAGCAGGGCACTCAGTCCTGAAAATATAAAAGCTCAAGGCTTGAAGACTATTCAGTTAGTTCCAGTGAAAATCTTCTCTCCATTTCAGTCTACAACAAGGAAGGGCTGGGTCATGCTCACCCACTCAGAACATGGGAAGTGCCACTCTCCCTCTTTATGAGCTGGAATTTCTTCATCTCTAAAGCAGAAATATAATGATAATACCTACCATATAGGCTTGCTGTGAGGATTAAATATTAAATGTGGCCACTAGTAAGTGCTGTAAAAGTGTTAGCAATTATTTGTTATTATCTGCCCTCAATTATCAATATAGCTGTTCTGTGCTGCCCCAAACAGAGCTTTCATCCCTAAGCTTGTGAAGTGCCTAAAGTAAGTTTGAGACAAATAAAGTCTTAGTCTCTCTCTCTCTCTCCCTTCTTCCCTTTTCTTCTTTTATTTCTCTTCTTCTTAATAGATTTAGGTGAAATGACTTCCCATTTCTTCAATGCTTCAATTCATTTAAAATGTCATCCACACATAGGAACTGTCCTGTCTACCCTTTCAGTGTCAACATCCTGGGCAAGATCTAATGCTTAGAAGGAACCAAGGCACCACTGTCCTTACAGGTCATGTTGAAATCCAATGCAATGAAGGTCAAAGCAAGAAAGCCAAGGTTTGAGAACGTGGCTTATGTGGTCAGTGAGATGCCACCAAATCAAGAGTACAGGCATATTCCAAGTTCCTAAGATCAATTGCCTGAGATCCACAAAAGGCTGAGGAAGGCAGGATCCAATCAGGCATGAAAGTTGTCAAAGTGAAAATAGAGTTGCTAATGTAAAAAGCACAAAAAAGCCCTGACAAACACAGCCAGGGAAGACCCTGAAGAGAGGGCCCTCATGAAGAAAGGGTTTTGTTGTTATACATTATAACAACAGAAGACCCTACCCTATGAAAAGTATAACCTTATGCAAAGGCCATTGCAGCCGTACACAACAATACTCCTATGAGAACATCTGCCCAGCAACTGCCTGTGCAGTCTCAGACTAGAGTGACCTTTATTATTGCTCTTTGTAGCCAAGATCATTATTTCAAAACAGTTATATGATCCTCCTTATTTTTCCATCCAAACACTTATCTTTTACCTCCCTGAAAACACATAGTTTACTGACATGTAAGCTATGTCATTACATAGTTTACATATAACTATGTAACCATTACAGCACTCTATTGTCAAATAAGCATGTTTTCTTTTACAGAACCTCTCTCTGTTTGTTATTTAGGATGACACAGACCAGACAAAGTTTAATATGCCAAACTACCAGGAAGGACTGAAAGAGCTCCCTCCAATTGTCCTAGGATAATGCTGCAGCCTATAGTTCATGAGTATGTGCCACCGACGGAAAGTACCAAGTCCCCCTAAGGCAGCTCCCATGGCTGGCTCTCAGCCACTAAAGTTTGGATTTATAATGTCATGTTAAATTCTAAGAAATTATGAGGTATCTTCAACTTTTCCATGAGGGGGATTGAAATCTGGTCGCTCTGTATAAAAACAAACAAACAAACACAAAACAACAGTAGATACTGCTCAGGTGTTCATGGTCCTGGCCCCCTGAGATCTGAGGCAGTCAGGCCCACAGCTAAAGGAGAATATTAGAAGTTGTTTAAGAGGGACATGTGCTGGTCAAGAGGATTTGCCTTGGAGCCAGACAGTCCAGGGTTGGAGTCATGGCATCTCCATTTACTGACAATGTAGCCTCTGATAAATTTATTATATAAAATGGAACAATAAGGTAAATATCACATTAATACTGTTGAGTATGTGAAATAAAATATTTTATGTGAAAGTGCTTAGTAGCATGCCTGGCTGAGTCAGTGGTCCACACACAAATACTGTTATTGCCACTTGAAACCAGGCACCATTTGGAAGCAGAGAGAAGCCCTCACCAGATAATTTAACTTGCTGGCACATTAATCTTGGACTTCCCAGTCTCAGAACTGTGAAAAACAAATTTTCTTCTTTATAAATACTGAGTCCCAGGTATTCTGTTACAGCAGCACAAAACAAAGTCCCTGGACTGAAATAAATTTGGGATACAAATTTATTTTAAGAAAGGCACTGAGTTGGGCACATGGATTATATGAAAAGGGATAAGAGAGCTTTCAACCTATAGTATATCATTATCTAGCTGGATTATCTCTTACTATCTTCTCTTCTCTTTGATTTTTCTCTCTCCTTTCTCTTCTCTATCTCTTTTTCTCTCTGTCTGTCTCTAAACACACACAAATACTACATATGCACATGCATGTATACACACACACACACACACACATATGCATGTATGTTGAAAAACAGAAGGTAAATAACATTTCAAACTGACAGAGAGGCAGACAGAAGAAACCCCTGGATAAAAAAGACAGTGTCATAAGTGGAGGTTTGTAAATTTTCCTCCAAAAAGCAGAATAAATAATTCATTAAAAAGGGTAAGAAAATAGTAAGATTTTTCTGGCCATGTATGGCCAGTCTCTACTCCCAGCTTTTCCTCATGTCAGCAACAGGGAGTCAAATAAGAGAACTGGGGGGAAACTTATCAAATACTGCTCCCCACCTCTGTGCTTATTCCCCAAGGAAATCTTAGAATGCTACCCATGTGTATTAGTCCATCTTCATGCTTCTGATAAAGACATATCCAAGACTGGGCAATTTATAAGAGAAGGAAGTTTAATGGACTTACAGTTCTGCGTGGCTGGAGAAGCCTTACAATCATGGCAGAAGGCAAGGAGAAGCAAGTCACATCTTATATGGATGGCAGCAGGCAAAGAGAGAGGTTGTTCAGTGAAACTCCACATTATAAAGCCATCAGATCTTGTGAGACTTATTCACTATCACAAGAACAGCATCGGAAAGACCTGCCCCCATGATTCAGTTACTTCCCACCAGGTCCCTTCCACAATACATGGGAATTCAAGATGAGATTTGAGTAGGGACACAGCAAAACCATATCATTACACTTCTGGCCCCTTCCAAATCTCATGTCTTCACATTTCAAAACCAATCACGCCTTCCCAACAGCCTTCCAAAGTCTTAACTCATTTTAGCATTAACTCAAAAGTCCACAGTCCAAAGCCTCACTTGTGACAAGGCAAATCCCTTCTGCCTATAAGCCTGTAAAATCAAAAGCAAGTTAGTTACTTCCTAGATACAATGGGGGTACAGACGTTGGGTAAATACAGCCATTCCAAATTAGAGACATTGGCCAAAAGAAAAGTGCTACAGGCCGGCCCCATGCAACTCCAAAATCCAGTGGGGACGGCAAATCTTAAAGCTCCAAAATTATCTCCTTTAACTCCATGTCTCACATACAGGTCACACTGATGCAAGAAGTGGATTCCATGGTCTTGAGTAGCTCCATCCTTATGACTCTGCAGGGTACTGCTTCCTCCCAGCTGATTTTATGGGCTGGTGTTGAGTGTCTGTGGCTTTTCCAGGGGCACAGTACAGGCTGTCAGTGTATCTATCATTCTGGGGTCTGGAAGATGGTGGCTGTCTTCTCACAGCTCCACTAGGCAGTGCCCCAGTAGGGACTCTGTGTGGGGGCTCTGACCCCACATTTCTCTTAGACACTGCCCTAGCAGAGGTTCTCTATGAGGGCCCCACCCCTGCAGCAAACTTCTGCCTGGACATCTAGGCTTTTCCATACATCCTGTGAAATCTAGGTGGAGGTGCCCAAACCCCAATTCTTGACTTCTGTTTACTGGCAGGCTCAACACCACATGGAACCTGCCAAGGCTTGAGGCTTGTACCCTCTAAAGCAACAGACTGAGCTTTACCCTGGACCCTTTTAGTCACGGCTGGAGCAGGTGACATGCAGGGCACCAAATTCCTAGACTGCACACAACAAAGGGACTCTGGGCTCAGCCCACAAAACCATTTTTTCCTCCTAAATCTCCATGTTTGTGTTAGAAGGGGCTGCCGCAAATGTCTCTGACATACCCTGGAGACATTTTCCCTATTGTCTGGGTGATTAACATTCAGCTCCTCATGACTTATGCAAATTTCTGCAGCCAGCCTGAACTTCTCCTCAGAAAATGGAATTTTATTTTCTATCACATTGTCAGGCTGCAAATTTTCCAAACTTTTATGCTGTTTCCCATTTAAAACTGAATGCCTTTAACAGCACCCAAGTCACCTCTTCAATGCTTTGCTGCTTAGAAATTTCTTCCGCCAGATACTCTAAATCATCTCTCTCAAGTTCAAAGTTCCACAAATCTCTACAGCAGGGGCAAAATGTTGCCAGTTTCTTTGCTAAAACATAACAAGAGTCACTTTTGCTCCAGTTCCCAAAAAGTTCCTCATCTCCATGAGACCACCTCAGCCTGGACCTTATTGTCCATATCACTATGAGCATTTTGGTCAAAGCCATTCAACAAGTCTCTAGGGAGTTCCAAATTTTCCCACACTTTCCTGTCTTCTTTTGAGCAATCCAAACTGTTCCAACCTCTACCTGTTGCCCAGTTCCAAAGTTGCTTCCACATTTTCAGGTATCTTTTCATCAGTGTCCCACTCTACTGGTACCAATTTACTGTATTAGTCCCTTTTCTCACTGCTGATAAAGATACTTGAGACTAGGCAATTTACAAAAGAAGTTTAATAGACTTACAGTTCCATATAGCTGGGGAAGCCTCACAATCATGGTGGAAGGCAAGGAGGAGCAAGTCACGTCTTACATGGATGGCAGCAGGCAAAGAGAAAGGTTGTGCAGGGAAACTCTGCCTTATAAAGCCATCAGGTCTCATGAGACTTATTCACTATCATGAGAACAGCACGGGAAAGACCTGTTCCCATGATTCAGTTATCTCCCACCAGGTCCCTCCCACAACACATGGGAATTCAAGATGAGATTTGAGTAGGGCCACAGCCAAACCCTATCACCATGAAAACAAAGAAGGGAACCAGATGAATCTTTGTGCAGACTGAAGGATCAAAACGAAGACTTGGATAGAATTGTCAACACTCAAGACATTGATAATAGTTTTTAAATGGGAGAGAGGAGACATATGCAACAGTAGTCTGCAATGACAACACCAAATAGAAAGAAAGAAAAACAGCCTATAAATAAAGAAGACAATTGTGTTAAAAATTATCTCAGGAAAGAAAAGTAATATTTCAACAATGTTTCATATTCTCAAGGAAATTGCAGAAACATGTATATCCCATATTTCATATTAAAGAGGAAATAACAAAACAGTTTTCATTATAAAGGGAAATGGAATTAAAACAATTGCAGCAGCAAAATGCTGAATAAGCGCTGCAGAAAAAAAATGATACTGGATTTGTAAAACATTATCTATAATAAAAAATTGGAAAAATGTCAGGTGTTGAAACTTAGTGGCCATTGTGATAGGATTGACAGGCAAGGCCTTTATGAAATGAGTAGACCATGAGGGGTCCTCCTTTAGGAATGGGATTAGGCCCTTATTTAAAAAGGCTTCATGCAGCTTTTGGCCCTGTCATTCCATGGGAGGACACAACGTTCCTCCCCTCCAGGGGATGCAGCAACCAGGCACCATCTTGGAAGCAGAGTGCAGCCCTCACAAGACAACTGAATTTGCTGGCACCTTGATCTTGGACTTGCCAGCCTCACAACTGTGAGAGATACATTCTGTTCATTATAAATACCTAGTCTTAGGTATTCTGTTACAGCAGCACAAATTTAACTAAGTTCCTGAACTGAAATACATTTGGGATGCAGATTTAAAAGAATCAACATTCACCACTTAACATCTATAAACATTGAGGATTGTATGTTTATTCTTGAATAAGTTATTGAATTTGAAAACCAGCCCCAGAGTTCTTCAAACAAATGTAGATGCCAAAAAACAATGGAGCAAGTCTACTAAATTCTTTTTTTTAATAGAGAAAAGAGGTTTTATTGGCTCATGCTTCCACAGTCTGTACAGGAAGCATGATTCTTGTGCTGGCATGTATAATCCAAGAATTTTCCCCAACTTAGTTTTCACTCTTTATGACAAAAACACAGAGAAATTCTCAAATATGCAGGGATTCAGGAAGCATGTTAATGCCTACTATTCTTTAAAATATCACAAGGACATAACCCTGCTAATCAAGATAAAAATCAAAATAAATCACAAAAAGGCAAATCTTTCTATGAAGGAATTAGGAAGACCTTAGAACTATCTCAGCAGATAATTTAGTCTAGGTGGCTATTTTGGCTATGTTTATAAAACTGAATGTGAATATTTTAATTCTTGAACAAAAAATATTTTATTACAGTCTTACAGTATTATGTTATAGTTTATTATAGTATTTTATTATAGTATTTATTATGGTATTATAGTTTATAATAGTTTCATTATACTTCATGTAACTATTTATTATTTTAATTATAATGAAGTGTAATGAAATCTCTTGAGTCTACCACTACAAGACAGAAAGTAGAAAGGGGTTGTAGGTATTCTGTGAGTCACAGAAAGTGAACTAGTTTCCTCATCTCTCATGGGAGTAATCAATACTCACCAAATCAGTTTTAATTTCAAAAACTGATAAATATTAAACATTTTAGCTAAATACTCAAATCAATTACAAGAAGAACAAAAAATTTGATTATGTATTCCAAATTACTGGAGGGAAATAAATTACTGAAAAATAAAGTCAAGTTCAATGTTAAAAAGAATACAACCATTAAGGAAGCAAATGTGTGGTGCTGTCTTGGGATTTTCCCGGTTAAAGATGATTGGGGTTCAAGGAGGGGAGAGTGGAAAGCAACATCTCCACTACCTTGAAAGTCAGAAAACTATGTTTTAAGTAACAAATAAAGCAATAATAACATAAGCATAATATTAATGATATAGAAGTAAATACTAAAAACATGAAAAGGAGTATAAGGAGTTGGTTGCATGTGATAAGTAACAACGCAGGTAGCATGCAGAGAGACCAGGAAACCGATTTTTATTGTTGTTTTTTCCTTGTTTAAAAAATAAGCTTTTTAGCACAATTTGTTTTTGTGAATATATTACTTGGATTTTTTCTTCCTTAAAGGGGAAAAATGAAAATATGCAGGTAAATTCAAACTTGTAAAAGAAAGTATTGTAGTGGTCACATCTAACAAAATTGATTTCAATATAAGGAATACTAAACGAGACAAAGAAAAATATGATTTTTAAAATGAACAAGAGGGAAAAAATGTTGAAGCCATTTGTCAGTCCTGTGAACAAGAAAACAAGGGCAACTAGGCCTTCTAGAAGTTAGGACATATTACACGGCCTCTGTATTTCAGACAAGGTGATGCTGGTACATGAATATACAAACAGATCAATAGAGCAAAATACAAAGTCTAGAAGTCAAGCCAAATACCAGTGAAAGCTTAATATAAGATAAAAATGTTATCTTAAATCATTGGAACAATGATAAACTTTTCAAATAAAGAGTTCTGGGACAACTATAAAGTCACTTAGGAAAAGATCAAAACCTCACACCATACACTAGAATGAACTCCAAATGGATCAGGAATCTAAATGCAAAGAAGGAAGAAGAGAAGGAAGTGTACAGGTCTCAGAGAAACACACAAGAGAATTCCCTTTTAACCTCAGTATACAGTAAGCTTTCTAACTTAGTATAGCAATAAAAGATTGATAAATGTGATTGCATAAACTTTTAAAAATCTTTTTATAGAGGAAAAAAAGTCAAAATCAAAGTAAAAAGATAATTGACTCCCTGGAAGAAAGTATATGGAAAAAAATACCAAAGAGAAACTTAAAAAAAAAAAAAAAAACTCTTAAAAATTGAAAAGTAAAGAACCAAAATCCCAATAGAAAAGCAGAGAAAAGGTATCAACAGACCATTCACAAAAATTAAATAAAAATAGTCCTCAAATAATAAATAATGTTAAAGCTCACTCATAATTAGAGAAATGCCAATTTTAATAAACAGTGAGATACCATTTCTCACCTATTAGACTGACAGAACAAAATGTATGAGAACACATTCTGTTGGTTATGTTTTTAGGAAATAGGCACACTCATACATTGCTGGTGGGAATGCAAACTGGTATAAACCTCCGGGAGACTTCTGGCATTGTCTAATACAACTACATAGAATTACATTTTAATTCAGCAATTTCACTTCTAGGAATTTACAGTAGACCCCATTATACACAGGCAATATATTCCAACACTGCCTTTGGATGCCTGAAACCATGGATAGTACAAACCCTATCCATATTATGTTTTTACCTGAAAATACATATGTATGATAAAGTTTAATTTATAAATTAGGCACTGTAAGAGATTAACAGCAATAACTAATAATGAAATAGAATAATTGTAACAGAATACCCTTCATAATTTCACAAAAGGAACATTTGTTCTTAGTGAAGATTTTAGCAACCTCAGCATATGATTTTTAAAATTTTCTTATGAAGTTGCAAACTTTCATCCTTTCTCTTGATGGAAGCACTTCCTGGCTTCTCTTTGGCAATTCTGAATTACCGACATCACTCGTCTTGCACTTTGAGGCCCCTTATTAAATATAAAGCTGACTTGAGGCCGGACGCAGTGGCTCACGCCTGTAATCCCAGCACTTTGGGAGGCCAAGGCAGGTAGATCACGAGGTCAGGAGATCGAGATCATCCTGGCCAACATGGTGAAACCCCGTCTCTACTAAAATACAAAAAATTAGCTGGGTGTGGTGGCACGCACTGGGGAGGCTGAGGCAGGGGAATCACTTGAACCCGGGAAGCGGATGTTGCAGTGAGCTGAGAGCACGCCACTGCACTCCAGCCTGGGCGACAGAGTGAGACTCTATCTCAAAAAAAAAAAAAAAAAGTTATTTGAAGAGAAGCACTACAGTACAGCGACAGTAGATCTGATCACTGAGACAGCTACTATGTGACTCACAGGTGGTGGAATAAGCCATGTGGAGACGGCAGACAAAGAGGGGATTCACATCCTGGGCAGGATGGAGTCGGACGATGCAAGACTTCATCCTGCTTCTCGGAAGGGCACTGAGTTTAAAACTTAAGAATTGTGTGTTTCTGGAATTTTCCATTTAATATTTCTGGACCATGGTTGACCGCAGGTAGCTGAAATAGCACAAAGTGAAACTGGAGACACTACTGTATAGAAAAGACCCAACAGCTAAATGTAACGTGAGATACTAGGCTAAATCGCAGACCAGAAAAAGGGAACCATATTTGTGGGGAAATCAGTGAAATACAAATAAAGTCCATGGATTCATTAACACTATTGTAACCACATCAATATCCTGATGCTAGTGATTATACAATGGTTATGTCATTTGTCAGCATTAGAGAAGGCAGGTGAAGCGTGTATGGGAACTCTCTGTACTATTTTTGTGACTTTCCTCTAAGTATAAATTTATCCCCCACTCCAAAAAAAAAAGGTCATAAGAAATTCTAAAAATTGTGTCATGGAATAAAGCAAAAGTAGGTTTATTTTCAATTAAATAACAAAGGACTGTCTTTTACCATTACATGCAATGAAAATTAAATGTACAGGTGATGGGCTCCAGGGCAAGGAGGACAGAATCACACACACACACACACACACACACACACACACACACACACACACTTCTGCTAAGAAACACAAAGCAATAAAACAGCCAACAGGTTGTTGACCTAAGCACTGAGTAAGCCTAAGCACAGGGACGGTATAACTAATATACTTTGGGTCCAGAAGAGACAGAATGACTTACATATAGAAATGGCTGGTATTATTTATCTTGATCTAAAGCGAATGAATTATGCTATAAATAAACACCAAAAAATGCTGGCCGGGCGCAGTGGCTCACGCCTGTAATCCCAGCACGTTGGAAGGCTGAGATAGGTGGATCACCTGAGGTTAGGAGTTCGAGACCAGCCTGGCCAACATGGTGAAACCCCGTCGCTACTAAAAATGCAAAAATTATCCAGGTGTGGTGGCACGCTCCTGTAATCCCAGCGACTTGGGAGACTGAAGCAGGAGAATCCCTTGAACATGGGAGGCGGAGGTTGCAGTGAGCCGAGAATGGGCCACTGCATTCCAGCCTAGACAACAGAGCAAGACTCCATCTTAAAAAAAAAATACAAGAAAGATAGAAACACATAAAAATGCAACTTTTTAAAAACGCTTTACATCCATGAGCATTTACTCTATTATGTTTCCATTACATTTTGCCCCTTGAGAAAATTAGAACAGCAAATGCCCTCCACACAGAACATTTCCCACCACTACAGCCACCTTCTTCAAGCATGAGGAGAAAGTGTTGCTCTATAAAACCCAATTCTCTATGAATGGCTGTCATACGAAACTGAGAAAATGGAGTGAGACAGATTCCAAAAAGATTAATGACAAGCACAATCAGCATTAATTATTGTGAGTTAAGTTTCATTTCCTGGAAATAATCACAGTGATGGAATATTTCCATTGAATTAGTTACTGCCATTGGGATTGACTTGGCTGAGTGAATTCCAAATTATATTTCTCTATACTTTTAATATGGAACAGAAAAATGAAAGAATTTTACAGTGTACATGACTTAGATTTCACCATTAACATTTTTAGCTTATCATTTATCTAACCATTTACTCTACTGTCTATACATCCATCCATCTTATTCTGATGCATTTCAAAGTTAACTCTATACATCCATATACTTTCCCCTAAACATTCTAGGATGCATCTCATTATCTAGTAAATTCCAACATAACCCCCCTACTTTATGGGTCTGTTGACTGCAATGCAGTTAGCAGCTATTGAATTTTATCCTCACCTCTGCTTCTGACCTTGAATGTAAAGGCAGCCTGATCCACAAAGACGGTCATATCGGAAGTCCTGAAATCTCAGTACTGGTCCCCAACTGCTGTGCCAGACAGACCCTTCACTTCTAGTCATTTAGAATCACTATGATGCAAGAACCCACTCACCTACATACTCTCAGGTGGGTGGAGAGAACAGGAGACTGATTATTTTTTCATAGGCATGGAAAGTGCCTGTACATCTATATATAGGACATGATTAATATGAAATTAATTCAATATTGACAGGACATTGTGGTGAGGTAAGAACATTTAATCTGTAAGAGTCTGTTCAAATTTGTATATGTATATGACTATTTCTTAGGAGAGTTTCGTAGCTTTTATATTTTCAAATACATCAGTGACTAAAGATATTGAGAGCCACTGGTCTAACACTTCCCTCCTTCAGACAGTGGGCATTAGTAATTCCAGATTGCGTTATCTCTTTTGCCTGCCACATCCCACCATTGACTTATACTTAGCGTACTTCAACCAAAACCCCAATTTATTTTCCCCACACCATACTTTTACTGTAGATCTTTTTTGTTTACTTGTCTATCCTGGTGATTAGTGAGTAACTTTGTCCATTAAGCCAACTTGGATGCATCATTAACCAGAAAAAAGAGAAAACAGGTAGTGAAAAGTCAATAGTTTGTGATATTTACGACACCCCTCAGAGTGTGAACAAAAGAAATATGGTTCTGGCATTGTGACTCCAGTCTTAACCCTATGAGTCATTATTTGGAAAACTAGTGAGTTACATCTTCCAGTTACCTTTCTGTGCAGAAAAATCCCTCAGGAAGTAATAAATACAGGAAAGCATCTTGGATTCATCCAGCCCCCTACTGTGTCGGCTGTTATGATCCTAAATTGTAGACCATTTCTTCCACACTGCCTGGATCTCCCATAGAATCCAGCACAATACTGTGTCCAGAGCAGGGGCTCAGTAAGCTCTTATTTTACTGGAATATCCAACCAAGGGCCAGTTTGGAATTTACCTATATTACAGAAATATTAACCTTCTTGAAGACCAACATTTTGGGAACAGCAAGACCCTAAAAACTTCTAATTAAAATATAGTTGCCCAATTAAAGTGACCTTTGGCTGAAAGGTAATGAAACCATATTTTCTAATTTCATTGTTCCAAACCAGCCTCTCCTACTTTCAGAAGGAACATCACTTTTAGGCAGGGGGGTTCTTCCTTTCAACTTTTATTTTAAGTTCAGGGGTACAAATGCAGGTTTGTTACATAGGTAAGCTTGTGTCATGGGGGTTTGTTGTAAAGATTATTTCATCACCCAGGTATCAAGCCTAGTACCCAGTAGTTACTTTTCCTGATCTTGTCCCTCCTCTCACCCTTCACCCTCTGAAAGGCCCCAATGTCTGTTGTTCCCCTCTTTGTGTCTATGTGTTCTCATCAGTTAGCTCCCACTTATGAGAACAGGCGGTATTTGGTTTTCTGTTCTGTGTTAATTTCCTAAGGATAATGGCTACCAGTTCCATCCATGTCCCCACAAAGGACACGATCTCATTCATTTCTTATGGCTGCATAATATTCCATGGTCCACATTTTCTTTATCTGGTCTGTCATTGGCAGGCATTTAGGTAGATTCCATGTCTTTGCTATTGTGAATAGTTTGGCAATGAACATACGCATGCACGTGTCTTTATAACAGAATGATTTATATTCCTCTGGGTATATATCCAGTAATGGGATTGCTGGGTTAATGGTATTTCTGTCTTTAGGTTTTTTAGGAATCGCCACACTGTCTTCCACAATGGCTGAACTAATAAGCATCCTTTTCTCACCACAACCTCACCAGCATCTGTTATTTTTTGACTTTGTAATAATAGCCATCTGACTAGTGTTAGATGCTATCTCATTGTGGTTTTAATTTGCATTTCTCTAATGATCAGTGATGTTCGGCTTTTTTCATATGATTGTTGGCTGCACGCATATCTTCTTTTGTAAAGTGTCTATTTTTTTGCTCACTTCCTTATGGGGTTGTGGTTTTTTTCTTGTAAATTTTTTTTAAGTTTCTCATAGATGATGGACATTAGACCTTTGTTGAACGCATAGTTTGCAAAAATTGTCTGCCATCCTGTCTGTTTACTCTGTTGATAGTTTTTTTTTTTTTTTGGAGGGGGGTGGTTTTTTGTTTGTTTGTTTGCTGTACAGAATCTCTGTAGTTTAACTGGACCCCGTTTGTCAATTTTTGTTTTTGTTTCAATTACTTTTCCCATGTTCATCATAAAATCTTTGCCACTGCCTATGTCCTGAATGGTATCTAGGCAGGGGATTCTTTAAGACTTTAATTCCATCTCCCGTCAGTTCTATCATCTTTAGTGAGCCAGGTCTCCTCATCTGTGAGAGGCTATTTGAGAGTGATTGCAGCTGCAGCATGTGGGGACGCAGACTGTAAACCCACTTCTGAGCTCAGAAGGAAACACTACTATAATTAATTAGGAAATCTGTCCTGCACCAAGTAGTCTAAAGAAACCTTAACCCCAAACGCTCTGAACAAGCCCAGTCCCACAGAATGATTATGATGTTTACGATGGCACTGTTCACTAAGTAGCCACTGAATGCCCGTGTCTTTGTGCTTAGTGCTCACAGAAGCTCCCTGTGTTATGTGCTATTAGTAGCCCCATTTTACTGATGACAACCTTGAGGCACAGAGAGGTTTTACAGCTACAACTTCCTGAATGATAACCCGGCATCATTCAACCTCAGAAGCAGCGTCTTGATTGGGATATCTTCCCCAAACAAACAAAAACTACAACAACAACAAAGTGGGTTGGGGTGGGGAGTACATCTCTCTCAGGTAGGGGGTTGATGGAGGAGGTAACCTTGGCGTGTCGAAGTCCCTCCATCAGGAGCCTCAGATCTGTTCTTAGCTCTCTGCTGCTCTCTAGTGGCCAGTGGCCACACTTTTTCTTGCATTGAAGAAAGCCCCCAGTGCATGGCCAGGGGCCATTGACTACATCAAAACAGCTATTACTTAGGTAAGCACAGACCAATACATAAAAGGCCACAGATCATTTATTCTGCCTACCTTCTCACTATTAAGTGATTTTTTGATAGTTTTGTTGTTTTAGAAAAAGCAGTTATTTGAAAAGCTGAATTTGCCTCTTCCCCATTCATTTGACTTAAGATGACATATCCAGATGACTAAATACCTCTTGCTCTGCCGTCTTCACTGTCCATTGGTGTAGACTTCAAATTTCACCTTGGCCTATCACTTCACTCTCTGTCTCTCTTTGACCACTCCCACACTAATTTGCACACCTAAGATTTCTCAAGTTGCTTTTTTAATAGTGGTAATAGACTTTGTCCAGTAGCAACACATAATCTCCCTATTCTGATTTAAATAAAAAGAAGCACAGCAGTGGTTGATAATAATGACTATCTTTGATCGCTTCCAAAAAGTCCCAAAATTCTATAACATGAAAGGAAATAAAAGGTACTAGGGAGAATAGAACAGTGAACTACAGAAAATGACCAGAGGTATTATGTTGATGGATGGGTACTGAAAAAGATAGGTTGCTCTCAACCTTATTCAACGACAGATGTTAAGAAAATGTATCATCTATAATTTACTTTTTGCACCTAGATGTTTTGTGGCTTTTCCAACTATTGAGTAATAGGCTCCCTAATGGTAAATATTAATCCATTGCTATAATCACTAAATATATTTCAGCTTTTATGAAGACCTTTGAATATTCATATGTCCTTGTGAAAAGCTCTCTGTTTATCTGCAGACTCCTCAAAGATGTTTCTGCTTTCCTCTGAATTACTGGCCTCTCGTGTACTTTATTAATATTTCTCTTTAGAGCTCTTTGAATTAACTTTTTCTTTTCACTGTCTCCCTGGAAACAACAATGTTGCCTCAGTGTAGAACAAGAGAAAGACAACAAAGGAAATGAAGTTCCCCAAATTATCTGCAGTGAGAGGAAGTGCAGCAGAACAGAGAGGGAGGATTAGAATCCGCCAACGTTCAGGGTGTGAACGAGAGGATTGTTGCCCTTTAACAGCCAAGCTGGCTGAATAAAAACTGCATTGTAAACACAATATAACACTAAGCAAGCAGATGTACCCATTCAAGAAACCTGACACCTAGATGACAGGTATTATATTTAATGTTCTAGAATGTTCCCAGGTCCACACAAAATCCATCTCCTGGCTACTTGCAGGTCCCTGAAAGTATAAGATAGCATGGCTAAGCCTTTTGTAACTTGTGACCCTTTATGATAAACATCTCTCAAGCCCTTCTTCAACGGTATTTAAAAACTCAAACTAAAGAACTTAGCTAAAATCCTGGTTCTAGAATATCTAAGTCATAATCGGTATCTTAGACTCTCTTTCTCGGAGACTGGTCTTCCTAGAAACCAGACTGTAAAGCAAAGATTCACATGCAGAAAGGTTATTGAAGGACATCTCAGGATCAACCTTTGGGTTTGGTAGGGAAGGGGGAGCAGAAGAGCAAGGCTGGGCAGAAAGAGAAGTTGAACTGTGACGCAGGTGTGACAAAGGCCTCAGTCAATCATACATGAAGCTCTGGATCTGAGATGGCACTTCAAGTTGTCTTGAGTTGAGGCATGAAGGCTGGGCCTTTGTATCCTGTCATGAAAAGTCACTGGATAAAGGTTATACCAGGGGAAGGGCATGACCTTGAGCAATGTAGCCCTGTCCTGAAAGGAACACAGCGATGACCTGTCAATAGTTAACACTCTCAGTAGATGAGGTGATAAGTGTCTTCTCCTAAAGGGAGCATCTACTAGGCTCAACCGTCAGTTTAGTATCCTCCTCCTTGCAGCAGAAGGCAATAGGAGCCCTGGTACCAGTCCTCGATTAATGGCCTGCAATTGTCATTGTTGCCATCCTATCAGCTGAAGTATCAAGGCACAAAGGTGGGTTTTCTAACCAAAGTCACATAGGCTTCCAGGGCAGGTCATCAAATCCTCTTCCAGTTCTCTAAACAGTACATTAAAACCCAGACCTTCTTAGTAGATCACCCTGGCCTATCAATAAATCCCAATGAATGCCCATTGATCTCGTAACACAGAGAAAGTATTTTCAAGGAACTTGTCGTTTGCAGTCACTGACAGCCGCTTTATCTTCTGTGACCACTCCTCCAACATAATTCTTCCCTGGGCCCAATGTCCTAGAACTCAGAGTAATTTTAGTATGAATGCAGATTCACCCATTATGTAGCAGTAAGTCTTAAGTGTTACAGAAGATTCACTGCAAAAACAGGCAACTCTGGAGACTAGGCTCTTCTCCTAGGGCACGGTGCCAATATCCTATGGATATAGCAAAGTGATGGTAGCTCTCATAGGTTAATCTCCTAGCTTGTGCAACCAGGCTTGTCCTCTGCTCATGAAGCAGAGGGACAGGGATCCCAGGTTCTATTATTAGTGGATGTATGCAGATTTTCAAATTCTTTAGGCCAGGTGTAGTGGCTCACGCCTGTAATCCCAACATTTTGGGAGGCTGAGGTAGGCGGATCACAAGGTCAGGAGATTTCAAGACCATCCTCGCTAACATGGTGAAACTCCATCTCTACTAAAAATACAAAAAATTAGCCGGGTGTGGTGGCGGGCACCTGTAGTTCCAGCTACTCGGGAGGCTGAGGCAGTAGAATTGCTTGAACCTAGAAGGCGGAGGTTGCAGTGAGCAGAGATCATGTCACTGTACTCCAGCCTGGGCAACAGAGTGAGACTCCGTCTCAAAAAAAAAAAAAAAATTTAACCCACTTATCTCTCCAGCTGCTTCACACAAGGCAAATCACAGTAATACAACTTAGCTTTCATATTCTACCTCATTTCTTAACCCTTCTGAATTCTATTGTGTTTGTCATTTCATCAGAAACCCTCAGTCAGATTGGCTGGTCAAAATTGTCTTCCTGATCTCCTCCAAGAGACTTCTCTTGGTGTATAAGTAATAAACCAACAGGCAAATTTGGCAGTATTTTTGTGAAAATTTGCAAGCCAGTTAATAGGATCTTAATAGACTAGGCCTTGCTTTGTGTTATGTGCATTTGCTGAAGTTTTGCCCTATCATTTTGACCCTCAGCTAAATTTTTCTATTCAGAACAAACACAGAAACAGCTTTCTCTGACCCTCAGCAGGAAGTAGAGAAGGAGCTCTGTTTATGCCTCTCGTGATGGATTCTTAATTTAAGCCCTAGAAAACAGATTTATTTAAAACTCATCAGTGGCAAAAGAAAAACCATGCTTTCTTCCTTTAACCACCTGTGTCCATTATTTACCCCATTGTTTTTAGTCAGACAACCTGTGGACAAAGAACAATTTGCTTCTTGGTTCAAGTTCAGGCTTTGCGAAGCAAGACAGAAAATCACTACCAGCTGAAAAAAAAGTTCAATTATTTATAGGAAATGATTAGAGGCCGGGCACAGTGGCTCATGTCTGTAATCCCAGCACTTTGGGAGGCTGAGGTGGGCAGATCACAAGGTCAGGAGTTCAAGACCAGCCTGGCCAACATGGTGAAAGCCCATCTCTACTAAAAATACAAAAATTAGCTGGGCATGGTGGTGTGCACCCAGCTACTCGGAAGGCTGAGGCAGGAGAATTGCCTGAACCTGGGAGACGGAGGTTGCAGTGAACCAAGATTGTGCCACTGCCCTCCAGCCTGGTTGACAGAGCAAGACTCCATCTCAAAATAAAAAAGAAAAGAAAAGAAAAGAAAAGTATTAGAAGCCCTCTACCCTGCTCCTATGGTCAGTTGTCCACAGTCCCCAAATCACTCCCACAATTTACATTTCATCGGCAGAGATTATTAAACCATCAGAACAAGCCCAATACCCTGTCACAGTAAAGGTGAATGTAAAAGCTTGGAGTTCAGTGTGTCTGTGGAAAAGATCTTGAGGATGAGAGAGCAAGCAAGAGGGGTTCAACACTGATGCTCCCTCTCCAGCAGGAACTTTATCTTCTGTAGAATAAGCTGTTATACAAGAAAGTGTCCCAAGAAGGACATTTTGACATTTTTAAAGCAAGCAATGGGTTCTGCGAAATGAGTCTTCTCTGCCCTCGCTTGGCAAGAAACACTTCCATTCTTCCCAAGTATAATCTCTTAAAAACGTTGGTCTTTGTGTCCCCACAAATAAGCCTTCCCATTCTCATTTTCCACTGACAGCATCCTTGGCAATTCAAATTCTATCCATATCGCCTTAAACTTTGCCTCTTGTATTAGCCCATTTTCATACTGCTATAAAGAACTTCCTGAGACTGTGTAATTTATAAAGAAAAGATACTTAATTGGCATACAGTTACACAGGCAATACAGGAGACATGGCTGGGGGAGCCTCAGGAAACTTACAATTATGTTAAAATGGTGAAAGGGAAGCAAGAACATCTTCACATGACAGAAAGAGAGAGAGAGCAAAGGGGGAAGTGCTACAAACTTTAAAACAACCAGATCTTGTGAGAACTCACTACCATGAGAACAAGAGGGAAATCCACCCCTGTGATCCAACAATCTCCCAGCAGGTCGCTCACCCAACACTGGAGATTACAATTCAACATTAGATTTCAGTGAAGACACAGAACCAAACTATATTATTCTGCTCCTGGCACCTTGAAATCTCTGGTCCTTCTCACATTTCAAAACAGAATTATGTCTCCCCAACAGTCCCCTGAAGTCTTAACTCATTCCAGCATTAACTCAAAAGTCCAAGTCCAAAGTCTCACCTGAGACAAGGCAAGTCCCTCCTGCCTATGAGCGTGTAAAATCAAAAGCAAGTTAGTTACTTCCTAGATACAATAGAGATACAGGCATTGGGTAAATTTTCCCATTCTGAATGGGAGAAATTGGCCAAAACGAAGGGGATACAGGCTGCATGCAAGTCCAAAACGTAGCCAGGCAGTTATTAAATCTTAAAGCTCCAAAATCTCCTTTGACTCCATATCTCAAATGCAGGGTACAGTGATGCAAGGAATGGGCTCCCACACAGCTCCATCACTGTGACTCTGCAGGGTACAGCTCCCACAGCTGCTTTCATGAGCTGTAGCTTTTCCAAGCACATGATTCAAGCTGTCAGTGGATATAACATTCTGGCATCTGGAGGGCAATGGCCCTCTTCTCACAGCTCCACTAGGCAGTGCCCTGGTGGAGACCCTGTGTGGGGGCTCCAATCCCACATTTTCCTTTTGCACTGGCCTAGCAGAGATTCTCTATGAGGGCCCCACCCTGCCGCAGACTTCTGCCTGGACATCTGGGCATTTCTGTACATCCTCTGAAATATATGTGGAGGCTCCCAAAGCTCAACTCTTCTATTCTGTGCACCCACAGGGCCAACATCACATGGAAGCCTCTAAGGCTTGGGACTTTCACCCTCTGAAGCAATGGCCTGAGCTGTATCTTGGCCCCTTTCAGCCACGGCAGGAGCTAGAGTGGCTGGGATGCAGGGCACCATGTCCTGGGGCTGCACAGAGTACCAGGACCCCGAGCCTGGCCCAGGAAACAATTTTTTTCTCCCAGGCCTCCAGGACTCTGATGAGAGGGGCTACCATGAAGATCTCTGACATACCCTGAGACATGTTCCCCATTGTCTTGGCTGCTAATATTCAGGTCCTCATTACTTATGCAAATGTCTGCAGCCAGCCTGAATTCCTCCCTAGAAAATACGGTTTTCTTTTATATCACATGGTCAAGCTGTAAATTTTCCAAACTTTTATGTTCTGCTCCCCTTTTAAATAAAAGTCCCAGTTTCATATAATCTCTTTGTGAATGCATATGACTGAACATCTTCAAAATTAGTCAGGTCATTTCTTGAATGTTTTGCTGCTTATAAATTTCTTCCACCAGATATCCCAAATCATTTCTCTCAAGTTCAAAGTTCCACAGATCCCCAGGCCAGGGGCAAAATCTCACCAGTCTCTTTGCTAAGGCATAACAAGAGTGACTTTTACTTCAGTTCCCAATAAGTTTCTCATCTCCATCTAAGATGACCACAGCCTGGACTTTATTGTCCATATCACTATCAGCATTTTGGTCAATATCATTCAACAAGTCTCTAGGAAGTTCCAAACTTTCCCATATCTTCCTGTCTTCTTCTAAGTTCTCCAAACTTTTCCAACTTCTACCTGTTATCCAGTTCCAAAGTCACGTCCACATTTTCAGGTTATCTTCATAGCAGTGCCCTACTCTGATGGTACCAATTGTCTGTATTAGTCTGTTTTCACACTACTATAAAGGACTGGCTGAGACTGGGTAATGCATAAATAAAAGAAATGTAATTGACATGGTTCCACAGGCTGCACAGGAGGCAGGCTGAGGAGGCCTCAGGAAACTTAAAATCATGGCAAAAGGGCGAAGGGAAAGCAAGCACAGCTTCACATGGCAGCTGGAGAGAGGGAGAGAGTGAAGGGAGAAATGATACACACTTTTAAGTAACTAGATCTCATGAGAACTCACTCACTATCATGAGAACAGCAAGGGGGATATCTGCCCCCATAATCTAATTACCTCCTGCCAGATCCCTCCCCCAACTTTGGGGATTACAATTCAACATCAGATTTGGGTAGGGACACAGAGCCAAACCATATTACCTTTTCCAGGGAGCCCTCTCTCCCTGCCAAGCCCATGTGATCTTGTCCCTCTCTTATTTTTTACAAGAGTTTCACTGTTTAGCAGAAAAGTTGACACTTGGGTGGACCTTCAATGCCTATGTTGTTATCTTGTCTCCCTAGCATCCAATTGCTTCAGTGTCTGAAACTTTGATATTGTGGTCATGACCTACTTACTGTCCTTCTCTGCCTCAGCTGTGCCTGCTTTGCTCTGTTGGTTTTCTCTTTACTCTCACTATTTGCATGCCATTACTCTGCTACCTCATGTATTCTGTTGTCTGCCATCCCTCTGTGTCTTGGCTTCTACCATGTCCTACTGTTGGCTGATTCCTTTCCATGTTTCATATTCACACTTGCAAAAATGTGACCCCTGCCTACTCTGGTCACCCAGTGTGCTTGTCCTCATTCTGATTAGCTATGGCACAGATGCCAGGTTCATATGGTGCCAAGAAGTGTGACCCATATATAAAGAACCACTCAGAAAGGGGTGGGCATGAGGTAAACACATCGTTGCTCTGGAGGACAAGTTCCACAAAGCCATTTCCACAACTCCTGACCTTTCTGTGTCTCAATATACACAACACGGTATATGGGAACAACTGCTTAAAATGGGCTTCTATTTTAACTTTACCTAAAGCTCACTTTGCAGCAGACAACTAAGGATATACCTCCAAGATACCAGTAAAGTTAAATTTCTGCTGATTTTTGTAAGAATCTCATATACAACATTTTTCTGTTCTATCATCTTCTTCATATATTTCTGGAACTAAAGTCCTTGCCTCATTCAACATTTAACTCAAACTGAATGTCTTTGGGATAACTTTTCTTGGTTAAATATTTTTGATCAGTAATGTAAAACATATGTTCATTGAAAGCAAAATATTTTCTGAGTGCTTGCATAAATTCTGACTTGCATTGCAATGTGGCTGTCACACATATTGGCCAAGGGGCCATCATGATTGTTGAATTAAATTCCATAACATTCTTAGTGTAAGAAAGAACTGTAGAAGCTGTATGGTTCAATTTTAATTTGGTATCACACCTGGGAAGTGGTCATCCAGGCCCAAAAAGGACAATTCCACTGATGGGAAGATCAACTCTTAGCAGAAAGACTTTTTGTACATTGACCTAAAACCCTTCTTTCTCTAACATCTGCTCATTTAATTCTAACTAAGATTCAACAAAAAGAAAGCCTAATTTTGTATTTCACATAAAAGTCTCTTAAATATTTAAAGATAGCAACTGAGTATTTCCCAAGTGCTTTTTCCAGGCTAAACAGAGAAAATTGGCTGACTCAGAGATTCTTTTTTGCTTGGTTTTTATATAATAATCTTTTATCAATTATAATAGCAATAACAATGAGAAATGCTCAATTAGTCCATTCATTCCTCACATGGCAGAATTTTTAATGTTTTATCCATATCACTCTCCTCTGGATGGATGTTGTGATAGTATTTCCTAGAACTAGACATAAATCACACTATTCAATAGGACTATGTGTAAGTCTGTAATCTCTGGATTCAAACAAAATATTCCATGAACAAAGTTCACACGCTGGGCTGACATCAACACTTCACATGGCTGGGCCATGTTGTCTCTGCCATGTACACACTTTATTTCCAGTTTCTAGCACTTCCATATTCCAGAGAGCAACCAGCCTTGGTGACTGGCACTTATATGTTAAGGAAACCATGCTGAATGAATGGCTTATAGCCAATTCTGACCCTTAGTTCTTTGACATAAGAACCTCTTATAATCTTATGACATGCCATCGTATGATTTTACTTTTAACTAACTTTTAACCACATTAAATTTCAGCTCAACAGATTTGTTTCATTATTCTAGCCTATCAAAATAACTTTAATCATCCATTCCTAAACTTTTAGCTCTTCCATCTAACATTGCTTCAGTCACATATTTGGTAATAATGCCTGACATATGTTGAAGGAAGCTGCTGAATTAAAATATTATATAAGCCAGAGTCAACCACAGAGTTCTTTGTTGTGTCACTAGAACTCACTCCCCAAGCTACCACAATCCATACATCAAACTCTCCTAGTAAAGTCAGTAAACTAACACAAATCTTTCAGAATTACTGAAAGCAGAATTAGCCTGCTTTCTCCCTTTTCCACAAACGAGCATGAGATAATTTATCAAACACTTCCTGAAGTTAAGGTATGATAGGATACTATATTAATCAGGGTTCACCAGAGAAACAGAACCAATGGTGTGTGTGTGTGTGTGTGTGTGTGTATAGTGGATGTGGCACTTGTAAATGTACCCTACAAAACAGGAGGTTATGTGTGTATATAATTTATCTTTTATTTATTTATTTATTTATTTTGAGACAGAGTATCACTCTGTCACCCAGGCTGGGGTGCAGTGGCGCAATCTCGGCTCACTGCAAGCCCTGCCTCCTTGGTTCATGCCATTCTCCTGCCTCAGCCTCCCAAGTAGCTGGGACTACAGGTGCCTGCCACCATGCCTGGCTAATTTTTTGTATTTTTAGTAGAGACGGGGTTTCACCGTGTTAGCCAGGATGGTCTCCATCTCCTGACCTCGTGATCCGCCTACCTAGGCCTCCCAAAGTGCTGGGATTACAGGCGTGAGCCACCATACCTGGCCCAACATAACTTATCTTAAGGTTACAGAGATGGGAAAGGCCCTTCCACTATATATACATAAACACACACACACACACACACACCATTGGTTCTGTTTATATCTATCTAGCTATCATCTATACGCATATAGATATATGTATCATCTATATACGTGTGTGTGTGTGTGTGTGTGTGTCTGTGTGTGTGTGTGTAATATATAGTGAGAGAGAGAGGGGAAGAGAGATGTATTATGGAGTCCAAAGACCTGAAAATCAGGGTGGAGGTGACACAGTGAGAGGAGTGCTTACCAGTATAAGTCTCAGAGTCCAACCACCCAAGAACCAGGAGCCCCAGTGTCTGAGGGCAGGAGAAGATGGATGTCCCAGCTCAAGAACAAAGAGCAAATTTTCCCTTCCTCATTTGTTTTGCTTGTTTGTTTGCTTTGCTCTATTGGGTTCCTCAGTAGTTTGGATGATACCCATCCACATTGGAGAGGGTGATCTTTTTACTCAATCTACCAATTCAAATGCTAATCTCTTCTGGAAACACTCTCACAAACTCATCCAGAAATAATGTTTTACCAGCTATCTTGGCGTCCTTTAGCCCAATCAAGTTGACACATAAAACAAGTTGACATATAAAATTAGCCATTACAGATTTATTGTTGCATGCTATTTTTCAAGTTGTTTAAAGCAAGAGTTTCTCTATACAGATATAAAGATTGTTACACCTGAAGAGCCTTTCCCATCTCTATAACCTCAAGATAAATTATGTCCACACAGAACCTCCTGTTTTGTAGGGTGCATTTGCAAGTACCACATCTACTATTTATTGAATATCTGCCTTTAAACATAAAGGACTCTGTTCAGTGAGGGATGTACCATATCTTGTGAAATGATCTTCATTACAACCTTACTCATCAAGTATTCTCTCCCTGAGGAAATCAAGGCTCAGAAATGCCAAGTAACTTACCCTGTTCTTTTATGAAATATCTGTTGTCCTGTGACTTATTACCAGGGATGGCCACAAAATTTGTGAAATCCACTGAAAAATTAAAATTCAGAGCACTTTGTTCAAACAAAACAGGAAACAGTATTCTTAAGTACACTAAAATATAATGCCTTTTCTTTTCTTCCACCCTCTCTCCCTCTATATTTTATGGTCATTTTTACTTGCTACTTAATGTTATTCTCATTAAATAAAAATTAAAAATTTAAATTATTAACATGAATTTTACCATGTATCTTTATATTATGCAATGCCAGCTTTAAATGCAAATATAAGTACATTTAATTTCTATGTGAAATCACAAGATCTCTGTATTTAAGAATTCATACATGTATATACATTTCATTTAAACAGAGTAAGTGCACAACTTAACTATTTTTATTTCACTTGTAGATGCCACACTCTCTACCTTTGGCTTACTGACAAATAAGGAAGGACTGAAAGGAAAATGAACTAGAAGTTATTCCTTTCATTTGATGTCATCACTTTTATAACAAGTGGTTGACTAATAGAGGGAAGAAACATGAGTGAGAAAGAATATGATAGAGTGCCTTTGTCGTTAGTGTTTTCTAGAATGCCACTGCCTTTTTTCTCTATTCAAGACAAGTTCTGGTTCCAAAGGAGTGCATGGAGAATCTAGGGCAACAGTGCCTCTGATTATAGAGTCATTAATATCGCACAATTACTTCGTACTTCTTTAAGTCTTGCTAAACTCCAGATTTCTGGGCCACCAGAAATCTGCATTGATGAGGCATCAAGAGCTCTATATACGAATGGGGTGACAACAACAGACAGACACGCTGTGCGTATCTCCTCTGCCCACATGCATGCTCCGTTGTCCCATCAGATATCATTTGGCAAAACACAAGTTCAAAAACAAAATTATTAAGAATTTCAAGACAGCCACAGCAGAGTATTAAACCAGAGGCAGTACCCTTCTGATTTGGAGGCCCTGTGTGACTTCACAGGTCATACGCATATGAAGTTGGCTCTGGTTGTTGCCACCAATCATTGGACTCCTGCTTGCATCTGAGACCTCCTCTCTGGCTCTTCGTTCCCCTGCTTCCTACTCTCCAGACTCGGCCATTTTTAGTTGTTAAATATTTTCAAGCAATTTCATGCCTCAGCTCCTTCACATGTGCTGTTCCCTCCACCTGGAAAACCTGTCCCTGTGGTGTTCACATGCTCCTCTGCTTCTCATCATGAGGAAACAGATCCAATGTCCACTCTTCAAGCTTTCCCCAAGTGCTCTTTCAAACACTTCCCTTTGCTCTAACATAGCGCCCTACTTTATCTTCTTTATACAACATATCATTATCTGAATCCATCTTATTGATGCATTCACTTTTCACTGCCTGACTCTTCCATTAGAACGTATGCTCTGGGAGAGCCACCAACTCATCTGACTTTCTCACTGCTGAGTCCAGATCCTAAAACCTGGCCTAGCACAGGGCAGGTGCTCAATCTGTATTTATAAAGTGCACATACAAATGAAAGAATTAGTGAGCTTCTGCTAGACCACACCTTATGGTTCCTTCTCAATAAATATCAATTAAATTATAAATGTGCATAAGATGATGAATATAGTGGAACTCAAGGTCCCTAAAAGAGAATCATGCAAAAGAATTAACTACAACAGGGATGAGATAACTTACTTAAAAACAGATATGTAGAAATGGCCACTTATTTCCCTCCATCCCCACTCATTTCCCTTTTCCTTTCCTTGCAGCAAAGACTTAATATAGAGCTGGTAACAGCCCAGCTGTTACCATGGCAACTGACTTTGTGGACACAAACTTTCAGCTGAGCTGAAACCACATGATGGAGAAAGAATTGTTTGGCCAAAGCCTGTGGGAAATAATTACAATGATGACAGAGGAAAGAATTAGCCAAGTAAATTGGTTTTGAACAACTGCATCTTAGGCAGATAAGAAAATAGAAGCTAAAGCTGAATCACACCTAAAAATATCTATCTTTACTGGAAAGTCACACAAAGTGAAAAAAAAAAAAAAGTTCCACTCTGTAAAGAAACAAAGTTAAATACAAGCTGATCTGGAGGAAATAGTGCCTTTTTAGACACTTTGGTCATTTCTAATTCAAGTTGAAACTGAACTGGCCTACCTTTGCCTGAGTTTCAATATGTTTTTATACGATTGAAGAATTCTTGAAAAAAATAATGGGTAAATCAAATATTTAAAAATCAAATCTGAATTTCAGTGCACTGGCTGGCGTGGTTTATAAAGAAACTTTGGGAAAGAAACTTAACTTCTGTTAAGTAAATAATTCCTTTTTTATAGGAGTAGACACTCTTTCATGCATAGATCTTATAAGATTTTATATGATAAATATTTTAAAGCCAGATTCCCCCAATGACCAAACCAGCATTATTTAACTGGTTATTTTCAAATGATGTCATCTTCCTGGATCTCAGTTTATTCATGTGAAATGGAAAATTAAGATTTTCCAGCCACCAACCTCACCTTTCAACTTCTCTGCTTCTTAAAGTTCTCTGTAAAAATACACACAAACCAAATACCCTGAAAGTTGCCAAACTTGCTCTTTATTTTCTCGTACACATTTCCCCTCCCCTACATTTCTCCCTGATCATTGTCAAGCATAGACTTCACCTTTTGTGCTCTCGGAAGGTGGAGAGGTTTTGATTTCTGTATTTAGGGACTCTGTTTCCTTGATTCAATTCATGAAATTAAGCAACAACAAAATATCTTATTTAAACTAAGATAATGGCTTTTCAAGGAATCATTTCAGGATTTTCGAAGAAACGAGATTAGAGAAATTCAATAAATGTATAACCACCTAAACCATCTGTATTAATAAATTAAAATCTCTTTGGACAGGCTTCCATTAAAGAAGGAGCAACTCACACATGGGTGTATCAAAACAGTGAGTCGTTCATTTCTTTATATGCTTCCAGGAATGGTCAGTTCTTAGTTTAGCAGAGACTGTGACTCACTGTATATATTTATGTTATATTAAGCTGATTTTTCTAGATTCTTCAAAGATACTACAAGGCAAGTTTCATTGTCATGGAATATTCAAGGATCATCTATATCCATCGCCCATGTTTCTAACACTTCTTTCCTTCTTATCCTTCCCTAGTAGTTTTTTTACCAGTCATCCTGCAAGGTGCACCCTGAAACTCAACTCAGTTCAATCTAACAGTTATTTATTTGTTTTTAGCAGTGTGCTTGGCACCAAGGATAAAAGAGGGACAGAGCTATAGATTAACTGTCTTCGAGGAGTTTGCAATCTAATTGAAAAATGGATCTGGGCCAGGAAATAATTCAATAATGGTGGATGGATATGAAGACAGAGGAACAGGCTTTGATTCAGAAATCTGAATTTCAGAAATGATGCTGTTCAGAATGGTGGAGAGACTTCAAGGAGGGGAAGAATCTGAATTGGACTTTCAGGAATGAGAAGAATGTAGTCAGCAGGGAGGAATGGGGAAAGTATCTGTAATTAGTAGAATCATTAGAAGAAGGACCCAATTCTAACGCCATCTGCTCATCTCAGTGATTGCCGACTGTGCCACTGAATACCCAGTCACTAAGTCTTTATCTCCTCTCTAGTCTATTTTTATGATGGTCTATCTTCTCCTAGGCTCTCCTTCCCCAGGGAATATTGCATCCTGCCTTGTAATCACCATAAAACAAAGCTATGGCCACATCATTTCCATGTCCAAAATGCTTCAGTGGCTCCAACATCCAAAAAGAATTGAAAAACTCCAGTAAGTTTATTAATAACTCACAGCCACATGTATTCCTTCCTTTATCTTGCCTCTTCTTGCTCTGTCCCAAGTGGCAGAGCACAGGAGACGTGATCCCTCACCCCCTTCCTCTTTTCACAGGTTCCCAGGTGCTTTCTCAAATATTCAGTCCATTCTCCTATCCTCCCTCTTCCTCTCATCTCTCTGCAGTTACAATTCTCTTCCAGAAGTAGAGCTCTGCCCTTCCCAAAGGAATTCCAGATGGTCCTCCGATTTTTCCAAACTGCCTTCTCATCCCCTTATCCTGATTTGCACAAGGGGAGCAGGCAAGAGGATCCCAAATTTCCCTTAGGCGGTGAATGAGGAAAAGGCAATGAAAACACTTTAAGATTTTCCTGTTGAATATACTAACTCATTAAATAACCCAAGAGCCTTTTGAGGTAGACTCAATTATTACAGTAAGTACAGGGCCTGAGGCCAAGCTAGGCAGAAAAGAAGGGATTGTAACTTTGGTCTCTTTGACTACAATTCAAGGTCCTATCCATGACAATACACTGTCTCCTTTTTTGTGCCTTTCATAAATAGGTTTTCAAAACAGTCTTCAAGAAAAAGTGCCAAACGGTGGCTTGATAGCTCCTAGATTTCAGAGAACAGACACAGGATGGTTGAGTGGATTTTTCAGTAAGACAGTGAGTCTGTCAGACAAGCAGAGAGGAAGCCCAGCCGCCCAGCCTTTGCAGCTTCCTCAGACAATTTAAACAGCTTTAGAAACTTTTCACTTAGGGAAATTAGAGGCTTAATACCAGCAACACTGAATGTTTCTCAGGAGCTTGTCTTTCTAGAATCTGTAGCAGCTGTGTGCAAATTAATCAGTGATTTGCAGGCGACACAGAGTGGAGATTGGGGAAACAGCTGGGCATATTTATGAAAGTTTGTCAGGGATGTAGCAGCGTGTTCAGAGGTAACTTCTTCCTTAAGTGTCATTTTGCTGGCAAAGAAAAGGAACAAGTGAGACATATCCTGCCTGTGTCTAGAGGATTAATTAAAGCCTGGCAGAAATCTGAAGCTGAATATCTCTTCTCCTTCTAATTTAGATGAAAACTTACGTGAGAAGGTCTGCAGAGCCAAACTGCATCAGGCATGGGCAGCACAGTGCTGATGGCCAGCTCATCTGATAATGCCAGTGGCATTCAACTTTGAATGCGTGCTGCCCGACGTGGTGCCCTGCAGCAGATTGTGACACTCGGCCGGGGGTCTGATTTGAAGTACCATGGCCCAAGCCAGCCTCATCTCTGCCTGCCCCTCCCACTGTACCTTTCCTCTGATTCCAGCCTCCACCCAAATTCAGAGAAAGGATAAAAGAAACCACACCAGAGAATCCGCAGTGGGTCTAAGTCAACGTAACATGCCATGACTCACTTTTTTTTTATCTCTAAATATATATGGAGAAAGCACAGACAATAAAAAGAAATCAACAGCACACATACTGAGAAAAGGGAAGGAACTCTTTTCACAAAACTCATTGACAAGCAGTGATAACCTACTTTTGGAGAACAAAGGTTCTGTGTTAAGCGCATTTGCTCACTTAATTTCACCAATTTATGTGCCTCTGTCATAACAATACCCTGCTGTTTCTAGAACACTTCCGATTACTGAACTGATATCTTCTGAAAGGTGAATCCACTCCCATTTCTTGAACACTTAGGGGGAGACCATTTCCTAACATTTGCTTCAAAGCCAAATGTCAGGCCCTGTCAATTGTTTTACATTTTGTTTCACTGCTGGACTCCAGATTTTGCATTTATCTATTATTGAACAATTCAATTTTAGGATCTAATTATGATGTCAAGAAGTAACTAGCCTAAACCCAGGTGAGAAAACCTAAGGCATAAAACAGTGCAACTTTCAGTCTCATCGTTGGATGAAATAGAGTAGCAGATGGAACCTGAGCTCCTCCAGTCCAGGGTACAAGGTTAACAAGAACTCTTCTGTAAGACTGGACACTGAGGAAGCCATTAGTTAGTTAATATCTGAACTAGAAGGAGATCAAGAAATAGAGTTCTAGCACAGGCCTGAAAATTGGATTGCCAGATTAAATACAGGATGTCCAGTTAAATTTGAATTTCAGATAAAATGACGAATAACTTTTGAGTTAAATAATCCTAGATATTACATGGGACATGCTTTATACTCAAAAAGTCATTCATTGTTTAACTAAAATTCAGATTTAACTGGGCATCTGTATTTTTAAATCTGGCAACCCTATCTGTTAAGAAGGAAAATGGGAAATATTTGGCCGTGTCTGAAATTGCTTTTGCAAAATATGACAGAGACAGTGGAAGACATCTCATTTCACGGACTCCATCTTGCTTCCATCCTCCAAGCTGTCCTTGTTCATTCCTGGGTGTAAGCTGAACTAACTTAAGGAGAAACTTAGTTTGTAGTTTACAGTTTAAACAAAGACAGTAACAGCCCTTTCCCAAAGCAGACTTCCTTCTTGCCTGGGGATTAGACCAACATTAGCCACAATATTAGAAATTATGGTTTAGGAGTCATGCAGCTGGAGGTTACAAGATTCTGACCCTCCATAAACTGCTCCTAAGATCAGTGCTTGAGATATTTTGCAGACCCTGCACTTGATGAATCAGTTGGCACCACCCGATCAATTAACTGCCTCATCTGATCTTGTGGTCCCCACTCAGGAACTGACTCAGGACAAGAAGACTGTTTCGACACCCTCTGATTTCATCCCTGACCAATCAGCATTCCTCGCTCACTGGCTTCTCCCACCCACCAAGTTATCCTTAAAAACTCTGCTCCCTGAATGCTCAGGGAGACTGATTTGAGGAATAAAAAAACTCCAGTCTCCTGCACAGCCGGCTTTGTGTGAATTACTCTTTCTCTATTACAATTCCCCCATCTTGATGAATCGGCTCTGTCTGGGCAGCAGGCAAGGTGAACGAACCCCTTGGGCAGTTATGTGTCAAGAAAAAGAGTCAAACTCTGTAAAATATTTGAAGAGATTTATTCTGAGCCAAATATGAATGACCACATCTGGTGACACAGCCCTCAGAAGGTCCTGAGGACATGTGCCCAAGGTGGTTGGACACAGCTTGGTTTTGTACATTTCAGGGAGGCATGAGACATCAAACAAATACATTTAAGAAATACATTGGTTTGGTCTAGAAAGACCAGACAACTCAAAGTGGAATGGGATGGTGGTGGGGAGGAGGCGGCTTCCAGGCTATAGAAACATTTAAACATTTTCTGGTTGACAATTGGTTGAGTTTGTCTAAAGACCTGGGTTCCATAGAAAAGAAATGTTCAGGTTAAGATAAAAGATTGTGCAGACCAAAGTTCTTTTGAAGTCTTACAGTGGCTGTTCTTAGGGGGAATAGATGACAAATGTTTCCTATTCAGACCTTTAAAAGGTGCTAAACTCTTACTTAATCTCTTTAGGATTGGGAGGGCCAGGAAGAAAAAGATATAGCTATGTTAATAGAGATTCTTTACAGATATAAATTTCCCCCCACAAAGGACACATTTGCAGGGCCGTTTCAAAATAAGACAAAGAAAGATGTTTTGGAGTAAAATATTTTGACCTTTTTTGTCACATAATGTTATGCCAGAGTCAGATTGGAAAGTCACAATATATGGGGTTAAATAAAACCCATCTGATGAGAATGTATGGTTTGTAAGGCATGACTCTCCAGACACCTTAGATAGGAATTTGGGCCAGATAAAAAAATCAGAGCTTTGTCCTCAGCAGTCATATTAAATACAACCATAGTAGACAGCTCCTCTGGTTCCTGCCCACAGCCTGGTTCTGCCACACATTTTTGTGCATGTTCTTGCTCTTTTCTTTCTAACCAAAATTTATCTTTGCACCATAGATCGGTCTCATCTATTCTGTTTCCCAACTTCTCATCAGAGACATTCCCCAAACTTAGGTTTCACATTAATATTCTACAAAAGTGTACCAGAGTTCTTTGGGGATTGCATATGCAAAATTGGGTTCAATGTGCTGTGTTCTTACTCATTTTCTTAGCTCATACTAAAA
The DNA here is from genome assembly GCF_028858775.2 of Pan troglodytes. Lineage (NCBI taxonomy): Eukaryota > Metazoa > Chordata > Mammalia > Primates > Hominidae > Pan > Pan troglodytes. Next base: position 85,630,814 of record NC_072413.2, read on the forward strand.
AGTGTGCATGCTATTTTTTAAATGCATTTCTGTATCAATTAGGAAGACATTCAGCTGCACTAAACAGACAACCCAACTTAAATAAACAGTAGTTTAGTTTCTCACATACCAAGAATTTTGGAGATAGATTGTTTACAGCATTGATTCAGTGGTTCAACAACATCAAGGTCAACTCTTTCGCTGTTCTCTCAGTCTTTCTTTTGTGATAGCAAGATGGCTGCTGAGCTCCACCCTTTACATTTACATTCCAGTGAGAAGAAGGAAGAGTAGTAAGAAAGCAAAAATTTTTCTAGGACCCACTCACCCAGGTCCAGGTCATGTGGATACTCTTAGCTACAAGGGAAATAACAAAAGAGACAACAGGATCTCATGATCATGACCTGAGGTTCTGGGTGTGTTACTGTCTGAATACAATCAAGATCCTCTTTATAGGAAAGAAGGTGAAATGAATATTGAGTAGGTAACCAAACATGCCACAATTCTTTATCTTTAAATATAGTTTTATCTTCATCCTATTGGAAATATTTGTTTCCCTTACAGTCCAGGATGTCCCAAGAATTTAAACATTGTAAAGGATGCCAACTACAAAGAAACCATTCCATTGTATTTTTGGGAGAGGATCAGTGCCTAGTAGACTGCAGAACTGACACAAAGTACTGAAGAAGTATTTGTTGCTGACTGAGGAGATGAATGAAAAAATGTAACTTGGATAAATAACAAAAGCAGAATTTTATTGTCATGACCTCCATTGTTGACCACAGTCTCTTAGTGATTACATTCTTAATTTAAAAGGCTTAATTTGGTTTTATTTTATCTGTATTTTATTCAGTAATACAGCTGACGCTTGAACAACACGGGATCTAAGGATGCCAAACCCCTGTACAGTTGAAAATCCAATTATAACTTTTCAATCCCCAAAAACTTTACTAAAAGCCTACTGTTGACCAGGCGCCTCAGTGATAACATAAACAGTCAATTAACACATATTTGTGTATTATATGTATGATAAACTAATTCTTACAATGAAGTAAGCTAGAGAAAAGAAAATATTATTAAGAATATCATCAGAAAGAGAAAATATATTTACTAATCATTCATTGGAAGTGGATCATCACAAAGATCTTCATTCTTGTCTTCACATAGAGTAGGATGAAGAGGAGGAGAAAGAGGAGGAGTCGGTCTTACTGTCTCGGGGGCAGCAGCAGCTGAAGAAAATCCACACATAAGTGAAACCATGCAGTTCAAATCCATGCTGTTCAAGGGTCAACAAGACATAAAACGTCCCTGTCATGCAATATGGGAGTTCAATATGCAAAGTATCCCCTTAGCTGGCTCCAGCTTGTTCCTTCCGCAGAGATAACCAGTGTCTCCTGTCTGAGATCTCACCACAGATCTGTGCACCACATCCATCCCTTTTTTTTCTTTTTGAGATAGAGTCACACTGTCACCCAGGCTGGAGTGCAGTGGCTCAATCTCAGCTCATTGCAACCTCCTCCTCCTTGGCTCAAGTGATTCTCCTGCCTCAGCCCCCCGAGTAGCTGGAATTACAGGCACATGCCACCACGCCCAGCTAGTTTTTGTATTTTTAGTAGAGACAAGGTTTCGCCATGTTGGCCAGGCTAGTGTGGAACTCCTAACCTCAGGTGATCCACCCACCTCAGCCTCTCAAAGTACTGGGATTACAGGTGTGAGCCACAGTGCCTGGCTCTTCCCATCATTTTTCTATACACTGGACACAAATGCACATGTTACTTCTGGTTTTCTTTTAAATAAAAATTCACATAAATGCAAATCACACCATACACATTGCTTTTTGTTTTGCTTAGTTTTACTTCACAATAAATCCTGAGATTTGTCCCAAGTCAGCATAGTATTTTATTTTAGACATCCCTAGTAGCAATACCTCACTTGCATCTAGCACTTAACAGTTAAGCCCTTTCACATATATTGTTTCATCAGACCTTCACTACAATGATCATTATCCACATCTTTCATAGATAAAAAAATCTGAGGGTCAGAGAGGTAGTAAAAGTCAGAAATAAATCCCAGATTCAGCCACTCCCACCCCAGTGCTCTATTTCAACAACGTGTCTGTGCCCACAAACTCTTACTAAATGTGCCTTATGGCCCCTTGACATATGTTCATCATTAAAACATTTTTGCTTGGGCAAGTTTCTGTAATCTTTCATATCCATGACCCCAAAAATATATGACCTCCTGATCTAAATTAATAGAAAGGAAGAGAGAGAAAAAAAAAGGTAGTGGAAAAAAGGAAAGGGACAAAGGAAGAGATGTCTGGCAGTAGCTTTAGGGGAATTTAAAACTATAAGGGGTTATTTCTAGTGATATTTTTTACATACAAAATTGTAAAAAGGAGCTGTGAGCAAATGTCCAAAAGTTTCACAGAGCTGAAGTACAATCCTTGAAATCAGCATGGAAAATTCAGTGCTTGAATCTGACCTGTGGTCAGAATGCTTGGCACATGAAAACACACACACACACACACACACACACACACACACACACACACACACGTGCTTCTAAAGAGAGAAAGTCTGTCCCAATTTCCCTCTGCCTCGTGTTCCTGACACATGGCTTTACATTAGCTCCAAGCCAAACCCCAAGTGAAAGCTGGCTCTACGTTCATGTAGCAGATTCGGATTTTCTCTAATCCTTAAAAGGCACTGTCACGTGTGCTTCAAAACATCATAAAAACAACTTGGATTGCCTCTTCCAAGGGGCAGAAGAGAAAATCAATACATTCTGATTTTCTCCTCCGTTAAACTCTCAATGACTGAAACAGCAGTGTAGCTGGGGAGAGTTTAGTAGCTCAACAACCACATACTAAATTCTTCTTCAAGATTATAGAGCCTTATTTAGGTGTCTATTGGCAGAGCTTTAGGGCTTTAATGGGTTCAAAACTGCACCAGTAATCAGCAAAAATAAATAGTGCACTCATGTACAACTCATGTAAGTATGACGATCATTATTTGTGGAACCATCTGGCATAATAGATTTCCTCGTAGCATGGGAACTAAATGATACAATGCCATTAAAGTTAATAAACATGACAGATTATTAAGTGAAATGGTGCCATGAAATTGGTGAGTAAGGATTTCAGAGGCACTTTGAATGTTTCTCAGCTAGAAGACAGACCACATACTAGGTAAGATGGATGGAAAATCTCAAGGATTCAGTCATCCCTACTCCCATGTCCAACCCACTGGCAAATCTCATAAGGTCAATTGTCAAAAATTCACCTGGGAATCATCAACATTTTTCTTTTTCTTTTTTTTTCTCACCCCTACCTTTATAAGGCCCATCTACTTTTTTCTGTTTCCACAGCCATGACCACAGTCCCTGCCATTACCACCTAAGACCTGGATCCCTGCAAGTCCTAGACTGGTTTATTTTCTTCCACTTCCTTTCAATGTACTCTTTACAAAGCAGATGTCATCTTATGTAAATGTAAATCCTGTCACTCATAGACTTAAAATCCTCCAATGTCTTTTTCATCTGTATTTGTTTTCTAGGGACTATCATAAAGTTCCACAAACTGGGTGGTTTTAAAGGACAAAAATGTATTGTCTTACAATTCTGGAGGCTAGAAGTCTGGAATCAAGGTGTTGGCAGGGCCACAGCCCCTCTGAAACCCACAGGGCAATCCCTCTCTGCCTCCTCTAGCTTCTGTGGTGTGCTAGCAATTTTTGGCATTCCTCGGCTCATAGAGGAATCTTTCTACTTCTCTAGCTTCAAATGGCATTGTGTCTGTGTCTTCGTTCATCTTCTATCTACGGTTGTCTGTCTCTGTGGCCAAATCTCCCCTTTTCGTAAGGACACCACGCCTTTTTATTAGGCCCACCCTAATGATGTCATTTTAACTCTATTATATTAATAAAGATGCTATTTCCAAATAAGATTACATTCTGATTCTGAGCCTCAGGACTTCAACATATCTTTTTGGGGGGAGACACATGCAACCCACAACATCAACCTAGAGCAAACCTGAAGAGCTCGCTTACTCAGTTAGCAAGGCCCTACCTGTCTGTTTCTCTAAGCTCACTTGGCCCTCACCACACTGGCCTCTTGACATTCCTCCAGCTTGAAGCTCTTGGCTGCCGCTACCTGGAAGGCACTTCCTCTGGGACGTGCTGCCCCCACTTACCATTAAGTGGTTCCTCACTTATTACTGCATCAGCAGAGGCATGTCCAGGTTTTATGGGGTCTGAAACTTATACACCTTTGGGAATCTTTTATGAAAAAGAGCACACGACTACACATAAAAACACATCTGCAGCCTTGGAAGGGGCGCAGGCACAAGAAGGTCCCTGAAGCCCATGGTTCATTCTCTTTGTGGTAAAATTGCTTCTGATCCTGGGAGGGGGCATCTTTGAGTACCTTGATCCAAAGAAGTCCCCACCATGTATTCTCTAGTTACCCTGCTTTATCTCCTTATCACACTTATCGTTAGCACTTATTAAATCTAAAATTATCTTAATAACATATCTATGTTTTTTACACGTTGTCTCCGCATGCCAAATTAGAATCTCTAAGAAAGGAAAAGCTTATTGATTTTTACCACTACAGCCTAGATCCTAGCACACAGTGTCTTGTATAGAGTTGGCACTGAGTGAATATGTATTGGATTCAGAAATGGATGAATGAGTGAATAATAATAGTGTCAATAATAACAATAAGTCCTGCAGCACTACTTTGTTTCAGGCACAGCCTGCCATTATCCCCCCATCTTACAGGTGAAGAACCTTCCCTGCTCCTAGGTTAGTAGAACTTACTCCCAGCTGGCTGCTGGTCAATGGCAAAGCCAGTATTTGCAGCTAGCACTCTGGATCTAGACTCCATGCTCTAAACCCTATACTATCCTGTGTAACATCAAGGAAGCTTGCTTGGCTGACTCAGTGTTCAGCTCCATGGTCCAGAGACAGAAGCAGGAGATTCCCATTTCATAGGGATGAGGATTTTAAAGAGAAGATCATGTAACTTGCCGTCCACACCACACACATAGAAAAGGGACTTTCGTCCCAGGGCTCTGAGAGAGCAATGGAGGCCATCCGAGGAGTTCAGCTCCACAAGGTCATCTCCACCTAACCTTGCCAGGCCAGACATTAAATTATGAGAGATCAAGTCCAATATGCAACCCAACAGGAACTTTCTGTGGCCTCCCCAAGGCTTCAGAATTATTATGGGACTTTTGCTATTATGATATGTGTGCCCCATCCTCTGAGTGGTATGTGTGTACACGCATACAGAAATGATAACAGCTGATGTGAAACATTCTTTAGGTGTGACCTCCTTTGCTGACCCATGGGACTTTAGTCACATCACTCTTTATCCATTGAGTTTTAGAAAGAGGAAAATATTTAGTTCTTAAATTTAAAAAGTAAAATCAATAAAGACTTTCAGATTCTTCCTGGCATAAAACAAACTCTCTTTGACTTCTCTCATTGATACACTCAACAGGCCCTGTGTGCTTTGGCTCTTGCTATCATAAATAAACCAAAAAGAGAAGTCCACAGAGGTCTCTTTTTTGAAGCATAGCAGTATCAGACGATCAACTTTATTGGAAATGAGTTGATGAGACAAGAGGGCAAAGTTGATGGGAGAAAAAGGAAAGTACATATTTTTAAGCAAAACTCCCCTGTATTATGAAATATCCCTATGGAGCCCTCCTTTGAAATAACCCAGCAGGTGACCATCCCATCCAGTACCACCTGCCCTGCTTGTTTTGCTCTGTTCTGTTTTGTAATCTTTCTTTAATCCATGATAACAACCCACAATCTCAGATAGCTGGAGGGGGGCATTCTCTCTCACCATCATCTAGGCCAAAGGATGAATTTTATTCCCAGAATAACTACATTCATAGAAGTGATACCAGAAAGATGAAGTGAAAAGCATGAACCCCAGTCAACCTCAGTTTTATATTTCCTGATGTTCTGATAAGAAGAAAACACCATTGGACAAGGAGAAAGACCTTTTTTTTTTTTTTTTTTTTAACAACAAGCAGTGGGGGAACAAGGGAAGACCACTTAAATCCTTTGCTCTTCCTTTGGTTAGAATTTCCCCCATTGCCTGAGATGTTTGTTATTTATCAAATAAAAATATTAACTAGGTCCCCACGCTTATACTCTGAATTTAGAATATATCATCAGAGAAGGTGCAGAAAGAAAGGAAGATTTTTTTGTCTTTTCAAATTGTGGTAATCAGTTCCTAGTGGTAAAGAAGGTTTTGCTTCATGTAGTAGGTTATTTCTTATTGTTGGAATAGAATTGTGCTTAAGGATACAAGATTCAATAATTTATTTTAGGCTTGACTTTTTCTTAGCTCACTGGAATCACAGCTGAGATTTGTGCACTGCCCAAGCTCAATAACTTGTTCCTCCCTGACCCAGAATCCATGGAGATTATAACAAAGGCCCCAGTCTAGGCCTTGAATATACACACCTTGGACTTTGGGCTACTGGTGTTGCAATGAATTCAATAGAAAACATTCTATTCTGAGAGCAGGGCTCAAATACTGCAAAGTGATTCCCTAGTAGGGTCATTCACATTATTCCTCATGCCACTGCACAGACTGTGTCACCTCAATGGGTTTTGATGGACATGGCCAACACATCTCTTTCAGATAAAGGTGGCACCCCTTCTTCTGCTATCAAAAGGACTTTACAATGCAGTAGTTTCTCATAAATTTAGGAGTGTAGGGTCCTTCTGCCCATGATTAAATTGGGCCCAAGGCAGGTCAACACACCTTTATAACCGTCAGGCCTAGAATGCTGTATCCAGATGCTCTGGCAGTACATCTTGCACAAAGTCGCTGCCGGTTAAACACCAAAGCAAAACAGCAGATGGTGCTTGGATTCACTACATTTCTCTTTGAAGCTCTCCAGATTCACAAGCTGATGGAATCATTCTCTATTTTGAAGAGTAGGGTCCTTGACGGCAGGGGCTTTTTGCTTGTCCTTATATTTCCAAATTCCAACAAGCAACACTTCAATAAATGTGTATGCATTCATTTATTTATTCATTCATTCAAAACATGTTCATTTAATTACTATTTTCCAGAATACAGTGGTGATCAAAACAGAGTCCTTGCTCTTCTAGAGTTTAAGAACCAATCTTGATGTCAACTGAAGATTTATATAAACTGGCTATTACAATCTGTCATAAGAATTCTGAAATAACATACACAGGGCAATGAATGAATGACTGACTAGATAAAGATTCAGACTCTTACTTTCCAAGGTCCAGACAGCCATTCTGTGGTGTGAATTGAAAAGGAAAGGGCTTGTGTTTTTAACAACTTCATTACTTCATTCCAAGGCACCAGAATACAGATGGACAATCCTCTTATTACATTAAATGCATACGCACGGCTTTTGTTCCAAAACTCTCCCAAACACAAACAGAGCTCTGACACCTCACTGATGTGATAGCTTATGAATATGAGGGGAGAACAACTATTAAATTTTCCATCAAATAATTTAATTTCTATTAAATCTATATCTTGACAAAGCCTCCACCAATACAAACTTTTTGCCAAATGGCTAAGAATATACTTTGGACATTTAATACAAAATGGACAGTTTCAAATAGCTTTACACATGTTGAAAGTTTAAAAAGTTGTTTGTTAAGTACTTTAGTTATAATTCGTTTAAAAATCCCATTATATTTGGTTACACAAGAGTGGCTTTAATACACTTAAAGATGCAGTACTCCTTAGCTGTGACATATTTATAGTCTGAAAATTAAAAGGTTTACAAAATAAGGCTATATTTTCTCAGTGTCAAACATCCCTCAATGAAGACAATTATTCAGTCTGCCTGTTTGTAATTAGGTATGAAATAATTTATGGTTATGAAGATAAGTGAGCAAAAATTTCTGGAATAACTGCATATTGTATTTTATTATTAAAAGATTTTCATAATCTTTCCAGGGTTTGAGGAGTCATAAATTGCCCAGATCGGATTTCCACTGGATTTCTCTTGGAATTAATAAGCATATGGATCTGATCTAAGACTGTGTGTCAAAAATATTGAAGAGAATGGCTTCACACAAAGCTGAAAATGAAATGAGATTGACATAGCTGACTTTGGTTTGGAGAACAAGAGCAAAGTGCTGCCTGTAGTCAACCCACAAAGACAGAGTCTGGCAGGTCTAAGGGACAAAGAACACCCTACTGGGGTCAGAAATGCAACCTAAGTCCCAATAACCCAGGGCTGGAGAGCTTTTCCTCTTCCACACTCCCTTCTTTTTGACAAATATTAAGAACACTTTCAGCATGTTATCTCTATGCCATAACTACACATTCTTGGGATATGTAGTTGGTTAAAAGCAAATTCAGTCTTTTTCCTCACTACTTCTGCCAGCAGAATCACCAAACACAGGATACATCAGCCTGTTTCTTCTATTTTTTTCCTTCAATTCAAAAGGAGTAGTGAAAGTATGGCACTACTACTGTTTTTATCAAAGCATTATTTTGTCTAATATGTTAGTCTTCATAACTTCTCAATTAATATCCATTTTTCCCCAAACTTAAGCAGATATTGTGTAATTCTCCTAATATTTTGTAGTTCCTGAAACTCCAAAAACGTTCTACGTAACTTACATTGTCTTTTCAAAGTTGAAATGAATTTAAGAAACTTTGTAGAACACATTTATGATGTTCCCAGAAATTTTTGCAATTTCCAATAGCTAGTCAAAAGCTGGAACACACAGTTTGACATAGTACAATCCCAACCCCTCATTGCCATGCTGTCCTGGAGAAAGCCTCTATTAAGCCTAAATAGAAAAATTGCCAAGCCAATTAAGTGTGAGTGAATCTGAACGGGCTACGTGGAGATAGCCTCTGAACAAATCATTTCTGCCAACTCACATTCAGTGAGTACTCACAGAGCGCTTGGCCCAAGGCCAGAGATGGAGATTTCACCAAATGTGAAGATGCAGTTACTAAACAGCAAATCTATTCAGTTGTCAGAGCAGAGCTGCCGGCTCTACCTCCTTTCACAAGTGACCCCTGACACTTTCAATTATGGGAGCTCACCAGCACTCTGCAATCAACTTTTCTAGGGGAAATATATCTTAACTTAAAACTCCAAAAAGTTTGAAACTAGGCTACCAGAACTAAAAGGATGCATTCTGAAATGCTTTGCAACAGCAATTTTTTTTAAGATTGTGTAGACTATGCTATCGACCAGGTGCACTGAGCTGAAGCTAAGTGAGGGTCAAAAGACAGAACAGGTGGCATGAGGCCACATCTAGCAGTCGGTCTGTAGTACATGACAGGAAGCAAAAGCCTCCTTGGTCTGATCAACTCCAAGAGACCATTTAGTATGATCTTAATTTATTCTTTCATTGATATTACAGGATAATGGTGAAGAACCAACCTATAAAAACAAGCACCCACAGTCTCCATGAATTTCTCCCACATAGGGGTGGCTTGCACATGTAAGGTACACAGGTATGGCTGTGGAACGAATGAAATATTATTGTCAGTCTCTGTGTTTCTTTGCTGAAGATTCTTTCTATTTGAGGATAACGTGCAAAAGCAAAACAGCAGAGGCATGAGGGAAAGAGGGAAAGTCAGGTAAATCCTAAGATAAAAGGAACCCAAAATATCATCTAGTCTAACTCCCTCTGCTATATAATAAACCTATCCACAATTACATTCATCAGGGTTTGTTTGAACATTTCCAAAGAAATGATACGTTAAAGAGTACACATTTACTTCTTCACAGAGTAGATCATTGCTTTGGTGGATAGCTCTAATTATTTTAAAGCTCCTTCTTATATGGAGCCTGATTTCTAACCTGTAATTTCTAACTGTGGTTCAAATTATGACCACTTAAAGCAGAATTTGTCAGCTTTCCTTCACAGGCTTTCAAATATTTGAAGGCAGCTGTGATGTCTTCCCCAAATTTTCCTTTACCTGAGCGAAATCATCCCATATCCTCCAACAAATCACTCAACCATTCAGTGTGGTTTCCACATCCTTCATTATCCTAGTAACCATCCAGATAGTTAATGACAGTCTCAAAATGCAGCACCCAAATCTGACATCCATACTCTACACATATTCCTATGGTACCGTGGCAACTGGCAGAAATTTCTTCATGCAGGGTTAATGTTATGAAACACCTTTTAAATTAGCCAAAGCAGGGGTCCACGTTTTCTGCTTGCTCTATGTCTTGTACTTAATTTACAGTGTGGGCCACTAGCCATTAGGGAGGTGTGGGGAATGTGATTGTTGCCAATAATTGACCATTCCCTGGTTCAGGAGATACATAAAATTCTAATGGAACCATTATTCTTACACCCACAGGATATATAACAAGAACAATAAAGTGATGCATTTGCAGTATCTGCTTTTATTAAAAAAAAAGATGCTTTATGAAAATATCCATCTCTATTTTATCTCGCATGATGATGTACAAACTAACTACCTCAAAATGAGATTCTTATGTTAAGTGTTAAGAGGGGAACATACATAGCCTTGCAGGCACACACTTTTCCAGAGCACACTAACTGCTAAAACATCTCATTAATGCATCACTGTCATAGAGCTAGATGACTTTGGGCATTGTAATACTGGCTTCCATGGCAACCTATTGTCCTTGCACATTTATTTGTTGAATTGTTTGTTGGCGCATGGAACTGTGCCATAACTAGAAAAGTAAGTGTTCAGTCACCAAGCAACTTTAGTGATCAGATCGCATAAGGCTCTTAAAGTTAGAGTGGTTTTATACCATGTACAGACACCTATAAGACATTTTTAATGTATTTCTTTTTTAAAAAAAGTTTAACAAATAAAATCGAACATATCCCAGGTGAACAATGTGATGATTTGATTACATATGCATTGTATCCTGATTATCACAGTCAAATTAATTAATATCCACCACCATCCATAGGTATACTCTGTATGTGCGTATATGTGTATAGTGAGGACACTTAAAATCTGCTATAGAATTTCAAGTAAACAATGCAGTATTATCAACTAGAGTCATCATGATGTACTTTAGATACCCAGAACTTATTTATCTTCCAGTATCTCCCTATTTTTCCCCACATCCCAGTCCCTGGCAGACACCACTCTCCTCTCTGCTTCTAAAGTTTGACGTTTTTAGATTCCACATATAAGTGATATCATACTGTATTTTTCTCTCTGTGTCTAGCTTATTTCACTTGTATAATGTCCTGCAGGCTCATCCATGTTGTCACAAATGGTAAGATCTCCTTCTTCTTATGAGAATAATATTCATATATATATCTTTACACACACACATACATATACCACATTTTTTAGTCCACTCATCTGTCAATGAACAGTTTGTTTCTGTATCTTCACTACTGTGAATAATACTGCAAGGAAGATGAGGGTGCAGATATCTCTTCAAAATGTTTATGTTATTTTTTGTGCACATATACCCAGAAGTGAGGACTCTAGATGCCAGTGCCTTGATCTTGGACTTTCCAGCCTCCAGAGCTGTGAGAAATAAATTTCTGTTCTTTTATAAATGACCCAGGCTATGGTATTCTGTGATAACCGCACAAAACAGACTAAGACAAATGACAATCACAACATGTGTTATAGTTACAAATAATAACTAATTATAGGTGATAAACAGTTATAGATAATAACAACTAACATCACTGAGGACTTACTACATTTCAGCTCCTTTTTCATACATTTAGAGCCATCAGTTCATTGTAATGTTGTGAGAAAAAAAATTTTTTAAATAAGAATCATTCATCTTTGGAAACTTTGTAAAAGGCATTCAATACACTTTATAACCTGAGCTTATGATTATGATTACCTGTGAATGGTTCAGTTTATAAAGATGATGTAGTGACACATGGTGTCATGCCCCTGAAATAAATGGTCTCACCATTCCACACACAAAATTTTGAACTAGTTCTGTTTTGTGTTTGTTCTGTCTTTCCCTAAGAAGGCCACTTCTTGGCACTCCTGGGGTCTCAATCTCTGCTTGTTCATTTATTTCTCTTCTCATATAAAGACTAAGGAGCCAGATAACTAAGACTAATAGAATTACAAAGCAAATGGGAAGGCTTCCAAGACAGTCCCTAAATCAAGTAAATGCATGAACGTTAATATCCGAACTTTTTAATATCTGTTCACAGACCAGGTACTTTTTTCTTCTTATTACTCTTCTTATTGGATATAGACACGAGCCAGGAGACCTGTGGATAAATAAGTGTTAAGTATTTTCTGCAGTATATCACTGCTTCTTTTTGATGACAGTCTTATTGCTGCAGACTTGGCAATCTTATTAAATAATCATCTTCAAGTGAAAGCGCTATTGAGATACTGCATTTGATGCAAAGAGTTAAACTCCTAGCCACTCTCACTGCTATTCAAAAAACCCATTGGTATTTTTCAAGGTTAGCATTTCTCAAATTCTTTTGACATTGAGAATTTTTAGTTACAATTTTTGACACAATGATGAACTGATGCTTATCAACTACAATGTGCACTTACAGTGAATAGCAGAAATTATTTTTAATTTCTGATAGTGTGAAATTTAAAAATAGAAATTAAATTACTTTATAAGATAATACAAACTGTATTATTCTGTTCTCACACTGCTAATAAAGACATACCCAAAACTGGGTAATTTATAAAGGAAAGATGTTTTGTTTTGAGATGGAGTCTCACTCTATTGCCCAGGTTGGAGTGCAGTGGTGCAATCTCGGCTCACTGCAACCTCTGCCTCCTAGGTTCAAGTGATTCTCCTGCCTCAGCCTCCTGAGTAACTGGGATCATAGGCACGCACCACCTTGCCCGGCTAATTTTTGTATTTTAGTAGAGACAGGGTTTCACCATGTTGGCCAGGCTGGTCTCAAACTGCTGACCTCATCATCTGTCTGCCTCGGCCTCCCAAAGTGCTGGGATTAGGAAAGAGGTTTAATTGACTCACAGTTCCACATGGCTGAGGCGGCCTCACAATCATGGAAGAAAGCAAAGGAGAAGCAAAGTCATGTCTTATGTGGCAGCAGGCAGAAGAGTATGTGTAGGGGAACTCGCCTTTATAAATCCATCAAAGTTCATGAGACTTACTCATTATCATGAGAACAGCACAGGAAAAATCTGCCCCCATGATTCAATTACCTCGCACCGGGTCCCTCCCATGACATGTGGGAATTATGGGAGCTACAATTCAAGATGAGATTTGGGTGGGGACATAGCCAAGCCATATCACAAGCATATGTTGAAATTATAAGACAAACAACTACCTTGAATAGATGGCATCCATCAGCTTAACCAGTAGCAGCTAAATTTTGCTTAGGCAGCATTGAGTAGCTTAAATATCTTGCATAAATCCATCAGATAATTTCTCAGGCAACTCTTTTTTTGGATCTGACACATCATTCTTTAATGGATGATTGTAGCTTAAAAAGAACTATCATATATTGTGTGGGGTAAATATTGCCAATCATAACCCTAAAGTAAACACCCCAGGGTGGTCCCCAATGAGTCACTCTATGTATAATCCCATGCCCTTGAGTGCTGATGGAACCTGTGACTTGCTTCTAACCAATCTGACAAGAGTGAAGGGACTTTGAAGAAGCCATTAGGTGCACAATCAGTCAATTTTGAGTTAATAAAAAAGGAGATTATTCTGAATGGGCCTGACATAATTAGGTGATCCCTTTAAAAGTGGGTCCACACCTTCCCTGAAGTTAAAGATTCAAAGTAGCAGAGACACTTTCTCTGTTGCTAGCTTGAAGAAGCAAGAGGTTATGAACTCTATAACCCCAGGCAAATACATTTTGCCAGCAACCTGAAAGATCTTGGAAGTAGGTCCTTTCCTAGTTGAGACTTCAGATGAGTTTGAAACCCAGTTGACACCTTGATTTCAGCCTTGTGAGAAACTGGGCAGAAAACCGAACTCAAGTATTCCCAGACTTCTGACTCATAGAAGCCATGAGATAATAAATGGATAATTGGCTTAGGCCACTAAGTTGGTGACGATATGTTGTAGAGCAAGAGAAAATGAGCACATTATCAGATAGTGATTCCCTTTTTGTGGTGCAATCTGTATTTGTAGTTGAGAACATTGCTGCACAGCTAAAAACTGCTTTTACCAGACTTATCTGAAGTGAAATGTGGCTATGTGACTAAGTTCTGACCAGTGAAACTTAAGTGTAAATAATGTTGAGATATTCTAGAAGCACTTTTTAGTGAGAGTATATACTTGATATGGTTTGGCTCTGTCTCCCCATCTAAATCTCATGTGGAATTTTAATCCCCATGTGTCAGGGGAGCGACCTGGTGGGAGGTGACTGGATCACAGGGAGATTTCCCCTATCCTGTTCTCATGACAGTGAGTGAGTTCTCACGAGATTCAATGGTTTATAATGTGGCACTTCCCCCTTCTCTCTCTCCTGCCACCCTGTAAGACATGCCTTGTTTCCCCATTGCCTTCTGCCATGATTGTAAGTTTCCTAAGGCTTTCCCAGCCCTGGAGAACTGTAAATCCATTAAACCTCTTTTTTATAAATTACCCAGTCTCATGTAGTTATTTATAGCAATGTGAAAATGAACTAATACATAAAACTGGTACCAGGAGAGTGGGGAACTGCTATACCTGAAAATGTGGAAGCAAATTTGGAACTGGGTAATGGGCAGAGGTTGGAACAGTTTAGAGGCCTCAGAATAAGAGAGGAAGATGAGGGAATGTTTAGAACTTCTTAGAGACCTGTTGAATGGTTGTAACCAGAATGCTGATAGTCATGTGGACAATGAAGTCCAGGCTGAGGTGGTCTCAGATAGAGATGAGGAACTTAATGGGAATAGTTCCAATAGCAAGTCACTCTTGCTATGCTTTAGCAAAGAGACTAGTGGCATTTTGCCCCTGCCCTAGAGATCTGTGGAGCTTTGAACATGAAAGAGATGATTTAGGGTATCTAGCAGAAGAAATTTCTAAGCAGCAAAGCATTGAAGATGTGACCTGGCTGTTTCCAAAAGTGTACAGTCATATAAGTTCACAAAGAGATGGTCCAAAATTAGAACTTATGTTTAAAAGGGTAGCAGAGCATAAAAGTTTGGAAAATTTACAGCCTGAACATGTGGTAGAAAAGAAAAATCCATTTTCTGGGGAGAAATTCAAGGCTGCATAAATTTGCACAAGTAAAGAGGAGCCAAATGTTAACAGCTGTAACAATGGAAAAATGTCTCTAGGGCATGTCAGAGAGCTTGGCACCACCCCCTCTTGTAACAGGCCCAGAGGCCTAGGAGGGAAAAATTGGTTTCCTGGGCCAGGCCCAGGGCCCTCTGCTCTGTACAGCCTCCTGAAATGGTGCCCTGTGTCCCAGAAGCTCCAGTTCCTGCTCTGGCTAAAAGGGGCCAAGGTACAGTTCAGGCCACTGCTTCAAAGGGTACAAGCCCCAAGCCTTTGTGGCTTCTACATGGTGTTAGGCCTGCAGGTGCACAGAAGGCAAGAGTTTGGAGCCTTTGCCTAGATTTCAGAGGATGTACGGGAACACCTGGATGTCCAGGCAGAAGTCTGTTGCATGAGCGGAGCCCTCATGGAGAACCTCTACGAAGTCAGTGTAGAGGGGAAATGTGGGGTTGGAGCTGCCACACAGAGTTCACACTGGGGCACTGCCTATTGGAGCTGTGAGAAGACAGCCATTGTCCTCCAGACCCCAGAATGATAGATCTGCTGACAGATTGCATTGTGTGCCTGCAAAAGCCACAGTTGTTCAACTCCAGACTGTGAAAGCAGCCACAGGGCCTGAACCCTGCAGAGCCACAGGAGTGGAGATTTCCAAGGCCTTGGGAGCCTAACTCTTGCTTCAGCGTGTCCTGGATTTGAGACATGAAGTCAAAGGAGATTATTTTGGAGTCTTAAGATTTAGTAACTGCCCTGCTGGCTTTCTGACTTGCATGGGGCCTATATCCCCTTCGTTTTGTCCAATTTCTCCCATTTGGAATGGAAGCATTTACCCAATGCCTGTAGCCCCATTGTATCTTGAAAGTAATTTACTTGCTTTTGATTTTACAGGCTCATGGGTGGTAGGGATCTGCCTTGTCTCAGATGCAACTTTGCACTTGGACTTTGGGGTTAATGCTGGAATGAGTTAAGACTTTGGGGGACTGTTGGGAAGGTATGATCAAGTTTTGAAAAGTGGGAAGACCATGAGTTTTGGGAGAGACCAGGGGTGAAATGATATGGTTTGGCTCCGTGTCTCCACCCAAATCTCATGTGGAGTTGTAATCCTCATCTGTCAGGGGAGGGACCTGATGGGAGGTGATTAGACCATGGGGGCAGACTTCCCTCTTGCTGTTCTCACGATAGTGAGTGAGTTCTCACGAGATGTGATGATTTAAAAGTGTGGCACTTCTCCCCCCTCTCTCTCTCCTGCCACCATGTAAGACGTGCCTTGCTTCCCCTTTGCCTTCTGCTGTGATTGTAAATTTCCTGAGGCCTCTCCAGCCATGCATAACTGTGAGTCAATTAAATCTCTTTTCTTTATAAATTACCCATTCTCAGGTAGTTCTTTACAGCAGTGTGAAAATGGACTAATACAATACCCTTCTTCCCTTCATTCTGCAGTATGAAATAAGATTTTGATGGCTGGATATTCAGCGGCCATCTGGGACCATGAGTATTGAATCTCCATGCTAGGTGGAAAGGTAAGCTGGATCATAGGTGATTTCATAGAGTTACTATAGCAGCACTGGAATACCACCTATAGGCTTCTTTTATGTAATAGAGAAACAAATTTCTGTTTAAGCCATTGTTCTCGGAATCTGTGTTACTCTTGGCAGAATCTAAATCCGGTATATTTTACTTAAAAATATATACCTATATTTGAAATAAATTAATGTAAGTATTAAATAAAATGATGTGGTTTGTTTGTTTGGGTTCAACTATTAGCAGCATCTTTCAGAGAACTAGGATATGCAGCATGCTGGTCCAAATATTAACACTGACTAATACTGCTGGTGGAAATGAGATACCACATTAAGAAGCAATCAAGAGTCAAATATGTAAAAGAAGTTGTACATGAAGGTACACAAGTTGGCCCTTGTATTCAAAATATTAAAACACCCTATTTTGTTTGTAACTGAAAACAGTTATTTAAAAACAGTAGTGCATTTGCACAATTGAGTCCAGCTCTTTTTTAAGTACAACAGAGCAATATTAGGCAGATGAGACTTGGTGACCACAAATGAGTGTGGTACCGGGGCTCTAAGGGAAGAAGCAGATGTCCAAAATCATCATTCTGCCTGAAAGTTTACCAGTCAGATTGCTATCCTTTCATTTTAAGGTTTCTGCTCCTTGTTAATTGCAAATATCCATGGCACAGGTACTACTGTGAGTGTGCTTGCTACAAACAAGTAGGTGGGAATAGATGAGTAAAAGATGGGGGGAAAGGCACAGTGGTCCTTGGCAAGGACATTCAAGCTCACAGGTTCATGTTGGTGACCACAAAGGGGAAAGGAGAGTCTCCAAATATAAATAGAGTGCAATTCACAAATGTTTACTAAGCTGTGAATCCTTTCAATAAATGATTAATCGATAAGTCGCAGGCCCTGAAGATACAATGGTAAACAATAAAGACCCACGATAATTTTGCCTATATCAGAGATGAGACACCATGCCACCCACAATTTCCAGGCTGATGCCATTTAGGTTATTGAATTTGAAAGCAAGATGCATGTTAGTACCTCTTTAGATTTCAAAAATCTGGATTTCAAAAGTAAGTCCTCAAATTGTTAATCAGTTGATTAGTTAATTCAGTCAAAAATATTCAAACTATTTTATGTCTCAGAATAGACAGGATATTTAAAGTGTAATACATAAATTATATCAATACTGGGGGGATTGCTAAGGTTGTCCACATGTGCCAGCAAAATCATCTATTTCTGGTCTTTAGTCAAGTCTAAGAAAGTTCATACTGACATATTAGGAGGAAATTATTATACCTGCTTATACTGAAAAAGAAAATTCAACCATAAATATTGCAATACTATAAGATGCTATAATGTTCTGCAAAACAATCTGTTGCACATTTCTACTTGGAAGGTAGCATATTTCATGATTATGCACATCCATGACAGAGATAAGCATTTATATGGTAATAACTGCAATATGGGCAGCTACAGCCTTTCACTATAAGCCATGAGCCTTTTCATCAGAAAAAGCCACTGGGGCACAATTTATCACCAGAAAGCGTGTTTGGCTGGCTTAGATGTTCAGAAAAAATAAATATTTTCTTCAATGCACATGTCTTAAGTAGTAGCAGGAGCATGGTTTGTACCTTTACATAAAAAAAAACAAAATGAATGCCAGTGTTTAGGTAGTCAGACAAATAAATATACAAAAAAAAGGAGTAACAAGTTTCCTCTTCTACGCCCATACCTCAGTCAACACAGAGTCCCATGTGCAAGTGGTACAAATGCCACCATAAAGAGTCAGTGACTATAGAAAGGGACTGAAGTGCTTATTTAAAATCTTGCTATCATAGGATTAAGAGAAACCTGGGTCTAGGACTGAGAACTCAGTAGTGTAGAACAGAAGAGGAAACAGTCATCTGTGATGACATCAATAATTGTTTATAATAACTCCACTGACATCAACAGTTGTTCTGATAATAATTCTGGTGGCTAATATTTATTGAATGCTTATTAAATGGACTAATTATCCTTCTGGGGGCTTTACGTATATTTTCTCATTGAATTCTGAAACATATACTATCACTTCAGGGCTCCTATTAACCCATTTTTTTTAACAGCTGGTTAAATATAGGTTTAGAGATATGGTGACTTATCCAAAATCACAAAGTGGCAGATTTGAGTTTTGGACCTAATTGTGCTTGACTCCAATGCCTATGGGCTTGTCACAAAGTGGTGGAGAGAAGGCCATTATCTTCCAGTGGAGCCTCCCTGATGCCCAGGCTGGTGACCAGAGGGTAAATGCAATACCTTCTGGACAGTGGCGATATGCTGGCATCCCAGGGAGTAGGATTATATGAGAGACATGGCTGGCTCAAATGCCCATGTAAACCTCAAAAGCAGATTAGGGATGAAAAGATTAAGTGAATATTTCCTGAGCATAGATGAGAAGTGTGAAGCAGGTTCACTGTGCACTGGTTACCAGCTTGTGTCAGTCTGCTGAGACAGGCCCCACTTAAGCACAAGTTACATGAAATGGATATATGATTTACATATGGGAACAATAGACAAAGGACAACAGAAGCCTAGAACTCATTGCAAGTTGGCCCCCCAAGGCTCAGGAAATTGGCCTGGGGTGAATGGAATCTCCTCATCTGCATGTACTTCACTTACACTGCAGCTGAAGGACCTCAGAATGTAGCCTGCCCTCGGTTATATATCCCAGGGACAACGTGACAGGCTGGGCTAAAGCACCAAAGAACATCCTATTTCTTTTTTTTTTTTTTCTTTTTTTTTTTTTTTTTTAATTATACTTTAAGTTTTAGGGTACATGTGCACATTGTGCAGGTTAGTTACATATGTATACATGTGCCATGCTGGTGCACTGCACCCACTAACTCGTCATCTAGCATTAGGTATATCTCCCAATGCTATCCCTCCCCCCTCCCCCCTCCCCACCACAGTCCCCATATGGAACCAGAACAACCTATTTCTAGGGAGAAATGGAGCAGACCCTGAGCTGTTCTGGTTAGTTCCTGCCTGTCTCAGGCTGTTGCATTCTCAGCACAATCTATAGTTATTCCTGAGAACTACAAGCAAGATTGAAGAGGGAACAGGACCAGTCCAAGGCCATCCAGAGAACTGCGTGACAAGGAACTCCTGGGAATTTTGGCAGCTGGTGGGTGGGTGGAAGAGGGAAGCTGAGGAGGGGGTCCTTGAGGTCCTGCAGCTGTGCAGGTGGGGGCTAAAGGGATGGCAAAATTGAGATAATGTAGCCGCATGGCTACCAAAATAAGGATGTTCATATTTATCAAGTGATCCAGTAAAACCATCTGGAGCTTCAGCTGTGTGCTCGTGCCCTTCGCACTGGAGAGAAGACAAAAGCACCTTTTTATTCCTACCCTCAAATAGTTCTCTACCTCTGTGTGTGTGTGTGTATGTGTGTGTGTGTGTGTGAGAGAGAGAGAGAGAGATGTGCAATTGACTATAATGTATGACACAGAGGCATCACTAGAGTCAAAGGCCACTTTACATCTTAAGCCATCCATTCTGGAGGCATTAGAGACATTGCCAAAAGTGAGGGTGACTATGTACATCATTTTGGTAATTAGGAAAAAAATGTGCTATGAAAAAATAGTATGTCATTTTTACCTCCATTTTCAAGCTCTGATTTGGGGTTTTCCTCTTATTTTTATCCAGTGTGTTTCCTGCTTCCCGTTAATGCCCACGCAGGAGACTTACTGCTTTCTGGCAAGAAGAGGGTAAGCACTGTACCTATAATCTGCATTATTAGGTTCTGTCAACTGACCCCCTAATTTCAGAAGTTAAATAAAATATAGATTTTTTGTTGTTGTTGTTGTTTATGAAAGTGACAACTCAGGTGTCTCTGGTTTGTTGGTTTTCCTGAGCAGCTC
The DNA here is from genome assembly GCF_028858775.2 of Pan troglodytes. NCBI lineage: Eukaryota > Metazoa > Chordata > Mammalia > Primates > Hominidae > Pan > Pan troglodytes. The sequence goes on from NC_072413.2 coordinate 85,651,384, forward strand.
CACTCCAAGGGGTGGCTCAAGGACAAGGTTCCTTCCAACATGGCACCACTTCTTCTCCAGATTAGTGCCATGCAAACTTTCATTCACAGGCCAGTGCCAGTCCATGGCTTGGATTAGCCCAGGAGCCGCTTATGAATGGTCTCAATGAGGGAAATACGGAAATTGAGGGAGAACATATGGAAACTTTAGAAACTGGCCATTGCTGCAATATTCAAGTTCATGGTGAGTGGATTTTTCTCACTCAACAGAGTATAGACCATTTTGGTTGTGGTCAAACTCACCCAGCACATGTGGCTTCCTAGTGGATTGGAAATTTAAGAAAACATAAATAAAAGATTGACAGCTAGAAAAACCTACACTCTGTATCCTCAGAATCCTCATGATTTCACTGGCAGATTGGAGAAAGAGAACGGTAAGCTGCCCATGAGAAGGTTTTCTATTACCCACCTGGCAGGGCCCATGTTACTTCTGCCCATTCCGTTGGCCACAACTCTGTTACATGGTTGCATCTATTTGCATGGGAGACTGGGGCATAATCTGATTGAATGTCCAGTAAGAAAATGGAAAGAAGTTGGCAGTCATCCATCCTCACTAAACCTATTGCTGCATTTGCTACCGGTTTCTGTTGACCAAATAATGCAAGCATGAAAATGAGTGATAGTTCTATGACTTCCTAGCCAGAATCTTAGCACTTTGAGTGTTCTTGATGGAGCTGCCCCAACAGAGACTTTAAATCAGGACTGATTCCTGTCTCATTCCTAACTCACCTTCTCTATTTTCTTAATTTTGAGCGCTCGAAAACCTTCCAATAAACACCCTTCTGCTTAAGTTAGCCAGGATTAAGTTCTTTGTTAGGAATTTTTAAAAATCCCAAAGCTAATACAGGAGAAGTGGGAGGTAAGTAGGGAGAAAGAAAAAGGGAGAGAGGATGGAGAGAATGGCATCTAGCTAGGAAGATTCTTTAAATAAACATATTATGACCCACTTACTTTGATTCAGAACTGCCATTTGAACAGTCAGTTCTATAGGTCATGGACGATTCTTTACCTTAAGACGACGAGTTCTACAGTACCTCAATCACTCATGCATCTCACTGAACAAATCAATTGCATTGATTATGCTAAAAGGTGTAAGTTGCTTTGACATGCACAAATAGGACAGAATGTCTGAAAGGCAAATCATTTTATCCAAATCAAGGTTTTTGCATAATTTATGCTTAGCGACATTCTTTACCAGAGGGACTTTCATGGTCTAACCAAAAAAATAAGCCTCGAATCAGATATATATATATATATATATATATATATATATAATATTTTAATGTAAATTCTCCCAGAATGGTAATGGTAACCTGGAGTATAAAGGGGCAGTGGCTTAACAAGAAGAAAGTTTTCCAGAACGAGGGGAGACTCAGCCACCGTATTACGTCAGCAGCCCTGGTGAACCCCAGTGATGTTTTGTTTTATTTTACTTCATGCTCAATTTGCCATCTATAGCCCCACTCTGTGTAGAGGAGCACATTGACTGGGCTCTCTGCCCTATTTTAGCACTCCTCAGACCTCTCTGAAAATAATGCTGCTTTCAGACAAAGTCCAAAGTTCTAGGTGATTTCTTTCTTTCTCTGCTCCACAATCTGGTGCTGACCAACACCTTTCTCTGGATCTCCAGTTCAGTGGGTGGAAAACCCAGCAAAAAATGATCATCTGGATTCTAGAAGCACACACGGGTGAGTCTTACAGGACTTGGATGACAGCAAAGGCACATTGGCTGATTTTCATATCTGAGTAAAGAGATTTCTCAAGAGCTGTGTTCATGTTGTTGTCCCATATTTAGCTCTACTGAGTCATTTCTTGGTGCTTTTAATGTAAGAGATTTTTAGCACATTTCTCTTCTAGTGGGGCTACTAGCCTTTGCACTCACTCTCATTTGCTAAATGTCAGGGATTATTAGCTGGAGGCCTGCAGGTAGGAGGTAGTCTAGAGAGGTGCTTCACTTGTTCTATGCAATGTTTTCTTAAAAATTAACTTAGAGGCCGGACGCAGTGGTTCACACCTGTGATCCCGGCACTTGGGGAGGCTGAGGCGGTTGGATCACGATGTCAGGAGTCCAAAACCAGCCTGACCAATATGGTGAAACCCCATCTCTACTAAAAATACAAAAATTAGAGGGGCGTGGTGGCGCACGCCCGTAGTCCCAGCTACTCAGGAGGCTGAGGCAGGAGAATCGCTTGAACCCAGGAGGCAGAGGTTGCAATGAGCCGAGATCATGCCACTGCACTCCAGCCTGGGTGACACAGTAGATTCCATCTAAAAAAAAAATGTAACTTAGATTCCAATGTTTTTAAATTGGGAATATTTCACGTAGATATCTGATTTCTGGAATCACTAGTGGATTTGGCAATACTGGGTTTGCATTAAAGCATTCTCACATGCTTTCACCAGCCAGAGCCTTAGAAAGAGCACACTTTAGGCAATGTGTGCAAGTTCCAGTTTACCAAAACACTCAGCATCCCCTGCAGTCTTTCTCTAAATCCAGGAATTTGAGAAAAGGCAGACGGCATCTGGGCAGTCTGAGTAAGCCCTAAGATAGGCAGGTCTGACTTCATGAAGGGGTGAAGGGCCACTGCCTCTTTAAAAAAAAAATACCACTTTCTTCACCTTCAAAAGTCTGAAATCCTTCTAGTAAGTCATAATGTTTCCATTGAATATTGCCAGGAGACTTTTAGGGGTCAAAGCCAGTAGGTGAGGATACACAGTGCCAACAAATGTGCTCAGATCCTTTCTTGGAGACTGTTTGAATAGTAAAGATGTTAGCAAAGAGGGTTCTAGGTACGAAATGAAGCCAGACATAAGCACAAGGCACGTAGATGAGGTCACAACCATCTAAAGCCAGGAGGAAGGGGCTTCAGGAGAGGTACCCCTGCCAGAGAACCATGTAGAGACTTCAGCTAACACAGACAAGAAACCCTCAGTCTATGACCTGAGTGGCAAACATGATCTGTGAAATGGTAACATCTAAATTTTACCCCTCCTGCTCTTCAACAAATACTCATTAGACAGTTCAGTTAAGCCAGGAACTACTCCAAATGTTTTCACATGCATTAAGCCACTGCTTGAAGAAGAAGGAGGTCTCACTGACCCAAAGTGGGAAATTATGAAGACCTTATCACTGGATACAAACCAGATCTTTCCTTCACTCAGTTGTATGCTCTGCTCTATACAATCCCCTCTGAATGGGCCATTCTTTCCTGCTCCTCCATCACCCATTCTCCTTTGTTGTCCTGTTAATAATACCTCTGTTCTAATGCTCTGTTCAGGTTGCGTGAGGACCTTCCTCTATGCTTTCATTGTACCCCTAAGCACATCTCTCTACCATAGATCCTCTGAACTGCATTACAATGATATAGCAACATCTCTCTCTCCTATTGGAATCCCTGAAGCCTGCATCTCATTCACAGCAAAGAACTTGGTGCATGGTAAACATATAAACAATCCTGCTGAATAAATGAGCTCACATTTGCCCACTACATTTGAAGAGTTGGCAGAAATTCAGGGGAAAACGTGCAATCAGCAGGTGGTATGCAGAACTCAAATATGGGACTAGAAATTTAGTTTGAGTAGTTGAATATTGAGGTGTACTCATGGGGGATGGTGCAATTATGAAGGAAGATAGAAAAGATCCATTAGAGGAGAGGAAGACAACCACAAAATCAACTAACCAGAAGAAAAAGAATCAAAAGATTGAAGTGTTTTGGAAAGACAAGGAGGAAGAGCTTTGAAGATGAAATGTGTGGCTGACACGGTGACATTTTGCAAACAGGTTGGTTAAGGTAGAAACTTTTTTTTTACACTAAGTAAGACTATAGGGACCCAAGAAACAAAATAGAGAAATGGTGGTAGTGCACTATTCTTTCAAAGAATATGGTAAAGTGAAGGATAGATGTTAGGTGAAACAATGAAAAAGTAGGGACAATTTTGGATAACTTTTAGACACACACATTGGTAAATTGAAGAGGATGAGATAAAGATGACGAAGAGGCAAGATGGCTGAATGGAAGTCTCCATCAATTGTCCCCCTTGCAGGAACACCAAATTTTAACAACTAACTACACATTAAAAGCACCATCATAAGAACTAAAAATCAGGTGAGCAACCACAGTACCTGGCTTTAACTTCATATTGCTGAAAGAAACACTGAAGAGGGTAGGAAAGATAGTCTTGAATTGCCATCACCACCTCTCCTTCATCTCCTGGCAGTAGCCATATGATGTGGAGAGGGAAAGTGTGTGCTTGGGGGAGGGAGAGCACGGTCACTGGAGGGACTTGGCATTAAACTCAATGCTACCTTGTCACCACAAAGAGCAAAACACTGTTGGGTTCAGCCAATGGCTGCCCATGGAGGGAGCATTTAGACCAGCCTTAGCCAAAGAAGAATCACCAATCCCAGTTGTCAGAATTGAGTTTCTTGGCAAGCCTCACCACCATAGGCTAAAAAGCTCTGGATTCCAAGGTAAACTTGAAAGGCAGTCTAGGACACAAGGGTCACCCCTAGGCAACTCCTAGTGCTGGGCTGGGCTTAAAACCAGTGGACTAGTGCAGCATATGATGTCATGAGGTACCAGACAAGGCGAATAAGGATGTGCTTGCATTACCCCTTCCCCAGCCCCAGTTAGTACAGCTCACAGCAACAAGAGTGTCTCCTTCCTTCTGCTTGAAGCAAGGACAGTGAACAGTAAGGAGGACTTTGTCATGCATCTAGGATACCAGTTCTGCCATAATAAGACAGGGAACTGGGCAGAGTGGTGAGGCCATCTGTCCAGGCACCAGCTCCTGGACATTTCTAGACTGACCCTGGGCTAGAAGGGAACCCACTGTCTTGAAGGGAAGGACCCAGTCCTGGCAGGATTCACTGCCTACTGACAAAAGAGCCCTTGGGCCCCGGATAACCCACAGTGATATCTAGGTAGTACACCATAAGCCTTGGGTGAGACTCTGAGACGTGCTGGCTTCAAGTGAGATTCCCAGCTGTGGGGGCTACAGTGAGAGACTCCTGATTGAGAAAAGCAGAAGGAAAAGTTTTGCACCCTAGGTACCAGCTAGGCCAGCGGCGATACAGTACCAAGCAGACTACTGGGGTCCCTCAGTCCAGGCCTAGGATCTTGGACAGCATTTCTGGACCTGCCCTGGGCCAGAGGGAGCCCACTGCCTTGAAGGGTGAGTCCCAGGCCTGGCAGCATTCACCATAAGCTGACTGAAGAGCCCCTGGGCTTTAAGTGAACATCAGTGGTGGCCTGGCAGTACTCCCCATGGGCCTGTGGTGGTGGTGGTCACAAGGGACAACTGCTCTCTGCCTGTGGAAAGGGGAAAGCAGAGCAGGACGGACTTTGTCCTGGGGTTTGAGGACCAGCTTAGCCACAGAAGAACAGAACGCCAGTCCCTGACTCCCAGACAGCATCTCTGGACCCACCCAGGCCCGAGGGGAACTCACTGCCTTTAAGGGAAGGACACAGACCTGGCTGGCTTTCCCACTTGTTGATTGTACAGTCAAAAGCCCTAGAGTGAACATAGGCAGTAGCCAGGTAGTGGTTACAGAGGTCCCTTGATGAGACCCAGTGCTCTGCTGGCTTTAGTTCTGACCCAATGCAGTCCCAGTGGTGGTGGCCACAGAAGTGCTGACATCATCCTACTTGTCGCTCCAGGTGGCTCAGCACAGAGAGAGAGAGAGATTGTTTATGAGAAAGAAAGGGAAGAGAAAAAGAGTCTCTGCCTGATAATCTGGAGAATTCTTCCAAATCTTATCCAAGACTGCCAAGGTGGTACCTCTACGAGTTTGCAAGAACCACAGCATTAATGGGCTTATGGATCAAGTCCCTTCAAATACCTAGAAAGCCTTCCCAAGAAAGATGGGTACAAAAAAAAGCCCAGACTGAGAAGATTACAACAAATACCTAACTCTTCAATGCCCAGACATCAATGAACAACCATAAGCATCAAGACCATGCAGGAAAACATTACCTCACCAAATGAAATAAGTAATGCAACAGGGACCAATCCTGGAGAAACAAAGATATGTGACTTTTCAAACAGAGAATTCAAAATAGCTGTTTTAAAGAAACTCATAGAAATTCAATATAACACAGATAAGGAATTCAGAATTCTACCAGGTAAGTTAGCAAAGAGATTTAAAAAATTAAAAAGAGTCAAGCAGAAATTCTGGAGTTGAAGAATGCAATTGACATACTGAAGAATGCATCAGAGTCTCTTAATAGCAGAATTGATCAAGCAAAACAAAGAATTAGTGACTTGACGATAAGCTATTTGCAAATACACAGTGAGAGGAGACAAAAGGAAAAAGAATTTTTTAAAAATGAAGCACACCTACAAAATCTAGAAAATAGCCTAAAATGGGCGAATCTAAGAGTTATTTGTCTTAAAGAGAGACAGAGAAAGAGACTGTGGTAGAAAGTTTATTCAAAGGGATAATATCAGAGAATTTCCCAAACCTATAGAAAGATATCAACATTCAAGTACAAGAAGGTTATAGAATATCAAGCAGATTTTACCCAAAGAAGACTACCTGAAGACATTTAATAATCAAATTCCCAAAGGTCAAGGATAAGGAAAGAATCCTAAAACAAATAGAAAAGAAAATAATGTACAATGGAGCTCCAATATGTCTGGCAGCAGATTTTTCAGTGGAAACCTTACAGCCCAGGAGAGAATAGCATGACATATTTAAAGTGCTAAAGGAAAAAAATCTTTTACCTTAGAACAAAATATCCAGTGAACATATCCTTCAAGCATGAAGTAGAAATAAAAACTTCCCCAGACAAACAAAAGCTGAGGGATTTCATCAACACCCGAACTGTCCTAAAAAAAAAAAATAAAAATTCTAAAGGGAGTTTCTCAATCTGAAAGAAAAGGATGTCAATAAGCAAGAAGAACTTATCTGAGTTTTGTACTTATCAGTAAGTCTTGTACATTCGCAGTAACTACAATAACTTTTCAAGACCAAGGCAATATAATAAGACATAAAAAGAAATAACAAAAAGTTAAAAAGCAGGGGGATTAAGTTAAAGGGTAAAGTTTTTATTAGTATTCTTTTTCCTTGGTTTTGTGTTTTTGAAATCAGTGTTAAGTTGTCATTAGTTTAAAAGATTTGGTTGTAAGATAGCATTTGCAAGCCTCATGGTAACTTCAAATAAAAAAAATACAATGCATACAGAAAAAATAAAAAGCAAGAAATTAAATTGTATCACCAGAGAAAATGACCTTCACTAAATGAAGACAAGAAAGAAAAAAAGAAGGGAAGACTACAAAATAACCAGGAAACAAATTTAAAAATGGCAGGAGTTAAGTCCTTACCTATTAATAATAACATTGAATGTAAATGAACTAAATTCTCCAACTGAAAGACAGAGTGCCTGAGTGGATTTTTTAAAAAGACCCAATGATCTGTTGCCCACAAGAAACACACTTCACCTGTGAAGATGCATATAGACTGAAAATTAAGGTATGGAAAAAGACATTTTATGCCGGTGGAAACAAATAAAAGCAGGAGTAGCTATACTTGTATCAGACAAAACAGATTTCAAGACAAAAACTATGAAAAGAGACAAAGAAGGTCATTATATAATAATAAAGGGGTCAAGTCACCAAGAGGACATAACAATTATAAATACATTTGTACCCAATATGAAAGCACCCAGATATACAAAGCAAATGTTATTAGAGCTATAGAGAGATATATCCTAATAAAATAATAGGTGCAGACTTCAACAACCCACTTTTGGCACTGGACAGATCTTCAACACCGAAAATCAACAACAAAAAAATAGGACTTATTCTGCACTACAGACCAAATGGACCTAACAGATATTTACAGAACATTTCATCCAACAGCTGCAGAATACACATTTTTTTCCTCCTCAGGACCTGGTTAATTCTCAAAGATAAACCATGCAAGGTCATAAAACAAGTCTTAAAACATTCAAAAAATAATATCAAGCATCCCTCTGACTGCAAGGGAATAAAACTAGAAATTAATAATGAGGAATTTTGGAAACTTTACAAACACATGGAAACTAAATGATATATGCCTGAAAGATCGGTGGTTAAATGAAGAAATTAAGAAGGAAATTGAAAGATTTCTTGAAACAAATGATAATGGAAGCACAATATATCAAAACTTATGAGATACAGTGAAACTAGTACTAAGAAGAAAATATATAGGTATAAGTGCCTATATCAAAAAAAGAAAAGAAAAATTTCAAGTAAATAACCTAGTGATATATCTTAAAGAACTAGAAAAGCAAGTGCAAACCAAACCCAAAATTAGTAAAAGAAAATAAGTAATAAAAATCAGAGTAGAAATAAAGGAAATTGAAATGAGGAAAACAATACAAAAGACCAATGAAATGAAAATTTGGTTTCTTGAAAAGGCAAACAAAATTGACAAACTTTAGCCAGACTAAGAAAAAAAAGAGAAGACCCAAATAAAATCAGAGATGAAAAAGGAGACATTACCTCTGATACCACAGAAATTCAAAGGATCATTGTGGCTACTGTGAGCAACTATATGCCCAAAGCTGGAAAATTAGGAGAAGATGGATAAATTCCTAGACACATACAACATAAAAAGATTATATCATAAAGAAACTCAAAATCTGAACAGACCAATAAAATGTAATGGGATTAAAGCCATAATCAAAAGTCTTCCAGTAAAGAAAAGTATAGAACCCAACATCTTCACTGCCAAATTCTATCACAAATACAAAGAAGAACTAATACCAATCCTACTAAAACTATTCTGAAAAATAGAGGACAGGGGACTACTTCCAAACTTATTCTACAAGGCCAGTATTATGCTGACACCAAAACCAGCCAAAGACACATCGAAAAAAAGAAAACTACAGGTCAATATATCTGAAGAATATTGATGCAAAAACCCTCAATAAAATACCAGCAAACCAAATCCAACAATACATTAGAAAGATCATTTATCATGACCAAGTGGGATTTAATCCAGGGATGCAGGATGTTTCAGCATTCATAAATCAATCAATCTGATACATCATATCAACAGAATGAAGAACAAAAGCCATATGATCATTTCGATTGATGCTGAAAAAACGTTTGATAAAATTCAACATCCCTTCAAGATAAAAACCCTCAAAGAAACCAGGTATAAGAACATACCTCAACATTGTAAAAGCCGTATATGACAGGCCCACAACTAGTATCATACTGGATGGGGAAAAACTGAAAGCCTTTCCTCTAAGATCTGGAACACAATAAGGATACCCACTTTCACCACTGTCATTCAACACACTACTGGAAGTCCTAGCTGGAGCAATTAGACATTGCATGCCTGTATCAAAATATCTCATGTACCCCATAAATATATATACATACTAGGTACCCCCAACAATTAAAAAAATTTAAAAAGTAAGATGATGGAGAGATCAAGAAGGAAGAAGAAACAATTAATGGTCCAATCTTCCAGAAGAGGTAGAAAGAGATGAAATCCAGATATCAGGGTTAATGTTGGAAAGAGTTGGGATAGCTCTTATTCTGGAACAGAGGCTACAAAATTTTTTGAGATGGAAGAAAGTAAGTCTACTTGATTGAGAAGCAGTACGCTCAGCACTTAAACACACTCGTCTTCAAATCCTAGTTCTGCCACCTACCAGCTGTCAGGTTCTAAGTAAGCATCTTTGTATATAACTTTCATCATATACATGTATATGTCTTTGTGTGTAGCTTTTATCATATAACCTCATTAGGTTGCTTCCAAATCTTGGCTATTTAGAATTGTGTTGCAACAAACATGGAAGTGCACATATCCTTTCAATGTATTCATTTTCTTTTTTTTTTTTTTTTTTTTTGAGACAGAGTCTCGCTCTGTCGCCCAGGCTGGAGTGAGGTGGCGTGATCTCGGCTCACTGCAAGCTCCGCCTCCCAGGTTCACGCCATTCTCCTGCCTCAGTCTCCCGAGTAGCTGGGACTACAGGTGCCCACCACCACGCCTGGCTAATTTTTTGTATTTTTTAGTAGAGGCGGGGTTTCACCAAATTAGCCAGGATGGTCTCCATCTCCTGACCTCGTGATCCGTCGGCCTCGGCCTCCCAAAGTGCTGGGATTACAGGCATAAACCACGGCGCGCCCGGCCCTGATTTTCTTTCTTTTGGGTATATACCCAGGAGTGGGATTGCTGGATCATATGGGTTGTCATGGCAAATGACGTGGCAACTACTCTTTCCTCTGCCAAGATAAACTGAATTTCCAAGATAAACAAGTCAAAGAGGAAAATAGGCACGTTGTTAAGGTGGGGGACAGAGTTGCAGAGAGATAAGGGTCTGCTGGAAGGCAGAGGTCAGGCAATCCCAAATGAGAGTGGTTAACTAGAGAGACACAGCAGTGAGTCCTAAATGCATCTTAGTGCCCCTGGGAAGATGATGTGGTAGACAGAATCACGTTCCCCCTAACCCTGGCAAGATATCCACAACCTAATTTTCAGAACCTGTAAATATGTTACCTTAATAGCAAAAGGGACATTGTAGATGTGATTAAACTAAGAAACTAGATGCAGAGAGATTATCCTGGATTATCTGAGTGGACACAATGTAATCACAAGGGTTTTTATAAGAGGGAGCCAGGTGGGACAGAGGCAGAGGAGACGTGACGTAAGAAGCAGAAATTGCAGCGACGCTCCTTGAAGATGGAGAAAGGGGCCATGAGTCTAGGAATACAGGTGGCTTCATGAAGCTGAAAGACACAAGAAAATTCTCCTCTGAAGTCACCAGAGGGAGTGGAACCTGGCTGATACCTTGATTTTCGCCTCAGAAGATTCATTTTAAATGTCTAAACTCCAGAACCATGAGAGAATACATTTGTGATGTTTTAAGCTACTAAGTTTATAAGTTTGTTACAGCAGTAATGGGAAACTAATACAGGTGGAAACCTAAGGGGTTGACTCAGCAGAAGAGTCAGTGGCATAGATTTTAGCCAGGGACGCATGAGGCCCAGGATTTGACTTTTGTGCATATCAAGACCTGTATTATCTCACCACGCCGCTATTTCTCATACTGCATCCCCCTCCAAACTCAAGTGGTGACACTGAAGCCAAATGGAACAACTCAGAAGGAAATAAACTTTGAAACTCAAAGCAAAATAGGAACAGACATTTCCACTCAGGTTACTTAGCCAGAGCCCAGCAACTTGTCAGTGAGCCAGGATATTGTAATTAAATGCTAAATTAAATGGTTTGCATTGCTTTGTTCCTGAAAGCTTGATAAAGCCACACTTCTCTCATTGTTAAATACAACAGTGAGCTGCAGAGGATAAAAATTTGGCCCGATCTCTTCACCAGAAGATAGGCAGCACAGGCAGATGCTGCAATGGAGGGTTCATAGAACTTATACATAAATATGAGAAAGCTCAGAGTTTGAAATGTCAAAAGTTCTGAAAAACATGCCAGGTAACTTTACAGTTTTCTAAGTAAAAGACCTCTGGCTATGGGCTGGCCACTAGCAGAATACTACCATCATCACACAGCAGAACACCACCATTATCACACAGCAGAACACATATCACACATGACATAAGTGGGCCACAGCTGGGTGATGAGGCCCCCACTTGGTAAATGAGGAAAGTGAGGCTCAGAGGCTAAGGTGATGAACCCAAGGTCACAAGGCTAGTAAGAGGCAGCATCTGATTTTCTGCCTTACTCTGGTGTTTTCTTTCCTATCATGTTGTCCCCCTGGAAGAGATGTCAGGACAAGGTCTGCAGTAGACCCTAGCAGCCCCATAGAAAGAAATATTGAACCTTGAACAATAAATTCCTAAAGAACTCTCTTGTTTTATTTCTGCCTTGCTCTGAAGGGGCCACTACCCCTTGCCATGTATTGTTAATGAATTAAGAACGGAAAAGAAAATCTGCAGCCACCTTATGGTCCCCAGTCCTGCGAGTAACCTTTTAAAAGTCTGGAGGACTGTATTGCCATAAGTAGAACTTTTCAGAGGATTTTACTGAAAGCCTGGGTCTACGTAAATGTGGTGTTTTGTGAGCCACAGGGGCCACTGGTAGGCCCCCCTAAACAACCTGTGCTGAATTAGGAGTTTACATTGGTTAATAAGAGCCAATGATCACAGGTAGAAGAATAAGCGAGAATGAGGAAAGTCCCCTCTCTCATTTTACAGAGCAGCAATCTGGGACAGTGGCTAAAGTTCCCATGCTTATGACTCCCAAGTTGGCACTTTCATATTCTGGAACCTGGAGCTCACCGGCGTGAAGTGAATGTGGCTCAAGAATGGCGACATTTTTCATTTCCTATAAATGTTGTCATGGGGAATTAGGTTGACTCAGAAAAATATCTTTGAAAATAGTAAGGAATCTGAACACATTTAACGTAATAGGTCTACCTATGCACCATCAGTTAATCAGGCCATACATTTGACGTCTAATTTTATTCATCCACAGTATAATATAGCATCGTGATTAAAAGGCACAAGCTTCAGGGTCAATTATACTTAGTTTTAAATCCTGATTCTGGTCCTTACTACTGCTTTTGCCATGGACAAATTACTTAATCTCTGTGTCTCTATTTTCTCTTCTGTGAAATGTGTAGTAAATGGCTCATTTATCAAAGTTATTGTTTAGGATTTGAAATCACAAATCTAAAGGACCTATTCTATACTCAGTCTTAAATAAATGTTGAGCATTATTATTATTATTAATATTGCTACCATGTTTTATGATACTTTTAAGTATGGACATATCCATATATTTGGAACTCTAATAATATGAAAGTATATGTTTAACAAAGATAAAATAGAGTTAAAGAAATACATATTTATTTGAGGCTAATGAAATCATATAATTTCTCTAGAGGAAATGAGTCATGGTATTCCTCCTTTGGTAATGTATTATTAATGATGATTTCCTTGAGATACATTAAGAGTGGATTCAAAAGAAAGAGAATGAGAATTTACCCAGTGCCGGCAGTTCAATTAATCAACTTCTGTTTCTGTAAATAGCCCTAAGTGAAAGAATCAAACTATTATGTTTTGTAGATGAATGATCAGCAAATGCTCAGAAACTCATCTGTCATGGTCTAGTTTTGCTGCCTGACAAGAATAATGAAGCCTGCATATTCTGAATTCATAAAAAGTCTGGGTTGTGGTTTACATAAAATCCACATTTAATTAGAGTGGAACCAGGAGAGAAATTGAATGCCTCGCCAGCTTGGCAGTGGGGTGGAAGGCTTTATCATCTGTCCTTCTCAGATGCAAGAGGTGAAAACCGTGTACAGAGAGGTTTCCAAGGAAAGGCTAATGGTACAGCTCTGGGGATGGAGACATATTTTCACCAGGAGTAGACTATGGTTCAGAGAAGTCTGTTCTTGCTATTCACCATGCCAGAGGCACTTAAGACAGGGTAAGAGTAATTAGTGTTTCTTTTGCTTTCTTTTGTGGTGGCAAACAAGTAGGAAACCTAATCTTTAAATATTTTACATATCAACATTGTATAAGACACAGGTATATCAGATTTATTCCAAGTTTATAAGACTTTTTTCGGGGGCGGGGGGAATAGAAGCACTAAACTTTTCATTGCAGTTGTATTGAAAGTGACGGCAATGTGGTTTTCTATGGGCACACAGAGTTTTGTATATTTAAATGAAGAATACCATGCGTTAGAATCCAAAAGGATTTCTTACCTACTTTAAAATAAAAGGTATAAAATTACATAGCTAAAAAGAAATACGTTGGTATTTGTGATCGCCGATATGGAATAGGCCACAAAAACAACAAATGTATTAATAAATGAAGCCCTAGACTGTATAGTGGTTCTGTAAAAACTAATGTCAGCCCTATATTTCAGTGAATACCATGAACTAAAAAGCAGCCTATGATAGAAAGTAGGTTGAACTAATTCCATATAGTAAATGCAGCAAACGTAAATAGATCACGCGCACACACACACACACACACACACACACACACACAAAATGTTACAAAGGAAATCGCAAAACCCAGTAAATTTGAGTGAATTCCTGCACAGGCAGCCACAGTACTCACAAAATGCCAGTTGTGGATGTGACATTGAGGTGACCACACTTTGCCACCTGAGAATATGCCATCAATACTGTCCTCCGGTGTAGTAAATTCCACTTGTCACCTGATTTTCCCCTAGCATGTCCTTATTTGTTTTCTCCGAATGCCCTTTTGAATTTAGATAAAATCTAAATGTGTTTTAGAATGAGAAGAGTATTTAAATAACTTTGGAAATAAATCTGGTGTGAATTTTGATTCCTGGAAATTCCATGGAAATTAAATGAAAGGACACAAATATCCTTCTTCCGTTAGGTATGTGATCATTGTCTCTTTCAGTGTTCTGTATTATTAGTAACATTATTTTTGCACATTTCTGGAGCACATTGGGTTGCTGTCCCTGAAGGTTACCGCTGACCTCTTAGCAGTACACTGTTGCCCTCCAGCACTCAGCCTTCCATCTGCCATCATTGTTTTCCCATGTACTCTGAGGGAGGAGAAATCCTTTCAATGCAGACAAATACAAAAACATGACTCGGTCTCTAGCAATTTCATACAGACTCGAACCTCAGAGTTAACAGGGGATTCAACGTTGACACTGAGTCATTTGGAGTAAGCGGAGTGGATTTTTCTGGGCTAATTTTCCATAAGATTCTATAACAGCCTTGCCAACAGCAGGACATGAAGTTATTAGAGAAAGACCAAAAAAAAAGAGGAATGCTTCTTATTGTCTCTTTATCACACAGGCACAAATTTCTTATTGTCTATCTCTTTATGACACAGGCACAAATATGAAATATATAATGCCCCATGCTCTATATCCTGCAACATACTTAATAGTTTTGAGAAATGTGCTTTATCTCTCCCTCTCCCCACTTCTCTAATTTTTCTACAAAGGTCCCAAAGAACTCTTGTTAATTTGTGAATCTGTTTAGCATTGGCTGTCACAGAGCACAGCTCCAGGTGGCATCTGTGTGAATGATGTCCCTAGAGTGGTGTGGCAGGGAGCTACCACTGGACATCAAAGGGCTTTTGGAAAACCCAAGTGACAATATAGCAGTGCTGGTTAGCCTTATTTTGCCTAGTTTGGATTTCTGTAGACATATTGAGTAAGCTCTTTCTCTTTTTTCTGAAACTATCTCTGACCTTCAATTTAACAGACTCTACTTTTGTGAACTAAAAGGAAAAATTTTAAAGCAGTAGTTTATTCATATTGGCCCCTCAAAATTCAAAAAGCAAGACCTTTGCCAAGTCTCCAGGCTTTTTGTAGAAATATAATTACTTAAATAAGTTGAATAAGAATCCATCTCATTCTTACCAGAATATAATTGGACAAGGCAGTTGTGTAACTAGGCCTTACCTAGAGTGTCATATTTAAAAATTAAAAACAGACAACCTAGAAAATAGGAGAAAATATTCACAAACTATGCATCTGATAAAGGTCTAATATCCAGATTATATAAGGAACTTAAATAAGCAAAAAACAAATGACCTCATAAAAAAAAGGGGGGCAAAGAACATGAACAGACATTTCTCAAAAGCAGTCATACACATGGCCAACAAGCATATAAAAAATGCTCAACATCAGTAATCATTAGAGAATTGCCAACGAAAACCACAATGAGATTCCATCTCACACCAGTCTGAATGGCTATTATTAAAAAGTCAAAAAATAACAGATGTTGGTAGGTTAAAGAGAAAAAAGAACACTTATACCCTGCTGGTGGGAATGTAAATTAGTTCAACCACTGTGAAAAGTAATTTGGAGATTTCTCAAAGAACTTAAAACAGAACTACCTTTTAACCCAACAATTCCATTACTTGGTATATATCTTCACTTCATTCTATACTCAAAGGAGTAGAAATTGTTCTACCAAAAAGACACATGCATCTTCAGGTTCATTGCAGTTCTATTCACAATAGCAAAGACATGGAATCAACCTTAATGTCCATCAACGGCGGACTGGATAAAGAAACTGTGTTATGTATACTACATGGAATACTATGCAGCCATTAAAAAGATAAAATTATGTCCTTTGCAAAAACATGGATGTGGCTGGAGGTCATTATCTTAGGCGAATTAATGCAGGGGCAGAAAACCAAATACTGCATATTCTCACTTATAAGAGGGAGCTGAATGTTTAATACACATGGACATAAAGAAGGGAATGACGGAAACCAGAGCCTATTTGAGGGAAAAGGATGGGAGGAAGGTGAGAGTCAAAAAACTACCTACTGGGTACTACACTCCCTACCTGGATGATGAAATCATCTGTATACCAAACCCCAGCAACATTTAATTTATTCATTTCTGTGCCTCAATTATCTGCGCATGTACCACCTGAACCTGAAATAAACATTGAACAAAAAGAGGAAAAAAGTCACATATAATAAATTTCTATTAAAAATAAGGATTGACTTCACATGTGGAGCCAATGCCTATACAGTCCCTCCAAAAACACTGGCTCAGAACCTGCTTAGAGAGGCCCAGCCCCAAAGGTGGAGAGGAAGGTCATTCCCAGGCAAACCAGGAACCTTAGCAAACTTGAAAGGCCTCAAAGAGAAAAATGTATCCAACTTTACAGTAACCATGGATCAAATATGATGGAGTATCTTAGCCTTGATTTTCTAGCCTTTAGAAACAAGACTAAATAGCATGGATCTTTGAAAGTCCAATGTGAGATTCCTTATGAAAATTTTCATTCAGAGCTAATTCTCAGGCATTACTAGACGTCAATGCTCTGGATAACTCTGGATCTGCAAAGCCAATTGAAGGAGGACTGTATGGTTAATTAACACTCTTGCTGTACCTTTGCAAATAATCAGGCCAAACATAAGGAAACCAAACTCTTTGTGGGACCAGGAAAAATCTTTGACATATGAAAAGTTGCTCAACATCATTGATCATCAGAGAAATGCAAATCAAAACTATGTCTTCTCACCCATTTAAAATAGCTGTTATCCAAAAGTTAGGTAGTAACAAATGCTCACAAGGATGTGGAGAAAATAGAACCCTCAAACACTGTGGGTAGGAATGAAAATTAGTACAACCACTATGGAAAACAGTTTGGAAGTTCCTCAAAATTCTAAAAAGAGAGCTACCATAGGATCCAGCAATTCCACTACTGGGAATATACACAAAAGAAAGGAAATCAGCATATCAAAGAGATAACTTCACTCACATGGTAGTTCCAGCTCTGTTCACAATAGCCAAGATTTAGAAGCAACTTAAGTGTCCATCAACAGATGAATGGATAAAGAAAATTTGGTATGTACACACAATGGAGTACTAGTCAGCAATAAAAAAGAACAAGTTCCAGTCATTTGCAACAACATGGATGAAACTGAAGGTCATTATGTTAAGTGAAATAAGTGAGGCACAGAGAGACAAACTTCATATGTTCTCACGTATTTGTGGCAGCTAAAAATCAAGACAATTGAACCTATGGAGATAGAGTAGAAGGATAGTCACCAGGCACTAGGAAGTGTACTGGTAGTGGAGGGGGTGGGTGAGGTGGAGGTGGGGGTGGTTAATGGGTACAAAAAATAGAATGAATGAATAAGATGTAGTATTTGGTAGCACAATAGGGTGACTGTAGTCAATAATTCAATTCTACATTTTAAATTAACTATAAGAGCGTAACTGGATTGTTTGTAACACAAAGGATAAATGCTTGAAGGAATGGATACCCTATCTTCCATGATGTGATTATTATGCATTGCATGCCCATATCAAAATGACTCATGTACCCCATAAATATGTACACCTACTATGTCTCCACAAAAATTAAAAATTAATAATTTTGGCCAGGCACAGTGGCTTATGCCTGTAGTCCCAGCACTTTGAGAGGCCAAGGCGGGCGGATCACGAGGTCAGGAGATCGAGACCATCCTGCTAACACGGTGAAACCCTGTCTCTACTAAAAATACAAAAAATGCAAATCAAAACCACAATGAGATACCATCTCACACCAGTTAGAATGGCAATCATTAAAAAGTCAGGAAACAACAGGTGCTGGAGAGGATGTGGAGAAATAGGAACACTTTGACACTGTTGGTGGGACTGTAAACTAGTTCAACCATTGTGGAAGTCAGTGTGGCGATTCCTCCGGGATCTAGAACTAGAAATACCATTTGACCCAGCCATCCCATTACTGGGTATATACCCAAAGGACTATAAATCATGCTGCTATAAAGACACATGCACACGTATGTTTATTGTGGCATTATTCACAATAGCAAAGACTTGGAACCAACCCAAATGTCCAACAATGATAGACTGGATTAAGAAAATGTGGCACATATACACCATGGAATACTATGCAGCCATAAAAAATGATGAGTTCAAGTCCTTTTAGGGACATGGATGAAATTGGAAATCATCATTCTCGGTAAACTATCACAAGAACAAAAAACCAAACACCGCATATTCTCACTCATAGGTGGGAACTGAACAATGAGATCACATGGACACAGGAAAGGGAATATCACACTCTGGGGACTGTGGTGGGGTGGGGGGAGGGGGGAGGGATAGCATTGGGAGATATAACTAATGCTAGATGATGAGTTAGTGGGTGCAGCGCACCAGCATGGCACATGTATACACATGTAACTAACCTGCACAATGTGCACATGTACCCTAAAACTTAAAGTATAATAAAAAAAAAATACAAAAAATTAGCCAGGCGTAGTGGCAGGCGCCTGTAGTCCCGGCTGCTCAGGAGGCTGAGGCAGAAGAATGGCAAGAACCCAGGAGGCAGAGCTTGCAGTGAGCCAAGATCGTGCCACTGCACTCCAGCCTGGGCGACAGAGCGAGACTCCGTCTCAAAAAAAAAAAAAAAATTAATAGTTTTTTAAAGTCTACATTAAAAAGAAAACAAGAAAAATATTTGAAGATCATAATCACTGACAATGGGAAGAGACTTATGACAAAAAATACCCTAAACTGTAAAAATAAACAAAAGAGATTACTGAGTTTTATTTCTGTGCAATCCTGGGCTTAACTTCCTATTGACTGGGTTATTTTACATCTTTTTAGGGGCAGAGATTAATTTGTAGATTTTTGCAGATAAAGATGCAAATAATTTCTGATCAGTGAAACAAAAACTCCAATGGTTCTGTTTATTGCTGTGTGAGATATTAATTAGTTTTCTCTCTAACCCAGTAATCTTATCTTTTTTAAAAAAGATACTTATATATGCCTAGCTTCACAAATGTTACTTGTTTCTCTCATTAACAAAATGAAGAATAAAATTTTTGGCACATGTTTATTTTGTATTTGTATGAGAGACATGCTTTTGTCTTTTTGAAAATTATATTTCAAACCTAATACATTTAAAAAGTTGAATTTCATTAAATATAAGTCTGTAAACTATAGAAAGAATCTGGGCTATAAATATGAAGACTTAGACTTGAATCCTGGTAATCTGCAGAACTTTTATTTTTTTAATCCTTTTTATTTTAGAAGAGTTTTAGATTTATAGAAAAGTGGCAAAGATAGTCCAGAGATTTCTCATTTATTCCACACTCAATTTCCTCCTGTAGTTAGTTCCTTATATAACCACAGAGCATTTGTTACAACTTGAGAACCAACACTGGTACATTACCATAAACAGAACTCCATACTTTATTTAAATGTCACTAGTTTTTTGTTTTTGCTTTTTGGGGTGTGTGTGTGTGTGTGTGTGTGTGTGTGTGTGTGTGTGTTGGCCTTTTTCTGTACCGGGATCCCATTCAGGACACTATATTCGATTTATTCTTATGTCTCCTTAGGCTCAACTGGTCTATGACACTTTCTCATAATTTCCTTGGTTTTTGTTGTTTGTTGGTTGGTTGGTTGGTTGGCTTGTTGGCTGGTTGTTTTTTTTTTTTTTTTTAAGACTTTTTTTAAAAAGCAGTTTTATGTTCACAGGAAAATTTAGAGGAAGATGCAAAGAGTTCCCATGTGCCCCCTGGTCCCACACTCACAACCACCCACTGTATCAACATCCCCCACAAGAGTCCTACTTTTGTTGTAATTGATGAACCTACACTGACACATCATCATCACCCAAAGCCCGTAGTTTACATCAGGGTCTACTCTTAATGTTGTAACTTCTATGGGTTTAGACAAATGTATAATGACATGTATCCACCATTATCGTATCACAGAGAGTCTTTTCCTACCCTAAAAATCTTTTGTGTATTAATCACTTCCTAACTTTCCTTGTTTTTGACAACTTGAGCAGTTTTGAGGAGTACCAGTGAAGTATTTTGCAGAATGCCTCTTAATTCGAGTTTGTTTGATGTTTTTATCATGGTTATACTAGAGTTATAGGTCTTTAGGTATAAGACCACAAAAGTTAAATTTTATTCATATCACATCATATCAACAGTGCATGCTATCAACGTGACTTATCTTTGGGAGCTAGTCATTAAACACAGTCTGCTTCAGGTGGTAGAGGAAAGATTGAGCTGCACTCCATACAGGGAACAGCAGCTCATAAATTATTTGGAATTCTTCGGTACAGAAGATTTGTTTCCTTTCCCCCATTTATTTACTTATTTGGTCATTAATTTATATCGGCATGGACTCATGGATATTTATTTTGCACTTTGGATTAAATTCAATACGGTATCACGTATTTTATTACTCAAATCGTCCCAGCTTTGGCCACTGGGAGTTCTTTCAGGTTGGTCCCTGCCTCCCTTTGACATGCTCCCACCTTTTGTTTTGAGTGCTGCAAGGTTTTAACCTCTCTGGATCTCAGGTTTCTCATCAGCAGAAGAGAAACAGTAAAGCTAATCTTATAATATTGTCATGAAGAATAACAAAAACAATAACAGCAATAATAATAACTCCATTCCATGTGTACTTATGATGTGCCAGGCACTATTCTAAGTACTTAACAATATTCACTCATATGAAAGATTCAGTGTCTATAAAGTGCCTAACACTGTGTCTGACAGTTTACACATGTTCAAAAAATGTAATTTTTCATCAGGGGTGGCCCAGAATTTCATCCAGGTAATTTCTGACCTAGTACATAGAGGTATGCTCACTGGTGGCTCATTCCCGATGGCAAACTGTAAATGACAGAGAATATAGAAATCCAGGTCCCTCACTCTTTCTGATTATTAAACCTGTACTCAGAGGTTCTGCCCTCTCATTGACAGTTTCATTGGGTTAGATGTCATTACTGGTGTAGTCAGCATCCTCCAAGCACCAGAGCAACTAACCTCGGTAACCTTGAAGCCTTGGTCCTTAATAAGGATTTTATGTTTGACCGCAAGCTCATCCCGGAGCCCACAAGCATTTGGCAATAGAATGTCTGAGAAGTAGGCTAGACTCAGTTAGGTGGCTTCTTCATCTTCTTCAAGACTTTTATTTTTAAAGGACATTTCCCTTGAGGCTTTTTGAAGAAAATGTTTTATATTAGATGCTCAACATCCAGAAATACTATGAGACAGAAACCTTCCTCCCACTGCAAAAATTTTGTTGAATAGTGAAGGTGTTTCCACTGATCTAGAGCAAACCTCCTCATTAATATCATCCATCACCTTTATAAGGGATAAAATTAGAAGACTGAGGCTTCATAGGTGCAACCACAGCCTCATTAGTTAAGTACCAAATATTAATGAGTGTGTATATACCACCTAGTCTCTAAGGTAAATAAAATGAAAAATGAACAGGGCTGCTGAATTTTAATTCACCTAAAGCAGCATGTGCCTTTAGCAGAAAACTTAAATGCAACATACAGGAAGAGATAAAATTAAATTATTTGCTGTACTTCAACACAGAAGTAACTGCAAGAAGGCTGCCAAATAAGAAATGCCAGAGGCTTCCTTTGCTCAGGTGACGTCTGCAAATTTACACATGGGGTTTCAAAAGAAAACTCAAAGGTAACATGTAGACCAAAAATGATTTATTCTTTTCAATAAGCCTCTTGGAGATGAGAAAATAGGATTCAGTCCTGCTTTGTTACACAATCTACGAAAACTCCCACTTTAGGTCTGCAAAATGAGAAAAATAATCATGTAAGAATGGATAAACTGAGAAGGCAGTGAAGACATAGAGAGACAGGAAGATACAAAGAGATATTTTAGGATTGTTTCCTTCCCCACATTCCCACCCCTATTTCTACTATTGTATACTACCTGCGCTGCCCATTGCAACACATGCATCTATATAAGTAGGTGTGGTAGAAAGTAAATACTAACAAGAATTAACATCTCTTTCTGCCACCATATTCCAAAGAAAAGAGAGTCTACTAGTGAGTTTTTAAAATCCATCAGCGGGGGGTTGTGCTGAGTGATCTTGGACCAGCTAGGAGGGGATGGATAAAGGAAGTGCTCTGATAGAAGGCAAGGAAAAAAGGGAAGAAGTTTCCAGACCAGAGGGAAGGTTGAAGGATTTAACAGTAGGGATGGGAATGAGGATTTCCATGACATTACCTTTTCTCATGGAAGACGTATTGAAACGCTTGCAGAGGCTGTTCCAGATGGGTAAAATTAGATGTCTCCTCATGCAAGTGTGTAGACAAGAGTTGGCCACTAAAGCAGGGTGTCTCTGAATAGGCTTAACTCTCAACAATAATAGCCAGAAATATAAGGAGCAATAGCAAAGATGAACAACCTAGACAAAGGATCTGAGCTTCCCCATTCTCAACATCTGGTATTCCAGAGATTATTTTAGACCGCACAGAGAAGGAAAGGAAATCCCAATAATGAATGAGATTGAATTTCTCACCAGCCAGGTAATAAAGGACCAAAAGCAGAATAAAACTGATTTAGAGAAATAAGACAATGTGACATTTCTTGGACTCTAGAGATATAGACTAAAAATCACATAGGTGACTTATGTAATTACTCATCACTCACACTGGAGGCAGCTTCCAGGGAAACAGAAGGGGAAGAGAAGTCAAGACTCATTCATAGCTCCACCCTCCTGTATTGCTCCCCTGTGGCCCACCTCTTAGGATGTGCATGGCAGAGCTGAAAAACTTAACTGTACTCCTGCTGGGAATGTGCTTTCAAAACCAACTTTTGATGGCCAATCCCAATGCTAAAATACATACTAATCATGTTTATTCACATATTCACTCATTATGTACCTCCTGTGTGCTGGATGCTCTGCTAGATACTGATGTTACACAAGCAAGTGCTCCCTAAGTGTCCAGGGAAGGCAGATATGCAAACAAATCAAACTGCAGTAGCCACACCATATGCTGGTGGGAGCTTAGGTTTCCAGAGCCTCGTGACTCAGCTTCAAACCTCTGCTCTTCCACTTACCCCTTCTGGATCTTTGATCAAGTCTTTTAAACTTTTTGGACCTCAGCATCTGCATTGTGAAATAAGGATAACAATACTTGCTTTATAGAATTGTCATGAGGATTTAATAAAATAACAAAAATAACTAACATTTATTGAGTGTTTACTAGGCACTTTTCTATGCATGATACATACCTTTAATGCATATAAATCTCATGATATCCTAAGACATATTTATTACTATTAGCCTCATTCTACAGATGAGGAAACTGAGGGACAAAGAGTTTGGCAGGTAATTTGTCAAAGGTCAAACAGTTTGGTAAATTATAGAACCATATATATTAAAGATTTAATGTAGTGCAAAAAAATTGAATGAATAGTAAGTTCTTTCATAGAGATGCAACGAAATTTTGTAGTTAAACCAAAGTAAAGGGTTACTAATATATTAGCTGATTTAGGAGAGACATAACATTCCAGCCAGGTCTTGGAATAGGAATGAGTAGGGTTTGCTAAATGGAAATGAAGAGAAAGAACATTTTAAATAGAGACAGGAACATTTACAGAGGCTGAGAGTGGCAAAATAGCCTGAAATGGAGATGCAGATGGGAAGAAAGAAGGCCGACAAGGCTGAGTTACAGAGATTGGTGTAGGGAGGAAGAACTATAGCGAACAAGGGTTTGAGCCCCAGTCAGTCTTATTTTACATACACAAACTAGATGAGAGTCTCACACAGTAAGAGTCCTGTCATCATCCTGCAGGCAACGAATGGCCCCTGGAGTCTTTGAGCAAAGGAGGGACATAAATACATAGGCATTAGATGGATAATTAATAAGAAGGGGAATGACGGGTAGAGATGAGACACTAGTAGTGACAGAAAGACCAGTTAGGAGATTATTGCAACAACCAAAGTGGAATGTGATAATGTTTTCAATGGATGAAACAAGCCTGTGGATTTGAAAGAAGCAATGGAGTCAGCAGACCTTGTCAAGGTAGAATTGGGAGTAGCTGCTAACAAATTGGACACATCTGTTCTTTTACCCAACAATCATAGATGAGAACCTTTTAAGTGCTAGCTACTCTAGGTCGACCAAGGAACAGAATAGAAACCATTGTTGAATGTGCTGGGTGATGGAGAAAAGAACCCAGGCTTCTGGTAAGTGAGATTGCACAAAAGCCTTTAACTGAGAATGTAAAAGTAAAGGGAAGCAAAGCTTGGAATGGAAGATCTTGTTTTGAAACACATTTGACATATCGGGTTGAGTCAAGACTGGGAATATGAGTCTAAAACTGGGAAAATAGCTTAAATCCAACAACGTGAATTCAAGAGTCAAATAATTTTCACAGAGTATATCGTTTGACTTCAACATACATTCAGTAATTTGGATTAGGCTGTAACTTGTTATCTCCATTTTTCAGGGCATGCAAACCTTTCATGGCAATGTGCCATCTTGGCAATTGACCTGCTTCTTGCAAAGGCAGGATCCACATTGTTCAGCATGGGGTGATGTTCCTACAGGGGTCCTCCCATCAGCGAGAGCTAGAATGTCATGTTTTATCTTCCTTTTACCCTCCACGTTGATAAGCCCAGAAGTAAACATATTTCAAATGGATGTACATGTAAAACCACTTTTTCTTCCAAATTTAACCATTTATTGCTTGTACTACAGGTTTTGACATTTTAGACTTGTTTACTGGGCTTCCCTGGCCCTTCTCTATATGTCTAGAGCTATTACTATTACAAGCGCATTCTCTGATAAAATACAATGTACATCTTGCTCTCCAGATTCCTGCAATGGAATCTCAGCCTGCTAAAGAGCAACTGACAGGCTCCCAACAAAATCAAATGCCATTTATACTGTGAGCTGAGAAGTACGTTTGAGGCTGACTCCTCCTCAACAAGTCAACCTAGTGGTTTACTTCACTTGTAAAAACGTCATTCCCTGTCAGATAAATCCAGAACCAACTCAGCTGGTAGATGATGCATCCGGATAAATGTTTGCCCACCCAAACCCTTTGCTGAGGGCTACAAATATACTTGTCAGCATCTTACTGCACATTTAGCATCTCAGGATAGACTCCTTCAATCACACAACAAACTTGTATGAAACAACTTCTACTTTCGTAGCACACTTCTATGTGTTGGGAGGAATTGTAATGATAACCTCTAGTATTTACTGAGCACATGCTTCTGGGTGCCAACAACTGTGCCATGTGATTTATTTGCATTATTTGTTTTAATCCACACAAATTATTTTGGTATCTTTTGCTTTCTAGTGTTTGTCTTATTTATATTTTCTTTTTTATCTGGTATATACTACTTTATAAATAACTTTGGATTAGGATAAGCAAAATAATGAAGTGAGTGGAGGATGTCTCTTTTGTGATAGAATATTTGTTGGTCGATAGCATTTAGCAGTCTTCGACTCAGAAAGAAGCTTACAATCAGTTTGTAAATATGAAATATGCACAAATAGAACTGCCAAACTCTTACAAAGCAATATAGAAATAAGCTTAAACCACAAGGGATGAACAAGTTATCAAAGTGCCCAGAAGACCAGGAAAGGAGGAGAGCTTGGAGCCTATAAAAGACAGTCTGAAAAAGCCACATGCAGGAGAGATTTAGAAGCAGCCAGATTTGTACAAAGCCTCGTGGAAGTGGGAAAAATTACCAATGACCACAGTTGTCTTGTTTCTTGGCTAATGCTTACATCCTTGTGCCAGCAGGCACCCTGGAGATCAATAACTCCTTAACTGTTGTTCTCACATAATTGAAAAACTATAGGGGAACTTCTGGCCCACCTTTAAGGACGAGTCATGACTTGACAGCTCTATAGAGAGAAGACTTGAATTTCCTCCAAAAACACTAGCGCTGACATCCAGCTGCCCAGAGTAAGCCTTTCAGTAAAAACTCAATAACCTCTTTTCTATACTTTATGAAAGAGGAAAAGTGAACACTTTTTCTGACAGTTACTTAACCTCTTCAAGCCAGAGTTGCCTCATCAGTAAAACAGGAATGTCCTCTGTCTCTCAGAGGTATTGTGAGGAGAAACTAAAATAATCAAAGCTTCACAGATTCCAGGTGTGGAGAATCCCTGATTCTATATTATCAGTTTCTAAGGAGTTGAGATGATTTTTGAGATTAAAGTGTGGAACTTGGTGCAAATCTATGAGTTATAAGAATCCATATTAGGGTTTCTCTGTCTCACCACTATTGACATTTTAGGCTGGATAATTCTTTGTTGGAGGAAGGGGATTTCCTGTGCATTGTAAGATTTTTAGCATCAACCCTGTCCTATACTCACTGGCCTGGGGCACCTCCTTGGTCATGACCATCAAATGTCTCCAGACATATCCAGATGTCCCCTAGGGACAAAATTGTACCCAGTTGAGAGCCACTAATCTATATTACTATAGAGTGAGATATATATTACTCAGTCCCTCTTCTAGCTTTCAATGTAAATGATAATGCAAGACATTTTGTAAATTCTCAATAAATAGAAAGTAAATGTGCTAAAGAATAAATGAATGAATAAGCAAATAATTACGAAGGCTGGGAGACATATATACCTAAATCAACTGAAAGTGAAGTTAGGACATCATCAGACACTCCTTGCTAGATGATAAGAAAAACTAGTGTCATTACTACTTCTTTCCAAGAAAGAAGTAAAATGCAGTGGGAGAAAGAGACATGCTCAGGGAACCAAAAGCCAAGTCTAACTGTGATGACACAGGGTGACGATAGTCTAATTAGACTGTGTTTTCATCAGAGTAGATACCGTATGGCATTAATCTTTGGCACCTAAACACAAACTGATACCTAATAAATATTTTATTTTAATTAAACATCAAGAAAGTTGTCCAGGAGATCCATTTAAATACTAGAGAAGTGGGTAGGCAAAAGTGGGTAAGAGGGAGGGAGCATGCATGCTTAACTTTGGCTGCATAATCCCGTGCAGTTTGTCTGCAGCCCAGATATCATTTTAATCTACAAAATCACAAGCTAGTGGATACCATTAAAAGTGGATACACTCTGTCCTTATATTTTACGTGATGCCCAGTAACATTTAATTCCACATGTAGAAAGTAATTAATACAATTGTGTTGAACTGAAAACAAATGGATATACCTCAACCACAGGATAAGGACTCTAGGATGAGGGATTCTTCTAGAAGCACAAGACAGGCAATTAGCTGAGCATGTAGTAAACTGACAGTATTTCCTACCCATAAAAGGTAATAAAGGCTAAAACTATATTAATCAGTTTAAGAATAGCACAGCCATTGGAGCATCAGATGTGAAATAATTCTGAGCAAGATTTGAACCTCACTCTGAATGGCTACTTAGTAAGTGTGTGACTGACTGTGGGCATGTTATCTATCCCCTCTAGGATGTTCTCTCCTTGCATGTCAATGGGAGTAATTATACCTTCCTTAAAGATTGCTCTGAGAATTACGGTTGCCATTTATTGTTTTGTGTGCTCAGTTCCTTGTTTCTTTTGGAGAATGACTCCTCCCTTCCATGTACAAATTTCCTTCCATGTAAAAGTGGAAGCTCTCACTCTTGTGTCTCTTTACCAGGCTTAGTGGCCATTATCTTTAGACCAGAGATGAAAATATAACCCAAGCCTGGCCCCAGGACTTTCAAACCAGAAGAAAAAGTGCACGTTTTGTAGCTGTCAGGACATTTCTCAGCACTATTATCAAGGGCTCCAAAAAATGGACATTATTATTAGAATGGCTCATGGAATATAAAACAATAGCATTCACACATTTATGCACTTAGCAAATATTCCTTGAGCACCAACTCATTGCCTGGCACTGTAGCACTGTCATGTATTTTATACACATTTTCTTTTTTTTTTAGATGGAGTTCTGCTCTTGTTGCCCAAGCTAGAGCGCAGTGGCACAATCTCGGCTTACTGCAATCTCTGCCTCCTGGGTTCAAGCAATTCTCCCGCCTCAGCCTCCCAAGTAGCTGGGATTACAGGCATATGCCACCACACCCAGATTTTTTTTTGTATTTAGTACAGACAGGGATTCACCATGTTGGTCAGGCTGGTCTTGAACTCCTGACCTCAGGTGATCCACATGCCTCAGCCTCCCAAAGTGCTGGGATTACAAGTGTGAGCCACCGTGCCTGACCTTTATACACATTTTCATTAACTCCGAAGATAAACGCAGAGTAAAGTATTATTAACATCTCTACTTTACAAATGAAGAAATTGAAAACAGAAAAGTTGATTAACCTGTCTGTGTTCATCGAGCTGCTAAGTGATAGAGATTCAAACTCGCATTTGTACTTGCATATTATTATTGCTATTAAACCCTTTCAGATAAGATGCATATATCATCCTTGTTTTCTCCTAAATACTTTAGTGTTTATTTCCCAAGAACAGAGACATTCTCTTACACAACTACAGTATAATATTTAATATTGATACAATGCCATTATCTAATATATAGTTTTTATTCAAATTTTACCAGCTGTACTAATAATATCTTTTATAGATTTTTAAAATCCAGAATGCAATGCAAGCTCAAACATTACATTTAATTGTCATGTGTTTTTAGTCTCCTTTGGGAAGGGAATGCTTTAAAGTGGGTACATGTCTTAGACCCTAGGGCTAACTAACATGATGTCAGCTAATCTCTGGCTGTAGCCAAAGACCTCACACTCTCAACATGCTCCTATCTTTCCTTTTCTAAAGTGAGGGAAAATCTATAGCTTCCCTTAAATTCAGGGGCTCTCTGCTTCTTAATTGTTTCTTCCACTGAGTGAGGAGGTGGCCAAGTGATGAGGCAGCCTACTGAGGTAACAGCTAGGATATCTGGGAGACTGAGGACATTCAGGGGGATTAAACAGACAAGTAAATACTGAGAACAATGGAACTAGGTTTTTACTGTCAGAGAAAGGTGTACAAATATGGAAAGGAAGAAAAACAGAATGAATTATTTAGGATCTTGGGGATTAGTTTCAAATTGAAGGTATTGATGTGAACTTCTCATGGCTCCAGATAGATAGACAGATATAATAGATAAATATCAAAATTTTGGTGTTTGTGTATGTATGTATGTATGTATTTTCCACTGTGACTGCTGCTAGATCTAGAAACAATTACCTCTTCATGGCAGTGAACACACCATGTTCCCAGATTATGGTCTTTAAATACCATTCTCCACTAAAAGGACTAAGGACTTCCCAGAGAAATAATTGATTCCAGGGCTGGACCTGGGAAAGTACAAGAAGAGCCTGGAGTAGCTATCTGTACCAGAAAGTAAGGAGGGGCTCAAATAATGTCAAAGGAACACAGAAGTTATCTTGAAAAGTCTCCCATTGCTAATCTGAGACATTTTAGATTAAAAATTAAACATTGAAGTAACTGTATACCACTCATTGAATTAAATAGGACACCATGAGTCCCCAAGGATATAAACACATGAGTAAATAAATAAGTAGAAGACAAAGCCCTTTCTTACAGCCAACTAATAAATATAAACAAAAGACACAAAACACCTTTTGACAGCCATTATAACGATCATTGATTCAGGCAAGAATCATTCAATAGATGTTAAAACTAGCAAATAAACTAATAAGAAAAAGAATATGTATTAGCCAGGGTTATCAAGAGAAGCAGAACCAAGAGGATGCAGATATACATATACATATAGATATATATATATCAAGATCATGGAAACCAAGAAATCCCACAATATACATCTACAAGCTGTCCCAGAGTGCTAAAGGCCTAAGAAGCAAGAGCAAGGGCAGTAGGGAATGGATGTCTCAGCTCAAGAAGAGAAAGAATCACCCTTCCTTTGCCTTTTTGTCCTATTCTAGCCTCCTGTGGATTGCAAGACACCTGCCCACATTGGGGAAGGTGGATCTTCTTTACTCAGTCTACTGATTGAAATGCTAATATCTTTTTGACAGACCCTCCCAGAAACAATGACAGCTCTGACCAGCTGTCAGAGCATCCTTAGCCCAGCCAAGGTGACACATAAAATTAACCATCACAGGATAGCTACACTGTCTCAAAGAATAGCCCCACAAAATCCTTATTAAACATAAAGGGAAAAATAGGAATATTACAGTGGGGAGACCTTGCAGAAACCACCTTCACCACGTTAATCATAGTTAACATCACCAGTAAAGGAACAAAACAATATTGGGTGTTACCTGATTATGTGCTCTGAGAAAAACACAGTATCACTTCTACAGTATTTTTGCCAAAAATGTCAACATGAATTTAAGCATGAGGAAATATCAGATAATCCCAAGTTGAGGGTCTTTCTACAAAGTATCAAGTGTATACTCTGAAAAAAAGAGGTCAGGAAGACAATAAGACTAAGAAACTCCAGCCTAAAGGAGACCAAAGTATCCAAAGTAAAATTTGTTATAAAGGATAGTAACAGAACAATAAGTAAAATTTGAATAAAAGGATTGTAATGTATATGTATTAATTTTTGGAATTTGTTGTCTGTACTATGGCTGGGAATTGGTGTCTTAATTTTTAGGAAATATGCATGGAAGTGTTTAGGATTAATGAGGAATCATGCATGTAACTTATTCTCCAGTGGTTCAGAAAAAAAGAAGTTGTTTGTGTGTTTAGAGAAAATGAGAGAGAGATTGACGAAGCAAGTGTTATGAAAGGTTAATGATAATCAGGCAATCTGAATACATTTTTATAAGATTAATATTGCAAACCTTTTATAAAGTTTTAACTATTTCAAATCATTCATTCATTCATTCATTTGAGACAGGGTCTCACTCTGTTGCTCAGGCTGAAATGCAGTGGTGCAATCACGGCTCACTGCAGCCTCAAACTTCCAGGCTCAAGTGATCCTCCCACCTCAGCCTCCCAGGTAGCTGGGACCACAGGCATGCATCACCACACCAGGCTAATTTTTGCATTTTTTGTAGAGACAGGGTTTTGACATGTTGCCCAGGCTCATCTGGAACTCCTGGGCCCCAGTGATCTGCCCACCCTAGCCTCCCAAAGCACAGGAATTACAGGCATGAGCCACCATGCCCAGCCTATTTCAAATTTTTGAAACTTTGAAGTTAGTACTAAATTTAAGATGGTGGCTTTTCTGAGATATTTTTTCTGAGATAAGGTTACTCAATGAAAGACTTCATGATTCTTACTACAGGCATCCCATTTCCATCTGAATTATATAAAAGGTTTAGAATATCTCAAGCAAATACATTATTATAATAACATAAAAAGAAAGGCAAACAACATATTTCCTTTTAAGGTTTCTTTATTTAAAGACATGTGTGTTAGAAAAAATATTCTAAAAGACAATGCAAGAGATGTTAGTGTATTAAAATGGTCATTTCTTTCTAGTCATCCAAAATATTTTTAAGTATGACAATTTTTTAGCCTCTCCTTTCCAGAGCTTGCCAATGGACAAAATCCATTTGGGAACCCTAGGAAGGAAGATATCTCCTCCAAATAAAGCAAAGGTTTCTCAGCCTCAGCACTGCTGACATTTTGGACTGGAAAATTCTTTGTTGTGGGTTCCTGTCTCATGCATTGTAGAATGTGTGGCAGCATCCCCGGCCTTTACCCATTACATGCCAGTAGCATCCATTCAGTAATGACCATCAAAAATACCTCTACACATTGCAAATGTTTAGGATTTGGAGGGGTCAAAACCATCCTGGGGTAAGAACCACTGGAATAAACCAGCACATTTTTGTCCAATGTGTGGGAAGTAACCCACTCCCCCGCTCACCCTCCCTTAGGTGGTTTGTGCATTCTCACATTCTGAAATGCTCTGTCATGTGTTGCTAGAATATTTTGGATGTAATGTAGAAAAAACATTTAACACAGAGAAAGAAAAAGTAGGAGATTCTGGCAGAGTTTCAGTTGAAGTTACTGCTAATAGTGACTTTTCATCAGAGGTCAAACTGTGAGATAACAAAAATGCCATAAATAATAATACCTACCTGTGTTTGCAAAGCATTAGACATCTTTAAAAGTGGTTTCTTCTACACTGCTGCCTTGAATCATCTTAGTATCATTGACTCTTGAAAACACGGGTCTGAACTGCGTCACTGATATGTGGATTTTCTTTCACCTCTTCCACCCCAAGACTGAAAGACCAACCCCTCCTCTTACACCTCCTCCCTTGCCTACTCAACATGAAGATGACAAGAATGAAGACCTTTATCATGGTCCACTCTCACTTAATGAATAGTAAATATATTTTCTCTTCCCTATGATGTTCTTAATAATATTTTTTCTCTAGCTTACTTTATCGTAAAAATAAGGTAATGTATGTAAGTAGTACACATAACATACAAAATATGTGTTAATTGATGTTATCAGTAAGGTTTCCTGTCAACAGTAGGCTATTAGTGGTTAAGTTTTGGGGGACTTAAAAGTTATAAGCAGATTTTTGACTGAGCTGGGCTTGGCATCTCTAACCCCACCATTGTTCAAGGGTCAACTGTAATCTTATGAAAGAGGCTATTATCTCCCCTATTTTACTGTGGAAGAGAGTAAGTCTACCCCCAATTTTAAATCATGTGGCAAACAAGAAACAAAACAAGCACTTGATTCAGATCTTTGACTCCAAGTTCAGTGCACTTTCCACAATGCTGAGCTGTCATGAGAGCCCAATGTGGATTTTTTTTGTAGGAGGCAAAGAAAACCCTAAGCCAGTTTACTGAATTGGTCTTGACCGAAAGCCAGGAAGTTCATGCTCTAGGACACTAGCAATGCAGTCTGATTACTTCTCTCATTGGAAAAAGGTGACCAGATCAAAAAGAGGTGACCTTAAGGGAAGGACTGCTTTCCCCACTACTCCGAGAGATCATAGCCTCATACTTTAATCGAAATCTTTCCTTCCATCCCCACCCCTCCATACACAGATTGCAGTATCCCTTTGAGTCCTCATATCCAACTCTGTTTTGACTTCTCATTTTATCAAAAAAGCTTATTGTTGGGGGAAAAAAAACTTGACTTTTAAAAGACAATGAATGCCAATAGCAAGGATTAAATTATGTGTTGTCACCTCCTTTATGATTTTTTTCGTTGCCTTTGGTTTACCTTGTTAGATTTGTCAAGACTGCCCTATAAAAATAACTTGTCAGCACTTGAGTTTGTGTGACGCTAAACTTACACTGTTAGCTCTCTGGTTACCAGTAATAACGGGAAAGGATACATGCATATACGTGTGCATGTTTTGAGTTTGCTGAAGTGTGACAGAGGTTCTGTAATGCTTGGACGGGAGCCTTGTTCCTGTCTGCATGGTTTATTCCTGCTTTTCAGTGGTATTTAGAAGGTCTGTTTGGCTAACGGTTTTATCCTCATGCAGTGGTATTTGAGCCTGCCTGGCTGAGCTATCACCGCCTGTCAAACCTCCTACCTCACTCCCTTTACCCCCAGATAAATCAAATGATGTGATAAGCAAACGGAGTGTTAACCTAGTCTCCAGCCCACAAATGTCCTTATGAAAAATGGCAGGCAGGTTTCTCCAATTTAGACAATAGGGTGAGTGCAGTAAGAATGGATTTACCACCAACACATAGAATTTGAGAATGCTAAATGACCATCAAATTCTCATCCTGGAGGAATTTTAGATTTTTTTTTCTTTTTCATTCTTGGAAGAGTACTTAGTGGGCTAAAAGAAACCCATTTATAAAATGGGACACAACTCAATAGTGACTCAAAGCAAGCTTGGTCAATATAATAGAGAAGAACTGGCTAGAACAAATTATAACCTAAAAGGAGATGAGATTTATTGTGAAACACAGATCACTAAGTCAGCAACATAGCACTGTGAAGAAGAAAAACATCTACTATGATCTTCTTCTAAATAATTAGGAATATAATTATCCACTACTGTGTTACAAATGCAATAACAAGCTATCCTTACTACCTATCACATTCTTCTCCCTCCTTTTCTGATAAGAGACACTTTCCAAATGGAAGACCCTGTGATACAACCCTGGCCATATCCTTAGCTAAAGTGATTGGTTCAAGTGTGAACACTTGACTCAAGCTCAGCCAATGAGAGTTCTTCCTGCAAGTTATTTAAATTAAATCTAATGAGAAAGGCTCCTCAACTCATTAGAGCTAGAAACGAGGAGACCCGGAGTCATTAACAAAAGTATTTTTCATGTGGGCAAAACTTAGCAGCAATTTGCCACAGTCTTCCTTTGATTCTATGAATTTCTTTAATATCTTTCTAACAAATCTTCTAATGATCTGTTTTGTCTAAGTCTAAAGTTGATTTTGTCATGTGCTTCCAAAAGAGAGCTGACCCTGAAAATAATACTCTTGCTACATTCAACTCTAGTGAGCCCTTTGTTGAAGTGTCTGAATGTCAGCGTTGCATCTATTATAAAATAGGGAAAAATGGAGAGGGCTCAGAAAGGGATAGTGAGTAGGAACATGCAGATGGACAGTCAGGCTGTAAGGCTATGACATCCTTTGATTTGTAAAACAGAGAACTGAAAGATATAGGTTATTTTCATATGACTTCAAAGATGCCGAAATACTGCTTTCTTCATTATAAATGTTTAGAGGGAGCAAGATTTTAAGAGCTAAATATTCTTCTATTTTTATAGATAAACCTACAGGGAGCAGGGTGGTCTAAAGCATGTCTTCAGATTGTTCAGTCATCATCTGAGTTCAGTGACCATCTAGCTCCATGCGAGATCCTGTGCTAGGTACTGGTACACACAGAGACGAACATTGTTTCTGCCCTTGGGCTTCCAAAGCCTAGGGCCTTGAAGCTTGGAGCCATAAAATTAATCAGAAAATTATATTCATGATGAAGAAAGACAAAAAGATAATTTTAAAGAAAGACTGAAGAGATGAATAACTTTTACATAATGAAAAAACAAGAATCTACTGGAAGCTTCCTATGTGCCAGGCTCAGAGTTGTCAAAAAAAAAATTGTAAACATTGACCAAAAAGGATAATTTCTAAGAAATTTAGATTAACCTGAAGTAGACACAGGAGCTGCAAAGCAAGAAATCAGAGGGCCCACAAACAGGTCAATAGGGGTACATATGCATCTGGCAACAGCATGTTTCTGCCTCAGGCTGAATATATTTTAAAATATTATAAATATATATATATATATAATATATATGCACTAAAGCCAAGTAATTCCTGGGCTCATTGCTTGCTTCCTCGAAACCAACATAAGCATGACACTGTAAATGCCCTGGAGAAGTAAGTGGTCTTTGAAAGAGATCACAATATACATAGGAATCAAAGATACAAGCATCACAAGTCAATGAGGAAGAAACAGACTGGCCAACAAATGAACTGGGGATAATTGACTCCTTCAATTAAATGCTGAGGTTGTAACACCCACTGGGAGACCTGTGTACACCGTGAAGTTAGAACTGAGTACCCTCACGTAACAGGGGTGCCCAAGACCACCATCATGTCGATGGCTGGCTATAAAAACAAAACTCTGTATAGCTGTTATACTTACAGTTACAGTTTACTACAGTGGAGGAATATAGACTAAAATCACAAAGGGAAAAGGTAAATAGAAATGGAGGAGAGGTCATCAGATGAAGAGAATGAAGACTCGATTCTCTAAAACTTGAGAAAACAGAGCAATCTGAAGACAAAACAAAGCAAATATGTTTAAAATGATTGAAAAGATAAAGAGGGAGTAGAAGTAATAAAGAAAGAACTGAATCATATGGACATGAATTTTGAATGAAGTCAAAGACCAAAAATTAATTACTTTGGAATTTTTAAAAAGTCAGAGGACAGGTTAAATAGCACTTCAGACAGCTGAACTGGACTGTGTACATTTTACTTTCAAAGATTTTTAAATCACAACTTGCTCTGCAAGCACAATCTTAGACGTATAATATTGCATTCACCTTTATTGACCATTGACTTCTCAATTATTCAATTAATCTGCTTAGGTTGCAGTTTCTACCCTAGCTCTCTCTATTTACCTCATGGGCAGATAAGCTCTTGTAACAACTTCCTAGTTGCCTTCCTGATACAGTCTGAAAGGGGAGGAGCCAGGGATCAGTCCTAAATGGTTAATTCCCAGCAGGACCCGAGAAGCAGGCAAGTGCAGAGGAAGGAGCCAGCTGGGAAAATGATGTAGCCTCCCGCCATTCCAGAGACACATCTGCCCCTCTAGAGTATTTGCTTTGAGTAACTGGCATTCCCAAAATGTCAGACTCCCTGGTATTCAGACATAAGTGCAAAAACACCTTCCCAAACTAGCCTTGATGTTTGGATTTTTTGCCCCGCTGCTCAGCCTCCACGTGTGCAAATCATTATGAGACGGCTGTCGTCTGAAAGCTGCCTTATCTCATTCCTCTGTTCAAAGGGCTGAGGCCAAGTTGCTTACATCCCAGTGGACGTTTTACCAAAGCGCTAACATTACACCAGG
This sequence comes from Pan troglodytes, assembly GCF_028858775.2. Taxonomy (NCBI): domain Eukaryota; kingdom Metazoa; phylum Chordata; class Mammalia; order Primates; family Hominidae; genus Pan; species Pan troglodytes. The sequence continues at coordinate 85,688,075 of NC_072413.2, forward strand.
GAACAAAGCAGTCCTGAAAATTGCCCAAATTTTCAAAGCTCAAAACTAAGCCATCCTGCCTGGGTATTTTTACACCCACCTAAATGTTAAACACTGGGCTACAAAAAAAAAAAAAAAAAAAAAAAAAAAAAAAAAAACCCGAAAACCAAAAAGCTTGTGTCCCAGAAATTCGTTGCATTCAAAATTCCTACTTCCTACCCACTCCTCCTACCCTGACCACCATCACCAACCTCCCTCCTCCCCATCTTTCCCTCTGAAATAATTTCCATTTATATTAGCCTCCCCTAAGCCTTCTTTTTTAGGAGTACATAAATTTGGAAGCTTAACTAAATTGAATATGTCTCTTTCAATAAAGTCATCTCACCCTGTAAAAGTCAGCACAAAGTGACCCTCTAAGTCTAGCTGGGACCCTCTAAGCCCGGCTCTCACCCCTAGGGTTAAAGTGCCTGCTATTCAATCTGGGCTTCAGTGGAGGCTTCCCCCGGAAGGGGAGTTCTGGAAGGTATTTTGGCGTGCTACATGCAAACGCAGCAGCCAACGGATCTCATCATTTCTAAATGTCAGCCTTAGTATAATCCTTCTGACCCATTCCAAAGCTTATAGGTCACAGAACATTTTATCTGGCAGTGACTTTTATATATATACATATATATTTTTTTTTCAGGTTTAAAGTGTTATCCATTTTCCCTTCCCTCCCCCTCTCAAGGAGACCGGGCTCCTCTATACACATAGTGAGCAAGGCATCAAGGAATTCAAGCAAATGATAAAAATATGTCTGCAGGGAAATAAATTTCTTTTTCTGAAATCAATCATGTGCTATTCACACAAGCAGAAGAAATAGCCTGAAATACCCCTTATCTCACCGCCTCACTCCACTCAGGCGTCCTGTGCAAACACTTAAAGGCCAGAGGCTTTCTCTCCTGGTCTCCTCTCTCCCACAGCGGAAGGGAAGGGAGGCCGAGATATGTGGACAGACGGGCTGCGGGGCGTGATTAGCCTGAAATGATTGGCTGGCTGTCCCAGAAATGGATAGCCAGGATGGGTCCATTATCCTGCACAGATAGTGTGCATGGCAATCAGCACCGTGGGAAGAAGAGGCATCCTCTTTTCCACAGTTCAGAATAGGAATGAGAGTTTGTGTTATTCTCTCCTCCCCATATTACCTCATTTTGATTGTGATGCTCATGGCTTCTTGCTCTATGGAGAACAAGGGTATTGCCGGAAAAGATACTTTCGAAACCTATTAAAATATGGAGGACAGTCACCTGGACAAGCCATGGTTCTTAGTCATCTCGTGGACAGGGGAATCTTTGAATTTTCGTGTGTCCTCCCCAATGCCTTATTCAACAGGGCTACAAGCCAGGATGTCCAGGGGCAAACCTGCTCTTCCACTTACTAGCTCTGTGACCTTGGGGAAATCTCAGAGTCTCTTCAGCCTCTGAGATCATTCAGCATTGCTGTTTGGATTAAATGAATTTTACATGTCAGCACTTACCCCAGCGCTTAGAACATGGCGTAATAAGTATTAGAGGGGGAAAGAGATGGAATATGACAATCCTTAGAGTTGCTTATGGAAACTATTTCCAACCACCAAACATTTAAAACATTGGGGTCACTTGGTGCCAATTTGTTCCTGTCTCTGAGAACCTCATATTTTAGATGCTGAAACTTGCTTTTATGATATCTTTGGATAAGAGTGAAAGGGACAAATGGGGAAGTGAAGGCTGAGTAAATTATTGCAGACTTAAGTGGGTCATACTATGGATGACCAAAGCTTCGAGGTTGCCACAAATGTTGAGATAACTTTTTATCTGAGATTGCATGGAAAAATATTTTTTGAGCCTAATTGTACCCTTTTTCTTATGGCTATGATTTTTTTTACTTCTAAGAAATCAATATTTGCTTATGTGAATGTTGGCAAAATCAAAACGGGGTCACTATTTAAAAAATGACAAATAGAGATGGAGAAAGCCATCAAGAGAAAGGTCTCATATGCTAGATAGCAAAACTATCACAATAGAGTCTGCAAAAATCACAACTTTGCACAAAGGCCATCACAACCTTACACATACAATATTTCTGCAAGGACACCTGCCCAGCAACTGCCTGTCCAGACTCAGACTGGTATCACCTTTGTTATTGATCTTTGCAGCCACAGATAATTAGTGCAAAACAATTATGTAATTCTCATTTTTTTCCTTTAAAAACCTCTGTCTTCCTTTATCTCCCTGAATATGAACATAATTTACTACAGCACATGTATTCCCATTGCAATGCTCTACTCCCAAATAAATACCTTGTTCTTCTAGAGAGCCTCTCTGTTAGTTATTTAGGTTGACATTTAAAAATAAAAGCGGAGGGGTAATGGAGAAACTGAACAAATTATGCCCTCAGCTGGACTCACAGAATGACTACTGATATTTTCATTTTTAATGTATTAAATCAGAGGTATTTAAAGCTGAAAAGAATAAAATAGAAAGATCCTAAAAAGAATACTACTCATTTTGCCTTGTATTATATAATCAATTAAAATTAAGGATACTTGCTATTTATTGAGTGCCTATTACAAGCTGGGACTGTGCTAGGCATTTACTTATAATCTCAAATCCTCACATAACCCTACAAAGTAGGTAGTATGTTTCCTATGAGCTAGAGAAACTCAGAGAGGTTGCATGACTTTCTCAAAGCAACATAGCTGCTCAGTGACATAGCCAAGCTTTAAATCCAGGTCTATCATACCCTGAATCCATTCCCTCTCTCTCTGTTTCTGCTACCTTTCTGTACCTTAAGGAACAATCATTCAAGGCAGTTTACAGAACTGGAGTAGAATTTTAATAGCATGCAGGCCCATATCTAATGCAAAACAAAACACTACAATGTTAGATGAAGAGAGATCTTAGCAAACCTTCACTCAAGCTCACAGGCTAGCATGACCAAATGCACTTGGATGCTTACATCTGAACCCAGAGAAATTAAGCTGCAGATTCAAACCACATACTTGCAAATCTGGATAAGAACGTGTAGGCCTGGCCAGGCGCAGTGGCTCACACCTGTATTCCCGGCACTTTGGGAGGCCAAGGCAGGCAGATCACGAGGTCAGGAGATCAAGACCATCCTGGCCAACATGGTGAAACCCCGTCTCTACTGAAAATACAAAAATTAGCTAGGCATGGTGGCACACGCCTGTGGTCACAGCTACTTGGGAGGCTGAGGCAGGAGAATTGCTTAAACCCGGAAGGTGGAGGCTGCAGTGAGCCGAGATTGCACCACTGCACTCCAGTCTAATGACACAGCGAGACTCTGTCTCAAAAAAAAAAAAAAAAAAAGTGTAGGCCTAACTCTCAGGCTCTGGTTCTAATCATCAGGTCTCCTTTCCCAGCCCTGCTTATCCATGGGTGAGATTGAGGGCAGGTGGAGACTCGGAATCTGAATGTACTTCCATTAGTTTGCTCTTCCCCAACTCTACGTGCTATTATATCACATCCTATTCTAATTATCTCCTTCACTGTCTGAATAATCTTCCATTTGTTTCAAAAGACTATTTTTATTAACCTTCCATCTATTTAATAGCTTTTTAATCCCTAGCCCCTTCAAGAGCCTTTTTACTTGCATGCTATCCTGCTTTCCTCTGAATTCGCTCCTTTCAGCCTCTTAGCTATCTCCAGATGCTGCTTGCTCCACAAACATTACAACTCGTGCCCTTCCCCTGCTCCAAAGCCCAGCAAACATTTTCTGGCAGAACTTCTCCACTAGCTAAGTGCCTCTATTTCAAATCAAATTCTTCCCCACTTTTTAAAGTGCATTTGGGCTATTGTTTACCATATGGAGCCAGCAGAAAAACGCACCCAACACCTTTTAAGTCGGTACCATTACCACCATTTTGCATTGATGAGAAAACGGGTATTTGAGAGGCTGCATTAGCTTGTCCAATGTCACACAGCAGCTCATAGAGTCTGAACTGGGGACTAAACTAGGATCTGTATGACTTGATAGCCAAGGTCTTCTGACTGTGCTGTGTTCAGTGAGCAGGGAAACAATGTCTGTCAATCACTTGGAGTGATTGCAACACTCTCACAATGACCAAGATTTGGAAACAACCTAGGTATTCATCAGCAGATGACTAGATAAAGAAAATGTGGTACTTATACACAATGGAGTATGATTTAGCCATAAAGATGAATGAGATCCTCTCATTTGCAACAACATGGATAAAACTGGAAGTCGTTATGTTTAGTGAAATAAGCCAGTCACAGAAAGACAAACTTGGCATGCTCTTACTTATTTGTGGGAGCTAAAAATTAAAATAATTGAACTCATGGAGATAGTAGAATGATGGTTACCAGTGTCTGGGAAGGGTAGTGGTGAGGTAGGAGGGAGCTAGGGATAGTTAATGAGTACAAAAAAAAATAGGTAGAAAGAATGAATAAGACCTACTTAGTACTTGGTAGCAAAACAGGGTGCCTATAGTGAATAATAATTTATTATTTTAAATAACATGTTATTTTTAAATAAACATTTAAAAATAATTCTAAGAGTATAATTGGATTGTTTACAACACAAGGATACATCTTTGAGGTGATGCACACCTCATTTACGCTGGTGTGACTATTACACATTGTATACCTGTCTACCCCATAACTATATAAACCTATTAAATATAGAAACCACAAAATGTTTTTAAGAAAAGAACTTGGAGCAAAGAAGAGACTCAGTACAAGTCTGAGCTGTAACAAAGAGATTCCCATTATCTTTCCATTCAAATATGTTTCCTAGGGACAGGAGTCAAAGGTCAGAGTGAAGCATAAATCCTCAGGGCTCAGACATCTAGCAATCAAATCTGGGATTTGTGCCACCTATGGGTGAGCCATGTGGGTTTGGGGAGGTTGGTCACCCAAAAGCAACTGTTTATTTATTGAATGGCTCTCCCCACCAGAATAAAAATACCTATTAAATAGGCACTTTGTTGTTTTTTCCTGTCCAGAGCAAAGCGTAGCCCAGAGTCGGTATTTAATAAGTATTCACTGTCTGAATGCAGACTTCTTTTCTGCCACTTTTCTCTTAAGGTAATTATGTCAAATGCATTTGTTTCCCTGCTCTGCATTGCGCCCACCCCACTGTCAATCATACACCATCATTATTATGATCCCCATCAAGAGTTTCTGGGGTTTTCAGAGTTTTCATAACAGAAAGACTTTCATGATTAGTCACATATCCTGTGAAACGCATGGTTATAATTATAAAAATATCCATAATATCCAAAACTTACTGACAGCTTATGTTAAACCAGGCATTGTGTAAATAGCTAAATAGGTAATGCTCACCACAAAAAATCCCCATTTTACAGATGATACAATTCAGGCTTACAATGAGAGAGCATAAATAACTTGTCTGGGGTCACACAGAAAAGAGTAAGGAATTATACCTAAAGCGAATTGATTTTAGACTCAATTTTGACAATTAAACTACAGAGCTTGACACAATCACAATGAGAATGTAAATCTTTTATACCAAATCCTTTGTTCTTTCCAAGACCTCCCCTTGAAAAATATGTTATGCTCTAAATCCATGGGTTGAGACTGCAGAATGTAGTACGATTTCCCTGGCTCTGAAACCAAAGGCATTTTGTCTCTTCACAAAGTGAGTGGACATAGAAAGTGCCTATAAAACAGCTGAGGGCTTGTTTTCAAGCTGTATTGAAAACCTTAGGACTGGGATGGTTCCCAGGCAGAGCATGTGAGCAGACAATCTCTTCAGTGGGCAGGTACACAGTGGCAGCTGCAGTGATTCCTGAGGAGGAGTCAGATGTCACAGCCCTCGTCAGTTAGGTTATCCCAGGCCTGCCAGCTCTGTGTACCACTGCACTTTAGACAGACTGTGACTGTTTGCAGACATGAGGCTTAGGGCAGCCACACACACCAGGCACTCCTATCAACTTCTCCATGGTAAGGCCAGAGAATAACCACCCCTAGGCATCCTGTCACCTCAGCAGGGCCGAGAACAAGTCCCTGTACAGTCACTGCAGTCCTCACTGCATAGCACTCAGAGGCAGACAAGAGAATCTCTGACCATGATTAATGCCCCCACAGTTCCCATCTGAAGAAGGAGCTGTCAGCAATTCAGATCTCCATTTCAGAAGAAATAGTATTCTGTTGTACTAGTTAGGGGACCATTTCAGCTGCTGAAACAGAAGCTAAGGGAAGAGTGACTTGAATAAGAGAGCTTATTTTTCTCCAAGGTAAGAGTTCATACAGAGCAGTCAGGACTGCAGACTGCCCCACAGTGTCAAGAAACCAGGCATCTCCATCTGGTACTTTGATACCTCCAGCATGCAGATTCTAACCTGTGGTCCATAGTGGCTGCTCCAGTGCCTTCCATCATGTTTATATTCCAGCCAGCAGAAACGGAGAGGAAGGGAAGTTGAAGAGGAGGACATGTCTCTTCCTTTTAAGACTTCAGCAAACAATTAGCACTCAGACCTCCCACTCACACACCATTGGACAGAATTTAGTCAAGCAAACAAGTGTCATGGGAGGCTAGAAAATGTAGTCTCTAGCTGGGAAGCCAAACAGTTGGGTAAATCATATGACCAAAAGAAGGAAAAATGGATATTAGAGCATGTGCTTCCCATTTTTACTGACAAAATGTTGATACATACCCTTCCTCCTAGGCATGGAATACCCTCCCATCATCCCCAAGAGAGATAACTTAAAGTTCTGCCCAATTTCTGCAGGCAGCTCAAATTTAGTAACTCTGGGAGTTGCACGGTTCTCTCCATTAGGTCTGATATGGATGCCCAGAGTCTGAGCTATCTACAAGCCATTGCTCTAGAGCAACATGGTTGAGTAGAGTCAGGGCAACTGCAGTGAAAACCCCCATTCAGGAAACAGGTGAATGGAAAGGATGGCAGTTCCTTGCCCATGGCCATTTGCACATCATGCTGGGCAGTGAAACAAATTCTTTGGGTAACCTATCTGGCAGCTCTGGATTTTCTAGGAGAAACGCCCTTGTCTGTTATCTTTCATGGACTCACATACAATGAAAACTGAACAGTGTTTCTTTTTCAGGGTTGCACAGGTTTGCTGTCTGTTTCCTAGTGGTGCATATAGGAACGTCTGGGGTTACTTTAGGGGTTGAAAAATCAGACTTTTGCTGGCTGGGCATGCAATTTCTTTGGAAAAACTATTTTCTCAAAAACATAAAGATGTATTTGCTTCCAAACACTTCCCAGTTTAAGCAACCACAACCAAAATTCTCCTTTAGACCTATCATAGTAAATGAAATTTCTTGTGTTTATGTACTTTATTTATTGGCCTTCATGCTCTACCCAACTCCCTCTACCATCCTCTTTATGGTGATTTTGAGGACATCTGAAACAAAAGCCCTGGATGGGAGCACAATGTTTATAATCTGATTTTGCAGTAGGAATGGCTCCCATTATCTAGCCAGAAGCACTGAAGAAGGTACCTGAGAAAGGCTTGGGGCCACTGAAACAGCTGCTGCTGTTGCTACTTCCTTATCACTTGAGTTCATCTCTTTGGTAGTCCTGCAAATAACAGGAACAATCATCCAACACCAACTACCACCCTGTTTTTCCAACCAGTTCTGCTACAGTCACATACTCTGGTGGCATAATGTGGTCTTCTGAGATGCTGCAGGTGATGGTTTTACTAAACGTTTTGCCCTGCCATGCCCACCTACCACGTTGTCAACTGTGAGGTAAATATGTCAATTTTATGTCTTAGTGTGGTAGCACCCCCTGTCTAAATCCCAAATTCTCTATTAGCTGCTCTAGAAAAAGCTAAAATAATAGTGGGTTAAACAAAATCATTAATTCTCTTTCTGGGACGTTCTGGGCTTACGTAGACTAGGGCTGTTATAGCAGCCCTCTGCCAATCAGGCACCCAGGCTCCTTCTGCCCAGCTGCTGCGCCTCCTCAATGAGTCACTCCCACACTGTGGTGTAATGTTCCTGCTTTATTTGCTGATGCATTCTAATTACCAGAACGGGAGAAGGTCATGCAGGGCACATGACCTTAATTTGGGTGTATAACATGCAGTTGGCATGCCTCACTTCTATCACACCCCATTAAGCCAGAAGTAAGCCATATAGCCACCCGCAGGTTTGAGGAATTCTAGAAAATAAGGAGTCTTCAGCTAGATAAGCATAGACTCTGGAATTCTATTACAAAAAAACAAATGGGAAAAGGAATACTAGGGACAATCTGTGGTCTTCAGAGGATTCATTGACTCCAAAACTGGACTGGAGAAAGTTTTAAAAAGCTTTTCATTCAACTCTCCAGCTATATGCATGAGAACTGAGAAAAGAGGGCAGAACAAGATGGAGTTGGTAAATTCAGTATTTGTAATTTACGGTCTTTCTCCTCTGTGCAAGCAGTTTGGAAATGAGTCAAACTCCACAAAGAGAAAGCTCAAAATCCACGGTCAAGGTAGGACAAAATTTCTTAACACATTGATTCTCTAACACGAACAAATCTTAAAGGTAGAAATGTCAATTCTGGGATAATGACAGGCTGAAGGTATAGTCAGTATGTTAAAAAAAAAAAAATCCCTGAGAGACAGGGTAAATTCTGCTTCAATGAAAGTGAGCGTATCTTTATTAGAGTTGACAGAGATCATTAAAAAGTGAAAGCAGGAACCCGATATATTGATGACACCTCTAGAAGTTGGCCTTACAACCACAAGCTGTATTCAGCGGAGTATGTTTTTTCCTGTCTCATGCAATGAAATCCAATCTCATAGAAGTTTTTATTTGTTCAGAGTGATAGATAAGCCTCCTAAAGTATGGTTTAAATCAATATTCTATTCCCCAAGTTAACTGAAACTGCACATTCATTTAATGAATAGATATACCTGCAACTTTATAAACACACAGCCATAATACAAAAAAAATGGGGAGGGTTACCCAAAACAGAACTTTACTTTGTAGGATGCTCTTTCTTGAGTTTCTAATAATGAAATAAATAACATATTTCACATTGCCTAATGAAATATCTTATATTGTCTGTTAGTAGGCTGGCTTTATCAGCTAGCATGAAAACTGGAATCTGAGGAGATTAAAAAGAAATTGAATCAAATGATAATAATAATAGTTAACATTTATTAAATGTTAATAGGTGTATTAGTCTGTTCTCACGCAGCTAATAAAGACATACCTGAGACTGGGTAATTTATAAAGGGAAGGGGTTTAATTCACTCACAGTTCAGCATGGCTGGGGAGGCCTCATGAAACTTACAATCATGGCAGAAGGGGAAGCAAAGTCCTTCTTCACATGGCAGCAGGGGAGAGAAGAATCAGTGCCCAGCAAAGGGGATAGCTCCTTATAAAACTATCCAACCTCATGAGAACTAACTCATTATCAGGAGAACAGGATGGGAGAAACCAACCCCATGATTCGATTATCTCCACCTGGTCCCTCCCACAACATGTGGGAATTAAGGGAACTACAATTCAAGATGAGATTTGAGTGGGAACACAGCCAAGCTATACCAGTAGGATTATTAAGTGTTAATAGGTTAACCAGCACTTAAAAGCTGCCCATTTCTGTTCATACATATATATATACACACACACACACACACACACATATGTGTTCATACATATATGTGTGTGTGTATATGTGTGTGTATATATGTACGTACATGTATGTGTGTGTATATATCTGTATACACACACATATGTTTTACAACTCAGTTGATTCTCCCAATAATCTTAATAGTGAGATGCCATTGTTTTTCCCATATACAAATTAAAAAAAAAAAAAGAGCCTCAGAGAGGGCAAGAAACTTGCCCAAGGTAATACATCTATTAAGCGATGAGCCCAGGCTTCAGATCTAACCCATTAATCAAGAGATCTTGAATGCTTTACAACCCACCAATTAGAATCCGGATTTTTTTTTCAGAATTTTATGCTTAGTTATTTCTACTGGTAGTAAATTAGAATGATTAAGGGTAATTAGGCATTTTGAGGCCTTCTATGTGCTAGTTACTGCAAAGAATCTCCTAGCCTTGGTGAGTCCCCTGTATTCACCCTTCCTCGCTAGTTCAAGTACCTCTTTCCTAAAACTGCACCCCTGTACAAAATGATAATCTTTAAATATATTGCCTCAAGGCACCTACAAACTCTAATCTTATACAAATAATCCACATCTCAAAAACCCCTCAATACAGTTATCAATGATTATCAGTTATGACCACTATAATTCCCTAAGACTTCCACTGTAATTGATTGACTTGAAATGTTCTAATACACCTCTTATGGGGGAGAAGTTGAGGAAACCAAGTACTAAATAAATTCCACAAATAGTCATACTGTTGTTTTCTAAAATCTAAATTACTGAATCATATCCAAACCTCAAATGAACACAAATTTGCAGACAAAAGATGTAATCATAATAGACAAGAGCAGGAGTCATAAAAGACAAGAGCAGGAGTCAGCAAATTTTTTGAGTAAAAGCCAGAGGGCATATATTTTAGGCCTCTCAGGCCATGCCGTCTCAGTAGCAAGCACTCAACTCTGCCATTGTAGCACGAAAGTGGCATACAAAACCATAAAATGATTGGGCATAACCATATCCTCATAAAACTTATCTATAAAAAATAGACATCAGATCAGATTTGGCCCCTAGGCCAGTAGTTTGTAGATGGCTGAACAAGAGATTCACTAGAGTTCTGTAAAGGCACAAATATCATACAATCTTTAATTTTGGGAATTAGCTTATGAATGGCATTAGGATGTTCCTTTATTTTTTTCTGGTACAGTCCTAACTTTCAATATTATTTCCTTTTTTTTTCTTTGTGGTCATGACTGTCAGAAAAAGAATCCCGTTTTATAGTTCAGAAAGTGAATTTTTCACACCATCAGTAAGTGATATGACATAGAAGAAATTGTTGCTGGAACATGCACTCTATCCCAAAAAGAGCCTCTGCTATGTGCAATGGCTACCAAAGATCCTACTTGGTTAGTTTGCTGCCAAGTCCCATATCCTGCCAAGAGGTTATAAGAGTATTGAACTTACATAAACATGACATATCCATTAGAATTTGTTTTTGGCTAATAGGAAGAGAACCAATTGAGTAAACCGAGTGCCACTGCCTATTGGGCATGGATTTCCTCATCAAGAACACAAGATGAACACAAGCCATGATTCCAGGTAGAAACAAAAGGAAAAGCAAGGAGTGACAAGAGATTCACTCTTAGCTGATTGAGCTGAAGGTCCACACGATGACTTGAAGTTCACACAATGACTTCTACTTACAATTCAGAGTCTCCCTTTAAGTGAATGATACTGGGAAATGCTATCCTTGAGATGTGCACACTACATTGTCAAATAAAATTAAAAGAATATTCTAACAGAAGATAGAGCATAGTCTGGGGAGAGGCAACCAGCCATCTCTGCCACCTAAGTTTCAAAGGAAGATTACTTCTTATCTTCTTCTTTGTTCTCGTTCTACTTATTCTCAGAAGCTAAAGTCAATTGAGTAACATGAAACTCCTCTTTCTACTTAGCATTGTTACACACAACTCTATTTCTGACTTTTCATACTCTTTTTCTCTTACAAATTACAAGTGAAAACTCCCGCCCAGAGGATGTGAACAAGCTGGAGTTGAAGGTAGAGCTCATTTACTTTCGAGAAAAGTCTTCTTTGAGTCTTCATTCCCCATTCCCCACACTTCCCTTCTGAGATTCATTCTTTGACCTGTCTGTCTGCTCTATGCCATGAAAAGCGACTTTCACGCTTTGCATAATCTAGCCTTTGTTCAATGGATTCTGACTGGGTTTGACCAAGGGGATACATAAGCAGAAGATTAGAGACCAACAGACAAGAGAAGTCATACATAGATACTGCTTGTCTGCACCTTCCCTACTCAAGTGAGGTTCTAGTGGTAGCTGTATCTATGACATCAGCTTCTGTGAGCAGCCAGCTTCCTTAGACCTCATGTCTTCTGATGCCCCTTTAGACCTGGGGTGATGAGAGCTTCCCACTATTTCTGGGCACTGGATGCCTCAATATCCCTTGAAGATTCCTAAACCCTGCCCTCCCCACTATAAACATTATCTTTATTAGCAAGTCTCTTCAGAACTGTCCATTTTCTGCCAGAACGTTGACTCTGATACATCTTGCAATTGACTTGTGAATCCATCCTCCCCATTAGGCCAGAAGATAACAAAACTTGAGATTCATTCAACATGCTCAAGGAATGCTGGAAACTTTAGAGATCACTGGAAATGGAAGTAAGACTCCTGTATGCACAGTGAATCAATACGAGCCTATGGCCATCCTGCTCCCTGCAACACTAACACCTGGCATGCTTTACTCATTCTTCCAGGCCAAGTCCAACATCACCTCATCTCTGAAGCCTTGCTCACTATCCATTCCCACCCTTAGGTGGCCTTTTCTGTGCCTTAAAATAATTTATGCATATTACATTATAATTATCTATTGACATATTTAGTTCCTGCCTCTATGTGATTCTGACAGGCAGGAACCCTACCCTTCAGTCCTCTGTCCACAGTGCTAAACTACACTCTAACACACTCCTCTCTGGGAACATGAAGAAGCAGTGTCATAGTGAGTTGGAAAAGTTAACTAAAAAAACCACCGCCACCCTAAAAGAGTTTTTTGTTGTTTTTTTTTTTTTTTTTTTTTTTTTTTTTTTTTTGAGACGGAGTCTCGCTCTGTCGCCCAGGCTGGAGTGCAGTGGCGCGATCTCGGCTCGCTGCAAACTCAACCCCCTAGGTTCACGCCATTCTCCCACCTCAGCCTCCCGAGTAGCTGGGACTACAGGCACCCGCCACCATGCCTGGCTAATTTTGTTTTTGTATTTTTAGTAGAGATGGGGTTTCACCGTGTTAGCCAGGATGGTCTCAATCTTCTGACCTTGTGATCAGCCTGCCTCGGCCTCCCAAAGTGCTGGGATTACAGGCATGAGCCCCCGCGCCCAGCCTGAAAAAGCCATTTTTAAGAATGTTTGCTGAATTGAACAACAATAAGATTTGGAATCTGAGCCATGAGAATAATGGTGGGACAGGTAATAGAAATTAGGATGTCTGGAAGGCAGCAGATAATAAGAGAGGGGATGTGTGTTCAGTCGATTGTGAATAACGTCGGGGAGGTATAACTGTGCAGGAGGAATCCAGAACCTACAGACTGACATTCAGTGGGACAGGACTAGAGGTAATGACTTGGGAGTCACCCAGATGGAGGCAGTTAGTTGAAGACATGCACCAGGGAAATGTTTCCAAGGACAGGAGTGAAGAGCGGGGATCAACTCTTCAGTCACCCGCCTTGATACCTGGGTCAGTGTTCTGTTTAATGCAGGGTTAAATCCACACTCCTCATCAACATCAGCTCCATTAGATAAAAGACCAAGCTAATTTGCTAACACTATTAAATACATAAAGCCATCAGAAGTAATTTAATGCTTATCAGATATGCTTACTCCCTAATAAACCCTTACCTACCCCTTATTTCAGCCTAATGAGAAAAATGGATTCAGAAAATGAATATATAATGAAGAATCCTTCCATTTATTTTCATGAAAGAATTAGAAGGGGGTTTAGACTGAAAGGGGTGGATTGGCATTTAAGGGGGTATTTAGCTGCTTCATTGATTCCTATTTCATTTCGGAGCGTGTGACGCACGGCTGAGGTTTGTCAACCTTTCATTAGCCTGGGCAATTCATCATAGTTAAATATCATTTAAGTTACAAATGCATTCCCACCATTTAGCATGCATTGAATTTCCTTTAATTTACAAAAGAAATCACCAAACATCAGACAAATAAAGGAGCCAGTTTATCCTCTTCCATGAGGAAGAGCCCTGTGGAAGGACAGATCCTTGTGGGGCCACCAAACATATGCCCCAGGGAGCGTTTGCCATCACGAGAAATGGAGGAATGATTTCACCACTCTTCCCCCTGCGTGCTTTCCCTCAATCGATGCAAATCTCTCTCCTCTATGATTACCCCTCTGCCTTCCCCCACCTGCTGTTTAGGTGGCCCCAAAGAACCTGGGGCTTCTTAGAAGAGATGTTGGCAATCCCCTGGTAAGTCCCAAGGCCTTTGCTTTTCCAATGCAAACCCTGATGAGATCCTTGTGTCTGCCACCAGGCCACCTCTGCTTCTTCCAGCCTTCTAGGGTTACCTGATCCTGGAACGTTTAGTTAAAAATGACAAGCTCTGATGTCACCAGGCAATCTGCTCTATGTCCTCTTATTAATTCTGCTGGTTCCCTGGAAACGCTCACTCTGAGTTTCGGTCCTCAGAGAAGTCAGTCTTATTTGGGTTCTCCTCCTAAAGATGTCTTGTCTTCCTTATATCAAGCTCATTGTGGATCGTGGCTTCTGTCCCAATTGCCAAAGAACCACTAACGCAAAACTGCTCATGTATTCATTGATGCACTGAATACAAATCAGGTTACCTAGCAGGTTCCTGACTCTGTGCTAGGCATGAGGATACAAGGGCAAGCGGCATAGCCATAGTCTATACTCTCACAAAGAGCACAGTGGAATGGCAGGAGGTAGCCATGAAGCAAGCATGCACAATAAGATAATCATGTCATTACAAATGACGGTGGGAGCTAAGGAAGAAAAGGCAAGACAGCGTAACACCAGAGACCTCTCTTAAGCCGTGTAGCTAAAGGAGAGCCTCCCTGGAGATCTGACATTTAGGTTGAGATGTGAAGACTAAGCAGGAACCACCCCAGCAAAGTGTGTGGAGGGGGAGAAGAGTGGGAGGGTGTCTGGGGGATGTGGGAGGAGGATACTGGGATGGGAAGAGTGTGAGAATTGGAGAATGGCCCAAGTGACTGAAGCATGATGAGAAAGAGGGTGGAGGATGTGGTCAGGAAGGACTGCAAGCTGGGCAGGACTTGAGCTGATCTTATTTTTAAGATCCATCTGGTGACTTAGAAGATCATGAATTGGAGTGGGTGGGGTGCAGTGAAAACTGTGTGTGTCACTGACTTTTACATGAGGTTTGGCTTCTCATAGGATGATGACATCACTCCAAGGAACAACAAACTATTGAAAGTGGATTCTTATGCCACAAAGTTGAAAAGTTCCTTGATCTCCCTGAGGAACACACCACTCCCATTTCCAGCTGAGCATTCCCCAGGTCAGCCTCCAATCTGGTTGTCTTCTTTCCTTCTCTCAAATCCTCCCCTCCCTCTTCTTTATCCTCCATCTCCTTTCTCTCAGGCTTGCCTCTGAACCTCAGAGTTTTTTATTTTTAATTTTTACTTTAATGCAAAGGGATTCAAACCTCTCCCTTGCTCCTTTTAGACCCTGCCTTGGGATGGAGGTAGACTCAATTTCCACACTCAGGAGAGCCCATCAAGGTATTTTTCTAAATAAAGACCCATTTCTCCTGAGATGACCATCTTGCAAGCCTCATCAAAGTTATCCTCAGTCACTCTGATGCTGCAGAGCAACCAAGCTCAAAATCTAGTGGCAAATAACAAATGACCATTGCTCACACATCTGGGGTGTCGAGCTAGGCACCTCTGCCCATCTCAGCTGAACCTGCTCTCATATCTGGGGAGTTTCTAGAATGGCCTCTCCTGCAAGGCCACTTGGCTCCCCACATCTCTCATGTGGATGAGCAGATATATCCTTTTCACAGTGATGACAGGGAGCAAGTATAAGCAGAAGCACATAAGCACTTTCTCAAGCCTCTGTTTGCATCAAGCCTGGTAACATTCCACCAGTCAAAGCAAGCCAGAGCTCTGAGCAAAGAATCAGAGAGAGGGGACTACAAAATAACATAGAAAAATGTGTCAGTGGGAGCAAGGAGATTGGGCCCATTAACTCAATCAATCTACCATGCCTTAGCTTAGGCAGAGGAGGGCATGGTCAGTTTTTGCTTTTATTTTTTAATTTCCTACATAATTTGACCCCAAATAGTTAAAGTGACTTGCCCCAGGGCATAGAATTTGGTAGGAACTGCTGCAGGCCAGAAGTCAGATCTCTGGACTTCCAATCCAATGCTCTTTCCACTCCACTATGCTACCTCCCTGAAAGCCACCAATCACAAAGGAGCATATTTATCTGTGCCTCCCCACCCCCGTAGGCCTGGCATGAAATAATTAAAAACTCCCGTGATTGAGCCAAGGGATCACGTAGCATAATTGCAAGGAGAGAGAAACACACATCTAACTTTAAGTTTGTGCCACCACGTTGTCAGAGTATTTGAAATAGCCCAATAATTAGAAATTAAAATTGCTTACCTAATTTTACTTCTCTGAGAGATTGTGATTCAGGCTTGAAAAAGCTGAAGTTATTACACCTACCCAGAAGTCCCATAAGGATAACACTTTTACATTTTCACTAACTGCACATACATCTTTTCTATTTATGCTCAACCAATCAATGTAAGCCTATTTTTTCTGCATTTCATGCTGAAAATGCTCCCTTACTCCCCAATCTGTTTAGACATATGCACTGGATACTAGGAACCTGACGACAATTCTTTATAGATTTTACTTCTGTTTTGTGAGAGAGGGGGTTCTCTCTTTTTTTTCTCTCTCCTGACGGATCTCTACTCTAAATCAGTAGTCCTCAAATGGGAGCAATGTCTGGTGATATTTTTCATTGTCACATGTGGGGGAAATGCTATGGCATCTAGTCCTAGTGACTAGAGGGCAGGCATGCCACTAAACATCTTATAGTACACAGGATGCCCCCCACCCACCACAGCAAAGGGTTATCCAGTCCAAAGCATCAACAGTGCTGAGTTTAAAAAGCCCTGCTTTCAATAAATAAGATATCAGTGCATGGGTTGCAGGCATCTACCAAACTGAATACAGAAGATCTTTTTAAAGGTTAAGATCATCTGCCCTGTGAAGATAATGCTTTACTGAAACAATACAGATGGCGGCCAACCTGAACTGGAAATGTTGGTTCCATATTTCGTCATTCCTCTATCTAGTTATAATCTTCCCTTGGAGTCACATCATAGTCACAAAAGGGCAGAAGGATGTAGAGTGAGTGAGGGGGACATACAGGTCTTGGCGATAGACAGCTCTGACATTGAATCCCAGTTGGCCAATGACTAGTTGAACGGCATTTGTCAAATTTACTTATTCACCCTCTGCTATAGTTTCTCCTCTGGAAAAAAAATGGGAATATGGCCAACTACCTCACAGGATTGTTGGAAGGATTAATTTAGACAGTCTATATAAACTCTCTGGCCCAGCCTAAGTGTTAAGTAATTGCCATTTCCCACTCATTCATATTGAAACTCTTCTTAATTTCCAACCTGGATCTTATACTTTAATTCTTCAGGACAAGCCAGACTCTACTAAGAGCCAACAAGTACCTAATGAGAAAAAAAAATTGGTTAATGAGATTCCTGGCTCATATTTTTCATTCCCAAGAGATCTGGCTAGTTCAGATGGGGTTTACAGGAGCATCTGAACCAAACTCTGCCCACTTGTTACTAAGTTTCTACGCTTATATATTCAGATCACTTTCACATTAACCAGCTGATAGGTCCAATGGCCTTTAGAGGAGCAGAGGTCTCAAAAATGGTTAAATGTAAGTCTGAAAACAGATGCTGGAAGCAAATATATTCTAACAGGGTAACCATCTATGACACCTTCTGGAAAATGATTGAGAATGTTGCCCAAGGCAGAAACCACTGAGCCAATGTTGGTAAGTTTAGGTGACAGCCAAGCTCATTCTTATTCCTCCTGGAGGTCCTTCAGCCTTCAGGGAACTAGGAACACCCCTCTGAAATGTACCCCCATCCCCTCTAAAATTAGTGTCCTTCCAAATATACTCACAGTTGAAGAGGGAATTTGCTATTGCAAATTAGCAATAGGTATCACATTCAAAAGCGTCTTCCCTGTTTTAGTAGAAATACGTACTGATGTATGATTTCAGAGCTATTTGTAAAAAGTCCAATCACATTAAGATTTCTTTCAGACAGTTTGGCAATATACGCACAATGTGATATGTGCAAGCCTTGGATCCAACAAGTCTACCTCTAAGTATCTTTCTTCTGAAATACTCATGTAGGTATGCAAGTATATACCCACTTGAATATTCGTGGTGACATTATTTGTAACAAGGGAAAATTGGAGATAACTTGAACACCTCTTAGTGGTAAATAAGGTTAAGTAAATGATGGCCCAACTATTCAATGAACACTAAACTAAAAAAGAATGAGGTAGCTCCATCTGAACACTCATAGTTAAAAGGACAGCTATAAAATATTGTTGCATCCAGAAAGACAAACTTTAGAACAAAATATAAAGTATAATCGCATTTTTGTTTTTAAAGAAAGTGTAGAGGGAAGTGTGTCTCCGGAAAAAAATGCTAGAAGGCTACAAAACAAACACTATAAAATGTTAACAGTAGCTAAAACTGGGAAGAGATTTGGGGAAAGGAGGAGGTCACTGGGGAGTTTGTTTTCTCTATTTCTATCTTGTTCATTTTTCAGTGACGATATATTCATTTTATAATTTAGTATGGCATCCCTCTCTCCAATTTGCACGTTTGCATGCACACACAATACAAGGTAGCCATATTCATAGATATAGGAGTTACACATTTCTAAACCTTTAAGCGAGCTAAAATTAGATCAGGAAAACAAACAATTGTGTTGTATATTCCAGAAACTAAAACTTTTAATAGAGGGAATTAGGGACTTAAGGTCATGGAAGCCACCACAGGCAAACTCAGCCTGAAGCACCAAAGTCCTAAGGTGCTCACTGAGAAACCTCTAGGGTTCTCAAGATCGTCTGGAAGCTCCCACCAACTTTTCAGTCTACAGCAACAAACAGAGTTGTTTCCAAGAGCTTGCTGCAAAGTTCCTATAAATTGCTATGTATATGGACAGCAACTGTCACAGAAGTGTAATGGCCTCTCCTCACATTCTGCCTAGCAAAGCTTGTATGACTTTCTCATTGGAAAACTCTGACCTAGAACTACACTGAAGAGAAACTTAGTTTCAAGCTTCCTTTCTCTGGCACAGAAGAGACAGAATAGCTGGGATGCGGGTTGTGGCTGAGTTGACAACAGATAGTCAAGCACAGTTCTCCCCTTTGTTTTCTCAGCATTCATACAAACCACTTTTATCTATATTTAATATCTGGATAAAAGTGATAACTTCTGCTTTGCAACTACTCATGGTAAAACTGAAGATGCTTACATCCTGTTCCCCAAAGAGGAGACACTACATTCTTATGCCAATTAATCCATCTCTGAATAATATTTATTCCTTTTCTACTTCAGCCACAATACCTTTCTGATGTTTTATAACTTAAATACCAAATCATGGGTTAATTACAAGTAAGTCACTTTATATTTGACAATATGACAATGGAAAAAGGGAAAAAGGAATTATTCAATAAATTCAAATATATCAAAGCAGGTATCAAGCTACTAAGAAAATAAGTACAACTACCACAGTGTTTATTTATGCAGTTGGTCACATGGCCTTAGATAGGTTTTGTAAGTCACTTCTTTCACTGCCCATTCCATATTCCCTTTGCCCTTACTCGGCACCTCAGTAAGTCATGCTGCTCTACCTGTCAAGGTGACTTGAGCTCCTATTCCTTCAGGATCTATACCTGCACTAGGTTGCCACAGTTTTCCCTTAACTTTTAACACTGGGAATGAGAGCATTAAGATGTACTCCAGAGCATCCTCAGGCACACTCCTTCCTGTTTCTATCATACAGTGGCAATCCTAATTCCTGAGTAATCATATTGTGGAAATCCTGATTCCACCTCATAATCAGGATCGTCATTTCAGCAAGTGCAGGGTAGTAATCTCCTCTTTGCCTCTTGTTCACTGGTATGAGTAGCCCAAAGGGCCAAGAGGCAGTCTCCGGTTCCAACTTAATGAAATTATTATTCTATCTCTGGAGAAGGGGATCTTCTTTTGGGAACTAAGACCTCCAAAGTAGCAGACCCCAAGTTGCACGAATGAAGGCAAAGCTTTGTTATTGGATCCTGGTTGGCGGGGGAACAGTGATAAAAGTCACTATCACATATTCCTTTTGGCTCCCAGACTCATTAGTCTGCCTGTGAAAAAAAAAAAAAAAAAAAAAAAAAAAAAAAAAAAAAAGGCTGTAATCTATTACATATTGGCTCAGAGCATATTCTGCATCTTGGAGGGTGTTACCCCAGTCCTGAAATGTGCTTTTATCCAACAACGTTATAAGCAAGTGTTCAACTGCCCATTCTATTGCTATATTAGGTCAAATTCTTTCGAGTGATGAAGTATGTATATAACTAATGAATTCCATGACTATGAACCCATTGCCATACTTCTTTCATTCTAATGTGAGTTCCTAGTCAGAAGAGATGTTATATGGAATATCATTACGTTAAATGAGGCATTTCAAGAATCCACACATGGTCATGCTGGCAGAAGCATTGTAAGGCAGATAAATTGCTGCCTCTTCAATGATAGTCTTCCAAGAAACAGAGACACATCAGGAGCTCAGTGTTAGTCTCTCCGGCTGGCAGCTTCAGCACTCATGTTGTGATTGTGGAAAGCCTCCTATTCAACAATTATCCTTTGCTTTAGTATTCACTTGGGTAAAGAAACAATCACACTCTGTGCCTATTCTGAGAGGTCCATTCAGATATCTCTTCCCCAGACCTCCTTGTTACTGAAGTTCCAACCTTGTTCCTTCCAAGTTCTTGACCTCTAGCCAAACCATCACCCACTGCTCAGGAATCTCTATAGTTGTATAATACCACTGGTCATCTCTGCTTAGAGGCAAAGTGAATAAAAGACATGCATGGCTCAAAGTCCTGCCCATGGAGGGGATTTCTTTTTGTACTATTCTTTAGGGACTCTGTTGAATAGGGCCCCCATGCTGCAGCCATGTCCTTTTGAGTTAGTGCTAGTTTCATATATCATGCTATTTGCTTATCCAACAGCTATTTTATACTCTTTTCTTGCTAAAAAGAAACCTAATATTGTTTAGATATGAACACCAGAATGTTCAAGGGATCCAACACAAGTGTAAGGACCATAATTGATATAATTCTACCCATGTAAGTTATTCCTATATTCTAGTGATTGATTTAGGGATGGTCTGATGACCCAGTTCTGGCCAATGGGACCTGGAAGGAAATCTAGGACATTTAGAAAAGATCCTCATTTCCTGATAAATAGAAAAACACAATAACATTGCGAGACTTTATATTTCTTTTTGGACGTTAGAGTGTAAAGTGGCAATACTTGGAATTATGGCAGCCATCTTATAGCCAGGAGGGGAAAGACAGAAGTACAGGAGAAAGCTAGCCGGAGCCCAGATATCAGGAAGCTGCTGCATTACCAAGCCTACAACTGCCTTCCTTCTTTATATATGGCATAGTAACATCCAAATTTTAAGTAAATTTAGCCAGGTTGCACTTGAATTGATACCAGTTTAAAAACAGTATTTTACATCTCCTATTACCTTGTCATGAGGATGTTTTGTAAACGTATGAGTAGCAGCTTTGCAAAATTTGAATGCCTTTTGGATAATAAGTATGGGAATGATAGAGGGAAAATGAAACAGACAAAAATTCAGAGTATTTCTTTTTTTCCGGGGATTAAAAAGAATAGGAGGTCACCACTTCATATTCCCAAATACACACACACACACACACACGCAAGTATACACACACACAGACATGCACATTCACCTTTATGTCTCGAGGTAGAATCTAGCAAGAATGGGTTCCTCCAGCTTCATGACCAAGATACATGACAAGGCTGAGGGCCAGAATGAAAAAAAATGAACTGAGAGATGTGGGCTTTTCAGGCCAGTCAGAGGCTTGGACTACGTGGTTTACATGAAAAAAGGCTCAGTAAGAGCCCTGGACTGGTTCCACACAGTGGTTATGGGTTAAGCAAGGATACTTGGAAGGCAGCTGTCAGATTCAGTAGCAATTCCCCATCTTGTGAGCATCACAGCCCATGCATATGGAAGAGATACGGATGATGCCTGCTACTGGCAATTTTATTTTTGCGCAACTCCTATATCACATTCCCCCAAAATGAACTGATGAATACAGTTGTACTGTTTATGAATTTATCTTCCTGGAATGAAATCAATATGTTTTTGGAAAGGACTTTGCCCTGCATTCACTGGTGAGCATTTGTGTCCTGCTGGGCAGATAGGGAGACAGGAGCAGCGGTGGTAAGAGCAATCTCTGCTGCCATCTTCTGATGATAGGAGCAAGAAACAGACAGAAGGAGTGAAAGGAAAGCAGATGCACAAGCCCCTTTTTCTCCAATAAACTCAGATGCCCTGAGGGAAAAGCTTGCACTGGAGGCACTGCCTCCTCGGAAGTAATAGAGATGAATTTCTAGCTCAGCCCCCACCTCACCTGTGCCATCCCATCCCATCACTTTCCATTCCATCTGGCTGGTCCAGACACAACTCTTATGAGTGACCCAACAGAATTCAGATTTAGACCCTGTGCCATTGAGGCATGTCAACCTCTCCAGGAGGTTTGTAACTTGACTCGGTAGGCATGAAAGCTTCACTTTCTTCTTATTGGTAGAGAAAAAGGCATTTTGGGCTCAGGTGCTCCAAACGGTGAAAGGGATAAACTTGGCTCTGGGCTGGTTTTGAATCCATTGAAAAGAGGAAGAAGTTGAAGCCTGCCATTGGAGGAACTCTTCACCAAAGCATTTGAAGAACAGAGGATAAGAAGGGCTATGGGTGGAATAGTTTGTCTCAGAGAACTTCTCCCCACCAACCCCACAATCTAGCCCACTCTACCACAGAGCTGCCAGCAGAGTTGTTCTCTCAGCATCCCAATGTGAACAGTCAGAAAGACTGCTCTATCCGACTGAATTTGATGGGGAAGCTGGGGGTGTACGGTGTCAATGAGGAGTCAGGAACAGAGGAATACAACGAGACATGTTCCAAGACATATTCACCATTTCATTCTTTAGCAAATATTCATTGAAACCCTACTATGAGCCAAGCAGGGAGCAAAGGACACGTGTACACACACACAGACACACACAGACACACATCCCACTTGCCCTCATAGAGCTTCTAGTCTAACAGAAGCATCAAACAACTACACAAATAGATCATATGCCATATCATGATATGTATGTGAAGAAAAATAAAGCAAGGGAGGAAAATGGGTAGTGGCGGAAGCTGAATGGAATTTAAACAGGTTATTATTGGAAGGATTCACTGAGATAGTGAGGTTGGAGCAGAACTCTGAAAGATATGAAGGAGGAAGCCATGCCAATGTCTCGGGAAGAGCCATCCAAGTAGAGAGAATAGCAGATACAGAGGCCTGGAAAGTGGAGCATGCCTGTTGATTCTTGGAAAAATAAAGCAGCCATCGTGATGGTAACAGAGAGAGTGAGGGGAAAGAATTAGAAGAGGAAGTTGGGGTCAGATCCCACTGAGTCCTATAGAACATTGGCTTCGACGCTGAGTGAGATGGGAAGGTATTAGTAAATCTGAAGCAAAAGGATGTTCTGACTTACGTTTTAAAGAGACATTTTAGTTGTTGGGTTGAGAGTAGACAATATATGGAGAAATGTTGAAGTAAGGACACAGTGAGGAGGCTGTAGCAATATCCCAGTCAGGAGAGGAAGGTGGTTGAGACACTCCCAAAGAACAAGTAATGGTCAAGTTTCAGATGTATTTTGAGGGTACAGCCAAGAAGATTTGCTGGTCATATTGGATATGGAGTATTAAAAAAAAAAGAATAAAGGATGACTCCATGGAATTTCATCTGAACAACTAAAAAGGTGGAGTAGCTGTTTAAGGCATTAGGAAATGTCCCAGGAGGAGTATGGGGGTGTGTGTGTGTGCATGTGTGTGTCTCGCAGGCAAGCAGGAGGCATGGTGTGCAGAGCTCAGAAATTCATTTTTTAACATGTAAAGCTTCTGGTGCCTATTAGATACCCAGGTTGTGATTTGAAAGAGACAGATATGCATGTCCGGAGTGTTCAGAGACAAGTCTCAGCCGAAGCTCTAAATCTGGAGAATCACCAGCTTACAGATTGTATTCAAAGCCATGAGATTTTAATGCAATGGACATGGGAGTGAGAATAAATAGAGAATTGGTCTTTGGGCAGAACGATAAAACACTGCCCTGTGATGAGCTCAAGATGAAGAGAAACCAGCAAAGACTGAGAAGGAGCAACCAGTGGGATAGGAGGAAAACCAAGAGGTGCCATATCCTGGAGGCCCCACGAAGACCTTTCAATGGGAGGGAAGATATACTGTAACAAGTGCTGCTGACATGTCGAGGAATCTTGAGCTCTGAGAATTAACCCCTTAATGGAGCCACGTGAATGTAGTTGGTGACCATCCACAAGTTGTCAGGACAACTCTTGAGTGAAGTAGATTAAGGAGAAAATGGAACAAAAGGAACTGAAGCCAAGTGCATAGTCAACCTTTCAGGAATTTATATAAAAATTCTCTCCCTATAAATTCTCATAACTAATTAAGAGAAAGTCATAGAAAGAGGCTGAGCCCTTCCAGTCGAAGAGCTGGGGGTTAAGAGACACTACGATGAGTACATTACTATTAATATGTCCCCAAGTGTCCCCACAGGCTGGTGAAATCTGGGGGTGTGCATATAATGTTAATTATCACTGTTAATAAAACTTTTGCCCAACTGAACTTCCTTCCCTCTAAAAGAAAATAATTCCAAAAGCTAGAAGTTTTCACTTGTGAGAAAGGTTTCCAGTTGTGTTCCTATATAAAGTTTCCCTTTACTTATTTCATTTCACCCTTTGCTCTGAATTGCTGATACTTCTCATCTTTCCCAGTTAATAATTGGAGAACCTATGCACATTTTATTATTTCAATTTCAAACCATAAGGCAGGGCTTCCATCCCATTAATCACTTTGAATTCTTTCTCTACTGCTAACCTTTTCCTAATATTGAGTTGTCTTGTAGGGGAGCTGAGTTTGGAGTTTTAGGTGTTCTCTCTTTGCCACTGCATGAAGAGGGTCAATGGCCTTTCAGGGCCATTTTCAGGCTTCTTTGCATTTGTAGTCCTAATTGTAGGCAGATAGGGTAATCGCAGGTTGATCTATTTCCACCAGGTACTATTTCCACCTCATCTATTTCCACTCTTTCTATCTTGTGTCATTAAATTACTTTGATATAATAACGTATGGCTATTTCTCCAATCATTTTTTCCTTCCCCTTCCTCTCATTCAGAGAGGTGCTTGGCTCTATGTTCTTGGTCCCAGCAGAAGAATGAAGCAAGGCACACCATGGACACCCTGACTTTTGTGTACAAATCCTCAAGGCTGAGAGTGAAAATATGAGTGAAAACATAGAAAAGGCATGTTGAAGAAACATGAGATTCTGCTTTCCCTGAAAGCAGGATGTTGAGTGGGGATGAAAAACTTTGCATGCTGGTTGCTGACATCAAAGGATAAAGGCTAGAGGTCCCAGAATAACATTGCCTTCCTGATGTCTCTATGCAGACAACAGCACTGGTGGTATTACCACACAGAAACCTCTGTGAAAAGATGACAAATGAACAGAGGTAGAGGTCCATCCACAATGCCGTGGAACTACCTAAGATCTCCAGAACTTTTGCATGAATCAGAAAGAGAAACAGAGCAAAATGCCTGATATTAAGTATCTCCTCCCAGCCCACTGAGATGGAAGCTTCATCTCAAAGTTGAGTAGTAGTAGAAAGTAATCTCCATTTACCAGGCATCCATGCTTATGAACCATGATTCAGCCCACTGTACTGGGTTCCAAACTCATATTTTCTCTTGTGACCTCGTGTATCACGCAGGACCTCCTAATGCATCTGTTTCCTCACTGCTAAAAATAAGTCAGCAAAACCTTTTCTGCCTTTTCCACCACTCTGTCCCCAGTGCTTATCACACAGGTTGATATATAGTATGCATGCATGTGTGTTCTGGCCAATTTTATGTTGCTATGAAAACGAAACGAATTATTTCATGTAAAATCATTTTACACACTCTAAAGCCCTTTGCAAATGTAAGGAAGAGCATTATCATTCCCTTCTTGATTTCTACCCTCCACTGTTGTTAGTGAAAATTGATTACCTATTAAGTGCTGAGTGAGAAGGTTAGCCTTAATAATTTCATTTGACTTGCATACAGAAGCTCAGATCCTGCCATACCTTGTATAATCATAGAAAGATATTTCAGATGCCAGCTCCCTTCTTCTGCCTATTCTAGTTGAGGGTGCCAAACCCTTCCTATAATATGTTGGATCTGAGATCCTGCAATGTCAGATCTGATCAAGAAAATGTCAAATTGAAGGAAAGGAAGGTGACTGTATCTTTCTCCACAGCTCCTGAAGATTATGGTGTCCTGTATTAGCAAATATTTATTCTGAAATATAGGTACATCAGCTGAGTACAGCATCATGTTATTGTGGGTCTTTTTAGTTATTTTCCTGGTAGCAGTAATTTGTTTCCAAATACAAAAGGCATATATAGGGTATAAAGGGGTGGCAAAAGATATGAGGGGTGTGCCATTTGCCTTGGTCATTGTGCTTATATTTTTTTGCCACATAGAACTTGTACTATAATTGGATGATGCTTGGCACAGGGATGTGAAATGAAGAATTAAATTAAAATAGAATATTCTCAGTTTGATACAGTATAATTTCTAGAAACAGAATAAGAGTTGGAAAAGACTCTTATGAGTAGTTGATCTAGTCCTTTTTTCCTATCAGGTGAGCGTGATCTAGTGTAGATAGTTATATTTGAAGATATGCTGGAGTTAAAATGTTAATCCCTCACCCTCCCAGTTCACTCTGAAGTTTAAAGTCAATCAAAAATCACTTTAGCATGTACTTTGTATAAGAAAATCACTGGGTTTTTTCATGAATCATTGTAAGGGCAATACTGAAATAAATAAAACAGGATTTCCAAAGTCTGATTGAGAAGAGAAGGTATATAAGCACAAACACACTGACACAGACACACATGCACAGTCCACAACAAAGAAATATATCCCGTGGTGCCTATAATAGTCTTAAGGTTATGAATCACATAAGGGCTACAGAATGACAGGAAGGAAAATTTTACTGAGGGCTGAAAGTGGGGAAAAATGAAGATAAGTCTCAGGCAATAAAAATGGAGTGCCCACATTTCACTGAGAAGATCGAACAAGCTAATATTTATTGAGCATCAATTGGATACAGAGGCTGTGATGGAAGATATACATGTTATGTCACCAAGAAAGACCTTCAAGTATCCACAAGGTAGATATTAAGTAAGGTAACTGAGGCTGAGAGAAGTTACCTGATTTACTCCAGATGACTCAACTAAGTGGCAGAGCCCAAACTCAAACCATGGGTGTCTGACCCTGAAGTTCAAGTTTGTAAGTCTGATACAACACCCTGATAAGTTTGATATTAAAAATGGCCAAATTCTTGTACTAGATGAAATTTTAAAAATTGAAGGAAGAATGTTAATGTATGTGACTGTGTGTATGTGTGTGTGAAGAAAATCAACCAAAAAAAAAAAAAAAAACTCAATTGTAACAATTCTGGATGGTCAGAATTTGGAAGAAATGAACAATTGTTAAATGTGCTGTCAATTTTTCACTTAGGCTTACTTCTTACTCCGATTCTACTGGGATGTTCACCTTCTTACAGCATGATTTCAACATGCTGGAAGATACCATCTAAGGATAAGCAATGGAAGCACCTATTTCAATGCTATCTTTGCACAATGGCTTTCATTCAGGCCCATGCAAATCCACTCCTGACAGTTGGGGTCACATAAAGTCTCAGTGTGTTCAACCTTGATTCTGTGAAGCTTAGCCAAACATCCAGTAACTCAGGGAACTCAATTCTAATTACTCTATTGGCCTCAGATTGGAAAGAGTCTAACCTCGGTGGAAGAAGGCCTAAGGGAGAGAAAGGGCATCTCAGGTAGGTTAATGCAGGAAAGAAACAGATAGGGCGAGAACAGGCTGGGCCATACCATGCTCTGCCTCACATAGGAAGAGTAGTGCCACGAAATGTCTAGACCGGTATGTAGCCCTGAAATGGGAGGCCTTCAGCATAGGACAGTCTGCAGCATGGATTTTGAAGTCACGAAGGATGATGGCATGTGAGGAAACACATAAGGAAATATGGGTGATATCACTTTGGAAAGTGATTTCCAACACAGAAAACTATGTCAATTACTTTCCAAAAAGTTGGTTCATTCATTTATACATTCAAAATAAACATTTATGGAGCATCTATTTTGTGCCAGGAGTTATATGGAACTTTAAGAGTATGAAAATAAGCAAAAGAAAATCTTTGTCCTTAAAAAACTTAGAATGTTGGAGTGGTGACTAACAATTTTGTTGATGATGGTTTTGAGCTGTTCAAGACAGGAAGCAGAGAACTGATTAGGATCTGATGATAGAGTAAACCAACAGAGTACAGACAGATAAAGAGGGGGGGGGAGAGATTTTAAAATATATACTTAGGAGATGATAATCGTCAATACTTGGTAATATATTGGATACGGAAGATGATTTTATAAAAAGAGTAAAAGGTATCTTTCACAGATTTCTAGCTTGAAGAAAACAAGTGATAATATAAATCTCAGGAATCCATTCACTTGACAAATATTTATTAAGCACTTCTTAAATGTCTTCTTAAAAGATGATTTTAGCATATTTTGTCTAATTGAATCTAAATAATTGAAATGAACATCTTTCAGAGATTTAGATATTGAAAAGGAACATAAGACAAAATGTAATCCAACCATTCCAAATAAATTATGAAAAAGTAGGCTCAAATAATTATAACATTGAACAACCACCATGTGCCAAGCACTATATGCTTTATAACTAATCCTCAGGACCGTGACTTTCAGCATCCCCATTCACAAATGAAAAAACTGGAGCTGAGAGGGATTAAATGTCTTATCCACAGACTCATGCTATTAAGTGGCAGAGGTCAGATTCAAACCCAGACCTGCGTGATGCCAAATACCATGCACTTCTCACAAAGTCTTACTGCCTCCAAAGACAATCAGTTGGCACCTCAAGGTTACATTATAAGTAACAGTGTTTGAACTAGAACTTCATTTCAACTCCCTTTTTTTAGCTGGCCCTTAATATAACATCATAATAACCCGTGTTATGTTTTAGTTTAGTTCTATTAATTTTAAAGGCATGTGATCCATTGAAAATATTTCCCTCCCCAAAATTTTGTTGTATAACCAGTGCTCTGCACCTAGTACTTGCTCACAAGAGCCAATTGAGTACACTTCATTCCCAACTCTGCATTCAGGGCTGGGAGCTGGTAGCTTGAAATCAGCCATGGTGTGAATATCTACACCACAGAAATTTAAATAAGCTATAAATTAGGGCTTCTATGAGTTCGTCTTGGAAAAGCGGGTTGTTAAACATTTACCAGAATACCAGTGATGTTTAAATATTTTTAGATATGCATTTGTTACATAAAAGTCAGTTGAGGACTTCAAAATCACTTCCTTAATGTGAGTGAATTGAGGTTTGGCTTAATATAAAATATTTTTATCACCTTTGATATAACCTGTTGGGTGAACAGAAAACAGTGTTGTCATCATCAGATGCTTTATACACAATACAATTAAACCCACTTACATTCAATTTTAAAATCTATTGATTTATCCCATAATTATTTTTAGTCCATATTTCTCTATACAATCACTTTTGTAAATTTCAAGTTTCTGAATCATAGCATGTTGGGGGCTACTTTTCTTTTAGTAGATTTACGAAGTTTAGGGAGAGAAGTCTGCAGTTACTTTTTCACAGTGAGATTTCAAGATCTCCCCTTAACATTGACTAAACCATCAGCTCATAGAAGTATATCTACAATTGCCATTATATATTACTATTACATGTGATCAAGTGGTCGGCATGATTTCTCAACTACTGCCAAGATGGAATGATTAAATGGCTTTCTGAACAAAACTACTCAAAGAAAACAGAGATGCTTTACCTGGTATCACACAGTTCATTGCTGGTGGCTGCATCGTAACAGAGAAATTCTCTTTCAAATCAACGAATGCTACAGTCAAAAGAGACTTTCCATACTTCACGATGGAGATGTGAACAATAGTTCTTCCTTTCATTGGAAAAAAAATGTGCATTTTGATAAACTATGTAGGCACACATTAGCTCAGAATGGTGGATTCAAGGAAAGCATGAATATTAATTTCTAATATTTTGAAAGGGACATGTTTATGGCAATGGGATGATTACTTACTGGTAATTGTGTCATAATAATGTTAGTACTTTATGTACAGTCTCAAAAACAAATAACCCATGGAGCTTAGCACCGCAATATCATCAGCAGCCCGTCGAAAGCAAATCTTTCTTTGAAGACAAATAACTTAAAGAAAATTAAATGAGAATTTGCAAAGAGTCCTGAATCCCACAGGTACTGGCTCTCTCTAGATAAGCAGGTATCCAAAGAAGGCTGGTTCTTGCTGGAATTGCCATAAACAAGCACAATTTGGACTAAAATCCCAGCCAAACTCTGGCTGCTGAAAACTACTATTGGTTTCTCAATCCTTCCAGGAAAAAAAAGAGGAAGTTAGAATAATGGAAAAATCCTGTGGTTTGAGGGCAGTTTTGTAAAACCTATAGGATTTTTTTAAATTGGAAATTTCAAAGCTACATTTTCCAATCTCTGCGAGTCATTCATGGATGCAGGTTTTTTTTTTTTTCAAGAAAGTAGAAGTACAGCTGTTAAAACAATAAATATTCTCTTTCAGAAAAGACCACATTGACTGCATTACAGGTACCCTGGAAAAGAGCCCACGGTCTGCCACCTTGCATTTGAAAGGACAGGGGTCATGAGTCACAGATACAGGACACATGGACATGATAGAAAGTGAACTGGATTTTCGTCAGATGTTGCCAATTTCCCAAATCATGCTTTAAAGAAGATATATGTGACAACTAGGGAGTGACAGCTTGCAGGTTACCTTCCCACCCTTTCTATCTCACTTGTATATAGATTCCACAAATATGCATTTTTGATGCATTAGCCCAACACTCTTCCTATTGACTCGAGCTACTAGCACGTGGTTCTCCTTGATCATTGAATTCCAATGCTGTTTTTTCCAGGTTCACCCTTTTCTTTTAAGCACATACTGGACACTCAAATTCACTGCTTCTCTGTCTTAGCCCAGACTGCCATAACAAAGTACCACAGACTGGGTGGCTTAAACAACAAAAAATTATTTTCTCACAGTTCTGGAGGCTGGAAGTCCAAAATCAAGGTACTTGCAGAATTTGTTTCTCCTGCGCCTTCTTTGTCTTGAAGATGGCAGCCTCTTCCTTGTGTTCCCACATGACCTTACCCCTGTGCAAGCACCTTCCTGGTATATCTCCCTCTTCTTATAAGGACACCAGCCCTATTGGATTGGGGCCCCAGCTTATGATCTCATTTAACCTTAATCACCTCCTTAAAGGCCCTGTCTCCAAATACAATCACATTGAGGGTTAATGCTTCAACATATGAATTTGGCAGGGATACAATTCTGTCCCTCATACTCCTTTCTTTCACTATAGAGGCAGTGGAAAAAATAAGAATACTGAGATATATATATCAGTATTATATACACATATAGATCATATATATGTACATAATACAGTGGAAAAAATACTGATATATATATATCAGTATTATAAACATATATGTATATGATATATACATAGTATACACACACATAGATATATGCATATAAGATATATACATATACACAAACACACACACACACACCTCACAGTGACAAATGGCATAAAATCCTGTGAAAAGACCAGAATTTAAAGTTAAACAGAGGAGCCTTCAGATATGCCCCTCACTTGCCCAGCCATGCCTTAATTCCTTATACTGCCTAGTGATGTCCAGTGATGCTCAGCAGTACAGGTTGCATTAGTTCACTGAGATCTAGTTTTCTCACTTATAAAAGGGAAATCAATTAAGTCATTTATTCAATATCTCTTTACTGAGCACCTACTATTTTGCAGGCACTATTCCAGGTGCTGGGGATATAGCAGCGAACAAAACACACAGAAATTCTTCCCTCTCTATGCTCCCTTTCCACCCCACAGCACCTCCTTGAGCTTTTGTCCCAGCTGGGGAGACAGAAATAAACAGACAAAGCATGTCAGATGGTGCTAAATGCTATGTAGAGAAGTGAACTAAAGGAGCTGAAGAGCAGAAAGGGGTAAACTGTAAATAAGGTGGTCAAAGGGGGTCTCACTGGAAAGAAGGCATTAGAGCAAAGTCTTCTTAGAGATGAGAGAGTATCACATGGTAAGTCATGGAGGCAAGGGGACAATTGCAACTGAGTCCTTGGTGTGTTTGAGGAGGAGCTAGAAGCCAGTGCAGTGGCTGGAGAAGAGTGGGCAAGGCAGAGTAACAGGACATGACATCAGAGAGGCAAATCACGGGTATGTTTTATGAAGTGGGGAGCATATGTACAGGACTCTTAGCTCATGATAAGAACTATGCATTTAACTCTGAAATGGGATGGAAGGGTTTTAACTGACTTTATTGAGAATAAACTTGGGAGAGGGTGTGACAAGGTAGAGGTGGGGAGAACAGTCAGGAAGCCATTCTGACAGTCTAGGACTAGAGAGTGGAGGTGGAGGTGGTTGGTTCTGGATGTATTTTAAAGGTAAAGCCATCAAGATTTTGCTGATGCATTGGGGGTGAGAGTATGAGAGACAAAGACCAAATAGGACACAAGGAGAAAAGTGAAGGAAAAAATGGGGGAAAATGGAGTCATCATTTTTTCTGAGATAGGGAAGAATAGAGAGAGGATAAGGATAAGGTAATCTGAGGTGCCCCATTAGACATCCCAGTGGAGAAGTGGAGGAGACAAAACATCCCCTTTGTGTAGTTGTTATAAGAATTAATTAAGTCAGGCTGGGTGCGGTGGCTCACGCCTGTTACGCCAGTACTTTGGGAGGCTGAGGCGGACAGATCACTTGAGGTCAGGAGTTCAAGACCAGCCTGGCCAACAAGGCGAAACCCCATCTCTGCTAAAAAATACAAAAACTAGCCAGGCATGGTGTCAGGTGCCTGTAAGTCCTAGCTACTCAGGAGGCTGAGGCAGGGAGAATTGCTTGAACTCAGGAGGAGGAGGTTGCAGTGAGCCAAAATCACGCTGCTGCACTCCACCCTGGGCGACAGAGCAAGACTCCATTACAAAAAATAAAAATAAAAAAGGAATTAATTGAATCAAGAGATACTAACGTTAGCTAACACTTATTGACTGTTAGCTGTATCAAGTACTGCTCTAAGTACTTTATCTGTGCCATCTCATTTACTCCTCACAACAATCCAGTGAGAAATATTATTTTTGGCCCTATCTTATTGATAAGAAAACTGAAGTTAACTATTTGCCCAAAGCCATCAGGAAGCTGACAAGGCCCATGCCCTTGACACTGGACTCTCCTGTTTTTCCTGGATAACATGAAATATGCCAAGGTCATCGTGGTAAAATGTCAAAACAGAAAACCTGTGCTATCTGCAGGTTAATTCTCTAACTCAGGTCCTTTTAACTGACGGTTCATGCTGTCCTTTGTGGCATCTGTATTTTCATGGAACAGGAAGCCCAGTATGGTCTCCACCCATCTGCACAGGCAAAACTGGAGCTAATGTGCTGTCTTAGTCCATTTTGTGTTGCTACAATAGAATACCTGAGACTGGGTCATTTATAAAGAACTGAGACCTATTTCTTACAGTTCTTTATACAGATAAATCCAAGGTAGAGGGGCCACATCTGTCAAGGGCCTTCTTATACATCATTCCATGGTGGAAGGTGGAAGGGCAAGATATTGGGCAAGACAGCAAGAGAAGGCTGAGCTTGCTTTTATAATAAGCCCACTTTCAAGATAACGAACACACTCCTGCGATAATGACATTATTCCATTCATGAAAGCAGAGGCCTCATAACCCAATCGATCACCTCTCAATAGGCTCCAACACTGTCACATTGGGGGTTAAGTTTCGAATGCATGAACTTTAGGAGACACATTCAAACCACAGCATCCAGCTTCTGCTGGTTCATTTTTACAGCAAAACATACATATTAAAGAAATAGAAAAGCAAGAAACAGAGAACAGCAGAGAGTGTAAGAACACAGAAGTGGGAGAGTACAGGCCACCACCATGAAGACACAAATCTGTAGGGTCCTGGAAAACCACCCAGGTGTCTCCTGTGAGACCATGTCTCTCATCTCTTAGATGCAAATTAACAAACAGGCCCAGGACTCCTGAGGGAGAACACCGTGCTCTCCTTCCCACGCTTCTGAACAACAGGAGAGAGACCAAGAGGACGTAAGGGGTGACGGAGGCCATTCATCCTTGCCAGCATGAGAGTTCCCCTCCCATCCTTCCTTCTTTCACAGGAAGACTCACTCACACTTAGACATTCTCAAGAGTCAGGGTAGAAGGAGCAGGTGAGGCCTCTGGATTTAGAATCCTCAAACAGCAAAGCATTTCTGATTCTTTCTCGAAACCCACCACACCCTCACACCCCCACCTCATGAGGCAATAGCTACATTTGTGTGTGTTTCAGCCATTACAATGCAGCAAGCATTTTAGGTCCAGTTCATTTTCAGCCAGAAAGAACCCTTGGGGCATAAAGATTCTAATATCTGAAGATAAAGGCAAAGAGAAAAGAGAGGACTCTTCCCCAGGTGTAGTCCCAAGGTTAGGAAGCTTCTGAGTCACATTAGCCAGCTCCTGGCAGGATGTTATCTAAAGAGCCCCTCCCGACCCCACCCCCCCGGTTCCACGTTAAATGTCGTCTTTCCCAACAAAACCTCTCCATTGAGTGAGGCTCTCTGGAGAAACGTGCCTCTGATAATCACGTAAGAAGCTTGGCAGACAAATGTGTGGCCACTGAATCCACTAGTAAAGGAGAATATCCAATAATTGAAAGGAGATTTTAAAAACTCACAGGAGCCTTTAGCTGCTTCCTCGCAGCTGGTACTCAGGTAGCCAGGAGCTTTCTCAGGTCACCTAGGCAGCATCCTGTGGGAACCCGGGTGCTGTCCCCTGCCCACTCTCCCCCAAGTCAACAATCCCTGAGGAAGTGTCCTTTGTCAGCCTGTCCCATGGCTTAATTTTTGCACAAAATACCAGCCTCTAGCATTTGCAGAATGCGGCATGCAACAGAAGTTGAATCTGGCACAAGACCTGGACTCACCGGATAACCTTGGGGCTGAGTCTTTTGTTCTTCTAGTCCTTCGGCTCAAAGAGGGGCTGCAATGAGAACCAGAAATGACATTTGAGCTTAAGCCTTTCCCAGGGAAATAAATCACTGTGAAAAGATATACTTGGAAACCCGATTTGGCCTTTTTTCTCTTTTACTTGAATATCCCTTCAGAGGTATAGAAGAAAGTTCACATCACAAAAGCTGCATTTAGAAAGCACTAACTCGGAGGCCAGATTCGAAGAGAAGAAAAAATTTACAGTTAAGGATTAAGCCACTAAGAGCTGGAATAAGAACCTGGCTTTGGGTAGGATCTTCTCTGCAAAGGCCCAGGTTAGTTCTTAATACAACAGCATGTGACACCACTCAAGCTGGGACTCCTAGCAGATGGCTCAGTGTCTTCCAGGGTGGCCCATGGACCTACTACGGTATTAAGGTTTACGAATGAAAAATGCCCCTGCTTTGGTTTCTAGCATAAATCACCGAGGACACTTCTTTAAAAATTTTTCTTTTTGGATATGACAGATTTTTGTTTCAGGAAAAAAAAATGAAGATTTGCATGAAGCAGAAGCCAAGAGAGTGGAATGGACTGTATTTGTTATCACTGTTATTTGTTTGCTGGTGGGGGGGAGGGCATTTTAAAGTGCAGATAGTAGGGGTTTGGTTTTTGTACCCCAGAAAAAGATTCTATAACAAGGATGTGAATGGAAATACAGTTGACTTTTGAATGATGCTTGTAGGGGTACCAAACACCCACACACTGGAAAATCTGCAAATAACTTTTGACTCTCCAAAAACTTAACTACTGATAGCTTACTATTGACCAGAGGCCTTACTGATAACCTAAACAATTGATGAATACATACTTTCTATGTTATATGTATTATATACTATATTCTTATAGTAAAGTAAGCTAGAGAAAAGGTTATTAGAAAATAATAAGGATTTATGTCTTAGTAAACATAAGACAAAATATGTTTACTAGTCATTAAGTGGAAGTGGATCATCATAAAGATCTTTATCCTCATGGTCCTTATGTTGAGTAGACTGAGGAAGAAGAGGAAGAGGAGGGGTTGGTCTTGCTGTCTCAGAGTGGCAGAGGCAGAAGAGGAGAAGGAGGTAGGAGAGGCAGGAGAGACAGGCACATTCAGTGTAACTGTTATTGAAAAACATCTGCATATAAAAAAGTGGACCCATGCAGTTCAAATCTGTATTGAGCAAAGGTTAACTGTGGTTTATTTGAAAGGTGATCCCAGGATACTGTTAAGGGAAGGGGTAATGAAGTGAGACAGGGAAGGAAAGGAAATCAATAAAGTGGGTGTCATTGAGCAAGTTACCACCATAAGCAGCTGAAGCTCATCCTACCAGAAAACCCTGGGGGCTGGTGTACATGGAGCACTTCAGAATTTTTGCAGTTGAAGAGCTAAGAAGCCGAGG
This sequence comes from Pan troglodytes, assembly GCF_028858775.2. NCBI lineage: Eukaryota > Metazoa > Chordata > Mammalia > Primates > Hominidae > Pan > Pan troglodytes. Next base: position 85,724,695 of record NC_072413.2, read on the forward strand.
TATGAATACTTCCTGCCTATCTTTGCTCAAGAACTGCCTCTAGAGCATGAAGACGCCACTCTTTCAGCTTCCTCTGCCTGCTGGCTGGGTGTACCCCAGTGCCCAGATCAAAGCCCACAGCTGAAGGTTGGCAGGGGCTGGTAGCCAGCCAGCTTCAGCACGTGGCATGAGTGCTAAGGAATAAGAGGGGCATGAACACTACCACTAAAAGTGGACCGGTCACCCATGTAGATTTTTGGCACATATAGATATTTTTGCCCCCAGTTGACCTTATTTATTTGACATTATAAAATTCTACCAGACAACTATGGAAGCACATGTAATACACATTGTACGCATGCACACACACATAAATACACATTATGGCAAATGGTCATGATGATGAAATGTGTATTACTCAGTAACCCATACACCAAATTAAAAAAGATGAAGGTGTCTGAAATAATAATAAACTAATAAAATGAGCAAATTGTCAACTATAAGGCAGCAGGTGGGAGCCAAGAAGATTGTAGTACAATTTTTGCATTTGTATGTTATTTTTTAGGAAAACAAAAGGAGTAATTTTTCATGCACTTATATCATCTATGTTCTGACAGCATCCCAATTTTACTTGAAAACAAGTATATTGCCACCAGGTAACAATGAGAATGCTACCTGGAGCTAGTGAATTTAAACTAATATTATTAAGTATATACAAAGATGCATGTATTGAAATAGCTATTTTATAAATAGAAATAAATGTAATAAGAAAAGAAAGAATTTAAGAAGGGAAAAATGGCCCATATATGATTTGGGCACTCACTTTCTTAATAGAACAAATATGATTTGCCAGAAATTTAAGCACTGAGTATATCACTTGCCATATGCCTCTGTAAAATGGGAAGATACCACTAATTATAGTGCAACAGTCCCGGTAATGAAGAGGGTTCACTCAGGATTGGTAAGTTCAAAGAAATCTGAGAACTATTTGGAAATATATTGTGTTGAAATCACTCATTATTAATGTGAAATTAGTAATGAGACCTAGTCAGACCCTTTAAAAAGATGCACAATGAGGCCAGGCAGGGTGACTCACACCTGTAACCCCAGCAGTTTGGGAAGCCAAGGCAGCAGATCACTTGAGGTCAGGAGTTCGAGACCAGCCAGGCCAACATGGTGAAACCCCATCTCTAATAAAAATACAAAATTAGCCAGGTGTGGTGGCGGGTGCCTGTAATCTCAGTTACTCGGGAGGCTGAGGCAGGAGAAATGCTTGAACTTGCGAAGCGGAGGTTGCAGTGAGCCAAGATCACACTGCTGCACTCCAGCCTGAGAGACAGAGTGAGACTCCATCTCCAAAAAGAAAAAGGAAAAAAAAAAAAAAAAAGAAAGATGCTCAATGAAAAATGTATTTCCCTCCTATCTAGGGCTCACAATCACCCTCCTCAAAGACAACTGCTGCAAATGGTATTTAAGCCTCTGTTGAGAGCTAAATTGAGTTCCCCTCAAAATTTATATGCTAATATCCTAGCCTCAAGTTCCTCAGAATATGACTGTACTTGAAGACAGGGCCTTTAAAGGGATGATTAAGTAAAAATGGAGACATTGAGATGAGCCCTAATCTAATATGAATGGCATCCTTATAAAAGAGGGGATTAAGACATATAAAGAGACATCTGATGCATGCTCCCAAAGGAAAAAAACACGTGGGGACGCAGAGAGAAAGTAGCCACATCTGCAAGCCACAGAGAGGGGCCTCAGTATGAAATCAACCTGGCTGATGTCTTGACCTTGGACTTCCAGTCTCCAGAACTGTAAGACATTTCTGTTTTCTAAACTACCCAGTCGGTGGTATTTTCTTAATGGCACCCCTAGCAAATTAATACAGCTTTCCTTCAAGAACTCTTCTACATGTATTCAATATGCAGAGATGGTGGATAGATGGAGACAGAAAGAGGTAGAGAAAGAGATTCATATTTACTTTTTTCTAACACAAAAAGTTAACCAACAATATAGTGTTCTACAGCTTGCTATTTTTACTTTAGAGTATATCTTGAAAATTGTTTCAAATCAGCATATACAGATGTATGTCATTCTGTTTGACCATTGTACAGTTTTTTGGGTTTTTTTTTGGTTTTTTTTTTCAGACAGAGTCTTGCTCTCTTGCCCAGGCTGCAGTGCAGTGGCGTCATCTCGGCTCACTGCATCCTCCGCCTTCTGGGTTCAAGCAATTCTCCTGCCTCAGCCTCCCAAGTAGCTGGGATTACATATGTGCACCACCATGCCTGTCTAATTTTTGTATTTTTTTTTTTTTTAGTAGAGATGGGGTTTTGCCATGTTGGCCAGGCTGGTCTCGAACTCCTGATCTGAAGTGATCCACCTGCCTTGGCCTCCCAAAGTGCTGGGAATTACAGGCATGAGCCACCATGCCCAGCCACATTGTACAGCTTTCTATTGTATGAATAAACTATAAATTATTTAACCAGTCAAGTCTTGTTAGCTATTCAGTTTATTCTCAGTTTTTAGGAAAAGCAATATTATACCTCAGTCTTTACCCATATGTACAAGTAAACCTGGAGAATAAACTAGGTAAACAGCTACATTCTATAAAGACATCCCCCTGGCAGGGCAGGAGTGGATCTATTTCCCTCACCTTCACTGCCCCTGTGTACTATCAATCTTTGGGTTTGTACCTTCCTTTCATCTGACCTTCCTAGCAAGCCAGTATAGGGTGTAGGACAGTATACATTAACCCAGATAGGCAGGATTCTGAGCCAAGTTCCAACAAGATTAAAGAAAGGAGGCTGGGCACGGTGGCTCATGCCTGTAATCCCAGCACTTTGGGAGGCCGAGGCAGGTGGATCACTTGAGATCAGGAGTTCGAGACTAGCCTGGCCAACATGGTGAAACCCCATCTCTACTAAAAATACAAAAATTAGCCAGATATGGTGGCTCATGCCTGTAATCCCAGCTACTCCAGAGGCTGAGGCATGAGAATCGCTTGAACCTGGGAGGCAGAGGTTGCAGTGAGCTGAGATGATGCCACTGCACTCCAGCTTGGGTGACAATGCAAGACTCTGTCTCAAAAAAAAAGAAAAAAGGAACAGATTGTAAAAAAGAATCTGTGCGGCTGGGCGCAATGGCTCACACCTGTAATCCCAGCACTTTGGGAGGCTGAAGCAGGTGGATCACCTGAGTTCAGGAGTTTGAGACCAGCCTGATCAACATGGAGAAACACTGTCTCTACTAAAAATACAAAATTAGCAGGGCATGGTGGCACATGCCTGTAATCTCAGCTACTTGGGAGGCTGAAGCAGGAGAATCACTTGAACCCGGGAGGTGGAGGTTGCAGTGAGCCGCTATCGCACCATTGCACTCCAGCCTGGGCAACAAGAGCAAAACCCTCAAAAAAAAAAAAAAAAAATCTGTGAAGGAAGGTCAAGAAGGAAAGAGGAAACACACACACATACACACACATGCACACACACACATAAAACATTCATGAACATTAGGTAGTTACATGACCAGCAGTCTTCTCTCACTTATTTTAGAAACTATGAAATTAATTGGTCCTGGCATTGAGAGTTGCAAAGAGCATTATCTGTTTTCATCCCTTGGGTACTAGCTACAAGCAGCCTAATAGAAAAAGCCTCCCTAGCAATGGCCTGTTAGTAAATCGCGCTGATTCTCCAGAACAAATGCCTTCTTATGCCCTTTAATAGAACATTCCCTTTCCTGGATGCTTTATTATAAACCCACAGAAAATTATGTAATTTTAAAAAATCAAAGGACTTTTCTATCTTATAGCACAGGTAAACTATCTAATCTATTTCACCATGACTTTTTAGAAATAAATGCCAGCTGTAATTTTGAAAGTACTAAGAACAGGTGTAATAGTGTGTCCACTGGTCATTTGTCCTGCTCAAGCCTGGCTGACAAGGATGAACTTTCTATTCTTATGAATCACCTTAATGCACTCCTGCAGGAGATTTGCAGCAGTGTTAGTACATTTGTAAGGCCGTGGTGCTGTAAAACTTGTATCCCAGCTTTGAAATATTTATCATTACTCTTCCTTCCTGTTTGCTCTGAAAACATTCCCTGGCAAACCTGCGGGAAAAGGTGAGTTCAGTGTCCTCTTCTCTCCTCAATTTCAGGAAACTCTGCCCCTATACTGCAGATAACACCAACAGATAGGTGACAATATGAAGAAACATGCTCCCTCTTTGCAGCTGCTGCAGAGTTCCTTACAGAAGGAATAGGTCTATGTGTGAAAAGAGATTGTTCTTGGAAGACCTCACTGATCAGGGATCTGGGCAGAACTTGTCCACGGAGACAAGGGGTGGAGGTGGAGGTGGGGCTAGCTGGGTCTCTAGAGGGTGGAATATGTGAAGATGTGATCAGAGACGTGGGAAATATCTGGGACCCTCATCCATGCCTACTCTCCCAAACCCTTCATTAGAAGTCAAAAATTACAATGAGTTTGTTGTATTCATTTGACAAATATCAATTGAGTGCCTACTGTGTGTTTCAGGCGCTGATCTAATGGTTGGATTCAGGAGTCTGGGTCATGCTAATGACCTTCTTGAGGATTGGGATGACACAGTTTCAAATCTTGGACCCAACATGGTTGTTGAAGGATTATCTGTGATTGTGTAAGTTGTGCACCTGCCACTTAGCCTAAGTCCTCTCTACCCTCCATCTCCTGAGCAGAGAAGAGGAGCTGTTAGAAAGTTCTGATAACGGTAACACAGGCTGTAGTCAGATAACCAGGGAACATTGTCAAGAATGATCAGCCACAAATACATCACATCAAGCATAGAATAGTTTCACCTCGGGCCTAGAGAAAGACATAAAAATGGCCTTTGTATTAATAAGTAAAACACACAGGTAGACAAACCTGCAGTCAAATATTGTCTCTAGTATTGTGTGTATTTGGGCAGTTACTTAACTTCCCTGAGCCTCAGTATCATCAGGTCCTCACCTATAAAATGGAAATAATTATAGTACCCATTGCACAGGTTCATGCTGTAGATAGAATGAGGAATTACACACACACGCGTGCGCACACACATATCCCACTACCTGTCACATAATAACTCCATAAATGTTAGTTATCATTATCAAGTCGTATGGAAGGGCCCCTCTTCCCAGCTTTTATGCATTTTTTGCAGAGCACCCACTTCCTTCTTTCAGGCACTCATAAATTGCATGGGGAGGCATACCCTGACTATCACATCGAATATCATCTTCAGCAAAAAATCCTGACCCTTCTGCAATCAGGACACCTCACTTGTCTAACGACATCGGACTCAAACGGGAGGATTCAGGGTTAGGACACTCACACATTTGACTCGAGGAAATGTAATTATTGCACACACAGACGTGCAGATACTTTCGCTTTCCTTAATGGGAAGCTGAGTACAAAGGAAGGAGCATTGGGCTTAGCCAGAAGAGGTGGGTTGGAGTTTGGATTCTGGTGCCAGCCAGCTCTGTACCTTGACCATCACAGTTTTTTTCTGAATGCCTTTTCTTACTAACCACTGTTGTAAGGTCTGTAAGATGTAGGGGTCTGTAAAGAACTCGGTACAAATGAAATTTAGGGTGGTATTATTGTTTGGATGACACAGAAAGACAGTGGTCTTGAAATCAGACAGACTCAGGTTTGCTTTCTGGTTTGACACTCACTGGCTGTGAAAAAAAGACGAGTATCAGCCGGGCACGGTGGCTCACCCCTGTAATCCCAGCACTTTGGGAGGCTGAAGCGGGTGGACCATGAGGTCAGGAGATCAAGACCATCCTGGCTAACACGGTAAAACCCTGTCTCTACTAAAAATACAAAAAATTAGCCAGGTATGATGGCTCATGACTAATCTCAGCTACTTGGGAAGCTGAGCCAGGAGAATCACTTGAACCTGGGAGACAGAAGTTGCAGTGAGCCGAGATCACGCCACTGCGCCCCCGCCTGGGCTACAGAGCAAGACTCCGTCCCAAAAAAAAAAAAAAAAAAAAAATACCAAAGAGCTTTGAACTTTAAAACAAAAGCTGTGTGGTTGTTATTTGGGGCTGTGATTCAACACAATTAGAGCATTTCTTTGGGCAGCTGTGTAGCCCATAACCCAACAAGGTAGAACAGAAAAGTAAAGCCAATTAAGCCAGAAAAAGCAGGGGAAATGCCAAAACAGCAGAAGTCATTTTTCAACTTCTGGTTCCAGAATTTGGAACCAGAGAGGTGGCTACGGAGTCTACCTGTTCGTGGTGGGAAGCTCACCCATAACCTGAGGCTGCTGACAGGAATTCAACAGAGCAGAGATTCCGAGTACTTCCCCTGACCCAGCAGCCCTGTTTTCTCAAGCTCCAACAGGTGAGTTCTCTGTGGCCTCCTTCAAATGCCTAAATATCAGCACCCAGCCTGCTTGGCAAGGAGGGGACCCTGCGGCCAGAGGCACAGTTGGAGAGTGTTGATCTGCACTCGCTCCCAAATAAACATCCATGGCTATTTCATTAGCCTCACACACCTTTCCATCCTTGGTTGATTCGTTCTGTGTCCAGAATTGGTGGGTTCTCGGTCTCACCGACTTCAAGAATGAAGCCGCGGACCCTCGCAGTGAATGTTACAGTTCTTAAAGGTGGCGTGTCCGGAGTTTGTTCCTTCTGATGTTCGGATGTGTTCGGAGTTTCTTCCTTCTGGGGGGTTTGTGGTCTCGCTCTAAGCTGCAGACCTTCCTGGTGAATGTTACAGCTCTTAAGGGGGCGCGTCTGGAGTTGTTTGTTCCTCCCAGTGGGTTTGTGGTCTCACTGGCTTCAGGAGTGAAGCTGCAGACCTTCGTGGTGTTACAGCTCATAAAGGCAGTGTGGACCCAAAGACCGAGCAGCAGTAGCAGCATTTAAGGCAAAGAACAAAAAGAACAAACCTTCCATAACGTGGAAGGGCACCCGAGCAGGTTGCACACATCTGGCTCAGGAAGCCTGCTTTTATTCTCTAATCTGGCCCCTCCCACATCCTGTTGATTGGTCCATTTTACAGAGAGCTGATTGGTCTGTTTTACAGAGAGCTGATTGGTCCGTTTTGACAGGGTGCTGATTGGTGCATTTACAATCCCTGAGCTAGACACAAAAGTTCTCCACGTCCCCACTAGATTAGCTAGATACAGTGTCGATTGGTGTATCCACAAACCCTGAGCTAGACACAGGGTGCTGATTGGTGTGTTCACAAACCTTGAGCTAGACACAGAGTGCTAATTGGTGCACTCACAATCTCTTAGCTAGACACAAAGGTTCTCCAAGTCCCCACTAGACTCAGGAGCCCAACTGGCCTCACCCAGTGGATCTCGCACCGGGGCCGCAGGTGGAGCTGCCTGCCAGTCCTGCGCCGTGCGCCCCGCACTTCTCAGCCCTTGGGCGGTCAGTGGGACCGGGCGCCGTGGAGCAGGGGGCGGCACTCGTAGGGGAGGCTCAGGCCGCCGTGCAGGAGCCCACGGCAGGGGGATGGGGGGGACAGGGGGAGACTCAGGCATGGCGGGCTGCAGGTCCCCAGCCCTGCCCCTCGGGGAGGCAGCTAAGTAAGGCCCGGCAAGAAATCAAGCGCAGCGCCAGGGGGCCAGCACTGCTGGGGGACCCGGCGCACCCTCCGCAGCTGCTGGCCTGGGTGCTAAGACTCTCACCACCCGGGGCCGGCAGGGCCGGCCGGCCGCCCCGAGTGTGGGGCCTGCCAAGCCCATGCCCACCCGGAATTCTAGCTGGCCCGCAAGCGCTGCGCGCAGCCCTGGTTCCCGCCTGTGCCTCTCCCTCCACACCTCCCCGCAAGCCGAGGGAGCTGGCTCCGGCCTCGGCCAGCCCAGAGAAGGGCTCCCACGGTGCAGCGGGGGGGCTGAAGGGCTCCTTAAGCGCGGCCAGAATGGGCGCCCAGGCCAAGGAGGCACCGAGAGCGAGCGAGGGCTGCCAGCAGGCTGTCACCTCTCCGTTCTACTTCTTGAATAATGCTGTCCTTACGTTCTGCTGCAAATGCCAGGTCTAGCTAGTGCACAAATATTAATTACACTGTATTCCCCAGTGTTTCTGTAAAGAGGATCGGCGGCATCCCTTTTGAGAATGGTAGAGGAGTAAAAAAGACAGAAAAATCTCTGAAATCATCTGACTCCCCAAGGTTTTGCTCCCAAATAAACATTTAATTTGTATTCATTGTTGTGCTTTCCTCATGCTTCTGACATTAAGAAGTTTTTAGTATGATTCCACTGAAAAGAAACTTTGGGCAAAATAAAGAAATGCCAGAAAGGAAAGTGGTTGTCTCTTCAAGTGCTTCACATCCTTTTTCTTTCTTTATTTTTTTAATGCTTACAAAACAAGGTGATGGTCAGGCTAAAGGTCCATCCCACCAGGCAGACTGCCCCGCTATTTGTAGCTGCAGGATGCTCGAAAACATCTGACAAGCCCCACAGAAAGGACTATTTTCAGTGCCAAGGAGAAAGCAAAGGGCCTGAAGGCCAAATCTTGCTATCTCAAAATGATGGTTATTATTTGCCTGTGTTAGCTACAGCTGATATTTTTTTTATCCCAAGAAAACCCTGTCATCGTGGTATTTATTGTCTTCCCACTGTGGTCCTCCTTCCTAATGTCTGTTGCCCTGCCAGCTGGAGGAGGGACATCTGCCCCTTCCCTGAATGTCACTAGAAGTCTGTTAAAGGAGGAAATAAAGTGTGACCTCATCTGCAATCCCCAAATCCCAAAGGTGTTGCAGCTTCAGTGCACACCCAACAAAGGTGAGTGTCCCAGCACGAGGCCTCAACTCCTGTGCAGTCTCCATTTGCACTTATCCAGGTTCCTTTACGACTTCACACATACACACATGCACACACACACACAGGTCCAGCCTTGCTTCCAATCGCCCTTTGGGGCAGGGAGTAAACCCTTCATCAAGACAAAGCTAGTCACACAGACTATACCCTGATGCAGAATTTTCACTGGCAGATGTCAGGAAAAGGAGTTTATCTGTAAGATTCAAAGAGCTCTTGTTAGATAATGAAACCCTTTCAAATCTAATATTTTTTATTTTCATTTTTATTTTTAAGTTCTGGGGTACATGTGCAGGACGTGCAGGTTTGTTACATAGGTAAACGTGTGCCATGGTGGTTTGCTGCACCTATCAACCTATCACCTAGAACTTAAGCCAAGCATGCATTAGCTATTTTTCCAATGCTCTCCCTCCCCCCACCACACCCCCTGATAGGCCCCCGTGTGTTTTTCCCCTCCCTGTGTCCATGGGTTCTCATTCTTCAGCTCCCACTTATAAGTGAGAACATGTGGTGTTTGGTTTTCTGTTCCTGTGTTAGTTTGCTGAGAATAATGGCTTCTAGCTCCATTCATGTTCCTACAAAAGACATAATTTCCTTCCTTTTTATGGCTGCATAGTATTTCATGGTTTCATTCACATTTTCTCAGTTGCAAGGCACACAGGGCATCCAGACTAGGGGGACTGTTTTTATTTTAGTGGACCCAGTCCTGACATGAGGTCTGCAGCCTCCACCTCTGCTTCTGAGCCACGAGGTTTGTGGGAGATGGAACAGCTTCTCTGACCAGATCTCCACGAGATTGCTGGGGAAGGGGGAGGTGGCAATCAGTCTTCACAGTGCTGAGCCTTTTTTTCTAAAAGAAGCAGGGAAATTGCAATTGAGAAAATGTGAAGAAAGTCAGCCTTTCTCCTCAGATTCCATCATCCTGAACACCTGGAAAGATGTCTCAATAAGAGGAAAGATTTTCCCTGCTATCTAGACACAATATCTGATAATGAGCCACTGAAAACACATCTGTACTGCTTTGATCAGACCCTGAAACAACAGCTAACAACTGTTGCTCCTTCCAAAAGAGCCAAAATAATGTTTGTCATATGAATATCTGAGCCTTTAAACAGAATGTCAGTGGCAGTTTACAACTTTTAATTAAATTGCACTTCCTTTCAACACTGAAACATCTTTTTTAAATGTACTAATTACAAAAAATGATATATTCTTATAAAAAATTTAATCAGTACAGCTATGAATAAAGTAGAAAGATACAGTCTTTAAGCTCTCCCATCTCCGAAGACAACCACTGTAAATGTTTAGGTGTATATCCCTTGAGAATGTTTTTATGCATATATATTAGTTTTAAGTAAAACAGCAAGAATGTGTTTGCTGCATGTCTTTATTTTAATGAAAACTTCAAAAACACCTCAATGTCCATCAGTAAGAAAATAGTAAATTAAATTCTAGGACATCCATACAGTGGAATACCTTGCAGCTACTAAAAGAAAGCAAGAGATCTATATGCACTGACAATGAAGGATGTCCACGGTATATTTTTAAATGAGAAAAGCAAGTTGTAGAACAATAAATTGCATTCCAAATCTTAAACATTTGCCTGTGCCTTCAGCCCACTGCACATTCTTCTTATCTCATTAATCATGATACTTCATTTTTCATTATTTGTTTTGGGTGAATGCAACAGTTATCACGTATTGTCTTTTAGCTACCAATCCAGCTGTCTTTGCCCTGCTTTGTGATACTGGAACTGGACGCTGTAAACAGTTCTCCTATGCCTGCTGCCTGGCCATGGCAAGGGAAGGAGCTTCTATTTCCAATTCTGTTGTGCTTTTGTTCCTAGCAGAACAGCTTCCAGAGGACCAGTATGCCAGAGGCCAAAAGCGCTCACTCTCTGAGTTTTTCTGCCACTCACTCCATAGGCTGCTTCATGGAAACCAGCTCTGACCCACTGGCACTCTACTGTGAAGTTCTTGGCTACCATTATACTGGCCCTGTGGACTAGCTACAGACAACCCCACCCTTTAGTGAGCTGTTCCTACAAACTAGCCCTAGCCTGAGCCCTCTGGAAGATTTCTTCACTGCCACCAGGTTGCATGGTCTTGTGGTAACAAATACCTCTTCATCAAGTTCTGAAGCTTAACTTCATGAATATATGTGGGGGTGGAGACTGGATCTCCTAAGTTTTTTGTGTGTGTTCTCTCCCTCAGCTCTAGAAATAGTGGCTTCTCTTGCTGAATTTGGTATTCCTAATTCCACAGTGCCTTTTTTTTTAACCTCTTGTAGTAGTTAACCACGTGTTAGTAGTTAACCATGTGTTAGTAGTTAATAATTTTTACATTAACTTTTCCCTGTTCAAATTACTGGTGTGGTTTCTGCCTTCTCACTATACCCTGACAGATATGCTCAATATAAGTAAACAGAAGAAGAAATTCCAAAACACCAAGCATTCACTTCATGTAGTACGAAGATGAGTCTTTGGGAAAATTATGACTAGAAAATTGTTTGGCAGTTTGGAGACAAGAGTTAAAAGGCAAGTCTTGGCCTTTACAACTCAAGCATCCATTAAACTGCCCCTCACCTTCTGTTTAAATCAATGGGCCACAGGTAAAATGGATCCCTCTCAGACTTATGAATAGAGGTAGTGTGATTTTAGGTGTCAACTTGACTGGATTATGCAAAACCTAGAGAGCTGGCAAAGCATTATTTCTGAGTGTGCCTGTGAGGATGTTTCTAGAGGAGATTGGCATGTGAGCTGGTAGACTGAGTGGGAAAGATCTGCTCTCAGTGTGGACAGGCATCCAATCATCTGGGGGCCCAGTTAAAACAAACAGGCAGAGGAATGGTGAGTTCCTTCTTTCTCTCTCCTGGAGCTGGAACATCCTTCTTCTCTTGCCCTTGGACATCAGAACTCCAGGCTCTCTGGCCTTTTGCCTGTAGAACTTGCACCAAGGGCCTCCCCATGTTCTCAGGCCTTCAGCCTCAGACTGAGGGTTACATCATCAGCTTCCCTGGTTCTGAGGCTTTCAGACTTAGACTGAGCCATGCTGCAGGCATGCCAGACTCTCCAGCTTGCAAATGGCTTATCATAGGTGATATGATTTGGCTGTGTCCCCACCCAAATCTCATCTTGAATTGTAACTCCCACAATTCTCACCTGTCATGGGAAGAACCTGGTGGGAGGTGATTGAATTATGGGGGCGGGTGGTTCCTGAGCTGTTCTCATAATAGTGAGTGAATCTCGCAAGATCTGATGATTTTAAAAACAGAAGTTTCTCTGCACAAGCTATCTCTTTGCCTGCCGCCATACACATAAGATGGGACTTGCCCCTCCTTGCCTTCCACCATGATTGTGAGGCCTTTCCAGCCACATGGAACTCAGAGTCCAATTAAGCCTCTTTCTTTTGTAAATTGTCAAGTCTCGGGTATGTCTTTATCGGCAGTGTAAAAACAGATGAATACAGTAGGGCTTCTCAGCCTCCATAATTGCATGAGCCAATTCCCTTAATAAGCCTCTTATCTATCTATTATCTATCTATCTATCTATCTATCTACCTACCTACCTATCTATATCGATCCATATCCCATTGACACTGTCTCTCTGGAGAGCCCTGACTAATAGAGATAGTAAAAATAGGAAAGGCTTGGTGGAGGGCCAGCCCCATGGGATTTGTATCTGTTGAGAAGTCAGGAAGGAGCTCGAGTTGATTCAGATAAGCTCATGGGTATGATGGACATTTTCTTTCCCACAACCTCCTGAAAATATGAAGAGTCCTGTCCTAGTTTTGGGGAATGACTTTGTGAGGAAAAACAACAAAAGGGGCTGGGATAGCCACACAGAATAGTCAGATTTAATGGTTAATGGCTCATGAGTGAGTGCTGATGACAGGATGAGGAGGTGGACTAGAAGATCAACTGAGGCAGTTCTCAACTTGGTGGGGCAAGAAATGAAATACAGTGAAAATCAGGTGATCCACAAGCAGTGACTTTTCTCCCCTGGGTTCCCCAGCACTAGAAACAGGCTGGGAAGGGAGACTAGGGGGTTCCTGGCCAGGTGCTTTACTCCTGTCCACACAGTCCCTGCACATGGGATTCATTCCCTCATCGCAGGAGCCACCAGCCCCCCATCTTTATCATATTCTCTGTATCATCTCTTTACCCTTCTCCCTCTCCAAGCCCAAAACTTTAACCCAGGGGATGAGAACCAATCATTCTTCATGATGTACTTTTCCAAATCCTTCAGTTTTCCTCATATTTGAAAAGCTAGAAATCTGACCCTTTTGTTCTGTGGGTTCACTGTAACCGTCCCCTCGTCCCCCACACCCCAGATGACGGCACCTGTCATCAGACAGCCTGTTGGAGACTCATGGGACAACAAGAGACAATAGATAGAAATTATCCAACAGTTTGGGTAAATAAGTATGCTTCGTAATTAAGCAGCAAACCAATATACTGAGATGTGAATATAAAATAAATAGGAAAAACTAACAAAATAAAGATGTAGGCCCGGTGTGGTGGCTCCCGCCTACTGTAATCCCAGCACTTTGGGAGGCTGAGGTGGGCGGATCACGAAGTCAGGAGATCGAGACCATCCTGACCAACATGGTGAAACCCCGTCTCTACTAAAAAAAATACAAAAAAATAGCCAGGTGTGATGGCACGTGCCTGTAGTCCCAGCTACTTGGGCGGCTGAGGCAGAGGAAACACTTGAACCTGGGAGGCAGAGGTTGCAGTGAGTCGAGATCGCGCCACTGCACTCCAGCCTGGCGACAGAGCAAGACTCCATCTCAAAAAAAAAAAAAAAAAAAAAAGTAGAACAGAGGTCGGCAAGCTTTTTTTATAAATTACCAGATAATAAACAGCTTGGGCTCTTCAGGTGATGAAGCAAAATCCAAAATACATACATACATAACAAGAAAGAACACATTTTAATTAGATTTTTATTAACAAAATTCAAAGTATAATAACAACTGATAAGTATAAATTTTTGTAATACAGGTCTACTAATGAGAAAAACGGAATTCTTTGTTTTGGGGATAACCTTTCACTTGACTTGGGACTCAAAGTTTGTGTTCCTTATGATCAGATCAATTGCAAATGTTCATCAATAAAGACTATTTTTAGCTTATTTGCTGTGCAAACAAGCAGCAGGCCAGACTTGGCCCACAGGTCTATAGGTTGTAGTTTACCAATCCCTGGTTTAAAATGATAATGGTATAGAAAAAATTGTGTTTCAATGGAAAATCATTTATTGTCTAGATAACCCATGCAATTATCTGATTCTCAACTTTCATTATTTTTGAGATATTTGATAACTCTGTAACTTATAGGTAAGAGATAGACATGCAAATTCTGTCCAGTGTGGTAGAGGTTTGACTTCTCTCACTCCCTCTGTGAAGAAAAAAAAAAAAAAACAGTTTTGTTTCAACATTTCTTACTCCATGTAAATTTGTGCTGCTTGGCCTTCTTTATGTGAACCGGTAATTATCACTGCCTGATCCTTCATGAATAAAATCTCTAGTATGTATTCATTTCTACATCTGTATGACAGTCAAGATTATTTTTCCAAAAGTATCTTTTAGCATTGGTAAGAAGGTATGACCATTTATTCAAAGATAGAACCATTTAAGTCAAGTGTGCTAGTGTTCTATGCAGCCATAACAAATCACCACAAACTTAGTGGATTAACACAGCAGAAGACCAACATGAGTCTCTTGGGACTGGAATCAAGGTGTCTGCACAGCTGAGGCCTTCTGGAAGCTCCAGGAGAGCCAATATTCCTTGGCTTGGGGCCTCATCACTCCAGTCTCTGCTTTCATCATCACAGTGTTTTCACCTCTCACTCTGACTCCTCCTGCCTGCCTTTTACAATGACTGTTGTGATTACATAGAGCTCACCCAAATAACCTAGGATAATCTCCCCATTTCAAGAACCTTAACTAAATCACATCTACACAGTACTTTCTGCCATGTAAGGTAACATTCACAGGTTCTAGGGACATGGACATATTTGGGAGCCCATTTTTAAGGCTAGCATATTAAGGAAAAGCAGGAACTAGAAAATTAAAAGGCTGAGAAAATACAAAAAAATTTTGTAGGGCCCTTCATTTAAGGCTTTTTTTAAGTTGTAAATAAAGGAATTGTCAAACAAATTATAATATATACATCTATAACTGAAATATTAAGACAGTTATAACAAATGGTTTGTATAGCATATTGACAATACATTTCATGGCAGAGAAAAATTTTTAAGATACTGTAAATAACAAAAGCAATATAAACAGTGTCACTCCATTTGTGTACATTGAAAAAAGAATATTATACATTAGAATTTGTGGCTAAATGGATTCAAGGTGTACCACAAACTGCTATGATGTGTGGTTATCTCTGGAGGGGAATGTGGGATCAAGCAGGGGCATGAAGGAGAACTTTCACTTTGTATTTATGTACTTGGGAATTATTTTGAATGTTTATAATATTGTATTTTACATTGCATATAATTGTTTTTTAATCACAGTAATGAAAATGTTAAGGACAAACCAGAAGGGGCAAAAATCCCTTCCCTTCCTCTTACAACTGTCCTTTTCTGGCCCCTCTAAGAAGCTAAGTGCATTAGTGAGCAAAGAAATGATCGTATCATGCTGGGATGAAATGGAAGAGGAAGGACAGGCACAGGTGAGTGGTCTCTCACCAGAGGTGAGCACATGTTTGCTCAGCTATTGGGCTACCAAAAAGACTGCTGTAATCCACAGGTAGGAGGCCCCTTGTTAAGTCCCATTCCTCTGACCTTTTTTCTTCTGCAGGCAAACTCTGAACTGAGCAGGCACCCTGGATGCTGTCAGAACATTCTACGGTGTCCATGTGGATCATTTCTTTCTTTGATATCCTGCCACTGTAAGCTGGGTCCTAATTAGCAGCCAGGATGTAACATAACATAAGTTCTAGAAATATGCAGTTTCTGCAAGCAGCCGGCTTCCCTCTTATTATGTTAATAATGAAGATATTCCCCGTGGTACCTTGGGATGGCGTATCTGATAAAAACCAGCAGAACAACTGCATGTTCCAGACATTCATGCTGAATAAACAGAACAAGCAGAGATGGTAACAGCTCTGACACAAACTTTCACAGGAATACAAATTTGTAAAACTGCCATTTAAAATCCCCTTGTGTTTGTTCCATTAACTGAGCATACTTTGCTCCACCAAACATCCAAGACTAAAACGGTACCTAAATGGGGCACAGATTAGATTTTCCCTCAGCACCTGAGGCTAGTAGAAGCCCGGGTAGCTTGCTTTTACATTGCTTGACCTAGTTCGAGGAGGGCAGAATCGCTGGTCCCACTAAAAATCTGGAAACAAGGCCCTGGTCTCAATTGGCTTGTGCATTTATTGAGCCCTGTGGTGTCTGTGCCAGGTGCTAATGGAATCATGGCTCTTGTGCCTCATGATGGTGTTCCAAGCTCCTTTTTTAAGTTTGAAGACCCACTTATACATGGAAATATTATGGATCCCTGTGGGATTCAAAAACGATCTATTTTTAGCATTTATTGATTTAATAAATATACATTGAAAGAATCAATTATGAGTTTAACAACACTTTAAATTTGCATCTTATGATCCAAACAACATTTACATATATTTGAAAATATATATATGCCTTAATAAAAATATTTATCTATTCCACAGACCACAGATCCAGGGTTCTCTTGCAATATTTCCTTAGCCATTGCTCCAGGAGTCCTCGGTCTGTAATTTAGGAATCATTACTATAGAGTATACAAAAAGGAGTACTCCCTTTTGTTTTGGTTTGTGCCTTTACAGACCTTATTTCTAAAATGACTGCAGTCAGGGAAGACTAAAGAGAGCGAGCTGATGGAAGACTAGTGGAAGCCATGGCAGAGGGGGTGGAGAGAAAGCCAACAGAATGGGAGAGATGATAAGGAAGAACAATTGTAGGAGCTGGTGACTGCCCCAGCTGTGGGTGTGAGGTAGAGCGAGGGCCTCAATGAGATGTCCCAGGCTCTGTTGTTATCTAAATGTTGGGGTCCTTCACCAAAACAAGGCCACAGGCAGAGTCAATCTACATGACTCCCTGGACATTTCTTTTTCTGAGCTCTCCAGAATGATCCCTGCTCACAACTGGGGATGATACCTTAAGTGCATTTGTAGCTACAATGAAGGACCCATTTTGCTATTACCCAGAAATGAGTCAATTTCAACTCTATTAATATCCAGGGAATTTCAGCATATCACAGGATCTTGGGAGGAATTATCTTCATCTGAAGCCTCCTGTCAAGGATAATTTAGTGTTTACTCTGAATTCATGGACTGTCCAGTTCTCTGCTTTCTAGCAACACCAATGTCTTATTTATAGGTGAAGGATGACAAAGGCAATTTCTCTGGGCACTTTGCTTTACTGTTTGCTTGGAGGCCACAGAAAAGTGGCCAGGGGGGTAATTACGATCACCTTCAGGTTGTGAACTCTACTGACTGTAGAAGAAATGATGATTATATTTATAATTCTAAGTATAACTGGATTACTGGATCTCTTACAACTACCAGGCACTGGGCTACACAATTTATATTTTTTAGCTCAAATATCACCACCTTGGAGAATCCTTCCATAGCATTCCCTCTCTCCACTTCCTCCCCATTATTCTCTATATATCCATGAGTTTCATTTTCTGCATAGCACTTCTTATACTCTTTTTTTTTCCTTTTTCTTTTTTTTTTTTTTTTTTTGAGACGGAGTCTCGCTCTGTTGCCCAGGCTGGAGTGCAGTGGCGCGATCTCGGCTCATTGCAAGCTCTGCCTCCCGGGTTCACGCCATTCTCCTGCCTCAGCCTCCCGAGTAGCTGGGACTACAAGCGCCCACCACCGCGCCCGGCTAATTTTTTGTATTTTTAGTAGAGACGGGGTTTCACCGTGTTAGCCAGGATGGTCTCGATCTCTTGACCTCATGATCCACCCGCCTCGGCCTCTCAAAGTGCTGGGATTACAGGCGTGAGCCACCGCGCCCGGCCTTCCTATACTCTTATAATTATCTTATTGGCTGATTCCTTCATATGTCATCTCCATCCAACTCTAGTCAGTCATCTCCATAATTGGTGGCAGAACTTCTTCATCAACCTCTCTGTTCCCAGTGCCAAGAGCTTGGCATCCAATCAGTAACTTTCTTTTTTCATTTAATTGATAAATGATTGGATTTAAACCTTTCACGAGTTGTAAGTTAGGTACTAGTCCTAACTCAACATCATCTCTGTCAAAAACCATCAGTTTTTTAACTCAACATCATCTCAGTCAAAAACCATCAGTGTGTTAGAGTTCATTTCCCTTAACAGTGAATGAAAGGTGCAGGGGAGATGAGATAGAAGAATAAAAAAAATATGCATTTATATGTTGATTTGTGTGTGTCAGTGTGTGTATACGTGTATTTATATATTATTTTGATAGTGGCTTTGGTGAAGTTGATACAGGTACATAAACTGAGTTTGGGAATAAATTGCATCTGAATTGCTCACTCATTTACTTCATTTTGCTTTGAGATTGCTACCTTGGATATAGGATGAGAACAGAAAATAAGATTCCCGTTTATACAAGAAAAATGACCAGTTGTCCTTTAATGTCAATGAACAGAATAGCTTGTACATGATTCTCTTTATGTTATCTGTTTACTAAGAGCAGAACAGCATCTTAACACAGCAAGGCTTTCCTTAGTCTGCTACACCTATCCTACTCCCAAAAGATGGGGAAGGGGGAAGAAAAAAGCCTTTCCAATCAGACTTGCCGCCAGATTGCTTAACTTTGAGGATGACAGCCGATAAACCTGGCCACAAGTGCCCTGCTCCCTCCATCCAGCAGATGGAGCTCTGATTGCTCAACTCCAACTCCTAATTTCTCATCCAACTGTGTCTGCCCCATAACATAGCTATTAAGTACTATTATGAAGGCACATGACTAGGTAGCTTTGAAAGAGGTAAGAACAGGAATATCTACACAGCCTCTGAATGTTTCTAGCCCAGAGTTAAACTAATGATGATTCCCTCTCTGTCTTCAGAAGTTTGCATATTGCATAATTAAACATCCCCTTTTTAATTAAAAAAAAAGAAGAAGAAGACGAAAGAAAAAGGCAAATCCAATCAAACGAGAATTGGGTCAGAATCCTCAACTTTTCAACCTGCAAGCATGTGCTTACAAATGGAAAGAGAAGGAGGAGGATGACAAAATCCAAATTAAAAGGCACTGTGTAAGTGATAATGATAGCTTTGGTTGGGCAGTCAGATGGATTAATCAGGGGAATTTGAGTAAATTCAGCTGGATGATTTGCCATTACTCTGCTGAAAGCTCTGATATTTACCAACTGAATGTAGTCAGAATTGGATTCTCGGAGTAAATAGACAGGTTTTAAATGCGTGTTAATGAACCGCCCTGTGGATATAACAGTCTTGGTCTGTGTCAGGTCTTATGACAAAGGTGGGACTGTCCCAGAAATGTTCTGCTGTCCCCTTCACCTGCCACTAGCATGGCTTTCCTAACTCAGTGAAAACTGAATAGCTCTTTTCCTGCAGCTTCACTTTATGTATCAGACAGACAGACTGTGGGTAGGGCAAACAATAGGCAGTTAATCAATCAAATGACTAATAAAACCCAGATCTCGAAACTTAACACCCAAACTAAAAGATGCTGCAACTCAAGGAACCTAGAGATCTACATGTCATGTTCTCCAGCTGGGCTGGCAACTTTTACAATGCACAGCGGTCAACATGGAATGTAATGAATGGAAGATTACAGAAGCTTCAGAAGGCAGTGAGCTGAAGTTGAGTTTCATGATCTATGAGGAAGTTGCTGGCCATCGTGAAGCTAAGTCAGGTGTCTGGAAACTTAAATAAGTGTTTATAAAAAACAGGAAAAGGGCTAGGGGTCTGGAGAAGTAATGATTGTTTGCACCTTGCAGGAACTCAGGCGGCTAACCACGCAGGCTTCACTTTAAATTGGGAAGGCAGGTTCATTCCCTCAAATTAAATTGAATTTGATATTAGGAAGGCCTGCTCCTTTCCAAAGGCTGGTTTTCCCTGCAAAGCACCAAGTGTCATTATGGAGAGGGAAACGCTCTTTAGTCCCCTATGACCTGGTGTCCAATGGGCCACCAGCCTTCCAGAGCTGGGAAGTGTGCATAATAGTAATGGAGAGAAGAGAATATGGGTTTCATAATCTGGTTCTGAAATGCCATATGGTAGTTAAGAAAAATGCCTATTTAGTAGAATGTGAAATACCTGAGGATTAATATCAGCTATATTTGTAAGAATAGCTAAAAAGCTATTAAGACCATAATCATATTTACCTATGATGCCTTTTAAAGGGGAGACTTTAAATGCCATGGTGAATATTTTCATGTATAAGGTTTCTGAATGTCAAGGTTTTTGCATTATGTGATTTATCAGTTTTTAAATACATACATAAGAATGCAAACCTAATATTCAAGTCTATATTGTTTATATATTGCTATAGCAGCTTAAAATAAGAATAAAACCTCTTCTCTCACACAGTTTCTAAGGGTCAGAAATTCAGGAGCAGCTTAGCCGGCTTGGGTCTCTCATGAGGCTGTAGACAAGCTACCAGACAGGGTTTCAGTCACCGAAGTCGTAACTGAGATGATAGACTTTACTTCCAAAATGGCGAGTCAATGCTAGCTGTTAGTAAGGAATCACATTTCCTCACCACGTAGACCTCATTCAGGGCTACATGAATGTCCTCAGAACATGGTGACCAGCTTCCCCCAGATGCCAGTAATAGCACATGACTATACTTGCTTAGATAAATTAGAAGAGTGTACTTTTATTTAATAAAAGTCCTAAGGTAGGTGGTTCATGACTGGAATAGTAGCTTCACTAACTCATCAGGCACTCAGATTTCTTCTGTAATTCTGTTCTACTACCCTTATTAAAATATCTAAAGGTTGCCTCCTTGTTCAACATGGCTATTAGAGACCCAGCCATCTGTCCACAATCCGGCAGAAAGTAGAAGTGAGAAGGGAAAGGCAAATATGGCCCTCACCAATGGTCTGCCTCACAGTTTTGTTTTCCAGAGGCTCTATCCAATAATTTCTATTTCCACCTGTCAGGCTCTAACTGAGGTCCGAGGGGAGTCGGTGGGCGAGTGGCAGGCGGCTGGAAAAACACTCGAGGAATCGTTGATGGTTTCAACATGCTTTACTCTCTCTCTGGGCATGAACAAACTGTATGTACAGGGTAAGCAGAGTAATTCTACCTTGTACAGACAATAGTAGCTCTGAGCCAAGCATGAGCTTATGTGGGTGATCACCTAATGCACCTCACATGACATGATTAAATAATGTGCAGTTTTTTGCGCCTGCCCTCCAAACCCACTGAATCAAGCTGTGCCAGAAGGCCAGCCTGGCCTACTCCTGACTAAAGCACAGCCATTTCCCTTACACCATCTCATTAGCCAGAATGGCCAAATCAAGTTGTAATGGAGTCTGGGAAATATATATCTCAGGCAAGCATATTGCCACTCCAAGTAAAATCAACTTTTGTAACTAAGGAAGAAGAAAAATAAAATTAGCATTAGATCAGCAACCAATAGTCTCTTTCATGTCTGTGTCATAGAGTTCTCCAGAAAGTATATGTCTAAACCTCCACATTATATTTTCAAACACTGACTATACTTTTTAAAATTGATGATCAAAGATCAGAGTAGAGAAGAAAGGAAAGAATAGGTGGGTGGGAAGTAGCAATGGCAGAAGATGCCTGGTGTTTGATGAAAGCATACATCATCCTGGGAATTACCCCATTGTAAGGATCAGAAGGATGCCAGGTTTCTCCAAAGAGTTTTAGTGGTTCCAAGAAATGAGCTAGAAAGAACAGCTGCATTGTAGCACTATCTGACAGAGCTGGATTATCTCTTTCCAGTGTGACTGGGGACCCATTTGAACATTAGGCTGAAATTCAAAGTTCTTTTTCCATTCCTTCTCCCTGACATTTACAGTAAAAGGTTGAATTCTCTGCCTAGTAAACTGTGAGGCACTGTCAATACTGGGTGTTAGAAAATGATGCAGAAACAAACAGAATATTATTTTTGCCAATGGAAACAGTAAATCACCCTTCTTTTGCGCCCAAATGACACAACAAGTGCAAATCAAAAGTTCTCACACCTCAGAAGGAAAATATTCCACAGATCTCTTAGAGAAAGGAATTACATACCTGCCTATAGAGTGCAATAAATGTCCATTTTAAAATGAAATAATTTCTCAGCTCCTCAGCACAAGACTTATGGTGAAAAAGACAGCACCAATATTAACGTTTAATATACCCAATATTGTCGTGTAACAATAAATCAGCCAGTAAAAAGCAGCAGGGTTTTTTCTCCCCCTACTCCTAAAAAGAGTTACAGTGCTTTAATTTGAATGGATGTTAGGTTACGATTATGGGTTAGAATGGCAAAAAAGTATGAATTTGTGTCTCTATAGCAAGCAGATGGAGTTGCACATAGCAGTTTATATAATATGCAGTGTACTGCTCTGTCAGTGTCAACGAGTATTCACTTCTTTTATTAATTCAATAGACTATAAAGATGACAAGTTTAGAAGCTGAAATAATGACAAAGTGAAAGCTTTGAATAGTTCAATCTTTTCAGCTTCATGGGGCTTTGCCAAAGCTTGTCTAATTTTACTCTTAGACTTGGGTGTGTGGAGATTGGTTTGCCTTTTTGTTAATAAGAGAAGAAAACTTTAAGCCTCAGAGGAGAAAATTGTCTGGTAGGTGGACTTCTTACCCTATCGTCTAAATGCAAGGTTGACCCTGTTCAGACCCTTTCTATCCATAACTGAAGTTCAGAGTCAGACAAACCTGATTTAAATCCCAGCTCTACCACTTAGCAACAGTGTAAAACCTTGGACATGCTACTAAATCTTCTTGAGATTCCATTTTTACCTGTGAACATTTAGATAAGAGGTGTCCTAAGTTGCAGGGTTGGTGGGCAGAATATCTTCTAGAAAAAAATGCTGAATCTTGTGTAGGTACTAGATAAATGCTGGTCCCTGCCCTGTCTGAATTTTAAAACCAGAATTCTGTTTTACAGTCTCATATTTGCCCACCAAATGGGTCTTTGACCTATTTCCTTTCCTCACAATTCCTAGAAGATTAAATACATCAATATGTAAAGTGATTAATGGTGCAGGGCACCTGTAGGGTTTCATAACTGTTAGGGCTCATCACCATCATCATTATTATGAGAGGTGGCTGGTTCTATCTATGGTGCTACCAGAGATCATACAAATGACCCTGACCCCACAGATTCGTTATTATGGCATGAACTGTGGGCGGGGAGGAAGGAGGAAGTCCATAACAAAGTATCACTATTTTAACCACCAAAAATAAGTTCAAAGACCCTTTTCAAGCCTTTTATTATTATAATTAGTCATAGTAAGGCCAAACTGAAACCCCAGGAAGCCCTCCCTTCCTGACCTATGTGCTGTGCTGGGTTCTGATTTATAAGAGTTCAAGGAGGCAGAGGAAGCAGACATTAAAGCACAAATCCACTCTGGCCCTAATACTAGGGCAAAGGAAAATGCTGCCACCTCCCCTGGAGAAGACAGCGGTAGAGGGGCAGCTGCAACCTCTTCCACAGAGCACCGCTTTGTGGAAACAGAAGTCTCCTGAAGCTGTGCCCAAGCAGCGCTGAGCCTGCATCATCTCCCTGTGTTGATTTACAGAGAAGCCACACCTTGGATCAAAGGCAGAGTAGGACAGCAGCAGTGCTGCCATCCAAGCTGATTTGTTAGCCAAAGATCAATCATCATGGCAGACAGAAATACAGTGGAGATTATAACACATGGTAAACCTGAGCACCTTCCCAGGGAGGGAGATGCAAGAAGGGGTGAAGAGAGAAGTGGTGGATAGGTCTACACAGATAAAGTTTCTTTTCTGGTGATGTTACATCACCCTTAAACAGAAAATGTGATTTATTTTCCCCAAGACTGAGGACAGGTAAGGTAATGCTTTGGGGGCCCCATTTGCTGCTAAGATTGCATTTGGTGAAAAAGTTTTTCAAGATCTTGGGTAGTGGGAAGAAAAGCAGCCAGTGACCAGCAGAGCAGCTACTGTTTATCGAGTACAGAGCTTTGAGCTAGATGCCTGGATTCCCACAATTCCTAACAACGATGTTGGAAGTTAGTAATATCATCTCAATGTTATAACTGTAAATAAATTGAGGGCCAGGAAGTCAGGCAGTTTATAGATGTTTACTGAGCAACAGTTATGGACCAGGCATGGTTCTATATGCCAAGTAAACAGTGGTGAATATGAATGACATAGTCCATCACCACAAGAAATTGACATTCTAGTAGGAGAAATCAAAAATAAGCATTTAAACAAATAAAGAAGGTGATTTTAAGTATTGATAAGCACTATGAAGGGGATGAAGTAGTGTGATTTATTACCACTTCAGCCAGGATGCTGTGGGACAGAGGTGGTGACATTTAAGCAGAGTGCTCAATAATGAGAGGCCAGCCATGAAAGGAAGGTGAAGAAGGACTTTTCACGCAGAAGGAAGAGAAAGTGCAAAGGGCCTGAGATGAAAGCAGAAGAAGATGCAGAAAGCAAGCCAGCACGCTTAGGAGGCAGTGGGAAGGGGGCCAGGTGAGGTTACACAACTCATTAAAAGCGATGCAATTAGAAAGTGGCAAAGACAGATGTGTCACCCAAAACTGTCACAGAAGCTCCTGGGCGGTCCAACCTTGCACAAAACACAAAACAACATCCCCAGAGGTCCAGCCCATGGGTTTGGAGTCAACCTGCCTGGGTTTAAATCCTAATCTTACTGGGTGCTAACTCTAGGACCTAGTTTGGGGAAGTTACCTAACTTCCCTATGGCCTCAGTTTCCTCATCTGAAAAAGAAAATGATTGCAACATTAATCCCTTCTCCAGAGCTATTGTGAGAATTAAAGATAAACCATGTGAGTGTCTGGGTAAGCATTGAACAAGTAGGATTATTTTTCCCACTCTCATGGATTTTTCTAAGCATAGTGAAAGAAACCATTTTCCCTTCTTGGCCTAAGGGTCTTGCTTCTTGAAAACTAGGTTCTTTCTAGAAAAAGGCAATTTCTTTTCTTATTTGAGACAAAAAGCAAACGACGCAACAAACAAACGAACAAATTTGTTTCCCATTTTCTTGGAGACAATACCAATAAGCCTTTGTTCTTCAAGTTCTGGTCTCACAGAGGGTCATATAAAACAGATTCATTCTAAAGAATTGGCTCACATGTTTATAAAGACTGACAAGTCCCAAGACCTGCAATCAGTAGGCTAGACAACCAGGAGAACCAATGGTGCATGATGTAGTTCCAGTAGGAGTCTGACAGCCTGAGAACAGGGAGAGCTGATGGTGTAGTTCTACTGATAATCTTCATAAGCCTTTATACTGGACCCTCTATCCTCTCAGGCTGTCTGGAGCCAGGCAGACTGTGACTTCCAGGTTTCTTCCTCATTTTGTGGGGCGGTCCAAAAGCAAGTCCATATCCTGGGCTACCTTCTCTGAGCCTTCCTCATGTCTCAAGTTTTCAGGTAAACCCACTGAGTACCACTTTCTACTTCATGTGGGGAAGAATATAGGAAAGTCCAAAGAAGAGGGGAAAGAAAGAATGAATATGAATGTCTGTGTATAGAGATTTCCATTAGAGTCTTTCTTTTATACATCTCTATGTTAAGTATTTTGTTTTTCCAGTATAGGCATCATAGTCACATGGAAAAATATCCCAATAATGCAAGATGATTATACAGTGAAACGTGGTCTGCTTCCCATCTGTACAATTTCCCAATTTATTTCCCCAGCAACAACTACCATTTGTTACCAATGCCTCAGGTATTCTTCCAGACACATTTTGTCTGCATAAACATAAACCAATTATCAGAGTCTTTCTAAACATCAATCCATAATGAATGACACATATGACATTTAAGAAAACCTGAGGCTGGGTGCAGTGGCTTATGCCTGTAATCCCAGAACTTTGGGAGGCCGAGGCGGGCGGATCACCTGAAGTCAGGAGTTCATGAGCAGCCTAGCCAACATGGCGAACCCCATCTCTACTAAAAAATACAAAAAATTAGCCAGGCGTGGTGGTGGGTGCGTGTAATCCCAGCAACTTGGAAGGCTGAGGAAGGAGAATCCCTTGAATCTGGGAGGCAGAGGTTGCAGTGAGTCAAGATAGTGCCATTGCACTCCAGCCTTGGGGAACAGAGTGACAGAAGAAGAAGAAGGAGGAGGAGGAGGAAGAGGAGGAGACTTGAGATATCAAGGAAGCTAGACTAACTTGCCACATTCAAATGATGATTCTACCGACACTATTTGCCAAAAGAACTTCCTCCACACCCATCACAATGAACACACAAGGAATTCTCATCCAGACAAAGATGAATGGATTCATCTGTTTGTTCGCTGTTTATTAAACACCTATTATGTACCAGCCATGAGCTGTGCACTTTCCAGCTCACATCTAGAAAGAAGAGTCCCTTTGAGCCAGCCTCTGGACACAGCACCATAGGAGAGTGGCCTCTGTTAACATATTGGACAAATAGTGAAAACAACAACAATCTGACTACACCAAACTGGGAATCATTTTTCGTTCAAAATAGGAAACCCGAACAAAATGACTTCTTCCCCTCCTAAATGAGACGCATCATCTTACTGCAATCCAATTGTCCTATTTAAATACATCATCAAGAGGAGCCCTGAGGGGAAAAGCAGTCCCCAAAGGCAAACAGGGTCTCCGGGTAGCAAGTGTAGTCTGGGCGGCGGGAGGAGAAGGCAGAGAGCCCTGTGATTAGCCTGCTGGTACCATCTTGTATTTTCCCTGGGTCTTTTTTAATGTGTCAGCTCTCCACAGGTAACCAGGTTTTATTGTTATTAATTATAGGAGGAATGTTTTGGAATGGATATGACACATTTATTAAAAGAAAAAAGAGCCCTTGATCAACACTGTGACAAATGCACAGTCAGATGTGTACTTAGAAGGGGGTAAAAAATTATTTCCAAAGAAGAGCCAATCAGAAGGAGGCATCATTAGGTAAAAGATGAAGATTTTACAACAGCAGCCTCAGATCCAAGTCAGCACAAACACATTCCTACTGGCTTTCAAAAGGATTGATTCTCCCAGGCATCACCCCAACCCTCACTAAAAAAAAAAAAAAAAAAAAAATCACACAGGCTGGATAAGAGACAACTACTCTCTAAGTTCTTCTTTATTTACAATTTTCCAATCTGTTAAGTTGCTTTTACTTATAGACTATATGCCAAAGTAATTTTTCAAAAGAAATCAGCTTTGGGCAGTAAATAAAGGCTTATTGAGTGAACATGTTATAAATCTTTGAAGAAAACACTTCCCTGGTATTTTTTTTTCTTTATTTCTAATCAAAACCCATCCCCTTGTTCTCCTTTCATCCCCACCAGCATCATCGCCTCTCTCATTCAGACACAGCTGCTGTTCCAATCCTGGGCTGAGTCAGAAGCAGGGAAAATAATCAACCCTGCTTAGACCCTCAACCCCCCAATTAAAAGAGAGAACCAAAGCCATTGAGCAATGGTGAAACTATAAACCACACAGTGAAGCATAGCATCTCCTCCTCTTTACCCATAGGTCCTGCAGGCAGCTGTATTATCCTGGCTGGTTTTAGAGAGACAGAGAAAGAGCCTGGTTGCTTGACCTTTTTACTTCAATCCAATGCAGTGCAGAGGATGGGTCTGATGTTACTCTCATCCCCACAGTCCATCCACACAGCAGCCATCCCGTAAACAATGATTTCTCACTCTGCACCAGGCACATGCACAGTGACAAAGGGTAAAAGGTGACCAAGACAAAGTCCAAGCCCTAAAAGAGTTCTGGGTCCAGTGGCAAAACAAGCTTAGAAGCATGCACGCTGCCATACACTGGGCCCAAAACAATTACAGGGTAGGGATAAAATTCTGGAGGGGCTCTAGAGGAGACATCTGTGGACATGAGTAGGCTCTGGAAACCTAAACGGGTCTAAAACAGAGTCCCCAGTCGTGGAGGGTCACAGTAGTTTGTACTCATCAAATCTGGGTAATTGGTTAACTTTTTATATACAGGTTTAATTCTATGTTCTTTCACCAATGCATTTATGTCTCCTCTTCCAAACTCTCTTCTACTTATCAAATTTTGCTCTGCCTGTATTGTTTTTACAAACATTCTATACACGTATCAGAATATCACATGTACCCCCAAATATTTACAATTATGATATAGCAATTTTAAAAATACAGAAAAAAAGGCTGAGTCATATCCAAATGGCCATTGATTGAGTAAGCATCAGGGGAGATGATGTGAGAATAAGGAACCCATCCATTGTAGAAAGAAATCCAAGTCACAAGGTCTGGAGGCCCAGGGTTTTTGAATCCCACCGTTTTGAAGTTGAGCCTGAGGGGCCTCCTGGGGGTGTGGATCCAGAGGAGACCCCATGGACCCTGCGGAAAAGACATGAAGCCCGCTCGCTCTCCTGGAGGAGGTTCCAGCACTGATAAAGACACAAAGCAAACTGCCACTGTGTAATAAGAAACACCTAGCAGTCACACCCCAGGGCTGAGAGGGCTTCAGGTCATCATCATATAAGACATGTTTTATGACTTTCTGTGGGTCTCTCCTTTTTACCAGACAGGGGGCTCCTCAAGGGCAGAGACTACATCTTTTTTAATCTCTGACTTTCCTGGACCTAGACTCTAGATTCATGGTAATATTAAATACTAAATATATGAATAAGTCGCTTTGTAGTTTTCATAAGGTTTTCATGTCTATGAGTACATTTAATCCACCCATATAAACCCCATAAGTTAGGTTTTAGAAATTCCACTTTAAAAATGGAGAACTGGAGGTTTGGAGAGATTAAATGGCTTTTCTAAGATTACGCAGCTAAGAAATAACAAGGCCCCATGTGACCTGTCTTCTTCTGTAGCCTCACCGTTCACCTTCTGCCACCACCATCACATCCACCCTGTGGAATTCCAACCACGAAATATGATGTGCTCTCAATGCTCTCTTTTCTGTCATGCCTCCTTGTCTCTGCATGAGAGTGTGCGGTTTCTGGGTGCTAGGGACTGTGCTTGGACCTGGCATGCCGTGATGAATCAAAGGCCTCCCTTGTATAGAGCTTACACTCTAGGAAAGGAACAGGAAATAAACAAGAAAGGAAATTCATAAACAAAATAACTCAGAGTCATGAGAGGATGGGATGGAGAAGAGCAGTGGTACTGAGCATGGTGGTCTGGAAAAGGTTCTCTGAGAACAGACACCTGAGCTGAGACCTGGTAACAGAAGGAACTGCCCTGCAAAAAACTGAGCAGAGGGATCCAGGCAGAAGGGACACCATGTGAAAAGCCTCTCAAATGGGGACGGGCTGGACACACGGGAGGTAAAGGATAAGGGCCGATATAGTCAGGTATAAGCTAGTAGATGAGGAGGAAGAGGAGGCAGAGTTCAGATCACAAACAGTCTTGCATGGAATGTGGATTTGAGTCTAAGTCACGGGAACTGTTAGAGAGTTTTGAGCAAGGGAGTAAAATGTCTTGACTGACATTTTCAAAATATGACACTGGTTACTGTACGGAGAATAGAGAGTAGCAGCATGAATCAGCAAGACTGGAACCACACTGTGTACCTCAAGCAGAAATGGAAGTGAAATGAGAAATAAAAGGACTGTTAGAAGGTCTAGGGGTTTGAAGTCAGAGAAGGGTCATGAGTTTTCAGGAAACCAGTAAGTGCAGGAAACCCTGAAGACCATCCCCAGGGGTCCCAGTGGCCTGGGATGCCACCTAGAAGTTTGATTCACAGAAGGACAATGGGCAGCCCCTGGTAGAACCTCCCTGATGTCATCTGCCAGGGACACAGGAGCAGGTTCGACACCACCTCTCTGCAGCCTCCCACAAAGCCAACCAGAGCGCCCCAGCATGAATTCTGAACAATCAGGTTCCCACACTCTCAGCCCCTTCAGAGAGGGAGAAGCAGTCCTGTGTTGCCACTAGACTGTCCAGCACAGGGGACAGGAGTGGAAATAACTAGAAGGCTACCACAGTGGTCAAGATGAGAAACGGTGGCTTGGAAGAGGAGAGTGGCAGTGGAAATAGGGTTAGAGAGAAGTGAGATGCATTTTGGTTTTGTTTGTTTGTTTAGAGATAGGGTATCGCTCTGTCGCCCAAGCTGGGGTGCAATCGTGCAATCATAGCTCACTGCAGCCTTGAACTCATGAGCTCAAACCATCCTCCTGCCTCAGCCTCCCAAGAAGGTGGGACCATGGGCACAAGCCACCATACTTGGCCCCAAGATGCATTTTGGAAATAAAACAAAAAGGACTTGCTGATGGGGTAAATTCACTCATTATTGTCACTTGTAGTAATGTCCTCTCTCCTACTCATTCTAAGAAGTAATTGTTTTTTAAAAAAAAAACAATTTCATTGAGATTTAATTCACATACTGTGCAATTCACCCAGTTAACTGTATAATTCAAGAGCTTTTAGTATATTCAGAGTTGTGCATCCATCAGCACAATCCATTTTAGAACACAATCTAAAAAAGAAGCCCTGCACACTTAGCTGCATTTCCTCAGTCCTCCCACTTCCTCAGCATGAGGCAAACAATAATTTACTTTCTGTCTTTATAGATTTGCCTATTCTAGACATTTTATAATAATGGAATCATATAATAGGTGACCTATTGTGTCTGGCTTTTCTCACTTAGCATAATGTTTTCAAAATTAATCTACATTGTAGCATGGATCAGTACTTCATTTCTTTTTAGGTTCAAATAATATTTCATTATATGGATACCACATTTTATTTATTCATGCATCACTTGATGGACATTGGAGTTGTTTCTACTTTGGGGCAACTATGAATCATGTTCTTATAAATATTTGTATACAAGTTTTTGTGTGGACCTATGTTTTCATGTCTCTCAGTATACACCAAGGAGTGGAATTGCTGGGTCATATGGTAACTCTATGTTTAATCATTTAGGGAACTGACAGAGTATTTTCCAAAGTGGCTGCATCATTTTGTTCCAACCAGAGGCATAGAAGGGTGCTCAGGTGTCACCTTTGAAGCTTTTTTTTTTTTTTTTTTTTTTTTTTTGAGACAGGGTTTCACTCTGTCTCCCAGGCTGGAATGCGTGGCACAATCTCGGCTCACTGCAACCTCCACCTCCCAGGTTCAAGAGATTCTTGTGCCTCAGCCTCCAAAGTAGCTGGGATTACAGGTGCCTGCCACCACGTCCAGCTGATTTTTATATTTTTAATAGAGACAGGGTCTTGCCATGTTGGCCAGGCTGGTCTCAAACTCCTGACCTCAAGTGATCCGCCCGCTTTGGCCTCCCAAAAGTGCTGGGATTACAGACATGAGCCACCGTGCCCAGCCTAAATCATTTCCTGACCTCTCCTTCCTTACATATTACCCAAGCTGAGTTCAGTACTTCCTCCATTCTCATCAACACCCTTTGCATAGCCTTAGTTCTTATATTGCCGTACTGTCTTCACTGATGTTCCTAGCTCTCTGCTGGCACCCTTGTCAAGGATTGTCTCTTTCACTTCTCCATTCCCAAAGCCTAGCACAATTCTTGGCACACGGTTGTTTTCCAATGTCTCCCACAATTGGTTCAAACAGGCAGTCTGGATTAATTGCAACAGAGTCCCAGATACTTTCAAGCCAGTCAGTAATATGTCTTAGGTCTTCAAGGGTGCTCAGAAAAAATCAAAACAAAATCTAAAAGCTAGCTGCTACAGAGCTGAGGCAAAAGGGAAAAAAATCATCTGCTTCTGTAGTTGCCACTGACAGATGTTATAAATGGGTAATTTACAAGTGTGTAATTTACAGGATATCTACGGCAGTGCCCAGAATGCTGATTCAGAGAAAACATGGGTAAGTAATGAGATTTTTATGGAACAGTTTTGTTCAGGATTTGTAGTATTGGTTTCTGAGCAATCACTAACGGCTTCCCTGGTCACTCCTCACCCCTCAGGCTGCAAAATATGGATTCAGACAGGGTCTCAATAATACATGCTTAAATAATTATTTCATATCTGACAAGGTCTGCTCTTTGGACATGATCACATGATCTGTTTTTCCCTGGCAATCCCAATAAACACAGATGGGCAAACAATCCCTTAAGCTGTTGGAATTTAGGAAAATCTATTCTTCCACAGCTTGGCACTTTATCCATTTTCACCCCTCATTCATTTTTGCATTCTTTATTTCATTTGCATGAAAACATGATCTTCCTGTTATCCAAAAGGCATTCTTAGGCTTCAGGTTTCCTAAGTTTTTTAATTATGGAGAAAATCTTGGGAATGGAGAGAAGGTCAAATGAGGATTATAACTCTTCAGATACAAGTAAATAGGCTCAAGCTCTAGGGCCAGCTCCATCACCAACTCGTTGAGGAGCTCATATTTGTAAATAAGAAAGGATTGAACAAAAGTTGCAGTTTCCAGCATAAGAATTCCAGAATGGTAGAACTCCTCAAAATATTCTTTTGGTTTTTAAAACTCTATAGAAAACACAATTTGCCTGCAAATCTACCTAAATACCTAAACCATAATATTTTCAATTGACATAAAATATTCTAAGCATATTTCAAATAAAATTCCTAATTTTCCCCCCAAATCTACTTTATCCCGGTCCACCCACCCTTATTCAATGGAATGATCGATCACTCAGGTAGTTTTTCAAGCCAAAAATTTAGCACACATCTTGGGTTTCTCTCTGACCCTTATACTTCACTTCCAATCCATCAGGAAGTCCTATTGGCTTTACTTCCAAATACATCCCAGATTCAACTATTTTTCTCCATTCCCATTGTTTCTAACCCCATCTAAACCACTATGCTCTCTCACCTGGCCTAATTCATTAACCTCCACACAGTCTCCCTATTTCCACAGCAATGGTTTAACCCATGGCAATCCATTCTCCATATTCCTCAACCTGTGACTCCATTACCTCAAACCTTGCAATAGTTTCCTTTGCCCTTAGCATAAAGTCTTGTTTTCTAAAATCTTGTTTACTGCCCACAATTCTGTCCCAACTCCACCTCCTTTCATTTCCTTGTGTATTATCTCATTCTCTAATTGCTATAAGGAAATACCTGAGACTGGATAATTTATAAAGAAAAGCAGTTTAATTGGCTCACAGTGCTGGAGGCTGCACAAGAAGCATGATGCTGGCATCTGCTCAGCTTCTGTGGAGGCCTCGAGAAACTTATGATCATGGCCAGGGCAGGAGCAAGAGAGAGGGGAGAGGTGCCACATGCTTTTAAATGACCAGATCTCATGAGAGCTCACTCACTGTCATGAGAACAGTACCAAGGGAGATGGTGCTAGACCATTTGTGAGAAATCTGCCCCCATGATTCAATCACCTCCCACCAGGCCCCACCTCCAACATTGGGAATTATATTCCAATATGAGATTTGGACGAAACACACATCAAAATTACATCATTCTAACCCTGATACCTCCCAAATCTCATGTTCTTCTCACATTTCAAAATATAATCATGTCTTCCCAATAATCCCCCAAATTCTTAACTCATTCCAGCATTAACTCAAAAACCCAAAGTCCAATGTCTCATTTGAGACAAGGCAAATCCCTTCATCTATGAGCCTATAAAATCCAAAACAATTTAGTTACTTCCATGTTACAATGGAGATACAAGCATTTAGTAAATAATCCTATTCCAAAAGAGAGAAAATTGCCAGATGAAAGGGGCTACATGCCCGATGCAAGTCCAAAACCCAGCAGGGCCATTACTAAGTCTTAAAGCTCCAATATAATCTCCTTTTACTCCATGCCCCACATCCAGACCACACTGGTGCAAGGAGTAAGTTACCAAAGCCTTAGGCAGCTCCACCCTGTGGCTTTGCAGGATGCAGTCCTTGTGCAGCCCTGGGACTTGGTGCCCTGCATCCCAGACACTCTAGGTCCAGCCATGGCTAAAAGGGGTCAAAGTATAGCTTGGGCCATTACTTCAAAGGGTGCAAGCCACAAGCCTTGGTGACTTCCATGTGGTGTTGGGCCTGTGGGTGCACAGAAATCAAGAAGTGAAGTTTGAGAACCTTCACCTAGATTTCAGAGGATGTTTGTTAATGCCTGGATGTCTAGGCAGAAGTCTGCTGCAAGGTGAGCCCTCATGGAGAACCTGTGCTAGGGCAATGCAGAAGGGAAATGTGGAGTTGGAGCCCCCAAACAGTGTCCCCACTGGGGCACTGGCTAGTGGACCTGTGAGAAGAAGGTCACTGTCCTCTAGACCCCAGAATGGCAGATCCACCAACAGCTTGCATCATGCACCTGGAAAATCCACAGGCACTCAAGGACAGCTCATGAAGAAGCTGCCGAAGGCCATCAGAGCCCACCCTTTGCATCAGCATGACCCAGATGTGAGACATGGAGTCAAAGGAGATAATTTCCAAGCTTTAAGATTTAATGAGTGCTCCACTGGGTTACAGACTTTCACGGGTCCTGTAGCTCCTTTGTTTCAGCCAATTTCTCCCATTTGGAGTGGAAATATTTACCCATGCCTATGCCTCCACTGTATCTAGGAAGTAACTAACTTGCTTTTGATTTTACAGGCTCATAGGCAGAAGGGTCTTGCCTTGTCTCAGATAAGACTTTGAACTGTGGACTTTTGAGTCAATGCTGAAACGAGTTGAGGTTTTGGGGGACCGTTGGGAAGGCATGGTTTTGAAATGTAAAATTGTATCAGTTTTGAAATGTGAAGAGATTTGAGAAAAGACAATTTGGGAGAAGCCAGGGGCAGAGTGATACGGTTTGGCTCTGGGTCCCCACCCAAATCTCATTTCGAATTGTAATCCCCATGTGTCCACATGTCAAGGGAGGGACTTGTAATCCCCATGTGTCAAGGGAAGGAGGTGATTGGATCATGGGGGTAGTTTCCCCCATGCTGTCCTTGTAGTAGTGAGTGAGTTCTCACAAGATCTGATAGTTTTATAAGTGTTTGACCATTCCTCCTTCACACTCACATACTCTCCCTCTTGCCTGCTGCCATGTAAGACATTCCTGTTTTCCCTTCTGGCATTGTAGGTTTCCTGAGGCCTCCCCAGCCATGTGGAACTGTAAGTCAATTAAATACCTTTTCTTTATAAATTACCCAGTTTTGGGCAGTTCTTTATAGCAGTGTGAGCATGGATTAATAAACCCACAAAACCATTATTCTCTCCTAGACCTCCAACCTGTGATGTGAAGGGCTGCTGCAAAGGTCTCTGAAATGCCTTCAAGTCCTTTTTCCCATTATCTTGGCTATCAGCAGTTGTCTTCTTTTTAGTTATGCATATCTTTCTAGTAAGTAGTTGTTCTGCAGCCTCCTGCTTAGATTCCTCTCCCAAAAAAGCTTTTTCTTTCTCTGTCACACGGCCAGACAGCAAATTTTCCAAACTCTTTGCTCTGCTTCCCTTTTAAATATAAGTTACAATTTTAAGTCATTCCTTCATTCTCACATCTGAACATGGGCTATTAGAAGCAGTTAGGCCACACCTTGAACACTTTGCTGCTTAGAAATGTCTTCCACTAGATATCCTAAGTCATCATTTTCAAGTTCAAACTTTCACAGACCCCTAGCTCATGGACTTAATGTAGCCAAGTGTTTTGCTAAGGTGTAACAAAAGTTATCTTTACTCCAGTTCCTAATAAGTTCATCATTTCCATCTGAGACCTCAGCATCCTGGACTTCATTGTCCATATCACTATCAGCAATTTTGGTCACAACCATTCAACCAGTCTCTAAAACATTCCAAATGTTCCTTCATCTTCCTGCTTTCTTCTGAGCCCTCCACACTCTTCTAACCTTTGCCATTACCCAATTCCAAAGTTGCTCCCACATTTTCAGGCATCTTTATACCAATATCCCACTCCTCAGTACCAATTTTCTGTACTAGGCCATTCTTGCACTGCTATAAAAAAAATCTGAGACTGGATAATTTGAAAAGAAATTTAATTGGCTTACAGTCCTGCAGGCTGCACAGAAAGCATAATACTGGCATCTGCTTGGCTTCTGTGGAGGCCTCAGGAAGCTTACAATCATGCCAGAAGTTGAAGGAGGAGCAAGCAAATCACATGACCAGAGCAGGAGAAAGAGGTGGGGGAGGTGCCACACTCTTTTAAACAACCAGATCCCATAAGAACTCACTATCACAAGAACAGCACCAAGAGGATGGTGCTAAACCATTCATGAGAAAACCACCCACATGATCCAGTCACCTTTTACCAGGCCCCACCTTCAACACTGGGGATTGCAACTCAACATGAGATTTGGGCGGTTTTCCAATATATATCATATCTAATATATATCATCTTCCAACTTATTTATAGTTTTCCATTCTCACTGTCCTTCTTTCTAGTCCAAGAAAAAAGTCAAGCTCCTTCTCTCCTGTCTTAGTCCATTTTGTGTTGCTATAACAGAATACCACAGACTGGGTAATTTATGAACAATAGCAGTTTAATTACCTCATGATTCTGGAGGCTGAGAAGTCCAAGAACAAGAGGTCACATCTTGTGAGGCCCTTCTTGCTGCATCATAACATAGCAGAAAGCATCACATGGTGAGAAAGCCTGAGAGAGAGAGAGAGAGAAAGATTGAAGAAGGGAACCAAACTAATCCTTGTATTAGGAACCCACTCCCAAGATAACTAATTCATCCCTTAATATCAGCATTCATTCATAAGGACACGAATCATCTTACCTCTCAACACTGTGGCATTAGGGATTAAGTTTCTAACACATGACCTTTGGGGGAAACATTTAAACCATCTCCTCTAGGCTATACTTATGGGAATCTTTCATCCAGATATTTAATGGCTGACTCTTTACCTTTTGGGTTTCAGCCCAGAAGTCACTTTATTTAAAAGTATTTCACTCTCGTCTATCTGACACTGCTCTATCTAAACTGGTAGAGGGACTCTATTACTTAACATTGACCACCATAGTCTTTATCTCACAATTATTATCCTCTTTTCATTTCACTTTTTACTATTCAAAATTAAATTTTATATTTTAATTAGATTATTTTCTTTTTACTGTTTTGTTTACTTTTAATTCATACTAGAACAATGCATGGCATATAGTAGGTACTCAATACAAATTTGTAGAATTTTATTGTTTTTGGTCAGAGGTGTTTTCAACTCAGTTATTAACACTGATTCTCTTGGACTGATCTAAACTCTGATGACAGTAACACATGCCTATGATGTTTAAAAAGGAGAAAAACTGGTTGATAATGGTAAGTATTATGAAGACAGCTAAAATTTTTTGAGCCCTTACCAAGTGCCAGCCATTGTGATAAGTATTGTATGAGCACATCTCATTTAATCCTCACAACAACCCTATTACATAAATACTCGCATTATCCTCACTTTATAGATGAAACAACTTGAATACAAAGAGACCTGTGGCTTCTGTGGAGTCCTCAGGAAGCTTACAATCATTGCAGAAGGTTAAAGTGAAGGAGAAAGCACATCACATGGCCAGAGCAGGAGCAAGAGGAAGGGAAGGTATCTCTGGGCATTATGAAGAAAGGTGAGAGAACAAGGGCTTCAATCCATGTTGTCTAAACACAAAGTTTAAGCTCTTAATTATTATAGTATTCTTCTTCTCCTAATGGTTCTAGTTTAATCAACTTCTTCCCCTAAAATTAAGTTTCTAGGCAATAAAAGTAATGAACGTATGTCATAATCTGAAAAAGATTCATAAATGTGTAAGGATTATGTAAAAGTGTCATAAGAGCCCAGCTGGTCCCCATGGGGATTCCTTAATCTAACAAGGCAGACAACTGACTTGTTAGCACCTCCAGTTTCAGATACAAATCAACCAAGTTCACAAATACCACTTTGCTAATTTGTTTATTTCCAGTGATTAAATAGCCATCAAGCAGATATGAGAGGGATGTTTGAGAATCAAGCCACTCTCTGTAGGCAAATCCACACAGGAAACAAAGTTATGAGCAGACATTTACTTGGTAAGGATGGAATAAAAGTACAAGATGAACGCAAAGATGCTAAAGATTGATGCTCGCAGCCCCATTTTGGTGGGGAGAGGGACAGAGGGAGGGCTTCACAGGTGGAGGTCCCTCCCACAGAATAAAGGAACCTAGCCAGGCATTACACCCCTTCAACTTCTTTCTGGTAAGTATTTTCTTCCTTTGCCTGTTTCAAAATCTACAGTCAATTCATCTTTGTGTCTTAGACTAGAAAACATTTTATTTCTAAGGTGACTTTGTACTTTTTCACACTGATCTAAGTCCGTTTTATAGCGTCACTCTCAGAGAACAATCTTACCTGTTTCAAATTCTTGTGGGGCATTTTTTGGTCCCTCCATTGTATCTACAAAAGAGGATTTCTTGGTCTAGACTGGAAGGGGGAGCAGTAGAAAGCACTCAGCTGGTGACCCAGGTCGCTTCCAACTCTCAACTCCACAACTTAACTAAGCAAGGGAAAAATAATGTTCCCCCTAAACCCTTTTTCTCTTCAGAGGTTTAAATCTGACACCAGCAATAAGGCACCTTCTGCTTATCATTCTGTCTTAATTCATCACTTAAAAACACTTGATCTTACAACCTTCCCTGCTTGTATCATAATGAAGAGAAAAATTGATGGGCAGTTAGGGCAAAGGCTTTGCCAACTGCTATTGCTTTTACATCAGGCTTGCCTGTGAGCATGTTTCTTTCTTTCACGTCTCTCCCTAACTCATCACATGAATTAAAAGCCATAGGGAGCCTGCCTAAACATCTCAAGCAAGGTTCTGAATTTCAGATCTCAGAGCCATGTCTTTGGGATAGCCTTGGGCTAAGCATTCTCTGTCACTTTTTTTTTTTTAAATCAGAGAGCATGTTCTTGGTATTTGCAATATATGGAGAGACAAAAATCCTGGAAAAGAGGTTACCCTCTGAGAATTAAACTAGTAAAATATACAGTATGATTGTGATTAGCCATCTGTGATCATAAAGCAAAAGACAGCCTGTATGTGTGTCACCAAAGAATTTGCAGACACCCAAACCTCCAATAAAGATGATGGGAATAATCTCAGGGAGATGAGTCTGGAACTTGACAGCAATTTAGGAAGTGGAAAACTAATCAATTGCATTGTACTCTGTCTAAGGAAAGCTTAGGGAGGGGGTGAGACGGCCATTCCAGGGAGCATTCAACACAGGATCCCCAGGGCTATTACCATTCTGAGCTGAGGAGAAGAGAGAGCCCCAGGAAAAATACCCCACATCTTTCTTGATTTTACCTGAAGGTCTTGGGGAAATTAAAATAAATGTGAATATATTATAGAGCGGATAACTAGAGAAAAATTCTGTGAAACTTTTGGTTTATAATCGACAAGAAAAAGAATTTTTTTTACTGCTATCACAATTTCTTTCTACAGAAAAGAAAGTCTTGCTTAAAATGTTAGTTTGATTATTTAGGGCTGTCATTAATTTGTTCATTCTCATTGTCTCTCTCTCTCTTTCTCTCTTTCTCTTTCTCTCTCCCTCTCTCTCTCTCTCCCTCTCTCTCTCTCTCCCTCTCTCTCTCTCTTTCCCTCTTCCTCTCTCTCTCATAATTGCTGGCCAGAATTGTCAGATCCAGATCCTCTCCAATGGCACAAGGCATCCAAGCCAAGCCCTTGCCTAGAATGTCAGTATGATGTATCATTTATCAGTGAGAGTCCAATCAGGAGACAGAAATCACACTGGTAATTTGGACAGGAAAAACTGAATATAAATAACTATTAACTAGCAACAGGGAATTGCCAACTAAGAGGTAAAGAGCAGGTTAAAGCAGGGGTCAGTATGCAGGCCGAATCTGGCCTTGCCCATTCGTTTGTATGTTGCCCATGGCTGCTTTTACACTGCAGTATGCAGTTGAATGATTGTGACAGAGGCAGAATGACCTGCAAAGCCTAAAATAGCTACTCTGCGACACTTTATAGAAAAATGTTGTTGACCCTTGCTCTAAAGAATACAGGATAGCAGATAGGAATAATAGCAATAATAGCAAATAGGAAACAATGACTTCCTCTAGGGCAGAGACAGAGCACCCAAAGGAGAGCAACCTAAGGAAGAACCCTCCCCACCCACCTGCCTACATGCAAACACACACACACACACACACACACACACACACACACACACACAAGACCCAGTGGCGTATTCTCAGAAGAAGTCATATGAAGAAGGCTCAAGACATTTATCAACAGAGAGGTCAGAAGTTGAAAACAGGAGTTTATGTGAAATTTCTATCTCTAGAAATAGCCCTTCCAGCCAGGAGATTAGATAAGTCCTCTTTTGAGAAACCTAAGAGGCCCAAATTAAAGGCCTCCAGACACTGATATTAGATATGGAGATAGCTGCGAATCCCAGTAGCTTGAATATTACCTATCATTGTGTTCCATCCACACCTTCAGTGCTTCTCATCAGCTTTGTAACCCTTGCTGCTGTCTGTTAATGGACAGCCAGATATGAGAAATGGGGCTTTCCATTGAGTCTCATCACACTCCACCATGAGAAGAACCCAAAACACAGCAAAAGCTCTCAACATTTGGGAAGATCCCACAATAAAGCAACTGAAAAAAATAAAAAGAAGAAAAGAAAGCCATAAGCTTTTGTGAATAAGAGAGAATAATAAAACGGGAGAGATTTTAATAAACCATTGTGGATATATATTTTTAAAAGACAGGATGCTTCATAGCTAAGATTGGAGAAGAAACAATTAGAGGAAAACTGGAATATTATTAGTCAATATTTATTTATTTATTTATTTATTTATATTTATTTATTTTTGAGATGGAGTCTTGCTCTGTTGCCCAGGCTGGAGTGCAGTGGCACAATCTCAGCTCACTGCAACCTCCACCTCCCAGGTTCAAGCAATTCTCCTGCCTCAGCCTCCTGCATAGCTGGGATTACAGGTGCCCGCCACCACACCCAGCTAATTTTTATATTTTTAGTAGAGATAGGGTTTCACCATGTTGGCCAGGCTGGTCTCAAACTCCTGACCTCAGGTGATCTGCCCACCTCAGCCTCCCAAAGTGCTGAGATTATAGGCATGAGCCACAGTGCACGACCTATTAGTCAAAAATTTAAATTGTAAAACAGGTTGGATGACAAAAATGAAAAAGACGTCTCAGAAAGTAGAATAAATAAAACAAAAAGATAAAATTTCAAGGAAAATATATGTTAAAAACTTAGCGTGTTGAACTAGAAAGCCTCAAAATAGATTAATGGAATAGAAAAAAAATGGAAAAGAAGTAATTTTAAAATTTATAATAGAATATTTCTACAACCAAAAGGATATTAGATTCCTCAAAGTAAAAGAATAGTCCACTGTGTCCAGAATGATAAAAGGCAAATGTGAGGGGTCTTCATTATAAAACTTTGGAGAAGTAGGAAGTAAAATTTAAAAATCCTCTCATTTTCTTAGGGGTGGGAGGAAACATCCCTCACAAAGGATATGAAATGAAATAAAATCAGACTTCTCAACAACCCTGAATGTTAGAAAGCAATGGCAAAATAACTTCAATATTCAGAGGCAAAGTGATTTGCAGCCCAGTATTATATACTGAGCCATATTATCCAACAAGTATAAAGATAGATTAAAGCCACTTTTCAAAAAGTAAGATTTCAAACAAACAATTATCACCATGAACAACTTTTTAGGACTCTAAGAACATGTGCTCCAGCAAAGTGAGGGACTAAAGAAAGAATTTCCCAGGTATATTATTCCATTCTCACACTGCTATGAAGAAATACCCAATACTGGGTAATTTATAAAGAAAATAGTTTCAATTGACCCACAGTTCAGCATGCTGGGGAGGCCTCAGGAAACTTACAGTCATGGTGGAAGGCATCTCTTCACAAGGTGGCAGGAGAGAGAAAGAGTGCCCAGGGAAGGGGGAAGCTGCTTATAAAACCATCAGACTGGCCCAGCGCGGTGGCTCAAGCCTGTAATTCCAGCACTTTGGGAGGCCAAGGTGGGCAGATCACGAGGTCAGGAGATTGAGACCATCCTGGCTAACACGGTGAAACCCTGTCTCTACCAAAAATACAAAAAATTAGCCGGGCATGGTGGCGGGCACCTGTAGTCCCAGCTACTCGGGAGGCTGAGGCAGGAGAATGGCGTGAACCCGGGAGGTGGAGCTTGCAGTGAGCCGAGATTGCGCCACTGCACTCCAGCCTGGGAGACAGAGCAAGACTCCGTTAAAAAAAAAAAAAAAAAAAAAAAATTCAGGTCTTGTGAGACTCCACTCATTATCACAAGAACAGCATGGGTGAAACAGCCCTAATAATCCAGTTACCTCCACTTAGTCCTGCCCTTCACACGTGGGGATTATTACAATTCAAAGTGAGATCTGGGTGGGGACACAGAGCCAAACCACATCACCAGGTTTCCAGTGGATCCAACACAAGAACATAAAAAGAAAATTTACAGATAAGATGACAGATGAGAACAACTGTGCAGAAGGAAGCATAAGAAGGGAGAAAAGAACCCATGAAAAAATAATCAATGTATAGATTATGTATTTGACCATTTGGAAAATAGTATTGATGAATTTAGTACAGAAAAAATA
This sequence comes from Pan troglodytes, assembly GCF_028858775.2. NCBI lineage: Eukaryota > Metazoa > Chordata > Mammalia > Primates > Hominidae > Pan > Pan troglodytes. The sequence goes on from NC_072413.2 coordinate 85,767,087, forward strand.
TATATAAGCACATAAGAAAAGTAAGCAAATGAAAAAAATGAGGAAAATATTAACTCTAGAAAAAAAGCAAAATGATATACAAGAGACAAAACAATAATGATATAGTTCTTGGCTAGAAATTCTACTTCATAGCCATAGTAATGTCAATCCTAACTGTTGATTGAACCAACCTTTTTTGTGTAATTTTAACAAGAGTTTAGAAAGAGAAGGTAAGTGGCATGAAGGTGGGAGAAGAATGAAAGAGCTAAATCCTCATCTGTCATAACAGAATGTCAATACATAATGTCTAAAATTGATACATTAACAAATAGCAATGTGGCCATTTATTTAGAAATATAGAGGAAGGTACAAGAAAGCAAGGGCTAAAAGAGCTGAAAGTCATTGCCTATGGGGAGTTGGACTGTAGAACAGGGGATGCTTAGTGGACATTTGTTTTTTATTATAAGTTATTTAATATTTGAGTTTCAAACTACTGCATACATTACTTTATTAAAAATTGAATTTAAAAAGCATAGAATTGGGCTAGAAGGAGATTGAAGTGAGAGGTGATAGGCAGCTACCTGGGAACCGAAGCAACTTTGGAATCTTATAAATATTGGAGCAAGTAGTGAACTTCCTGAAGCTCTGTGGAAATGGGGCTCATGTTATTTAACTGTAAATTACAGGGAGAAAAATGAGGAGAGAAGACTGAAAGCTCAAGAATATTGAGGTGGAAGCCTAAGCCAAAAGTCATGAACTTTAATATATCCTAGAGTCCTTTATGGCTTAATCTTTGCAGACTAATAATCAGAAGTAATTCAAAAATAACTCCATTCAAAAAGCATGAAAGGAAACTCAGTTCATAAGCCATCACAACCATTTTTCAAACCCTTCCTCTTGTCTTCACTTCTCTTGCTTCTCACAATGGATCTCAAAAGTCAAACCCTCCACTCTCTGCACCACCCACCTGGCTCTTGCTCTCCAGTGCCCTCCCTTTTTTTCCACTTCTGAAGCCTGTCCCTCTCCACGTATTCCTTCAATCTTATATCCACTAAGTGCTGCAGTTATATTCACTAAGTTAGCAGAATTAAGGAAGAGCAGAAACCATAATAAGATCCTAAGTCCTGTCTTTATTCCAATGCATGAGATTTTTGATCTTAAAATCTGGGTTGAATTGCCATGTTGCTCTTTCTTTATATTACTCCTCCAAGAATTACAGCAGTATGCTTTCACTTCTGGGGTAACTTTCCGGAGCTCTGAGCAGAGAAAATGGAAAGCCAAACATTGGCTCTACCCAGGGGTGAAAGACCCAAACTCTGGGCTCAAAAAGTTAATGGAGCATAAGCTTCTTGAGGGCCGGGATTTTTGTCTGCTTTGTTCACTGCTGTGTCCCCATTGCCTAGAACAGAGCCTGCCCTGAAGTAGGTGCTCAAGTGGAGAAGACACAGTTGCCCCAGGCTGTGCACAGGTGGCCTGGTGCTTCCTTCCTCTGTGAGGCCTCCGTTTTCAGAGTAACAGTGGCCGCTAGGTGATGCCCAACGTCTGCCAATGAGAGTGTCAGCCCGGAATGAATTGGGATCCCCAGGGGTGGGGTGGGGGGAAGGATGGAGGCCCCCACAGCACAGTGGGTCACCGCGCCCTCCCAGGCGATCCCCACAACTAATCGACCAGGGCCCCTGGGGGGACACAACCTATAAATTGTTGCAAACTTGAACTTCTGTCAGCTAGCCTTCTAGTAAGTGTCATACACCAGCCAAGCAAGCAATGAACTACCTCACAACCCAAGTTTCTTTTTTGCCCCACAGCTCTCCTTTTTTTTCCCAAGGATAGAGTACGTGGCACAATCATAGCTCACCGCAGCCTCGAACTCCTGGGCTCAAGTAATCATCCCATCTCAGACTCCCTTGCAGCTAGGACCACAGGCATGTGGCACCATGCCTGGCTAATATTTTATTTTTTTGTAGAAACAGTGGTGTCACTTTGTTGCCCAGACCAGTCTCGAACTCCTGGCCTCAAGTGATCCTCCTGCCTCAGCCACCCAAGGTGCTGGTATTACAGGCATGAGCCACTGCACCCGATCATCCTAAGTGTTTTGAGGGTGGTGTTTCTCTTGTGAATTGAAAAAAATCAGACCAATAGAGTCTGCCTCAGGCTCAGGAGCTGGTTGACATTGATATTGACTAGCCTGTTCTCAGCATGCTAACAGAATCAGGTGTCTGAACCTACACTGCTGTGGATGTCTGACCTCAAACCAGGGTGAATTTACCTAGGAAATGTCATTCCAGAGGCCCCTTGCAGCCTGCCAGCCTCCTCTGGTGATACCCCCAGCTTAATATGCTCTTCATGCAAACCTCAATCATAACACAGTCGCCCCCCTTATCTGCAGTTTCACCTTCCTCAGTTTCAGTTACCTGTGGTTAACTGTAGTCCTAAAATATTAGATGGAAATTTCTAGAAACAAACAATTCATCAATTTTGAATTGCATGCCTTTCTGAGTAGCATGATGAAACCTGGCACTGTCCTGTCCAGGATGTGAGTCCTTCCTTTGTTCAGTGTGTCCACACTGTCTATGCTTCCTTGCCCCTTAGTCATTCAGTAGCCATCTCTGCTATCAGATCAACTGTTGAGGTATGGCAGTGCTGGTGTTCAAGTCACCCTTATTTTACTTTATAATGTCCCCAAAACACAAAAGTAGTGATGTTGGCCATTCGAATACACCAAAGACAGACCATGAAATGCTTCCTTTAAGTAAAAAGTGAACATTCTCAACTTAGTAAGTTAAGAAAAAAAATCAGTGTTGAGGTTGCTAAGATCTACGGAAAGAACGAATCTTCTATTGGTGACATTGTAAAGAAGGAAAAAGAAATCTGTACTAGTTTTGCAGTTTCACCTCAAACTGCAAAAGTTACAGCCACAATGCACAATAATTGCTTAGCTCAGATGGAAAAGGCACAAAGTTTGTCAGGGCAAGACATGAAAAGAAATGTATTCCTATTGACGGCAACAATTGCATTCGGTACTATCCGAGGTTTCAGGCATCCACTGGGGTCTTGAAACATATCCCTTGAGGATAAGGGATGACTATATGACCTAGTGTGGGTAGAACTAGAGCCCTGGGATAGGAACCACGAGACCCAGAACCGAAAAACAAATCAGAGTGTGGGATTTAATAGGCAGGACCTGGTGGAGTTGGAGGGGATTTACCAGGAGGACACACAGCCCAAGAGCAGGATCACAGTCCTGCTGAGCAGTGGGCGTGCAGGAGGAGCCTGGGCTCCTGTATCATTGGGAGGAAGATCCTAGTAGGGGTGAGTGGGATGGGGATGAGAACTCCTGTTTCCTCTCCCTGGTAAGATTCAACGAGATACGATCTTTAAAGACGCGTCAAAATGACAAAGGGAATTTTAAAATGCATCTTTGTCAGGGGTGCGGATGACCCACAGACATATTTTGAAACAAGCTATTTGATGTGAGCTCCCCGGATCCTGACCTGGGATGACTCTACTTTGTTTCCCAAGGGTAAGTGAGAAAACCATCTCTCCTTGGGAAGAAAAATAAAGGGGGAAAAATGTCCCATTATAACCTGGCCTTCTTTGTTATTTTAGTGCCTACTGTCATCCAAGTCATTTCAAAAATCTGAAAGGAAGTTTTATTTTTAAATTCATAATGTTGACCAAAGAGACTTGCTTTTATTATGCTCGTAAATCATTCATACCTCCTTTATAATAAAGAATTATTTTTTAATTTTTATAATGCTTTTTTTCCTGCTTTCTTCCCATCATAAGAGGAAATGAGAATAATATTTTATGTTAATAGGAACAAAATGTTTAAAATGTATGCACTGTATAGAAATCTTATAAAATGTTTCAGTGGAAACTTTTTTTTAACCAACAAAGGAAATGAAACACAAAAAGCCACATTAAAAGAATGCTGATGATTTTTACTTTAACGAGGAACCTGAGAGGAGTGAATTATGAATGGGTGGAGGGGAGCCCCTGAGAGAAAACTATATTCCGTGGAACTCATGTGGCGAGGGGCTGTCTGAGGGCTGCAAACACCTCCCCACCTTCTCTCCCTCTGGCCCAGATCCCAATAGTAAGCCCAGCCCCGGATCTCAGGTGCACTATCTGCTGGCCAGCCACTCAGAGAGGCCAGGAAAGTCTCAGAGGGGTGGAAATCCCTGACCTCAGCCTCCAGACATGAAGGCAGGTGCTGCACTAGAGGAAAGCTTCTCCCTCTGCTAGAGAAACATCATGACTCCTTGGTTCAGGCAATTGCTCCAAAGAATCCCTGGGACTTTGCTTTTATACACTGAAGGGTTAACAAGCAAGGGAAGGGAGCCTGGAGGCCCATCAGAACCCACAGCATCAGGGGAAGTAGTGGTGGGAAACAAGAACATTTGAAAGGGAGTCATGTCTTTGGCACTGACAGAGTGGCATGAGGCTGCTGCAAACACACCGGTGAGGGCAAAGGCTTGTACTTTGCAGTGGGACCATTTGCATTCCAGCGGGACAGCAGTTTGGGGCGAACAGACTTCCCAGCTTCCAGAGAGATTTATGCACTGTGTTTGCTGATCTCAGTACCTTCCTGTGGGAACAGCCACACTAAGTCCTCCTGCAAAGTGAATGGAGCCCCAGAGCAGTGCAGGAAGGACCTTACCCCAAAAGCAAAGCAATCAAAATTGGCAACTGCCCCTTGGCATGAACTCTAAGAAATGGAGAAGGGCCCTTTCCTACCTACTGTTGAATACAATTTATAGAAGGCCAATGTCTTGGAATGGGCTCCTGCACTGGGCCCAACAGACCAAACCAGTATAGAGCTTACTCACAGTAGCTGAGATTTAGTGGATTTCAGGAGGCTTTGTAACCAATGAACCAATTAAGCTATAACTAAGTTGTCTCTATACCTCACTTTGGTTTTCTATAAATATTGTCAGATCGTGCTGTTAACTGGAGTTCTCAAAACCTGTTTTGGTTCTGACAGCTACCTGATTCATGAATTGTTTTTGTTTTATTTTTGCTTTGGTTTTCTTTGCTTTGTTTTGTTTTTAATTGCTCAGATACGCTCCACTGAGCATAAATTGGTGAAAGGTTTTTAAACCACCCACCACCAAAACACCGTTCACTGAGTTACTGACATCTAAAATATCCAAAAGGCTTTGAAAGACTCTTATCTTTTGCTAAAATTCTGTTTTAGATATTTACAGCTAATGCAATAAAGGAATCACAACTTTTGGAGAGCAGATTTTGATAAATGAGGAAGGGGAAAGAGGTGAGAAGGGGGAAAAAACATATTCTGAAGACCCCTTATAAGCCAATTATTTTGCCTGAGTTCTTTTTACATTTATCTCATTTAATTCTCACAATAGCCCTTATAAATAGGTATTAGCTCCTGAAATGGTGTGTCTCCATTTCCCAGCTTTCTTTATCCTAAGCATTCATTTGCTGCCCTGTGGAATCCAAAGGCCCCTGTTTCTGGTAGGGATCAGCCAATGGGAGGCAATGGTATAAGATCACAAGGTAAGAGAAGAGAGAGATCGGGATTTCTTCCCTAGTCCCTCCATGTTTTCAAGCTGCATTTGTGTCCGCAGCTGCTTTTCATTACAAGCCTTTAATATTCAACTTTTTTTAAATTTTCTTCTAAATTTTTTATTTCTTTTTATTTTTATTTATATATATATCTTTTTATTATACTTTAAGTTCTAGGGTACATGTGCACAACGTGCAGGTTTGTTACATATGTATACATGTGCCATGTTGGTGTGCTGCACCCATTAACTCGTCATTTACATTAGGTATATGTCCTAATGCTATCCCTCCCCCGTCCCCCCACCCCACAACAGGCCCCGGTGTGTGATGTTCCCCTTCCTGTGTCCAAGTGTTCTCATTGTTCAATTTCCACCTGTGAGTGAGAACATGCGGTGTTTGGTTTTTTTGTTCTTGCGATAGTATGCTGAGAATGATGGTTTCCAGCTTCATCCATGTCCCTACAAAGGACAGGAACTCGTCCTTTTTGATGGCTGCATAGTATTCCATGGTGTATATGTGCCACATTTTCTTAATCCAGTCTATCATTGTTGGACATTTGGCTTGGTTCCAAGTCTTTGCTATTGTGAGTAGTGCTGCAATAAACATACGTGTGCATGTGTCTTTATAGCAGCATGATTTATAGTCCTTTGGGTATATACCCAGTAATGGGATGGCTGGGTCAAATGGTATTTCTAGTTCTAGATCCCTGAGGAATCGCCACACTGTCTTCCACAATGGTTGAACTAGTTTACAGTCCCACCAACAGTGTAAAAGTGTTCCTATTTCTCCACATCCTCTCCAGCACCTGTTGTTTCCTGACTTTTTAATGATCGCCATTCTAACTGGTATGAGATGATACCTCATTGTGGTTTTGATTTGCATTTCTCTGATGGCCAGTGATGATGAGCATTTTTTCATGTGTCTTTTGGCTGCATAAATGTCTTCCTTTGAGAAGTGTCTCTTCATATCCTTTGCCCCCTTTTTGATGGGGTTGTTTTTTTCTTGTAAATTTGTTTGAGTTCTTTGTAGATTCTGGATATTAGCCCTTTGTCAGATGAGTAGATTGCAAAATTTTTCTCCCATTCTGTATGTTGCCTGTTCACTCTGATGGTAGTTTCTTTTGCTGTACAGAAGCTCTTTAGTTTAATTAGATCCCATTTGTCAATTTTGACTTTTGCTGCCATTGCTTTTGGTGTTTTAGACATGAAGTACTTGCCCATGCCTATGTCCTGAATGGTATTGTCTAGGTTTTCTTCTAGGGTTTTTATGGTTTTAGGTCTAACATTTAAGTCTTTAATCCATCTTGAATTAATTTTTGTATTAGGTGTAAGGAAGGGATCCAGTTTCAGCTTTCTACATATGGCTAGCCAGTTTTCCCAGCACCATTTGTTAAATAGGATATCCTTTCCCCATTGCTTGTTTTTGTCAGGTTTGTCAAAAATCAGATAGCTGTAGATGTGTGGTATTATTTCTGAGGGCTCTGTTCTGTTCCGTTGGTCTATATCTCTGTTTTGGTACCAGTACCATGCTGTTTTGTTTACTGTAGCCTTGTAGTATAGTTTGAAGTCAGATAGCATGATGCCTCCAGCTTTGTTCTTTTGACTTAGGATTGACTTGGCAATGCAGGCTCTTTTTTGGTTCCATATGAACTTTAAAGTAGTTTTTTTCCAATTCCGTGAAGAAAGTCATTGGCAACTTGATGGGGATGGTATTGAATCTATAAATTACCTTGGGCAGTATGGCCATTTTCACAATATTGTTCTTCCTACCCATGAGCATGGAATGTTCTTCCATTTGTTTGTATCCTCTTTTATTTCATTGAGCAGTGGTTTGTAGTTCTCCTTGAAGAGGTCCTTCACATCCCTTGTAAGTTGGATTTCTAGGTATTTTATTCTCTTTGAAGCAATTGGGAATGGGAGTTCACTCATGATTTGGCTCTCTGTTTGTCTGTTATTGGTGTATAAGAATGCTTGTGATTTTTGCACATTGATTTTGTATCCTGAGACTTTGCTGAAGTTGCTTATCAGCTTAAGGAGATTTTGGGCTGAGATGATGGGGTTTTCTAGATATACAATCATGTCATCTGCAAACAGGGACAATTTGACTTCCTCTTTTCCTAGTTGAATACCCTTTATTTCTTTCTCCTGCCTGATTGCCCTGGCCAGAGTTTCCAACACTATGTTGAATAGGAGTGTTGAGAGAGGGCATCCCTGTCTTGTGCCAGTTTTCAAAGGGAATGCTTCCAGTTTTTGCCCATTCAGTATGATATTGGCTGTGGGTTTGTCACAGATAGCTCTTATTATTTTGAGATACGTCCCATCAATACCTAATTTACTGAGAGTTTTTAGCATGAAGGCTGTTGAATTTTGTCAAAGGCCTTTTCTGCATCTATTGAGATAATCATGTGGTTTTTGTCTTTGGTTCTGTGTATATGCTGAATTACATTTATTGATTTGTGTGTGTTGAAACAGCCTTGCATCCCAGGGATGAAGCCCACTTGATCATGGTGGATAAGCTTTTTGATGTGCTGCTGGATTTGGTTTGCCAGTATTTTATTGAGGATTTTTGCATCGATGTTCATCAGGGATATTGGTCTAAAATTCTCTTTTTTTGTTGTGTCTCTGCCAGGCTTTGGTATCAGAATGATGCTGGCCTCATAAAATGAGTTAGGGAGGACTCCCTCTTTTTCTGTTGATTGGAATAGTTTCAGAAGGAATGATACCAGCTCCGCCTTGTACCTCTGGTAGAATTCAGCTGTGAATCCGCCTGGTCCTGGACTTTTTTTGGTTGGTAAGCTATTAATTATTGCCTCAATTTCAGAGCCTGTTATTGGTCTATTCAGAGATTCAACTTCTTCCTGGTTTAGTCTTGGGAGGGTGTATGTGTCGAGGAATTTATCCATTTCTTCCAGATTTTCTAGTTTATTTGCGTAGAGGTGTTTATATTATTTTCTGAATGGTAGTTTGTATTTCTGTAGGATCAGTGGTGATATCCCCTTTATCATTTTTTATTGCATCTATTTGATTCTTCTCTCTTTTCTTCTTTATTAGTCTTGCTAGTGGTCTATCAATTTTGTTGATCTTTTCAAAAAACCAGCTCCTGGATTCATTGATTTTGGGAAGGGTTTTTTGTGTCTCTATCTCTTGCAGTTCTGCCCTGATCTTAGTTATTTCTTGCCTTCTGCTAGCTTTTGAATGTGTTTGCTCTTGCTTCTCTAGTTCTTTTAATTGTGATGTTAGGGTGTCAATTTTTGATCTTTCCTGCTTTCTCTTGTGGGCATTTAGTGCTGTAAGTTTCCCTCTACACACTGCTTTAAATGTGTCCCAGAGATTCTGGTATGTTGTGTCTTTATTCTTACTGGTTTCAAAGAACATCTTTATTTCTGCCTTCGTTATGTACCCAGTAGTCATTCAGGAGCAGGTTGTTCAGTTTCCATGTATTTGAGCGGTTTTGAGTGAGTTTCTTAATCCTGAGTTCTACTTTGATTGCACTGTGGTTTGAGAGACAGTTTGTTATAATTTCTGTTCTTTTACATTTACTGAGGAGTGCTTTACTTCCAATTATGTGGTCAATTTTGGAATAGGTGTGGTGTGGTGCTGAGAAGAATGTATATTCTGTTGATTTGGGGTGGTGAGTTCTGTAGATGTCTATTAGGTCTGCTTGGTGCAGAGCTGAATTCAATTCCTGGATATCCTTGTTAACTTTCTGTCTCATTGGTCTGTCTAATGTTGACAGTGGGGTGTTAAAGTCTCCCATTATTATTGTGTGGGAGTCTATGTCTCTTTGTAGATCTCTAAGGACTTGCTTTATGAATTTGGGTGCTCCTGTATTGGGTGCATATATATTTAGGATAGTTACCTCTTCTTTTGAATTGATCCCTTTACCATTATGTAATGGCCTTCTTTGTCTCTTTGGATCTTTGTTGGTTTAAAGTCTGTTTTATCAGAGACTAGAATTGCAACCCCTGCCTCTTTTTGTTTTCCATTTGCTTGGTAGATCTTCCTCCATCCCTTTATTTTGAGCCTATGTGTGTCTCTGCATGTGATGTGGGTTTCCTGAATACAGCATACTGATGGGTATTGACTCTTTATCCAATGTGCCAGTCTGTGTCTTTTAATTGGAGTATATAGCCCATTAACATTTAAGGTTAATATTGTTATGTGTGAATTTGATCCTGTCATTATGATGTTAGCTGGTTATTTTGCTCATTAGTTGATGCAATTTCTTCCTAGCATCGATAGTCTTTACAATTTGGCATGTTTTTGCAGTGGCTGGTACCAGTTGTTCCTTTCCATGTTTAGTGCTTCCTTCAGGAGCTCTTGTAGGGCAGGCCTGGTGTGACAAAATCTCTCAGCATTTGCTTGTCTGTAAAGTATTTTATTTCTCCTTCACTTATGAAGCATAGTTTGGCTGGATATGAAATTCTGGGTTGAAAATTCTTTTCTTTAAAAATGTTGAATATTGGCCCCAACTCTCTTCTGGCTTGTAGAGTTTCTGCCAAGAGATCCACTGTTAGTCTGATGGGTTTCCCTTTATGGGTAACCCAACCTTTCTCTCTGGCTGCCCTTAACATTTTTTCCTTCATTTCAACTTTGGTGAATCTGACAATTATGTGTCTTGGATTTGCTCTTCTCGAGGAGTATCTTTGTGGCGTTCTCTGTATTTCCTGAATTTGAATGTTGGCCTGCCTTGCTAGATTGGGGAAGTTCTCCTGGATAATATCCTGCAGAGTGTTTTCCAACTTGGTTCCATTCTCCCCATCACTTTCAGGTACACCAATCAGACATAGATTTGGTCTTTTCACATAGTCCCGTATTTCTTGGAGGCTTTGTTCATTTCTTTTTATTCTTTTTTCTCTGAACTTCTCTTCTTGCACCATTTCATTCATTTGATCTTCAATCACTGATACCCTTTCTTCCAGTTGATTGAATCGGCTACTGAAGCTTGTGCATTCGTTACGTAGTTCTCATGCCATGGTTTTCAACTCCATCAGGTCCTTTAAAGACTTCTCTGCATTCTTTATTCTAGTTAGCCATTCGTCTAATTTTTTTTCAAGGTTTTTAACTTCTTTGCGAAGGGTTTGAACTTCTTCCTTTAGCTCGGAGAAGTTTGATTGTCTGAAGCCTTCTTCTCTCAGCTCGTCAAAGTCATTCTCCGTCCAGCTTTGTTCCGTTGCTGGTGAGGAGCTGTGTTCCTTTGGAGGAGGAGAGGCGCTCTGATTTTTAGAATTTTCAGTTTTTCTGTTCTGTTTTTTTCCCCATCTTTGTGGTTTTATCTACCTTTGGTCTTTGATGATGGTGACATACAGATGGGGTTTTGGTGTGGATGTCCTTTGTGTTTGTTAGTTTTCCTTTTAGCAGTCAGGACCCTCAGCTGCAGGTCTGTTGGAGTTTGCCAGAGGTCCACTCCAGACCCTGTTTGCCTGTGTATTAGCAGCAGAGGCTGCAGAACAGTGAATATTGCTGAACAGCAAATGTTGCTGCCTGATCGTTCCTCTGGAGGTTCCTTCTCAGAGGGGTACCCGGCCCTGTGACGTGTCAGTCTGCCCCTACTGGGGGGTGCCTCCCAGATAGGCTACTCAGGGGTCAGGGACCCACTTGAGGAGGCAGTCTGTCCATTCTCAGATCTGAAACTCCATGCTGGGAGAACCACTACTCTCTTCAAAGTTGTCAGAGAGGGATATTTAAGTCTGCAGAGGTTTCTGCTGCCTTTTGTTTGGCTATGACCTGCCCCCAGAGGTGGAGTCTACAGAGGCAGGCAGGCCTCCTTGAGCTGCCGTGGGCTCCACCCAGTTCGAGCTTCCTGGCTGCTTTGTTTACCTACTCAAGCCTCAGCATTGGCGGGCGCCCCTCCCCCAGCCTCGCTGCCGCCTTGCAGTCTGATCTCAGACTGCTGTGCTAGCAATGAGTGAGGCTCCATGGGAGTGGGACCCTCTGAGCCAGGCACGGCATATAATCTCCTGGCGTGCCGTTTGCTAAGACCATTGGAAAAGCGCAGTATTACGGTGGGAGTGACCCAATTTTCCAGGTGCCATCTGTCACAGCTTTGCTTGGCTATGAAGGAATTCCCTGACCCCTTGTGCTTCCCAGGTGAGGCGATGCTTCACCCTGCTTTGGCTCACGCTTGCTGCGCTGCACCCACTGTCCGACAAGCCCCAGTGAGATGAACCCGGTACCTCAGTTGGAAATGCAGAAATCACCTGTCTTTTGTGTCGCTCACACTGGGAGCTGTAGACTGGAGCCCCCAGTCTATTCGGCCATCTTGGAACCAACCGGTTGTCCAATATTCAACTCTTAAACTATTGTATTACTTTGATAAAAATTAAATTTTGGAAATTAAGAATGGGCTACAGGGAGGCCATTGGAGAGGGAGGCGACAGGTAGCTAGCTACCTGGGAACTGAAATATTACACTTGGGATCTTGAAACTGCTGGAGTCTAATCAGTTTTGTGGGGACCGACACTGCATCACACATTACACACAAGCCCATCAGCCCAGAACCACAGGTAGCCCAGGTTGGTGGCCCATGTTGTCCAGCTCTTCCCTAATCCAGGTGGGTCCTTTGTCTTCTTGCTTGGGGTAGTTTTTACCTCTTGTCTTCACTTGAAATTGATAAACTTAATGAAGCCCACAGGCCCAAAAGCCCCCTCCACTGTTTGCTTGAGGAGAAGTAAATAGTTCTTTGATAAATAGGTAGTCTCTGTCCAGCTCTGATATCTGGCTCTGTTCAGATTCATTCTCCATCGTGACTCTTGCTGGACACAGCCTAATGATGTGCAAATGATGATCAGTACCTGTCTCTTTGCTACTGCAACGGAAAAAAAATCATAGCTTGGTTCACTAACAAAATTAAATAAATAAAACTTATAAGAACACTAAACATTGGATTTTTACTGCTCATTTAAAAATGGCACAAAACAAAAATACCACCTCAATAACAAGAACATCACCTGTTTTCATATCCCTGGGGTTTTATTACCTAAAGTGTGTTATAGTGAAACTGGATAGTTAATTTAAAATATAATTTTTCTTTTGTTACACTCATTTTATTTTGAATTTGAGGGGCCTGTTTCAGATTTTTTTTTTTTTTTTTTTTTTGAGATGGAGTCTCACTCTGTCGCCCAGGCTGGAGTGCAATGGCACGATCTCGGCTCACTGTAACCTCTGCCTTCTGGGTTCAAGCGATTCTCCTGCCTCAGCCTCCCAAATAGCTGGGACTACAGGCATGCGGCACCATGCCCGGCTAATTTTTGTATTTTTAGTAGAGATGGGGTTTCACCATATTGACCAGGCTGGTCTCAAACTCCTGACATCGTGATCTACCCACCTCGACCTCCCAAGGTGCTGGGATTACAGGCATGAGCCACTGTGCCCAGCCAAGACATGCTTTTTGATGTCTATAAATGAAGACCTTTTTAAACTACACAGGTCTTTTGACATGAACAGAATAGCTGTTAATCTGAAAAAAAGTGGCCCTTTTAAGGAAGCCATCAGAATTTTACTGTGCAAAAATCAATATCTGTGAATGGGAGTTCTGGCATGCAGTCAACCAGTAAGGGAATGTTTCACAACAGTAATAACCCCTTACCAGCTGGGACTGCCCCATGCTCCAACCTTTTAGTAGATGAGACAGACCTGGTTGGAAAGTGTTCATTGTTTTCAGAGAAGTATGCATTATTTGCATCCCAATCCTATCAAGGAGAAAATAAGTAGCTATAAATTCACAACTTTGTGTAGAGAGTGGGACTTAAATCAGGAAGGACTGTATATCTCATCACTGTCTGCAGGAAGCTTAAGAATAAAGCCTACATACGTGCTTTGTAAATAAGAGAAATGTGTTATCTCTTTTTCCTAAAGACCAGCTTTATTAGAGATGCAGAGTAAAATGCTGTCAAATGAGCAAGGATATGCACAATTCTGTTGAGCCAGAAATGCCTAAGAAAGCTCTTACATAAAGTCAGAGATAATGTGCCTGATGATGACCAAGAGACACCCCCTAATCCCAGGAGCTTTCTGGCTCAACTAAGGCTATGTTGTTTCCCATAGAATTTTATTGCTAAGTCTTGGTTATGACATCCCCATTCTTGATGAAGTCATAATTTTCATACAGTGTGCATATTACTACTTCCATAGCATACAGACTATTTTAACAATCTGTGCAATTAATGCTTGAGCTAGCTCCAAGAAACTATATTTTCAAAACTTTTTAAATGAAGTTATGCATTAACATAGCCAATTCAAATCACTTTCTATGGCCGTCAATTATACTTCCTTTGTGGCAAATGTAATATCATCATCATCATGACTAATATAAGTAATACGAATAACAAAAAATAACACCAGCTAAGAGCTCCCAAATACTTAACTCTGTGCCAGCCACTTTCATGTCAAGCTTACAAGTCTGATGCTCAGTTAAGCCTTACAGACTCCCTTGAAGGATACAGGGACTACTATCAACCCCACTTTTCAAATTCAACATTCAGTATATATTTATTAAGTTCTTAATGTGTTCCAGGTGCGAATCTGAGTGTACAGCTGTAAACAAGTCTGATATGAAGCCTGTTTTGTCATGTGAAATACAAAATAAATAAGCAAACCAATAGGTAAACAAGATCATTTCAGGTGGTGAAAAATTCCATGAAGAAAATACAATGAGGTAATGTTAATGATAGTGACTATTCTCTTTCACATTACCTCATTGCGGGTAGAGAGTGGGGACAAGAGAAGAGTTCTTTGAGAAATGATAGGAGCAGGAGCTGGTATTTGAGCAGTTACTCGTGTGTAGGTTGTGGGAAGATGGTTGGTCAGCCTGGCTTGGTCTCACTACTGTTTTCATTGGATATAAAATCTCCCGCACTGACCAAAGCTTTGGTGCTCCATCACAACTCACACCCACTGCATTGTTTGTCTTCTATACCCCAAAGGGCTATGTTGCTGTGAGATTTTTGTCCAATTAACAGTATTTACATAGCATGCTCATGCCCCTCCTTTCCAGTGATACATGAACAACCACTCTTTAATCTCCCAGTACTGTTTTTATATAAGCACATTTTCTTTCCAGTATCCAGCATTTTAGTTTTAAATCATCCAGGTTATAGCTACTGTGTGTTATCAGAACCAGCTGTTTGGCTCTTTTCAACTGTTCTGAACACACTGAATAGGAATAGAAGCATAGAGGTATTTCTGATGAACATAGAACACGCACACACACAAACACACACACAATCAGAGGTAGCATTAAAACTAAACAAATCTGGCACAGCATTCATCAGCTTCATAAATACCAAAACACCCACATGCTTTTTGTTCAGCATGATATATGTTTTCAAGAGAGATGCTTTAAATTTTTCATTTTGTGCCAAGGTAAGTTTTATGCCTCTGTAATGTACAACATATGGATCTTATGATATTATGCATTATTTGCATCCCAATAAAACAGCTCATTAATCAAATAGCCTATTGTAACCTCCAGCTGCAGAAACCACAAAACACACCCAAGAAGGAGAGTCATTTTTAACTCAAAATGTGTCCTTTTAAAATAATATTTTTCTGATCATGTTAAACAGTGGCCAAATATATGAGAAATGTTAGGGCAGTGGAAAAGAAATGATAGCAAGGACACAGCCAGCTCCAAAACCTACACGCTGATTTTTCTTCCTGACTTTAGGCCACATGTTCTGCTTTCCTCTGGTTGATTTTGAATGTTGTTTTCATATGGAGTCAAAACAAGGTCTTTTCGTAACAACCAACATTTAGCTATAATCATGTACAGCTAAATGGAGCAGTTTCATTGTTGAAGAGTTCATTAGAGAAGTAAATTGGAATTTTACACCCACATCAACTATTGCAAACTCACCAAACCTAATGAAATATGCAAACAAGACTATGCACCCCATTCTACTGGTTCTTTCGCATCAGCTCTTGACACGCATGTCAGCCAGGGTCTTAATGGCAGGCAATAGAATCCATCTCCAACTGATTTAATCAAAGGAGGATTTTTTTTGGAAAGATGTTGAAGGGAAGGTGCTGCTGTTAACAATCAGGGAGGAGGCAAAGAATCAGGCTTGGGAGTGAGTAGGAAACCAGGGAGCTACAAAGGGACCTAAGGCTAGCAGCACAAAACACAGCAACAGCTCTCAGTGCTAGAATAAAAATATATATTTGGTCTTGATCTCAGGTTCCTGGCACAGGGTTCCTAAAACCCTTGGGATTTCCTGAGTAATAGGAGTGTCTTTGTTGTTCATAATGAACCACTTTGGAACACACCTGAGTCTATGCTAATGCTGATGAGGTGACTCCTGGTGGGGTTCCTAGACGACTTCAGAATTGGGACTGGTCCTTGGAAAGACCAAACACAAGATTAGAGGCAGGCACCCTCAGTCCCACCCCACCTCCCAGCCCTAGGGAAGGGAGGAGTGCTGGAGGTTGGATTATAAAAACTCTTGAATGGGAGGCTTGGAGGGCTTTCAAGTTGGTGAACACATAAACACGCCAGAAGGATGGCGCACCCGGACTCCAAAGGAAAGAGGCTCTTGGGCTTAGAACCTTTTCAGACCCCACCCTATGTACCTCTTCATCTGGCCGTCCATTTGTATCCTTTATAATAAACTAAATAGTGTTAAAAAGGAAACTTGACACAAATTAAACTTCACAGAGTTTCACTGAACAAAGAACGATTCATGCAGAATTGAGCAGCTTTGAACTAGAAAAGGTTCAGAGAGACTTCAGCACTAGTGTGTGGTCGAAGAAGATTTATGGACAGAAAAAGGAAAGTGATGGACAGAAAATGAAAGTGAGGTATAGAAACAGCCAGATTGGTTACAGTTTGGTGTTTAATTTGAAAACTGAACAGTTGGCCATTCTTGACTGGCTGAAACTTGGTGCTTGGCACAAGAGTAGGTTACAGTCTGTTTACACATCCAGTTATATTACAGTTCACTATGTATGGAGAAACCTTTAGGCCAAATTTAAAATACGTAAGGGAGCAGCTTTAGGCTAAACCTAACAATAGTAAAGTATAGCATTTTCCTGAGTTCTGTGAGTCATTCTAGCAAATACACAAACACATACACACACACATGCATATTTGATATACATATATATATAATATATGAGACATCCATAGTATGTGTATATATAAGAGGGTATTTTTCATTGTGGCCAACATCTACAATTAGTTGACTCTAAATAAATGACATTATCCTTAATAATCTGGGTGGGTTTAGCCAATCAGTTGAAAGGCCTTAAGAACAAAAGAATATTTAAGAACAAAATTTAAGAACAAAACAGAGTTTTCCCTGAGGAAGAAGAAGAAACTCCACCTCCATATAGAAACATCCGGTTAGGCCGGGCGCGGTGGCTCACGCCTGTAATCCCAGCACTTTGGGAGGCCGAGGCGGGCGGATCACGAGGTCAGGAGATCGAGACCATCCTGGCTAACACGGTGAAACCCCGTCTCTACTAAAAATACAAAAAATTAGCCGGGCGTGGTAGCGGGCGCCTGTAGTCCCAGCTACTCGGGAGGCTGAGGCAGGAGAATGGCGTGAACCCGGGAGGCGGAGCTTGCAGTGAGCCGAGATCGCGCCACTGCACTCCAGCCTGGGCGACAGAGCGAGACTCCGTCTCAAAAAAAAAAAAAAAGAAAAAGAAACATCCGGTTCTGAGAGTTTCCAGCCTGCTAGCCTGTAAGAGTTTCAGACTTGCTACCCTACAATTACGTCCATTTCCACTCCTTGTTTGCTGGGCTTATGAATTCTGGCTATGGAAGAAACAGAACCATATATTAAATGCTTATTTAAAGCACATACAGTCTGCTGAATGACTTCACTCCAGCACTACAAGTTATTACTCCCTGGCTGGCATTGTAAGCGAGTCTTCAAAGGGCTATTGCATGTTTCATCAAGCCAGCTGCTTCAGGATGATGGGGAACATGGTAAGGCTTATGAATTCCATGAGCATGGGTCCATTGCCATGCTTATCTATTATGAAGTGAGCCCCTTGATCAGAAGCAATGCTATGTGGAATATTTTTATGGGAGATAGGCATCCTGTAAGTCCACAGATGACAGTTTTGGCAGAAACATTGCATGCAGGGAAGGAAAATTCATAACTGAAATAAATGTCTGTTCCACTAAGAACAAAGCACTGCCCCTTCCATGACGAAAGTGGTCCAGCATAATCAATCTGCCACCAAGTAGGTGGCTTATCAACTTGGAATAGTGCTGTATCGGAACTTAGTGTTAGCTCTTAGCATGTTGGGTACTGAGCAGTAGCCATAGCCTTGGTGAGTGAAAGTCAATGTTGCTGAGCCCACACATAACCTCCATCCCTGCCACTATGGCCACTGTGTTCATGAGCCCACTGGGTAATGACAGGGGTGCCTGGGGGGAGAAATGTACTGGTATCCACAGAACAGATCTGTTCACTTAATTATTAATATCCCCCTCTGCTGTGATTACTCTTAGTGACCATTCACATAGGACACAAACACCTTCATGATTTTGCCCATTTGGAGTTCATCCACATACCTCTTCCCCAGACTTCCTTGTTACCAGTTTTCCAATGATGTTATTTCGAAGCCTCTCACCATCCAGTCAAGCCATTGGCCACAGCCCATGAATCAGTATAGACTCATACCTCTGGCGATTCCTCTTTCCAAGCAAAAGGAGCAACCACTGAGAGGATTTTCCTTTACCACTGTCCTTTGGGGTGTCCCAGAAAATGACCGTAGCACTGCAACTGTCCACTTTATCATGTAGAGCCATCTGTAAACCAATACTGAGTTTTCTCTTCTTTAGCCCAGCTGGTCATAGGAAACTCCCCCATGAAGCCAGAGGTATAGGTTTGGAGAGAGAAAATAATATGGCAAGAGAAGGGACCATGTGTATTTTGGTCACTTTCTCAAGTAATTTATTTTATGTTCAGGGCCTGTTCAAGTTCAACATTACATATACCACTTCCATTTCATAATGGAATGACAGTGTACACATCCAACTTGGCTAGGTGGGTCAGTCAACAGCAAGTTCATGATGCATAGCTCAGGTCACATGGAAATTGGTGGCCTTTGGTTAAGTTTTCTCTACTAAGGCCCAATAGCAAGCCAAAAGCTGTTTATCAAAAGGAGAGTGGTTATCTACAGAGGATGGCAGCTTTTTTGCTTCAAAGTCCTAGGGATCTGTACTGTCTAATCAGCATAATATTATCAAGGTAATGGACCAATGTGATGTCTTATGGAAGCGAAAGACAATCAAGGTCTCTGTGGACTAAATTATGACTTAGGAACAGAGATTTGATATACTCTTGAGAGTGAAAGTGTATTGCTGACCCTACCAGCTGAAATTAAAAGGCTTCTGAGAGTCTTTACTAACAAGCATTTTTTAAAAGTATTCACCAGTTCAATAGATGCATATCAGGTACCAGGAGATTTGTTGATTTACTCAAGCAATGAAAGCACATCTGGAACAGCAGCTGTAATTGGAGTCACCACATGGTTAAGTTTACAATAGTCCATTGTCATTCTCCAAGATTCATCTGTCTTTTGCATGGCCAAATAAGCGAGGTAAATGCGGATATGAAGGGAATCACCACCCCTGCCTCTTTCGAGTCCTGGAGGGTGGCACTAATCTCTGAAATCCCTCTAAGAATGCATTGTTGTTTTGGGTTCACTATTTTCCTAGGTACAGGCAGTTCTAGCAGTTCCTACTTAAATTTTCCTACCGTAATACCCTCACTCCACAGGTCAAGGAACAAATGTATGGATTCTGCCATTTACTGAGTTTGCCTATTCTACCAGAACTGAGGAAATAACTACAGGATGGGTTCAGTGGGATTCATGGTGATAAGAATCTGAGCTCAAACCCCATTGATCACCTGACCTCCATAACACCCTGCTCTGACTTGTAGACCACAGTGATGTTTTGGGTCTTTTAGAATTAGTGTAAGTCCAAAACCAGTGTACGGTAATCCTCAAAAAGTTACTTCCTGTTCCTCAGTGCACAGTCACCCTGGTAAAAGGTCATAGGTCCCTTTGAGGAAGGCTGGAATCAAGATTAACAATATAAATCTTTGGCAGTAAAGCATGATCCTTTCTCAAGGGCACCTGACCCCCCACCCCCCGCCCCTTCATTCAAGGGATTCTGGGCTTGTAAACTTGTTTAAGTCTGGGAATTAATTGAGGACCCATGACTCTGTCTTAGTTCACTAGAGCTGCCATAATAAGATACCACAGACTGATCACTTAAACAACATAAATTTATTTTCTCACAGTTCTAAAGGCTGGAAGTTCAAGATCAAAGTGTTGAGACATCTGGTTTCTCCTGAGGCCTCTTTCCATGGTTTGTAGATAGCCATTTCCCTGTGTCTCCACACAGCCTTTTTGATGTGCTCACCCATCCCTGGTGTTTCTTCCTCTTCTTATAAGGACACCAGTCATATTGGATTAGGCCTCAATGTGTAAGAGCTCATTTAATTTTAATTACCTCATTAAGGGGCCTGTCTCCAAATACAGTCACCTTGCGGGGGCAGGGGGTGGTGGTTAGGGTTTTGTATTAATTTATTTTCACACTACTATAAAGATGTTACCCGAGACTGGGTAGTTTATTTAAAAAGGAGATTTAATTGACTCACAGTGCCACATGGCTGGGAGGCCTCAGGAAACTTATAATCATGGCAGGAGGGGAAGCAGTCACCTTCTTCACAAGGTGGCAGGAGAGAGACAAAGTGAGTAAGAGAGGAACTACTAAACACTTATAAAACTATCAGAGCTCCTGAAGACTCACTATCACGAGAACAGCATGGGGGGATCTTCCCCCATGATCCAGTCACCTCCCACCAGGTCTCTCCCTCAACACCTAGGGTTTACAATTTAAGATGAGATTTGGGTGGGGACACAAAGCCTAATCATATAAGGCTCCAACATATAAGTTTTTGGGGGGAACACAATTTGCTCCATAACACTCTATTTTGGTAATTCAAAGTAGATTTCAGTTCCCTTGACCTACAGCTCCTCCACTTTTACAGATCAAGTAAGAATTTGGTAGAAAGCCCTTCTATTTCTTTTCTAGAGACAGCATGATCAACTAGCCAACACCAGAGATCACTACAAATCAGAGTATTCTGATTATTGCTTTGGTAGCTGCAGTTCCCACTGTAATTACTGACCTCCAAACAAGAGTAACCACAGAGCTCTTCAAGGGCATGGGACTGTCTTCACAAACTTATTTTTCATTGTTGTGGTAGAAGGTGGAAGGAGAGTCCTCTAGACTCTCCCAGGGAGGATGGGTAGATCTTACATGATAAGTCTACACTAACATTCCAATCTCCCTATGCCTTGAGATACCTTCCTCTGCAGTATACCCAGCAGTTCTGACATGTCGACTGCATTTAATTTAGGCAACTTTTCAGCCCATGTTTCAGCTAACAACATACTGTAAGAGCCCTTTCTAAATTCTCAAGCTGAAAAATTGAATCTAGAATCTCTGCTTAGTGGGCCCATGTCAATAAATATTATCCCACACTTTTGATATCCATTCCCTCACAGATTACTGTCTGTATAAATTTTAAAATTATGTAGTTGTTTGCTGTGTAGTGCCCTTCCTTCTGGGTCATACTTTGTACTTTACCCATTAGACTTGAGTCTAGTTATACTTTTAAAAGCAAAGTGGGTGGAGGGTGTGTCCTAAGGAGAATCAGTGGTTGTCTTGCCAGGCAACTACACTAGGAGAGGTCTTTACAGATTCTTCAGACAAAGCAGAGTTAACGTCCTTCAACAGGGATGGAAGGGCTGCTTCCATTCACCAGGACTTTCTTACTGGCAAAGAAGTCCTAGTGAATTCAAGCGTTCAGTATTCTCAAGTTTATTGGGATCTTTCTATACATCTCCATTATAGTTTTCTGAATCCCATTTCTCCCCAATCAATGCGCTCACTTTAACAGAAGAAACTTTGTGAGGTTGATAATACAATTGTTCTTGTATTAAAGCTGTTCCCAGGATAAGATTCAGGGTTTGGCTTTCAGAAATTTCAGCCCTGGGACTGTAGGAGGTAAGAGTTTCTGCTGTAGATGAATGTTTATGTAACCCCCCCAAAAGGCATACGTTTAAATGTGAACCCTCAAGGTGATGGTATTAGGTATTAGGAGGTAGGATCTTTGGGAGGTGACAGGTCATGGTCAGAGCCCTCCTGAATGAGATTAGTGCTCTTATAAAAGAAGCCCCAGAGACCACTCTCACGTTTTCCACCATGTAAGGATACAGGAGAAGATGACCATCTATGAACCAGGAAGTGAGCCTTCCCTGGACACTAAATATACCGTTGCCTTGATCTTGGCTTCTCAGCCTCCATAACTGTGAGAAATAAATTTCTATTGCTTATAAAATACCAGTTTATGGCATTTTGTAATAGCAGCCTATATGAATTAAGACAGTTTCTTTTAGGGAAGATATAAATGTTTTTAGCTCATTTATTTCAAGCTGGAACTAGGAATTTCAAGCTCCTAGTTCGTCCTTTTTTTCCTCTTTCCCCAGCAGTCAGCAGCAAACCAGTCAATCTCATTATGCTCCTTACTTCGACTAAAACGTTCTAAGATATCAAATACACAATCAACCAGGATTTTGCCTTTTATCTGCATTTGATCAGGAGTATCTGATGACAGTATTATATGTATTTCTATTGCTACACCATGCCATGGACTACCAGTGTCTACTTTTTCACTGGAAATAGAGTCATTAGTGCCTTTAAATCTAATCAGATTGGAGAACCAATTTATACTCTTCAGTGTCTGTAGAACCACTCTTGGTATCAAATTCTCTATCACTCAGAGTTCTACTAGAGAAGTAAAACCAGTTATATGATTGTTGTTGTAGGGGGTGGCAAGTCTGAAATCCATAGAGCAGGCCAGCAGGCTAGAAATTATCAGCCAGGAGCTGATGCTTCTCTCCAAAGGCATAATTTCTTCTTTTTTTTGGTTCAGAGAAAACCGTTTTGCTCTTAAATCCTTCCAACTAAGTGGATAAGGCCCACCCAGATTATTAAGGATATTATCCTTTATTGAATGTCACCTGATTGTAGGTGTTAATCACATTTGCAAAATATATTCACAGCAACACTTATATGAGTGTTTAATTGAATAAGTGAGTAATAGAACCTAACCAAGTTGACCCATGCAACTAAACATCATGCTATTGTCTGCTCAGAAAAACTGGGACATTAGAACACGTGACATTTCAAGAAAATGAATTCCATATGATAGTCCATCATTCCAAGTACTGCTCTGCCATTGAACTCAGTCCAGGTAATTCTGGAATTAAATCAAAATCCAATAACTGAGATGAAGCCAATGTTGATCTGTCAAAGGCAACACTAGAGCAATGAGACCGGCATCTCAAGATAGTTAAGCCTTTGGGTATGGGTGTTGGTCCCTCAGTGGATAGCAATGAAGGGACCCTCCTACCCCGAAGTAGTTCCATTGCCTTAAGGCACACTGTTTCCAGTCATTTCTTTTCAAAATGATTTCTGAGACTGTTCATATTATTAGCAAGAATTATATTAAATAGTCAACAAGACTTTTTGCAAGTATCCAAGGAAATAAAACACAGAGGTGTATTTTTTTCATCAAAACAGAAAGGGGAGAGAGGGGCTCCTGGTTGAAAATTTATTGTACTTTAAGAATAAGTAAGTCATTTACATTAATTCCTCTTATCCTCAAAACAATCCCAAGAGCCACTATTATTATCCCCATTTTAAATAGGGAAATTGAGGTTAATAATTGGTACCACTGAAAGTTTCTTTATCGGTCTGATTCCAAATACCATTTCCGCTACATCTAGTTCCTGCCCAAACAGAATATATCTCCAAGAAATACAGAGAGCCCACATACTTAGGGAAACAGAAATGAACTGGACTCTGTTTCACTTCTGCCCACGTGGACTACTATTATTCTGTCCTTCTCAGAGAACAGGTAAGTCATCTTTGGTGGCATCCAACGTCTCAAAACTAAGAGTAGACCAAATTCTCTCTGGAAGCCTCATACATCCCCCTTCCCCAACGGCAGCCAGTCCCTGTCAGTCTTAGATCTAATATTCACAGGACCTGTGGCATGAATACAAATGAAGACCCATATACTGATGTTATCAACTGAGCTCGCAAATTCTGTATAAAACATGTTGTATCTTTCTACCTTGACAAGTATGCCTTCATACTAATCTGGAAGGCCAGTTCAAATTTACCAGTCTCAGACTCTTCGGCGTTTCATGCAGGAACGTGGTGGCAGTGTGGAGGAAGTTGGCTGGGTCCTCAGCCTAGAGCCGACCCCACTTCTATTTCTATCCCCAGGTGCCTGTTGCACCATAAGGAGGCTCACGTGTGCCCACTCCATCCGGCATCTAAGCTTTGTCCACACCTCTACTAACAGCTTCCCCTTGGCTGCCTCAGGGGCCTGAGGATTCCCACCTGCAGAGTAACTTCCCCTCAGAAGAATGGACTCCAACAAGAGACCCTGGAAGTGGGATCAGGCTACTTTGGCAAGGAAGTCTGGTTACCAGGTTGCTAGAGGGTTCTGGAGAAAAAATGGGAATGGACTGTGCCTGAACACCTCCCCTTGCCCTCTGGGCTCTGACACAGCTGGAAAAGTTGCAGAAAAGGACACTGTAAAGCATGGAGACCCAGGACAGGGATGCCTTTGGCTCAGGCAAAGAGCAGTATGAAGACTCAAAACAGCCTCCTGACAAATTGGCTGTAGCTCTTAGTCCCTCAACGACTACTGTGCCTGCCCCCCTCACTTAGCCTGCTTCTCTCACTTACTGCCAATTCCAGACCCGTTAAGACAATGGATTATCACAATGTTCATTTTACAATAACATACACAAGGCATGAATTCTCAGTACACTCTCAAACAGCTATGACTAGGGGAAATGGTCTGGCAGGGTTTTGCACTGTAATATTTATCATAGCAATATCATAGTCTCCTCACCAACGCGCACACACATACAGGTTGTATCAGTTTGCTCCAGAATCCAATAAAAGGAAGCAACAAATAGAATACGTTTAACTAAAGTCACTAAATACAGGCTTTTCCTTCAAAACAACAAAAAAAGGAAAATGAATAAAACAGCCTACTTTGATTAGGCTTTGATTTCTCTGAATCACAGGCATTGTTTTTAATAGGTCTTGGAAGGTTCAGAAAACAGTTGTAAGTTTCCTAACTTTCTCTGGGCTCTTAAAATCTCAGGGGTTTATTCATGGTCCCTACATTCTAAGTAGGCATTGTAACTCTGAATACTATATTAGTGGAATTTGCATAGTATTTTTTAGTTGGAGGAATGACTCCTGTGGAAGGATCATGGAAAGTTGCTGGCCCTACTCATGCATGTGGGTTCTGGGGCTGCCAACACTTGTGTTATTTCCTATAGCTATCAGTCCCACCGCACATTTTCAGCACTTTTAATCCTTTCTCGTCACATTGTCTGAATTCTCTTTCACTTTTATCTATGACATTTTTTTTTTTACTCACATGGTGCAGTCCCTTCTTTTTCTTTCTTGATAGGTTAAAACAATGTTCCTGTTGTAAAGTCACTCTCACCCTCTGTGTAGGCACATGATCAACTCATATATGACATTTTCAAGTCATGGGCATTTGGCTATGTCTTGGACACAGGAGATCACTCCATGCCTCCCTCACACCATAAAAACCACTTTTTTATTTTAAGTAAACCCAACGAGGATCAGAAGTATGAAAACTCATTCAAGCGTGTGAATTAAAACAGGCTTAGAAACACAAGGGGAAGAATGAATCAGTGGTTAAATGCACACTGGTCATGAGTGTTTTTCCTTGCTAGTGCTCCAGGAATTAAAAACTATTTAATCCATAAAATAATTTTTGTACATGAATTTGTATCTCTTTGGGAAGTCATGGGAAGAAATACACCAGTTAAAATATCAAGTTCACACTCAACTTTCTCTATGACAGTGGGAAAAAAAAGGTAATCTTCCCAGAGAGCCTGGTCTCATAGTAAAGAGAAATAATGCCTAACTTACAGTGCTGTTTCTGGGGGAAAAAAATTAGGTCCTGATACTAAGAAGAAATTCAATAAATGTTAGTTTCTTTCTTCCCACTTGGGTACAATTAGCTAAATGTACAGTAGAAAGTATGGCATGAGGACTTCTGAAACCAGAAAGACCAAGGTTTAAATTCTGCTACTTGCTTTGCCCTCCTTGGACAAGTTACTCACTGTCTCTGAGCCTCAGTTTCTACATCTGCAAAATAGTTAACTACTCAAAGTGTTGTGATGAGGACTAAATGTGGGATGCCTTGGAATAGGGCCTGACGCACAGTAAGAAATCAATAAATTTAAAAATAGCTGAATACATGGAGCAAAGTAGTTCATGTTTCATATCCTGACTCTGTCACTTCCCAGCTATGTTAACTCGGGCAAATGAACCTCTCCAAGAATCATTTTCTTGTATTCTTAAATTAATAATTTCTACTTTATCCATTTTTTCATGAGGTTTATATAAAGCAATGTAAGGAAAGTGCCACATTTAGAGTCTGGCACATATTAAGTGTTAATAAACAATAACAATAATTAATACCTTTAAAGAAGAAATTGAAAGCTGCCAGGGGAAGAACATTATTAGATCTTCTATTACAGATGTATATGGTTAAATTGCAGAGAAATAGGTAACACTCAGAATCCAAAAATAATAATATGGAGGTAAACTGGAGAGCCATTTCAGAAAACTTCTGATGGATTCTTCTCTCTCTCTCCCTCCCTCCCCTTCCTTTCCCCCCACCCCAAGAAATAGCAATATATATAAAATACACACACACACACACACACACACACACACATTAAGACAAGATAAGGACCAGGCTCAGTGGCTCACGCCTGCAATCTCAGTACTTTGAGAGGCCGAGGCAGGTGGATAGCTTCAGCCCTGCATTTCGAGGCCAGCCTGGGCAACATGGCGAGACGCCATCTCTACAAAAAATACAGAAAATTAGCCAAGCATGGTGGTGCATGCCTGTAGTCCCAGCTTCTCAGGTGGCTGAGGTGGGAGGATCAATTGAGCCCAGGAGTTTGAGGCTGCAATGAGCTATAATTGCACCGGGGCACTCCAGCCTGGGTGACAGAATGAGACTCTGTCTCAAAAAAAAAAAAGAAGAAGACAAGACATAGTGTCCTAGAATAATTGTTGAATTTGCTAAAATAAAAACTTCAGCTGAATTAAATTTAAAGGAATTTAATTGAGCAATGAATGATTTGCAAATAGAACAGCCAGAATCACAGCAGAGTCAGAGAGGCTCCAGGGGTGCCTCATGGTCAGAACAAATTTATGGACAAAAAAGTAAAGTGATGTACAGAAATCAGAAGTGAGACACAGGAATGGATGGATTGGTTACAGGTTGGCATTTGCCTTATTGGAACACTGCTTGAACACTCGGCAATGTATGAGTGGTTGAAGTACAGCTTCTGGGATTGGCCAAGACTCAGCTATTGTTACAGGTGTATACTCTTAAGTTAGGTTTTCAATCTTGTCTACCTAATAAGTTAGGTTGCAGTTCATCCACAAGGACTCAAATATAGAAGTACAGAGTCCTTCTCAGGCCATATTTAGTTTGCTTTAACAAACTGAATTAGGTGGACCTTGTCAATTCTTCTGGTAAAGCACCTATCACCTTGAATGAAAAAGTGAGAGATTCTTAAGTCCAGAAAATATATGCTTTCTCCTTGCATGCTTATCACAGAGCCTGGCACACAGTAACTTCTCAGTAATTTTTAATCCATTTTTAATTAAATTTTTCTGGCCCTATTGACCTGTATTCCCATCAGAACATGAGCACCTAGCATGCACGGATGTTCGAGTTCATTTCCGTATCCCTTGCATCTGATCCAGAATCTGGCACATCGTGAGTCCTCCACAAGTCCCGAACAATAAATTAATTAATTAAATTGATATCAGTTAATTTAACTGAATTTGTGACACTGACAGCATAGCATTTTTTGTTACTGGACTCCTCGGAAGCATGAGAATCCAGCCGTGGTGTTTTCTTGTTTACGTACCTATCAGTCAAATGCTAAGCTGCTCAGCTGTACTTCTTATTGCTCTCCTCCCACTGTTAGAACAAGCATCTCCTAATAGACCGTACCTTTCAGCAAACTGCCGCATGCTGTGATCACACCAGATAAACTAGAGCGATAACAGTAAGGCTAATCTTGCAGAGATTAAGTCATAGCAGCTCACAAAAGGAAGATGTTGCGATGTCAGAGGCAGCCACCTACTACCGAAGCGCTGAGGAGAAGTGGGAGGAAAGGAGGATGCTGGATGCAGATCCAGGCTCTAGGAGAACCTGTCTTGTTTCCCTAGCCCAGAAGTCAGAGGAAGGTTCATGAGGATAAGACCTGTGGTGAAGAAAGTCCTGCAACAGCAAGAGAACAAGGCTTCTCTATTTGGAATTTTGTGTTTGCAAAAAGCGAAAATGAAATAACTTTCAAAAAAAAAAAAATCATCTTGGCTGGGCTCAGTGGCTCACTCCTGTGATCCCAACACTTTGGGAGGACAAGGCAGGCAGATAACTTGAGGTCAAGAGTTTGAGAACAGCCTGGCCAACATGGCAAACCCACTCTACTAAAAATACAAAAATTAGCGTGGTGGCGTGCGCCTGTAGCCCCAGCTACTTAGGAGGCTGAGGCAGGAGAATCGCTTGAACCTGGGAGGCAGAGGCTGCAGTGAGCCGAGATCACGCCACTGCTCCACCCCAACCCAGGCAACAGAGCAAGACTCCTCTTTAGGTCCTGCTGTCTCTCATCTTCCCTGCCTTCCTCTCCAGTAGTGGGACATCTCACTGCTCTCACATCATGCTGGGGGCAGGGGAAACCATGAGGCTAGGACCCACTGACTCTGACACCCAGTCTGTGGTGCAAAAGAATGACTATTGGTGCTGAGTCCTGCAGGGGCTTGGTGGGCTGGGTGAGCGAGGCTGTCTCAGGACCACTTACTGGACATTGGTGAGACCATCTCTGTTACAGGGGTCTAAAATCTCCCAAGTCTCTACCTAAGATTGAAACATTAGACTACAGGCTTTTTCTCCATTCTCAGATCCTCCAAACCTAATTGGGGTTTATGTAAAGCTCCCCACCTGCTCCACCACTGCAAGGCTCAGGCCCCAGTGTGAGTCTTTTCCTTCTCTTCCACTTTTCCACTCAACCCAGCACTCTGGTACCATGAAGCTGGTAATCTCTGTTTTGCTGCTGAGTTCCCTCAGGCCCACAGTCTTTGAGACTCAGAAGCCAGAAATTTGGCTACTTCGTTATGTCTTCTGTCATACCACTCTCTTCAGAGCCATGAGTGATGCTCTGCAGGGGAGTGGCCTGCACCTGCGAGAGTACAGGAAAATGCAGGGCAAGTCTGCATGGAGATCCGTGTAGAAACTCTCCCTAGCAGCTCCAACCGGCCCTGGTGGGGGCACAAGTCGGTCCCAAAAAACCTCCCACTGAGTCTCCTCTGGCTTAGGCCTAATTTTGTTTTCCCCACAAGATGGGGCATTTCAGAAATTGTGCAGCTGAAGAACGACTGGAAAGCTGGAGGTTAATATAGGATGGGGACTATTCAGCAATTCTGACAATAAGGCTGAAGCCAGGCTGGAAGCTACAGATAAGGTTATGCTTCCCACGCTGCAGGCTGGGGGCAGCCTCCAGATCCCATGCTAAGCTGGGGGCAGGGGGATGGGAAAGATGGTGAGACAGAGGCCGACTCCAATAGTGCAGACCCTGGGGCCAGCGTGTAAGCCAGAAAAATGGGAACAGGATATTGGAGTTCTGAGCCTGAGGCTGGAAAGATGACCTTCAGATTCACATGTGGCTGCTGACCCTGAATGAGCTCTCTCTTTGTGCCACCCTGGCTTGACCCAGGCTTCCTTGTGTGGACAGAAGGAGCTGCCCTTCTGAGGTCAGACAACTATGGGTTAAATCCCTGGTCTGCTCTTAACCCTAACAAATTACTTAACCTCTTGCTGTGCATCTGTTTTCTTATTTCTCAAATGTGGTAAACTTTCTCCCAACTCCAAGTTTTTAAAGTTGTCACACGCCTCCACTCGCACACATGCACATGCGCACACACACACACAATACACATGCATCAGTCACCTATTCAACCAGGGCTTTCTCTTCAACAACTCAGGAGCTCCGCAAATGCTGGGTAAAATTAAAACAACTTCCTCTAGGCTCCCCCAGTGAGACGGGTTTGGCTCCCCAGCCAAAAGTGGTTCCTTTGACTCTCTTCCTTCCTTCCAACATCAACTCATCCTCTTAAAGAAGAATAAACTCTTTTTACTCCTGGACAGTCACAAGCCCAACTGGAAATTAAGTACTAAAGCTATAGCTTTTATTTACTGAGCTTTCCTAATTATCTGGGTGGTTGCAAACTCCACCTGTGCCATGATCAATCCTGGGCCTGCATTAGCATCATAAAACCTAACAGCCTGTATTCTAAATGCACAGCAAATGCCCAGCAAAGGTCCCTGGGGAAAATGGCATGAGATCATTAACTCATCTTAGAAATTCAGGATATTCTTCATTTCCTTTCTCTGTCTCTTCCTCTTTCTTTTCGCAATGAGCAGCGGAGTGTCGTGTTGGGAAATGAAGAAGCAGAAGAAGAGAATGGTACCATCTTGGCACTCACGCCCTCCATTTGTAAATGAATAGATTGTGGTGAGTATTGGTTTCAACCCTGGCTAACCATCAGAATTACTTATAGAATAACAACAAAGTTTCCTGGGCCATCTATATCTGCCTCAGGCCTATTGAATCAGAATTTCCCGGGCCAGCGCATCTGTTTTTTCAAAGCTTTCCAGGAGATTCTTAAGATCGGTCAGGTCTGAGAACCACTGGACTCTATAGATAAAACCCAGGCCACCTCAGCTTCAATAATCACCTTCCATTAAATTTACATTCTAGTTACTGCCATCGTTAAGGATCCTGTTACACACTTGTATTTATAGCAACTAACACATGTCAGAAGGATCCAAATGGTCTATCTTATAGGAAACAATATGTCACATGGGAGGTGGCTGAGGTGCCTCTCAGAAACTTAAGAGTTTATTTGGAGCTAAAACATTTATCAGGAGGGATTCTATTGGCATTTCCAGCTGGCCAGCTTTACCTTTTAGGAAACTGCCTCATGCATTGCAGGGCATAGAGCATCCCTGGCCTCTATTTGCTAAATATTTGTAATATTCCCAGATTCACTGTGGCTATCAGACAGACTTCTCATATGAGGAAACTGATGCCCAGCTCACTGTGAGAGAATGAATAATAATAAATAATTCCTACTTACAGGATTTAAGTAGGATATCATTTATTAAAAATAAAATAAATAATTATTACTTGTAATTATTTATAATTAATTATAATTATAATTAATTTATAGTATTTTATAATTATTTTAATTAACTTATAATGTTATCAATAATATTAATTAAAATTATTATTCATAATTATTATAATATAATATAATAATTATTATTTATTGTGAGACTTAAATGAACAAATGCATGTAAGGCACTTATTACCACAATGCCTGGCACTAAGAAATATTCAATAAATGTTAACTATTATTACTATTGTTGTTATTAGTCCAGAAACACAATCAATTTTCAAATAGGTAAAAATTCTGAAATCATATGTGTGTGTGTGTGTGTGTGTGTGTGTGTGTGTGTGTTGCAAAGAGACCTGCTAGAGTCAGTCCATTGAGAAGAATAAACCCATTTTCTCCCTTTTAAGATGTTTTTTGTCCTACACATGTTACCACTTCATATTGTTCATATTACCTAGAAAGTTATTTAGCTTTTGCTTTTCTCTTAGTTCCCCTTAATTTAGAAATCTGTAGGGCCTCCAGACAAATCTACATGCTCGGTCTGAATGGCCACCCATTCTGTTCACTGGTGTCTAGGCAGGAATGGGTATCTTAGAATCAAGATACTCTCAATATAACCTACCCACCTCTAGGAATACTAACACCCATAACCAACTATCCCAAACAAACAGCCAAACCCCTCTCAAATTATTCTTAGGGTGGGAGTCAAACAACTTATATTTTTGCCTCCCCTGGAACAAGTGTTTTAGCCATTATCTTCATCATCCTGAACCTAAAGATACAAAAATAGGAGGCTCAGAGAGCCTTTCTGATTTGACGCCACTCACAAAGGGAAAGGAGTGCAGGAGGAGAAGATCCCCCAAAGCAGTGGGTGGGGGTAGGAAGGAGACTATGTATTAATAAGAACCAGCACTGAATTATGGAAGACTACACACATCGATTACAACTATGACAAGCCATTCAGTATTTTGAGCTTCAGTTTTCACCTCTGTAACAAGGTGATAAGACAACCAGCTTCATAACATTCCTGTAAAGGTAACAAGAATGTAGCCAGAGCGTTCCCATTATCTGGCTCCTGGGAAGGAATCCACTTATCATCTCATTTTTTTGGTATCTTTTTATTTTATCCATTTTTTTCTTGCTCTCCCTCCCCTAGTCCCCCACCCCGACAGGCCTCGGTGTGTGATGTTCCCCTCGCTGTCCACCTGTTCTCATTGTTCAACTCCCACTTATGAGTGACAACATGCAGTGTTTGGTTTTCTATTCCTGTGTAATCATCTCATTTTTTAAAACTATAATCAGTTAATAAGGTAGTTTTATTACTCATTTTAAAAGTAAGAAAATTGAGATTCAAATTGGGTAAATACTTTGCTCAGGCAGCCGCCTTAGGGATAATGAGTAGAAATCGAATTTTTAGTAAGGTACCTTGGTATGTATTAATATCATATTTTAAATTTTCCTTACTATAACCCCTATTTTATTTCATCACTTCCTTTATAATGAGAATAACTGTCTTTTACCTTGTCCCCTACATCCACACACATATTTATAGAGTTATTTATCCCCTAAGTCCTCTTAACCCAAGACTGAACATGTGAAATTCACTTCCCTCTTTCTCAAGGGTCTTGTTTTTGAAACATTTCATCATTTTGTTGCTTTCCACTGTGCTTCCCTGAGTATCTTACCATGGGGGAATTTATTTCAAATTGCATCACTCACGGAAGACAATTCTAGGGAAAAAAATGTCAGGTCAACACTGAAGGCTCACTTGATCCTTCACATCTTCAAGTGGCCTTGCTCTTATTAATGGATTGTTGTGAATGATCTTTTACAATTTTGCCCCAAAGGTCAAGAAGAGAAAATTCAATAAGTAGTAAAACACTATAAGTGGAAATCACTACGTATGTTTACATTAAGCCAGATGTTTAATAGATAAATGTCAGATGAAGAAAAACTCAAGAATATTATAGGTAGATTCCACTGTAATCTTTTTACCACATTTGCACCAAGATTGGTTCTCAAGTATAAAATCAAAATGAAAAACAGCAAACATCACTTGCTCAGAGCAAAAGACACATTTAATAATAAACATCAAGGAGGTTTCACAATGAAGTCAATGGCAATATCTCAGGACTGAAGGTAAAAAGACTTTCATACTGTGTTCAATATCCTACAATGGCTTTGTATTCGCTACGTGGCCTTAGGCAAATTACTTAAAATTTCTGAGTGTCAGTTACTTCATCTGTAAAATAAGAGGCAATAGGATTGGCCTATTATTTTAAGGATTGACTGACACATGGATATAACACTATATCTGGGACACAGTGGGTATTCAATCAGTGGTTATGTCATTATCATTACCATAAGTCTTTTCTAACATGTGAGAAGGTGCATAGTACAGTATGAGGTAGATAGTGCCTACGTATTTTCCTAAACTATGAAATCTTTGCCCTTTGCCTTCACATGCTTCATGCAGCCTTTTAACATACAGGTGAAAAAGCTAATGAGTAATGAAGTGAATTTAAAAAACAAGGTGTTTGAGAGGATGCAGCCAGGATGCCCATTTTATTGTCATCTCAAAGTTTTAAAACTTAGTGTTAGGAAAATGCATTTGACATTGGAATCAGGACATCTCTTGCTTCAAGTAGAATTCTGTGTGTGTTGGGCCTTTATAGAGCTCTTGAGGATCTTATTATAAGATGACATCATCTTTATCTTGCTTCCACAGACAACTCCTACAATGCTGTTTTCTGAGGCTCCAGAGTATAATCTATGCATTTTCTGCCTGCCAAGAAATTCAGCTCTTTCCTCCCTCAAGTTGCTCAATAACTAAATTGATGATTCTACTAATTTGGGCACCACCCTGTGTCTTTATTAGGACCTGCTCTCCATCGCATGTCTTAAAAGTATTGAAAAAGTCATAAGGGGTTGACATTGGAAACCACACTGTCTTGTTCCATACTACATTCTAAACATTTGCTGTCAAGGTTAAAGAGAAACTAATGAGAAATCTAAAACTCAGGGGAAAAGGCTTTCAAAAGACCTGAATCATTAGGGTACTCTGTTTAAAGCCCCATCTTTTGTTCATAATAAAAATTAGACCTTTTTTTGTCGTGTTACAGAAACAATACATGTTCACTGTAGAAAACTAAATGCAGATAAGACAAAAGAAGGTAAAAACACCAATAATTTTACACACAAGTTGGGAATCCATGATTAACCTTAGGGGTGATTTATGTATATAATATATATATATAAATTTATGGCCACTCTGCTTTGGGGTAAGTTGTTCTGTAGCAATAGATAGCTGGAACAAGTAGCAAGCAAGTTTCTATTATGTTGGTGTTTTAGTCAAGAATCTACTGAGGAACTGAACCAACAGGATACACACACATACGCACACACACACATATAGCTATAGCAGGGGGATTTATTATAAAGAACTGGCTCACAGGATTATGAAGACTGAGAAGTCCCACGATTTGCCCTCTCCAAGCTGGAGACCTAGGAAAGTTGGTGGTATAATTCATCTGTGCCCAAACG
Source organism: Pan troglodytes (assembly GCF_028858775.2). Classification (NCBI taxonomy): domain Eukaryota; kingdom Metazoa; phylum Chordata; class Mammalia; order Primates; family Hominidae; genus Pan; species Pan troglodytes. The sequence continues at coordinate 85,801,503 of NC_072413.2, forward strand.
CCTGAGAACTGGGGAGCCAGTGGTGTAAATCCAAGTCTAAGAGCTGGAGATGACATGAGATGTACCAGCTCAAGAAGTGAGGCAGCAATCATGTGTGCATATGTGTGTCTTTAGGAGTACTGTATATATCAAGATAAAAGGGGCATTAACGAGTACTATCCAAGTGTGGCCATTTTCCCATTTGGGGAGAAGGTCAAGAAAGAGATGAACAAGTACCTTTCCCTAGGTTGGATGGATGTAGAGGACTTGAGCTATCAGGCTCTGCTTTTGCAGATTTCCTGTCTGCACTGCAGTCTCTGTGTGACAACTCACAATGGTTACAGTCTACTGTATATAACAGCCTTGCAGTTAAGGGAGGAGACCACCCCGATATTGTCTTATGCCCAATTTCTGCCTCCGAAGAAAAAAAGAAGTAAAAACTAAAAGGCAGAAATGAAACCCACAGGCAGACAGCCCGACGCCACACCCTGGGGCTAGTAGTTAAAGATCAACCCCTGACCTAATCGGTTATGCTATCTATAGATTACAGACATTGTATGGAAAAGCACTGTGAAAATCCCTGTCCTGTTCTGTTCCATTCTAATTACCAGTGCAGGTGCATGCAGCCCCCAGTCAGGTACCCCCTGCTTGCTCAATCAATCATGACCCTCTCACACGGACCCCCTTAGAGTTGTAAGCCCTTAAAAGGGACAGGAATTGCTCACTCGGGGAGCTCAGTTTTTGGAGACGTGTGTCTGCCAATGCTCCCAGCTGAATAAAGCTCTTTCCTTCTACAGTTTGGTGTCTAAGGGGTTCTTGTCTGCGGCTCGTCCTGCTACACAGTAAGTGGTGCCTTGGAGGAATGATGAGAGCCATGAAAGGAGAAAAGCTTTGGTTCCACCAATTCTCCTCCAAGGAACAATGGTAGTAACAGTAGCTCAACTAGCAAAGGTGTTTTTCCCAGAGCTCCAAAAGCTCACCAGCAAAGAGACTCCACGGCAGAGCAGAAAGCAGCGATCAGTGGTCAGGAAAGAGCAGAGGTGCTGTGTGCAGCATGTTGGATGAAGGCAAACATGTGAGAAAACATTCTCATTTTTTGAAAAGAAAAACACAGAAGGGAAGTCATATTGTGAAGATGTAAAGAGAAGCTAAATTCTTTTATTGTCTGAATAAAGCCTAGCCACAGACTATGGCCTAACTAGGTGGCCAGCACCAGCGTTTCACATACATTTTTAACTTAAAATTCAACTGCTTTCTGAAAATTTAAGGGACTGTTCTACAGCACTGTGGTACACTGTTTACAAAGACAGCCACCATCAATCCTTTCCCTCCCTGTAAGCTCATGCTGCGTCATGGATCAGAAAGTAGAGTCTTTTTCCTCTCCCCTTAAACCTGAGTGGCTTTGTGACTTGCCTGGACCAATAGAATGCAGTGGAAGCGACACTGTGGCAATTTGGGTGCCTACTACCCCTAGACAAAGACTACCAGGAGCATCACCTGTAGTCAGACAACATTGGGTTATTGACTAGCTGTAGTGAGGAGGAATGTGCACCAGGGGGCGCTGTGCAGTGTCTCGGTGAGAGGGTGTTAGACGTGGAGAGCTTGGGCTTGTGGTAGGCGATTTGGAGAGTTCAAGGAAGTGTGTCCTTTTTTCTGGAATGGATGCTGTCAGGCAGTGGGAGCAATTCTGTGATTGAGTATCTTAATTTTTATCTAGAAGGCAGAAAGAATGGAATGAGACACATTATAATTGGTAAAGAGGCAGTAGTCATTCATATGAGTCATAATATTCTTGTTTTTATCTGTATTTGGACATGATTATGGAGTGATCTTTGTTCCAGCTTGGTCACAGAATAACTTTGTCTGATGTCATTCTTCAGTAGAAATGTTTATGTTTACTAGAAAAAACAAACAAACAAAAACATGATCTAGTAGTGAGTACAAGGACAGCTCCAAGTAACACCACCGTTTAGCTGATAGTGCCCAGCCAGCATTCCCTGTCAAGATTGTTTCTCTTTTGTAAGAGCATAAACTTTAACAGGACTGACAACCTCCAATTTCACTTGGGATAAGCCAGCCACAGTGTAAAAAGTCCAACTATTTTGAGACCACCATGCTAGGAAGAAGCTCACACTAGCTATATGGATAAATCATGCCAAAGAAAACCATGAATCCCAGCTGAAAACAAAAACTAAGTTGCCAATCAAATGGCTGTAGTCAAGCCATCCCAGCAACCCCCTTTTGGGCTATCTCAGCTGAGACTTTAGCTATCACAGAGCAGAGAGAAACAAGCTCTCCTTGATATGGCTTAATGAAATTCCTGGTCCACAGAATCCTGAGAAATAAAATGGCTGTTGTTTATGGCCGCTATACTCTGGGGTAAATTATTCTACAGCAATAGATAGCTGAAACAAGTAGCAAGTAAGTTTATATCATTGTATTAGCCTGTTTTTACACTGCTATAAGGAATACCTGAGACTGGGTAATTTATGAATGAAAGAGGTTTAATTGACTCACAGTTCCAGGTGGCTGGGGAGGCCTCAGGAAACTTACAATCATGGCAGAAGGCAATGGGTAAGCAAGGCATGTCTCCCCACAGTGGCAAGAGAGAGCATGAAGGAGGAACTGCCAAACACGTATAAAACTATTAGATCTCATGAGAACTCACTATCATGAGAACAGCATGGGGAAAACCGCACCCATGATCCAACCACCTCCCACCAGGTCCCTCCCTTGACACCTGGGGATTATAATTCGAGATGAGATTTGGGTGGGGACATAAAGTCAAATCATTTCCATCATGCTGGTGTATTACTCAAGAATCTTCAGATAAACAAAACCAATAGGATACACACAAACACACACATAAACATACAGTGCAAGGATTTATTGTAAAGAATTGGCTCACCAATTATGAAGGCTCAGAAGTCCCACAATCTGCCCTCCCTAAGCTGAAGACTTAGGAAAGTTGGTGTAATTCATCTGTGCCCACAGGCCTGAGAACCAGGGAGCCAATTGTATAAACCCAAGTCTAAGGGCAGGATATAAGATGAGATGCACCAGCTCAAGAAGTGAAACAGGAAAAAAAGGGAGGGAGGCAGATTCCTCCTTCCTCTGCCTTTTGTTCTATTCAGGGCCTCAACAGATTGGATGACACCAGCCCTCCTTGGGGAAGGTAATCTGCTTTACTGGGTCCACCAAGTCAGATGCTAATCTCTTCTAGAAACATTCTCAAAAGCCCAGAAATAATTTTTATCTCGGCACCTTGTGATCCAGTCAAGTTGACACATAAAATTAACCATCACAGCTGGTAAGATAGGCCTTGCTTAATTCAAAACTAAAGTGTTGGACACTGCAATCATCATTTAAAATTATGAAAAGATTCATCACAGGTTAATGCAAATAATCATCCCCTCCTCTTTATATCATAAGAGCAAATGTCAGTATATTATATGTCTGGGGAAGAGTATATCCTTATATTAATAACCTAACTTTATACCTCTGAAGATGTACATAAAGCCAAGCCAAAAAGCCTCCTAGCAACCTGTGTGAAATCACCCACACATCCCAAACTGTCAAGCCTAGGTTATCTCCAGGGTTGCTGTGGGGTTCTCTGATTCAGTCCAGACCAGCCCTAGGAGGAAGTTCTGAAGACTTCTAGAGAACATGCAAGAAATTGGAGCCAATATTTAGACCCATTCCAAGCAGGCCTGTTAGGATTGGGCCATCCCCAGAGCTGAGCCTGACCTCCAGCTCTGACCTGGAAGTGTCAGTGTCCAGTGGGCTTGACTCAGGTCAGAGCACATCGATCACATCAGAACAGCCACCCCATCCTACTTGAGAAGCCCTTCCTAGGGCCTCAGGAGAGAATGCATTCTCAATAGTCTTTAATTTCAGCACCAGCCCACCATAGCAGCCAACAGAGAACCATGGGGTCTCCAGTAAACCATCAGCTGGAGTGTTGGTTAAATTCTGGGGATAGCTGAGTTCTGTTGCAGCAGAAATAATGGAAAAAAACACCAGTATATTTCTCAATACTATGTTTTATTTACGACAGGAGCTTTTGCCCTTTGGACAAACTAAGTTATACAATAGCAAAAATGTGAAATAGGACACATTTCTAACACTTTATTTTGCCATTTCTTTGCTTCCCTTCATCCTTTCTGGGCTCTAGCACCAACTCTGTCATAGCATTAGCTCTACAAGGGCTTGCTCCCATGGTGGTGAGAGAGAGAGAGAGAAAGCGAAGGCTTTGCCTACATGCTGTAGTTTAGCCTAGTCCAGTAGAAAAATAATGCAAGCTGCATATGGAATTTTAGATCTTCTAGTAGCCAAATTAAACTAAAAACAACAGATATAATTCATTTGAACACTGATATGGTTTGGCTCTGTGTCCCCACCCAAATCTCATCTTGTAGCTCCCATAATTCCCACATGTTGTGGGAGGGACCCAGTGGGAGATGATTGAATCAGGGGGCAGGTCTTCCCCGTGCTGTTCTCATGAAAGTGAATGGATCTCATGAGGTCTGATGGTTTTAAAAATGAGACTTCCCCTGCACAAGCCCTCTTCTCTTGTCTGCCACCATGTGAGACATGCCTTTCACCTTCCACCATGATTGTGAGGCCTCCCCAGCCATATGGAACTGTAAGTCAATTAAACCTCTTTCTTTTGTAATTTGCCCAGTCTAGGGTATGTCTTTATCAGCAGTGTGGAAACAGACTAATGCAAATACTGTTTATATAACTATGTCCAAAATTTTATCACTTCAACATCTAATCAATGTAAAACATTTAATAAAATATTTCACGTTTTGGGTTGCTGTTATAGAAATCCAACGTGTGTTTTACAACCACGTACAGCACATCTCAATTCAAACTATGACACATGCCAAGTCTTCAGTTGCCATACGTAACCATGACTACCATTTTGGACAGAACCTCTCTACTTAATTGTTACTTCTCTATCTAGTCTTCCATTTTTTGAATGATTAGCTAGTTACTCTGTCCAATGAATTAATCCAACAATGAAATAGATTCACCTTCAATGCAATACATTGGTATTAACAGGGGTATAGAATGCCTTGATAAAAATGTTCAGGATTATGGCAATCCATCAAATGCCTCTAGCGTTCTTCAAATCACACAGACGGCCTCCTATGCCTTCAGATGATATCATTGTGAAGGTAAAAATAAAAAGCCTGAGGAAAAAAAATTACAGAGCACAGAACTGATCCTAATTTGGCATAAAGTTGAGGTAATTTCCATTTCTAGGAGAATTTTTAGAGTAATAGGTAAATACATCCCTGAGAAAAAAGGAGGACAACCTTTCTGGGTCATAACAATGATGTACATTCTCACTTTTCTGAAAACTTATCTTAGCAGGAAAAAAAATCCTTAGGAAATTCTCCAGAGCAAAATGGTAATCAGCTGTTAAAAGCATAAATTAAAGAAGTCAAACTGAAAAGTATGGAAGGTGTCATACGGTTGTGAAAAGAGCATGGATTCCAGAATCAGACAGACCTGAATTCACAGTGTGAGTCATACGAAGATATCATATGGTTGTGAAAAGAGCACAGATTCTGGAATCAGATGGGCATAGATTTATGCTGTGAACTTGGGCAGATGCCTCCTTGGTACCAGATTCCAAGGGGAATTGGAGGGAATTGTGGGGAATGCCATTTCCCTTGCAACGTTACAGGGATTTAAATATGCCTGATACCATATGGGACCCTGAGTAGACAATATGTATTTACCTCCATATTGTTTGAGTGAACATCAATAATCTTTCTGATATAAATGCTGCTGAACTGGTCTGTGAAAACCTTAAGAATGAGACAAGTAAGCCATATTGCATTGTCTGCCCATTAAAGCCAAAATGCTGTCCTCCAGGTACCTGCCCAGCCAGTTGCTGTACATTGCAGGCACACATCTTCCTGCAAGGCATCCTGGGAAAGTCAGCTTCAGAAAGGTCAGCTCACTCGGGAGCAAACAAGCTCTCATGAACTATGGGTATCCTCTCAGTCATAAACCCAGTTCTAGGAAACAGTATTTACCAGTTACAATATCGCTGGAGGGCTTAGGTGAGATGCCAGTGAGACCCCAGCCCCAGCCAGTGTTCCAGGTTCTTGCCATACTCACAAGAAAGAATTCAGAGATGAGTCAGAGTAAAGGGAAAGGCAAGAAGCTTTTATTCCAAAGTATTCGAGTAGGAGTGTGAGTGAACTTGGGAGAGTGAGTTGCACACAGTGGAGTATGGGTTTCTAATTTAATGAGCTCTTCTAATTAAAAGACGGAATGATGAGAGCTTCTAGGAAAAAGGTGGAGATCTCTTAGAATTGGAGTGCCACCCATTTTTCTACTAAATATGGGCATGATCGGATCTGTCATGGCACTAGTGGGTGAGTGACTTAGGAGAGTAATGAGTGTATAATTATGTCTGGGGTAGGACATGGGTCAAATCCAATGTCATGTCGGACTTAGCTGGTTTTAGTCAGCTTAGCCCCCATCCTGTTAGCAAGGGTCTTATCAGCCCAGGCTTATCTTTGTCCTTGTAGCTAATTTTAACACCTCCTTTCTTGCTGTTGGTGATATTGTTGCTTGATATTTTCCTGCTTCTCCTGTAACCATCCAGCATTCCTATTTTATGGGCGTTTTCTTAAATTAGGGGGTGAAATAATCATTAGATATTCTGGAAAAGGAGGGCATTTCAGGGACCCGTGGTTACTAACCCAAACGTTCTCTCTTATTTATTTCTCTCTTATCTCTCTTATTATTTCGGTTTGCCTAGAAGAGTCATGGACATATCACTCTGACCAGGGTTTTGGCTGTTTTTTCTCTTATTTTGAGTTTTCTGTTATCCTATAGTTTATTTGCCTAGTTCTTATTTTAGCTGTTGTTTGGGTTTTTCCGTCCTTCTGTCACCACCCAGGGCTATGCTCCTATCAGCAGAACACAGCCAACAAATCATTAGTTTGCTAATGACACAAGTGATAGCAATGCAGTCCATGGATTGACTACTTCTTAGTCAAGTGTCCACCCTTCATCCAATCAGCTGTGGCCTTAGTCGGGTGTCTACCCCTCATCCAATCAGCTGTGGCCTTGCTGAAGGTGGCATTCTGAAGTCAGCTACCTACTTAGCAAGTTGTGTGGGCAGAAATTCATCCCGAAGTGACGTGGACAGACAGTCCTCCGAACTATGGTTAGTACAGTTATGGGTCATTTAATGACAGGGATACATTCTGTGCAATGTGTCATTAGGTGATTTTGTCATCTTTCAAACATCATGGAGTGTACTTACACAAGCCTAGATGGCATCGTCTGCAACACACCTAGGCTATATGTTATAGCCTATTGCTCCTGAGTCACAAAGCTGTATGGCATGTTACTGTAGTGAATACTGCAGGCAATTATAACACAGTGGTATTTTTGTGCAAATATATTGAAACATAGAAAAGGTACAGTAAAATACAGTATAAAAAATTTAAAAATGGTACACCTGTATAAGGCAGTTACCATGAATAGAGCTTGCAGGACTGGAAGTTGCTCTGGATGAGTCAGTGAGTGACTAGCAGTGACTGAATGTGAAGACCGGGGACATTACAGTACACTATTGTAGACTAAACACCATACACTTAGGCTACACTAAAATTTTAAAAACATTGTTCTTTCTTCAATAATAAATTCTTAGCTTACAGTAACTTTTTTACTTTGTAAACTTTTAAATGTTTTACAGCTTTTCAACTCTTATCACAACACAACTTAAAACACAAACACAGCTGGACATGGTGGCGCACTCCTGAAATCCCAGCACTTTGGGAGGCCGAAGTGGGCAGATCACTCGAGGTCAAGAGTTCAAAACCACCCTGGCCAACATGGCAAAACCCCATCTCTACTAAAAATACAAAATTAGCTGGGCTTGTTGGTGCATGCCTGTAATCCCAGCTACTGGGAAGGCTGAGGCAGGAGAATTGCTTGAACCTGGGAGGCAGAGGTTGCAGTGAGCCAAGATTGCACCACTGCACTCCAGCCTGGGTGGCAAGAGCAAAACTCCATCTCAAAAAAAAAAAAAAAAAAAAAAGCCACACAAACACATTGCAGAGCTGTACAAAAATATTTTCTTACTTTATATCCTTATTAAGTTTTTTCTCTTTTTAAGAATTTTTGTTTATTGCTTTGTTTTTTACTTTTTAAAATTTTTGTGAAAACCTAAGACACAAACACGCACATTAGCCTAGGCCGACAAGGGGTCAGGATCAATATCACTGTCTTCCATCACCACATCTGGTCCCACTGGAAGGTCTTCAGGGGCAGTAACACACATGGAGATGTCATCTATGATAACAATGCCTTCCTCTGAATACCTCCTGAAGGACCTGCCTGAGGCTGTTTTACAGTTAACATTTTGTTTAATAAGTGGAAGGCATATACTCTAAAATAACCATTAAAAATTGAGTAAATACATAAACCAGTAACACAGTTTATTATCATTATCAAGTATTATGAACTGTACATAATTGTATGTGCTACGCTTTTACACAACTGGCAGTGTAGTAGGTTTGTTTACACCAGCATCACTACAAACACTCGAGTAATGTGTTGCGCTAGGACTTTGTGATGGCTGCATCACTCAAGGATGGGAATGTTTCAGCTCTGCTATGATCTTATGGGCCACTCTCACATATGTGGCCCATCAGTGACAGAAACGTCATCATGGAGCAGAAAGCTGTATGTTGCATTTCACAGATAAGGAAACTGAGGCTCAGAGAGGATAAGTAACTTGCTCAGCTCCCTCCCCAAGTTCAGGGACCGTGTCTGGTTGCTGTTACCTAGTCGTAGTACTTACAGCACTGCCTGTATTATTGAAGAGTGCTATATTGAAGGGTGTTATTTGTTGAATAATTACAGGGACAAAGGACTCCAAAACTGTGGTTTCTATACCTGCTGTTCTCAACCTTGGCTGTGCATTCACATCACCTGGGAGGGTTTTTAAAATCCCAGTTTTCAGGTGACACCCCCAGGCCAAATAAATTAACATCTCTACTCCTCACATGATTCTGAGATGCACCAAAATTAGAGAACTCTGGTCTAGAGAAGCACTTTTCAGATTTCAGCTTGAATTAAATCAGCTGGAGAACTTGTTAAAATGCAGATTCTGGCTCAATGAGTCTTGAATGGGCCCGAGATTCCGCATTTCTAAAAAACGTTCTAGTTGCCTCTAAAGTGCCTTTGCAATACTGCAATTATTATTTTCAGGAGGGCTCTGTCCCCCACAGCTATGATGAAGATTCAGTTCATAATGTGTTCACAGGAGAGGTGGTAGTGCTTAGTAATTAGGAGCGTAGAGACTAGGTGAGATATTCTGGCTTGGAAACCTGCTACTGCCACATAATAGCTATTAATATAAAATCTGGACAATTTTCTAAACTGCCCTGTGCCTCAGTTTTCTTATATGTAAATCAGATATGAAAGAGTACCTATAAATAAGTACTTATAGATATTAAATATGAAGACACATGCAAAAGACAGAACAGGGCCAGACATGTTGTAAGTGCACAGTAAGAGTGAGTTCATTGTTATTATTCACTGAGTATTTCTGATCTTTCTTAAGCTGGAAATGTCAAGGGCTCTGGAGCTTGACCACCTGGGTTCAAATGCCACCTTCACTCATGTTAACAGTGTGGCTTGGGCAACCGACTTTACCTCTCTGCACCTGTTTCTTCAATGTGCAAATGGAAAGAACATCACCTGCCTCTTAGGTTGTTCTAAGGATAAATTATATGCAATGCACTTAGAATATGGCCAGACTAAAAGGTAAATGTGCAAAAAATATTTATGAAGGTTGTCATTATCGTTATTATTACCACGTGCCAGGCACTGGGGATGCAGAGGTAAATCAGAAGCTTCAAGCGTAGCCCTTGTTGGAACTGAAAAGAAATTGCAGATGTAAAACCTTTGATTTAATGAGGTTTTACAGTGTCCAGTCATCCTTGAAGAGCAAGCAGAAAAAAGGAGATTCTGTCAGTTAATATCTCCTGTATCTAGAGTCATTCTCTTGGTTATTTTTACTCTTTGCTTTAGGCCTCTGATTTGCTTAAAACTGATGGCTTGAAAAGGGAAATTCATCTGGATTCCCTCACCAAGCTGACAGTCCACTGCCACTGTTATTACAATGATTTATCACTACTCTTTCCATGCGGATGGTGACAGGCAAAGGAAGGGGTTTGCCATCTTACACCCTGACTTCGATACCCATTCCCCAGAAAAAGCAGCTTGTATCTTCCAATCTCACATCGTAAGAGCTATAATCCCTGGTCCAGCTAAACCAAAATCTCCCCAAGATGCATCAGATTGTAACGCCCAACCTTGTTTTTACTAACCCTGTTTTTAGACTGTCCCTTTTCCTTTAATCTCCTAGACTTGTTGCCACCTGAATTGACTCTCCCTTAGCTAAGAGAGCTAGACAGAATCCATCTTGGCTCTTTCACTGGCAGCCCCTTCCTCAAGGACTTAACTTGTGCAAGCTGACTCCCAGCACATCCAAGAATGCAATTAACTAATAAGATACTGTGGCAAGCTATATCCGCAGTTCCCAGGAATTCGTCTGATTGATAACACCCAAAGCCTCCAGCCCATCACCTTGTAATAGTCTTAAAGCCCCTGCACCTGGAACTGTTTACCTTCCTGTAACCATTTATCCTTTTAACTTTTTGCCTACTTTATATCTGTAAAATTGTTTTAACTAGAGCCCCCTCCCCTTTCTAAACCAAATTATAAAAGAAAATCTAGCCCCTTCTTCCGGGCCGAGAGAATTTTGAGTGTTAGCCGTCTCTTGGCCGCCGGCTAAATAAACGGACTCTTAATTTGTCTCAAAGTGTGGCGTTTTCTCTAACTCGCTCAGGTACAACAAGATAATGATTAAACTACTGTTTATGTAAGTAATTGCCAGGTACGCTACATGAAAATAAATTTATCAAATAGTTACCAAATAGTAATAACTAATATGTATTAGTGTGTTTCCTGAATAGCAGCATATTTATTATAGAGATTCAGCAAACAGAACTCTCAGTTCCTGGGAATGTCTGCTTTCTACTCAGCATACTGTAATGTCTCTCCCTCAGATTCAGGAATGCTGAGAAAATAACTCTGTGAGTAGAGATTGAGGCAAATGAAAATTATGAAGTATATATTGTTGATATTCTTTGTATGAGTTCAGACACACACACATTCACTCTGTAAGCTGGCAAAAATAACGACTGAAAAAGGGAGTTGAAAATATTATGCGTAAGTTGGAGTTTGAGACACTGATACAGACAGGAGAGGGAAATACTGGGTAGAAGAGGGCGGTTCCCTAGCAAAGACCCCACACTCAAGCCTGGAGACCCGCGGGCCTACGTGGAAATAGGCATTTCTGTTTTCGCACCCAAAAAGTTGCCTTTTGGCCCACCACGCCCCCTATCCTGTACCCATATAAACTCCAAACCCCAGGCTCCAGAAGCAGATGAGCAGGTGAGAAGACAAGGAGAAAAACAGACGAACAGAACGGAACAAAGCGGCAGAGAAAGAAAGAGGAAGAGGAACATCTGAACACCAAGAGGAGTTCAGCTGGGGGCAGCTGGAGAGGGGTTCAGCCACTGGACGGCCAGGCTCCAGGGGAAGATCATCTTCCCACTCTTTCCTCCCTTCTGGCTCTTCATCCATCCCACTGAGAGTCACCCCCACCACTCAATAAAAACCTCCACATTCATCCTTCAGGCCCCTGTGTGTCTTCCAGGATGCTAGGAAAGAGCTCAGGATACAGAAAGCTGTTACACTGACCCATTGCACTTGCAAAAAGGAAGCAGGTCCCTTGAGGTGGTTAACACTTGAGCAATCTGCAGATGGCAAAGCTACAACAGCATTATAACACTGGGGCAGCAGACATCCACCCTTAGACACTACTGTGGGGCCGGAGCCCAAAGCCCTCACCCTGGCTCCTGTACCGTCCCATCTTTGTGCTCTCCCTCTTCTCAGAGGTTTGAGCAGCAGCAGCAACCAACCAGTTTAGCCACACCCCTGTCTCATGTCCTGCAAGGGAGATCAGGGAACTCTCCAATTTCAATACTTTCTGTATTTGTTTCTTAGGGCTGCTGTAACAAATTATCACAATTCGGTAGCTTAAAACAACAGAAATGGATTTTCTTGCAATTCTGGAGGTGAGATATTCAAAATCAAAGTGTGGCAGGGCCAAGCTCCTTCTGAAGGCCCTAGGGGGGCATCTGGACCCTACCTCTTCTGCTTCCCATGGATCCAGGCATTCCTGGGCTCCTGCTTGCATCACTCCAATCTCTGCCTCAGTCTTCTCATCTTCCCTCTGTGTCTCTCTTTCGTGTGCCTCTTGTAAAAACACCTGTGTTCAACAAATTTTATGGGAGGCCATTAGTTTGGACTAACCACCTGCCTGAGGCCCCCGGCATCAGACCCAAGGAGAATGGAGTCACTTGTGCTAAGTGCCACATAATTAAACTGAACTTTGAAATGGGTCAGCTTTCAAAAAAAAAAAAAACCCCAGGAGATCCCAGTCAACCTGAGTCAGTTTAATTTAAAAGTCCTCTCTGTTTTCTCCTTAAAAGGAAAGTAACTTTGAAATAACCGATCTGCATTTTGTCCCCTGATTCTGCTTTCTCCAGACCTTTTCTGGCTCTAAAGCCAAACCCCTCTTTTCTCAGCAGCTGAACCCAGCCCAACTCAGCCAAGAGTTACTTTTGCAAAAGTGGTTTATTTCTGTGCAGAAGCATATGCGTCATAAAGCTAATGAGCTTAAGCTTCACGGCCCTGAATAGCAGGGACTCTCTCAAGGGGGCTGCAGGCATTTCATATCCATAATCTGTTATTATTTTTCTTAAAGAGACTCCCAAAATCCTGGATGTTTCAGGCCTGAAAATCTTGGATCCACCCCATCTTTCATAGTATATCCAATGGCAGTAATAATTTACAGGGTACATTATAGGGGCTCAATATATATTAGTCAAACCAATATAACATCTATCATGCACCAACACTAGATATAGGCACAGTCTTTGCCTTCAAGAAGTCCAAAGTATAGTGGAGAACAGATATATTAATAAAATAATCACTAAATGTGATGTCATGACTCATTTAAATGCTATGAAGCTACATAGGTTTAAGATGGGACATGCGGGAGATCTGACGTAGGCAGAGAGGTTTCTGAGGAAGCAATAGTGGAGTCGTGATCTAAAGAGAATGAGAATTAATTAGAGGGGAGAGAAGTAAGAAGAGACTGTTCCACGCTGAGAGGATAGAAGTGATAGAGAGAGAAAGAACATCGTATGTCCAAGGAACTGAGAGAAGGTAAATTAGCTGCTGCACAGACAGTGAGGAGGATCTTGGTATAAAATGAGCCTGGGAAGGCAAACCAACCATGCAGGACCCCATGAGCCCTGTGAAGATGTTCAGCCTTTATTATAAGAACAGCAGCAAGTTAGTCTGAGTGTTGGGGCAGGGTGGGGAGCACAGATAAGAGTAATGACATGATCGGATGTCTATTTATGACATGCTCTGGCCGCACTACGGAAATCAGCAGGGGCAAGGCAGGGGCGTGTAAGAAGATGCAAGTAGCAGGCTATCGGGGAAGACCAGGAAAGAGGTGACTGTGGTGTGGTGGGTGGTGGGAGCAGTGGGAAAGAAATGAAAAGAATTGCAGAGATGGAGAGACATCAAGAGTAAAATCCTCATACTTGTTGCAGGATTGGTCATGGGGAGTAATGGTGAAAGAGTTGTCAAGGATAATGTTAGGGACTGAATATTTATGTCTCCCCAAATTCATATATTAAAATCCTAACCCCTAGGATGATGGTATTAAGAGGTGGGGCCAACACAGTGTGGTGGCACATGCCTGTTAATTCCAGCACTTTGGGAGGCCAAAGCAGGTGGATCTTTTGAGCCCGGGAGTTTGAGGCCAGCCTGGGCAACATGACAAAACCCTGTCTCTACCAAAAAATATATATATATATAAATTAGCCTGCCGGGATAATGCATGCCTGTAGCCCCAGCTACTCAAGAGGCTAAGGTGGAAGGATCACTTGAGCCCAAAAGATGGAAGTTGCCATGAGCCATGATTGTGCCACTGTACTCCAGCCTGGGCAATAGAGTGAGACCCTGTCTCAAAAAAAAAAAGAAAAGAAAAGAAAAAAAATGTGGGGTGGGGTCTTTGGGGGGTCATTAGGTCATGAGGATGCATCCCTCTGGAATAAGATTGGTGCCCTTATAAAAGAGGCCCTAGTGAACTGCCTTGCCCCATCCATCATGTGAGAATACAGTAAGAAACCTGTCTATGAACCAGTAAGCAGGCCTCACAAAACACCAGACCTGCCAGCACCCTGATCTTGGACTTCCCAGCCTCAAGAACTATGAGAAACAAATTTCTGTTGTTTAAAAGCTACCTAGCCTGTGGTATTCTGTTATAGCAGCCCAAATGGACTAACACAGAAAACTACTGGATCATTTGGGTTGCACCAATGAATAGTGATATGTTAACTGGGATGGAGAACTCTGGAAGAAAACCCATTTGTTTGAATTGGCAGGGGAAGGTTAATGAGTTTCAGTCTCTTCTGGGACTTACTGAATTCACAATGACCTTGAAGCATCCAAATGAAGATGTCAAGAGAGAGGATGGACGAGAGGATTCTGAAATGAAGACATCAATCTGGGACTGAATAAATGGTAACTGAAGTCTCGGGTGTGGATGAAACCATGTAGGGAAAGAAGACAGTGGAAGAAAAGAGATGGGCCCCAAACCAAGCCTAGAGAAGCATCATCTGGCTGGGAAAAGAAGGATCTAACTACAAAGGAGGGAGAGAAGGAGCAGCAGCGAGAGGACAACCATGAGAATGTGGGGTTAGAACAGTCCAAAGGAGAAGTGTGTTGACAGGAAGCATGTGGTCAGTGAACGGAGCTGAGAAGGCAAGGAAGGTGGGGTCTGGACGTCATCGGGTTTAGTGGCCTGAAGGTGCTGCGGCCAAGCTCCTCAGGGGAAGTGGTTAATGAGGGCAGGAGCCAGACTGGAGTGGGCTCCGTGGGGAGGGAAGATAGAGTGCGGTGCTGCAAGGATGTCGGGTTGAGGAGAGATTGTTGGGTGTGTTTGTTTCTGGTTATGTTGTTGCTTTGACTGTTTTTTTATTTCTAATGCCAAAACAAACAAACAAAACAGTTGTTTTCATAAGCCAATGGGAGAATGTATTTGAGGGAGCAATTTGATTAGATGAGAGGGAAGGGGATCATCATTGGCAGCAGGTCTGAGAGAAGGGAGGAGGGGATGGAATTCAGTTTGCAAGTGGTGGAATTGGCCCAAGGCAAGAGAAGAGACATTCCTCTGTTGTAACAGGAACAGAGGTGGGAGAGATGGAGGCAGTGAGTTGCATGGGAAGAAGATGTCTTTTGCTGGCTTTGTTTCCTGCTGAGAGTGAGGGGGCAGCAGGAAAAGGGGGCAGCGGTTTGCAGAGAGTGAAAGAAGGGATCTGAAAGATTTCAGCAAGAAGTTAGTTCTGCAGACACCAGGTGATATGGTTTGGCTGTGTCCTCACTCAAATGTCTTCCTGAATTGTAGCTCCCATAATTCCCATGTGTTGTGGGAGGGACCTGGTGGAAGATAATTGAATCATGGGGGTGGTTTCCGCCATACTGTTCTCGTAGCAGTGAATAAGTCTCACAAGATCTGATAGTTTTATAAGGGGTTTTCTGCTTTCACTTGGCTCTCATTCTCTCTTGTCTGCCGCCATGTAAGGATGTGCCTTTTGCCTTTTGCCTTTTGCCTTCTGCCTTCTGCCATGATTGTGAGGCCTCCTCAGCCACGTGGAACTGTAAGTCTATTAAACCTCTTTTTCTTTATAAATTACCCAGTCATGGCACAGATCCCTGGGCCTCATTCCTTCCCAAAGTGCTCTTGGCTTGTATGAAAGGAGTTGTACCAGCATCACAGGAGGCCCTTGGTGTGAACAGAGGTCCAGGCAAAAGGATTTCATTTCCAGTCTCCAGGCTGTTGTCTGCCTTAGCAGATTTGGAGATTTGAATACCTCTTTGAGGCAAACCATTTCTCTCTTCCAAGAAAACCATGAGTTTTTTTTTTTTTTGCTTTTGTTTTTGTTTTTAGGAAAATTGTAAAGCCATTGTAGAGGGAGAAATGGGGACTTGTTGGTCGAAGGATACATAATTACAGTTAGATACGAGGAATATATTTCAAGGGATTTATTGTACAGCAACGTGACTATAGTTAATACACATATAATTTATTCTTGGAAAATGTAAAGAGAGAGGATGTTATGTGCTCTTGCCACAAAATAACTATGTGAGGTAATGTATTTGCTAATCAGCTATGTTCAACTATTCCACAATGTGTATATATCACAATGTACATATATGCACACAATGTGTATATATACTATGTATATATGTACTATATATTCTCCAAGATGGGTGTGTGTATACACACACACACACACACACATACTGGATCATATTATATACGTGATAGAAACATACAATGTTATCTGTAAATTTAAATAATAAAAATACTTAAAGAAACCAATAAAGCCACACAAATTGGAACAGATGTTTTAGAGGCCTAGCTAACTGTTCTGCCTGGTGATGTAAACTGTTGTGTGCATTTGAGCCAGAACAATGCCTCACTGGGTCTGCGGCTTTGGCTGCGGAGAAACATCGGTTTGGTCTGGTTGGATTCAGATGTCATGGGGGCTGAGCTGTCACTTGTTCTTCAGGAGATGTCTGTACAATGGTCCCCCCTATCCACAGGGGTTATATTCCAAGACCCCCAGTGGATGGTGGAAACCCTGGATACTACCAAACCCTATATATACTATGCATGAATTTCTATTTTCTCCTTTACAATTTCACAGATAGAAGATTCATTCTTAGCATAGATCTTAGCAACTTCAGCATATGACTTTTTCTTTCCTTAAGTCGAGAACTTTCACCTCTTCACTTAAAGGAAGCACTTATTGGCACATTCAAGCTGGCACCATTCCTACTCTTGCATTTTGGAACTATTATTAAGTAAAACAGGGTGATTTGAACACAAACACTGCTATACTGCTGCAGTTGATCTGATCACTGAGATGGCTAAGTGTCTAACAGGCAGGGAGTGTAAACAGCATGGAGACACTGGACAAAGGAAAGATTCACTTCCCCTTGGGAAAGCTCGATATCTCATCGGCCTACTCAGAATGATGCGCCATTTAAAACTCCGGAATTGTTTATTTCTGGAATTTTCCATTTAATATTTTCAGACTGCAGTTGATGGCAGGTAACTAAAACCACAGAAAATGAAACCCTGGCTAAGGGGGGACTACTCTATTCTTACTCACACTTTGATTCTAAGTCAGGAAGCAGACTAATCCGCATAAAGCCATTAGCAAACTGTCCATGACAAGCAGAGACAGAAGTTCAGAAGAGAAAACGCAGCAGTGGTCAGAGTCACCAGGGAAGTTTCTAAAAAGCGTGTACTTGGATGAGACTTTGAAGGACCGAGAAGGCTGGGGAAGTGAGGGGGAAGAACAAGCATTTCCGGCCCACGAGGGGAGCAGCTTGAATGTGATTTCTCTGCACCCTGGTCTGGCTTCATCATTTACTAGCTGCGTGGCCTTTGGCAAATTACTTAACCTCTGTCAACCTTCTTTTCCCTAACTGCAGCAAGATCGTATTGGTACCTGTCTGTAAGGCTGTACTAATGTAATTCTTATGACGTTCTTACCACAGTGCTTGGGTCATATAAAGCATCCTGTAAGTATAACCAGTATTTTTTTGTTTTGTTATTATTGTGTGCTAGAACATTAAAAGGACAACTATTTCCACATTCCAAAGTGAACGTGGAGGCCACCAAGCAGGACTGGCCAAGAACGTGTAAATGGACACTTTGCAACTCCTAGCCCTCACTCATCCTGAGGGAAGAAAAGGATCATAAGTACACCATTCCTGGGGGAAAAAGTTCATTTTAAGAGGCTGTGGGTGTGCTTTTGGTCTACCCTCCCAAGGGTAAGGGTGCCCCTCACCTCAAGCTGGGGAAAGGGGCTTCATAAGGACTACTTGGATGGGCCTGGTGTCTGATTCAGCCCTGGGAAATACTAAAACCACAGACTCTTCCCCTCTGCTAGTGGAGAGGGGATGCAGCTCCTCATTGGACTGGGTTCTGAGGGTTTACTGGCATTAAAAAAAAGGCCTGAGTGTTTCCTGTTGGCCACATCTAGGCCAAATGCCAGAAGGAGCCAGCAAGAGGACCCACGAATGTCACTGTCAATGATGACTTCAGGAAAATAAGTTGGAAATGCCTAAGAGCTGAGGAAGGAGCTGTAAGTGGTCAGTTAGAACCAAAACGCATTCACACACATCAAGGGAGAATCAGGTAGGGAATCACTAATCAAGGTATATGCTCATGTCACACTGATACAAGGAAGGTCTTAGAAGGTCTTTTCATGATCACAAAAGATGTAAGATTTTTTTTCCTGGATTTCATTCAAAATTTGTTTCCTGGATTCATCTAGCCCTACAGAGTAGGAATAAATGGGTGTTGGAGGGAAGGAAGAGAGTTGTTTTCTGATTACATCCCACAGTGTATGTTAGTTCAATGTGCTGATTATAATTGTTATTATTATTCTACTCTAATTACCTTCTTCATTAGACTTTGAACAACAGGAGGGCAGAAATCCCATCTTGTTCATCTGTATATCCATAGCACCAGCCCAGTGCCTGAAATACCATGAATATTTAATAAATTAATGTTCAATGGATGCACGTGTCAACTTCCCACAGGAACCGGAGGCCGAGTATGATTCCAAATGGAAGCAGCCCTCATTCAAAGCGGACAACCAGATCTGCTGTCTCCCAGTCAGGGGAAACTTTTGCCAAACACAGGCCGTCTCTAATTCCCTTTTAAATTGTAGTCAATGTTTTCACCCTGAACTCCAGAATTGTATAATTATACCTTATAACATATGGCACACAAAGCTCCACGAGAAGGCATCCCCATCAAAATTTATAAGGCAGAGTTTGCATCTCTGATTTTAAATGGGCTTAACTGCTCGAATTAGAGTAGGTTTTCTATTCCTGGGAGAGAGGAGAGTGTTCAGGAATTCCAAGAACAATCAGGGCAGCAGTGCCCTCCAGCCACCGTCATATTCAATCTCGGCTCAGCTGGAACCAAAGGTGGGGCCCAAGTGTGTGTGGGCTTCTGAAAGAGGAAAGCGAACATGTCGGCTGATCACAGCGGACTTTTGATTTTTTACAGGAAAAGGAGAAGAGAGCAACATGAAAGATTGAGATCCAAATATAAAGAAACAATAAGGTGCCTCTTGAACACAGAGATAAAGCCATCTTCTCAGAGGGGACTGGGTGAAGTCAGCACAGGATGGATAGCAGCAGCCCCACCCAAGCCTACGATCCAGCTGCAGGGGCTCTGGAGACACTCAAAAGTAATCAGAGAGACAGGGAGGTTCCTCAGGCCTCAGATGCACCTAAGGAAAGCTGAAATCTAGGCAACTGCCAAAAACAGGATGATACTAAAGTAGACAGCCTTTGTGCATCTAGGAAGAGAGTCCAAGCTGATAAGCTGTGAAGGTTTAAATTGGCCTGGCCAGGGCAGAGACAGTACCTAGCAGATGAGAGAGGTGTATGCTCTCCTGGTCCAGGAAGATTCACATACCTGCCAATGACCTTCCAATGCTTTATCAAAAGCATCCATTCTATGCTCACCAAATAGTCTTTTGATTACCAATTTAGCTTCATGGATTTGGGGAAGAGTTTTAAATAATCCAGAAATTGGTAGGTATAATATTCTTTGCAAGTGAATAGACTTGGATTTTGGTTTATACATCTGATGTTAGAACAGCCCTTCTCTAAGAATAACTCTAGGCGTTTGCAAATCCACCAAACTGTGGTGAAACATTGAGGGCCACCCTCAGTGGATGGGCGGCCAGTAACAGGTCTCTCTGAATTTATCTTGATTGATCTCTTGTTTATAATTCATTTAGAAATACTAATATGCAGCGCTAACCACACACACACACACACACACACACACACACAGAACTCCTACTCATCCTTCAAGGCCCAACTTAAATGCTACACCTCTGAGAATGTTTTCTGCTTAGCCAGTACCTTGTGGGAGGGTGGGGTGAATAAAGGAGACCACAGAATAATTAACGGAATCTTAAAGAACAACTTTTTACAAACTCTTTTTAGCTAAAAAACTCTTGTTCAACCAAAAGCTGATATGAAAGCCAGTCGGTAAAACATACAAAGTGAAACTTCTGTGGCTGAAGAAGGAATAAGAAGCCAAGAACCTGCTCCCTGGGCTTCCCCAATCCCCCTCATCACACTGAAGCCCCTCATACCACAGTTTGAAAACCCCTTATCTAGTCTAACTCTCATCTTACAAATGAGGAAATTGATCTGGAATCTAATGTCAGAAAACAGTTTATGCAATCATGTCATGTGGTTCTCCCAAAGCATAGATGATAAATAACATGACATTTATGCTATCCATTCCCAGTCTTGGTAGGCATAAGTAATTAATCCCAGATGTGGCTTCAGAATCCTTCTCAACACACTGTTCCAGTAAACTGCTAACACTTGATTGAAGTTGACATGTAAGACAAACTTATTTACCATTCCTATTTGAAAATTAATGTTTTCCTGTCCTAAATGTTAACATATTTTATATTTATCATATCAACCCAAGTAATTAATATTTAAAAGTATATAAAAGGCTTTAATATTATCCACAACCCAATAGAAATCTTTTTTTCATCACCTCTCCATTTAATGGTCTTGAATTATGCATTTTGGGAGTTGACCTTCCAAATCTAGTGGTGTTAAGTAAATAACTACTATCTAATTACATTTCCTTTACTAGATTAAAATATAAAAATAAACATCTAGATTTCTTCCTTGGTGGTGGTGTCAATGCCACCTCAAAAATGAAAAGGTTGGGGGAGTATCTTTAACTGACTCAAGTTTGGTTGATTCAAGCCTAAGATAAAAAAAATGGCATATTAAATTCCAATTCTAGTTTAGCCATTCTCATTTTTTAAAAAATATTCAGTTCTTCTTTATTAAGATTTTTTTTTCTGGGGGAAGAAATGAAGTTTTCTGCCAATTAATTTAGCTGATTTATGTACAGTGACTATGGACAATGGCCCAGGTGAGCTTTAAGACACAGCATACAGAGAGAGAACCAATCTCTTTCCCTAGATTCCTGCCTAGGGTTTTAAAACAGAAATGTCTTTCCTCTTGAAAGAACTTGGGAGAAAAGTGATTGTCCTTTTTACTATCCTTTCACCCAGCCTGCCCCATAGAGAAGGAGTCACTTATCTGCTTGGGCAGGTTAGGACCAATCACTTACGCCCACTTGGTAGAGTCTTTAGCAGTCTCTCTCCATCTCTCTCATTCCCTGGGGCCTGCTGGAACCTTGACTGTATGTAGATTCTCCCCTTCATGCAGTGATGCTTATGCAATACCTTAGCCTTCTAAAGCTGACCACACTAGAGAAGACAGGCCTTTCCTTTCTCTGGAATTAGGAATGAGCCCTGCCAGAGATCTTCCTCCTACCTGTCTCAATTTTTAGCATCAAATTCATTTGGATTTTTCGGCTTTAAGGTATGAATCTTCAAAGGATTGACTTATTTGAAGGTCTACATGAATATCTGATTAGCTTCTCCATATACTGATGTATATCATGGTGAGGAAGGGAAGAATTTTCAAATCCTCAGGTTAACTCTGAAGTCAGAATATCCATCCTACTGCCATTGTTTGAGGGCTAAAATAACTATGAATTTATGATAAACTTTCTTCCAAAAATCTACATGTCAACTACTTTGACTTTGGGCCCTTATACATAAATTTTTTTCAAGATCTTGGAAATCTTTATGGAAATGTTTTCACTTCTATTTTAATAACAATAATTATAAGTGTAAAAAAGAAATTATTCATATAGTAGCACAAATTCAAGTAGTACTAAATGGCCCAAAATGAAAAATAAGTCTTCTTTCCCTCTCTGCAACCAAGAGTCCCACTACTTAGAAGTAACCACACATAAATGCTTCTTTTGTGTAGCTCTTACTGACTTACTCCTTAATATTAAAATGTTTGCATACTTTATTCTTCTTATTTGATAACTTGAAGCATTAGGTACTAACTGCATGCTTTGAAAAATGAGGAATTAATTCATTTATACCACCTCTCATACTCTTTGATATTTCTGCCAGCCATTTTTTTAAAATTCTATGAGTTATATTCACATGTCTAAATAATGAATTTTTAGTCTCGAAACCATTGACTTTACACAAGGTTTTGACCCATTAACTTTAGACAATATGTTAGGATGAGGAAGTTAGGATACATTTGACTTAATATCTCCTCATAGCCTTCTAACTCCTGCCTCCCATCTGCCCCTCATTCCAACATGTCATTAACTTTATATGGTCAATGTCAAGGTTTGTAACATTTATATTAATGACAAAAGCATACTAAGGCTTCATGCTTTGCTTATGAGTTGATTCTAAACTGAAAGCCAATAGCTAGCTTTAACAACACGATTATGTATATACGACTCACTGCAAGCCATGAAGTATATAATTGGACCAGCAGAGAAAACACTGTAATACTAAATCACTAAACATGTTCTGCTCAAAGGAGAAAGTAATTATCAAAACTTTGGAGGAGTAGAAATAGAGCAGCATATTTTAAATATATATATATACATAATAATTAAACCGTATACTTTCACTGTATTACTAAGATCACTCAGTGTCTTCAACCCTCTGTTGGTTGAAGGATATCATTTTTTTCTTGGACATATTTTCCAGGGATCTTTCTACTCCATGTTTTAGTGTGGACTAACTTATTTCCATACCTGCTGCATTTTTTTCATCCTGGTATTTCTTTTTATCATATTCCTGGGTTGTGTCCACATTTTCTTATATCCATGTCTGTAATTTTCTTGGATCTCTTTTTTTAATTGAATGTTTGATTTTAATTTTTTTATTATACCTGAAGTTCTAGGGTACATGTGCACAACGGGCAGGCTTGTTACATATGTATACATGTGCCATGTTGGTGTGTTTCAAGATAATTATAGATGTATATGTAGTTATAAGAAATAATACAGAGAGATTCCCAGGTACCTTTTACCAAGTTTAACCCAACGGTAACATGTTACAAAACTAGAATGCAGTATCAAAACCAGAATATTGACATTAACACAGTTAAGATTCACAACATTTCCCAGCATCACAAAGATCCTTCATGTCTCCCTTTTATGGCCACACTCTTCTCTCCCACCTTAACCCGTGGCAACCAGTAATCTGTTCTCCATTTCTATAATGTTGTCATTTTAAGCATGTTATACACATGGAGTTATACAGTATGTAACCTTTGGGAGTTTGATTTTTTTACAGTCAGCATACTTCTCTAAGGTTTACCCAATTAATTGTATATATCCACAGTTTGATCATTTTTGTTGGTGAATAGTGTTTCATGGTATCTATGTACCAGTCTTGTGTCATTATTTATAACATTAGCTGTAGGTTCTGTGTAGATGCTCTTTATCAGGTTAAGTTCCCTTCTATCCATATTTTCTGAGAGTTTGTTTTTTTCTTTTTTCTTTTTTGAGAGGGAGTCTTGCTCTGTTGCCAGGTTGGAGTGCAGTGGCACTATCTCGGCTCACTGCAACCTCCGACTCCCGGGTTCAAGTGATTCTCCTGCCTCAGCCTCCCGAGTAGCTGGGAGTACAGGCGTACACCGCCATGCCCAGCTAATTTTTGTATTTTTAGTAGAGATGGGGTTTCACCAAATTGGCCAGGATGATCTTGATCTCGTGACCTCAGGATCCACCCACCTCAGCCTCCCAAAGTGCTGGGATTACAGGCATGAGCCACCGCACCCAGCCTTTTCTGAAAGTTTTATCATGAAGACATGTTGAATTTTATCAAGTGCTTTTTCTGTATCAATTGATAAGACTGTGATTTTTTTCTTCATTAGCTTGCTAATAATGATGGATGATACTGATTGACTTTTAAATATTGAATCATCCTTGCATCCCTGGAATTTAGCCTGTGTGGTCATTTTTATATGTATTGCTGAATTTATTTGCTAATAATTTGTTAAGAATTTCTGCATATATATTTATTACAAATATTGGTCTTTAATTTTCTTTTTTTGTATTGTCTTTGTCTGATTTTAGTATCATTGAAAAATAACTTCATAAAACGAATTGAGAAGTGTGAACTCTTCTTGTATTTCCTGGAAGAGATTGTGTATTAGTGATGTTAATTCTTCTTCACGTGGATTTAATTATGTTTATTCTATTTGAGTTTGCTTAGCTATTTGAAGCTGTAGATTTATGTCTTCTGCCAAATGTGGAAAAATTTCAACCATTATTTCTTTGAATACTTTTTCAGCCCTGCCCTGCTCTCTTTTTTTCTCCTTTTAGATAGCCAATGACACAAAAATTAGATCTTTTGTTAGAGTCTCACAGGTCCCTAAAGTTTTATTCATTTTTATTTTTTCAGACAAGGTCATTTATTTATTTTTATTTTGCAGACAAGGTCATTTCTATCCATTTTTTTTTTTTTTTTTTTTTGAGACAGAGTCTCACTCTTTCTCCAGGCTGGAGTGCAGTGGCATGATCTCGGCTCGCTGCAACCCCCAACTCCTGGGTTCAAGCAATTCTCCTGCCTCAGCTTCCTGAGTAGCTGGGGTTACAGGCACACACCACCATGCCCAGCTAATTTTTGTATTTTTAGTAGAGACGGGGTTTCACCATGTTAGCCAGGATGGTCTCGATCTCCTGGCCTCGTGATCCACCTGCCTTGGCCTCCCAAAGTGCTAGGATTACAGGCGTGAGCCACCACGCCCAGCCTATCATCCTATCTTAATAATAGAAATTGCCGACTTCATAGAGGAGATAGAAATATTTTCATTCATTTTTCCCTGTCCCTTCTATTCTGCCACTGAGTCTGCCAACTGAGCTTTTTATTTTGATTATTATATATTTTACTTGTAAAATATCCATTTGGCTCTTCTTTACATGTTCTATTTCCTTGCTGAGACTTTTTATCTTTTCATTTGTTTTAAGCATGTTTGTTAATGCTCACTGAAGTACTTTTATAGTGGCCCCTTTCAAATTTAGGTAAGTCTGATATCTGTCATTTTGTTGGCATCTATTGGTAGTCTTTTTTCATTCAGTTTGAGAATGTCTTGGCTCTTGGTATAGATGATTTTCACTTAAAATTTGGATATTTTGGTTATAATATTATAAGACTCTGGTTCTTATTTAGACATTCCATTTTAGTTGGCTTCTTCCAACATCACTCTGGCATGGGATGGAGGAGCACCAAATGTTATTACTGCCAAGTGGGGGTAAAGTCCAAATTTCCTACGTGGCCTCCAGTGACACCCAAGAAAGGGTGTTCCTCATTATTGCTGGGCTGAGTGGGAACCCCATCACCCCACTAGGTTTCCACAGATATTGTCCTGTTCAGGAAGAATAGGAGTGCCTTATTGCTGTTCACCACATGGCTTCCTTAACACATGGGTAGGGTGGGGGGAAAAATGTAGTCTCATTACCATAGAATGGTGTGAAAGTCCTGCTCTCTACTTAACCTTCTCTGACACCATCCTGGTAGAGTATTGGGTTACCTCATTACAGCTTGACAAAGGTGAAAATCTGGGCTCCCCATGATGCTCTTTGCTGGCATGGGTGGAGGTGGAGCCTCAGTTTTTTTTTTTGTTTTTTTTGTTTTTTCCTGTGGTATTTGGCTTAGGTAGAGCAGTTATTGTCTAAAAGTTTCCTGTCTCAGTTGGCTGACTTTCCAGTCCTTTGGCTAGACAGAGCAGGCTTTGGTCAGGGCCTTTTTTGTCTGTTCCATTGATGTTACTGGGTTGCCAGCTTCTTCAATTCCAAGACTGAGATATCTGAGACAAAAAAATTATTGAGGTCCTTAGCTGGTCTACCTTCTTTTCTCCAGCTTCCAGAGTCTTCTTATGTTTGTTTGATATATAACGTCCAAGGTTTTTTTGTTGTACTTGGTGGAGGAAACAGGAAAAAGTATGCCACTCCATCTTCTGAGAAATGAAGTCTGAAATTCTTTTTAGTTTTTCTGGAGTATATATATTATTTTCAGACAGTAGGTCTTAGAGGTAAAATATCTGAGTCCTTGCATGTCCAAAAAAGGTCTCTACTTTGCCCTCACTAGATACATAGTTTGTAGTGAGGATAAAAAGACTTTGGGGTGGAATCACCTCTAGTTTCAGCTTTAACGTGTAAAGAACTTGGAAATTATCACTCCCATCTTTACAATAAGAAAAGGCTGAAAAAAAAACTGAAATCAGTGACTTGTCTTGGATCCACCAGAGAACTGAGATCTCAGGGCAAATTATCACCTTGAAACCTGGAGAGATGAATAAATCCAAATCCCAACAGAGATCTGTTTGCTTGGAAGACAAGTCACTGGAGTCATAAACAGGTAGGAACACTTAAATGGTAATTTTGGCAAATCGTTCAGTGCTGAGTATACTAGCAGGAGAATGAGAGCCTCCTAAGGGCCACATTCCTAAGTTTTATTTCCTGGAGTTTGACCAAGTTTTCATAATGAAAAGGCAAGAAAGATCCTGTAGTTACTCTGGCAGGGAAAAGGAAAAAGGAACCATTGTCAGCATTCTTCATAACAAAGGCCAGAGGATTTTATCAGAGTGTTATTCCACTTGGGGCAAGGGCATTTTTTCTCACTCCAGTCCCCTCTAGCTATCCTATCTCACCTAAGTCAAGGAGGTTAGAAAAACTAAGAAACACCTATGAAGGTCACAGACCTGAGACACAGTTCTATTAAAAGAAAGAGATTTAATCGTAAGATTAGAAATGCTTCCCGTCCCCAACATTTTGCCAACAGAACAAAAGGGCTCCTGTACAAAGAATGGATTACAGCTGAAAGAGCAGCAAAGTGCAGACTCCTCCTGAGGAGGAGTACTTAGGTAAGCCCAAAGCCAACAGAGGAGATAAAACAAGGTCGCTAAAGGAATTCAAAGTCTGGCACCTGCAGCTACAGCCAATATTAAACACAATCCAACTCCTTGCCAAATTAGCATAAAATTTCCCATGAAAGGCCTATTTACCTCATTTCCTATATCCAACATGCAGAGTTTTCAACAAAAAATTACAAGTCCAAAAGGCAAGAAGAAACACAGTTTGAAGAGATAAAGCAAACATCAGAACCAGACTCAGACATGACATGGGTGTTGGAATTATCAAACACGTATTTTTTAAATCATTGCAATTAATATATTAAGAGCTCTAATGGGAAAAAATAGACAACTCGCAAGAAGAAACGAGTAATGTAAGCAAAGAGATGGAAATGCTAAGAAAGAATTTTTTAAATACTAGAAATCAAAAACATTGTGTGCTCATTTTCTAGGGCTACCATAACAAATTATCAAAAATTGTGTGGAATTAAAGAACAGAAATTTATTCCTCACAATCCAGAGGCCAGAAGTCTGACATCAAGGTCTTTTCAGGTTTGTGTTTTTCTGGAGGTTCTGGGAATCTCTTTCTTACCTACCTCCTTCTGGTAGTTGCCAATAATCCTTGGCTTTAGATGTGTCTCTCCAGTTTTTGCCTCCATCTTCAATATGGTGTTCTCCTGTGGCTCTTTTTATTTTCTCTTCTTCTAAAATTACAAGTCACTGCATTTATCTTAAGATTTAATTACATCTGCAAAGACATCTGCCACAGATGTGCCTGGTTATCCATGGGGAATTGGTTCCAGGACCCCCACGGATACTAAAATTCACAGATGCTCAAGTCTCTTCTATAAAATGTCATAATATTCGCATATAAACTGTGCACATCCTCCAGTGTAATTTAAATCATCTCTAGATTACTTATTACCTAACACAATGCCTACACATCACTTCATTCATGTGGATTCAATGGAGTACTCAGTGCGCAGTACAAGTTTTGCTTTCTGGAGCTTTGTGAAATTGTTTTTTTCCAAATATTTTTGACCCACAGTTGGTTGAATCCACCAGTGCATGCAGAAACCATAATATGGAGGGCCAATTGTTATTTCCAAATAGGTACTGGGGGTTAAAACTTGGATATATATTGTGGGAGGAACACTGTTTAACTCACTACACATTGTAAAATAAGTGGATAATATCCTTTACGTACTTATCAGTAGACTGTACACAGTCAAGAAAAGAACCAGTAAGCTTAATGAAAGGTCAATAGAAAGTTCCCAAATTAAAATACAGAGAGAAAAAAAGAATAAAAAAGAACAGAACATCCAAGAACTGTAGGAAAATTCCAAAAAGTATAATATATATGTAACTTGAATAGCAGAAGAAGAGAAAAAAAGAGCAGAAGATATATTTGAAGAAATAATAGCTGGTCACTTTCTAAAATTAATAACAGATATCAAACCACATTTCTGGGAAGCTCAGAAGACATAAATCAAGATAAAAACCCCCAAAATCTACAGATAGACTTATCATATTCGAACTGCAGAAAACCAAAGACAAAGGGAAAATCTTGAAAGAAACCAGATTAAAAAAACATGCTGACTATAGACAAACAAGGACAAAAATTAATAGCAGTCTTCTCATAAGAAACCATGCAAGCAAGAAGAGAATGGAATGAAATGTTTGGTGTTGTAAGAATTCTAGATTCAAAATAATTTTCCCATTGAATTGTTGTTCCATTTTATTCTAGCCACAAATGGTGCAGGTAGATAGTCTTATGTCAATCAAAATTGTGTTCCTTTGTAGGTAATGTGTTAAGTCTTTATAGATGACTTCACATTTTTCTCATTATTCTTGAAGCTTTAACATTTTAACAGTATGTATGTATTAGTGGACATTTGTTCATGTACCCTGTTCAGTGCTGAGAACATTCAATCTGAAAACATGTATTCTTCTTTAGTTCAGGAAAATATTAATTCATTATTATTGCTGCTACTGCAATTACTATTACTAATATTACTACTGCTACTATTATTAACATCATTTTCATCATGATTGTCATCATCATCATCTCTTCCTCTTCATTTTCTCCATTTGCTCCTTCTTATAAGTCCTTTCTATTCACTGAGTGTTGGAATTCCAGACTGATCTTCTATACTTTGCACTCACAATTTTAATTTTCAACAAATCATTTTATTTTCTGATTGTTCCTCTTTTAGATAGCTTGTTCATGTTTTATGGATTCAACATCTTAGAACATTTTTAAAGTTGGTTTCTGTTTCCTAAATTACTTTGTTTCCTCTGAGTCAGCTATTTTGTTTGTTCATTTCTGTCTTCTTTTAGGGGGATCTTTCTTTTTCTTAAATCTTAGGTTGTCCTGATTTATCCACTTTTAAATTGATAAATGAAAAAGTAGGTTGTTGAAATAGGTGGCTCACAAAATGTTCCTCTGCCTTATGCAAATCTATTTGTGTAAACAGTCTTTTAACTTTCACCATTGCATCCTGGTGTCAACTTTTTGTTGGGAAATGACAAGGTAATGCCCATGCTTTGGTCCAGGTCAAACAGGAGAGTGTGGTGTTTCTTACATTGTCCCTTTCTCCAAGACCAGTGTGGCTGTAGAGACATAGATGGTCTTAGAGTCCTGGGAAGTGAATGGCAACAGAATGAGCAGAATCAAAGTCCAAGCAAAACAAGCCAGTTAAGAATTAGGAGGAACCGAGGAACAAGCCATGCGGTGGACCTGTGAGAGGTCAATATACAGCAACCCTCTTTTTGCCAACTAGATTACCAAGGAAGTCTTTAGAAGAAAAGGGGGACTAGAACCTTCTGATACATGAGTAAACACTATACAGGAGTAGCTACTCACTTCCCTCCTATGTTGTTGTTGTTGAACTTCAACTTGCTTTGTTGTATCTTTTAGTGTTAAGAGACCTAAATCATTGGTAACAGGAGACAGCATAGAAGGTGAGATTTCAAACTTTATATAATAAAAAAATGATAATCTATAAGTAGTAAATTTTTACTCAGGAAAATATAAAGTAGAAGTCATGGAACAATAGAGCATAACGAGTGAGGCATGTAGATCAGCCTAATGGCTGCAATTTCCAATTTAACTTAATTTCTTAGATGCCAAGGAAAATAGGAGACCAGGCCAGTTACATAATTCTGTGGACCAGTTCTAAGTGGGGGACAAAGCATTTTGTAAAACTGAGTTTTAAAAGCAATTTCTGATGTGGTGGCTCACACCTGTAATCTCAGCACTTTAAGAGGTCGAAGCAGGTGGATCACTTGAGGTCAGGAGGCCAGGAGGCCTGGCCAACATGGTGAAATCCCATCTCTACTAAAAAATACAAAAATTAGCCAGGCTTGCTGGCAGGCACCTGTAATCCCAGCTACTTGGGAGGCTGAGGCAGGAGAAATGCTTGAACCCGGGAGGTGGAGGTTGCAATGATCCTGGGTGACAAAGTGAGACCCTGTCTCAAAAATTTAAAAATAATAATAAAAGCAATTTCTCATATCAGACTTAAGGTGGAAGAAAATAAGCAACAGGAAAGATAATAATAGCAACAATAATAGTGATGATTACCATTTTTTGAGCACTTACTATGTGCCAGGCATCATGTCATACACCCTACATGGATAAAAATCACCTATCTCCATTGTGTAGCTGAGGAAAGAGACAGCCAGAAACTCTTAAGTTGCCAAGACCACAGGTCTAGTATATTGCTAAAGGAATATTTGAAACTGCATCTGTCAATCTTCAAAGACTGTGCTCTCAGTTCCTAGACCCAGCTGCCTCTTCAAAAGTCATGGGGCTGTGACACTGACATAACTCAGCAATGGGGCTTCTGTGAGTGGCCGACATCATATAATGCAGACACAGGGGTTTCATAGGACTCACCAACCCTTTACACACTGTTTCCCACTTAATTTGAACAGGTAGCACTTTTCCATAAACTGTATCTCCCACTTATGTCAGCAATAGTTTACAAAACAATAGTTTACAAAGTGGGCACCAAGAAAACAATCACATGATTCTGGACACTTAGACACAGCAGAAAGTGGAGAACTCCTTAGTCTTTTTTCACTTTTGCCTTTTATATGATGTAAGGTGCAACTCCTCACCCTCCATCAATTTGTGTTCACATCAATGCTGGGTACCAGGTGGTGGAGTTAGATGCCCATGACACCTTTATACACAGCCAACCCTATGCCCAACTCCCTCCCCATTAAGGCCATTGACTTTTGGCCCTATTATGTCCCCTTAATTTTCCTACAAAGCCTAGACTTGACGTTTTTAAAGGGAGCATGATTCCACAAGTCCATCATTATTTCTTTATGGCTTATACAATATTATTTCAATATTGTTTAAGGTATTTTGAAGTGTTAATGAGTAGAGAATGTTTAGATGGTGGAATCCAATCTAGATAATTAGTATTAATTCTTATGAAGATATTTTTTCTTTCAACTTTTTACATTAAAAAAAATGCACCCCCTATGTACACGTAGACTCCCATATGTCAGTTCCAGGTAGTGTCTGACCCAGCTGGCTGTCCTGGAAGACAGTTCACCAAAAGCAGTGAGGGACTTGCAGACAATGTGGAGTGAACCTGATGAGGTCAATCCAATGGAAGGAGCAAGAACAGAACAGAAAGGCTGCAAGTACTTTAGTGATAGTGATACGAAACCAAGGCCAGACTGGCTGATAGTCATAGTCTTTTATTCTCTGGCATTCAAGACTAATACAAGTCTTTATGATTCTGCACCAGTTTATTAAATGGTATAATAGACTACTTCTCTGTGACCTTTTTTTTCATTCATCATCATCTTTCCCAAGATGTAAAACACATAATTTTGATATTTGTCTGATTTGATGTTGGACGTGGGAAAGTCAAAAGCCATCTCATGATAGCAAATATAGCCTGCACATTTCAGTGTTTATGGGTAGAACACAAGTTGATTAGGGCTCATAGAAAGATGATACAATGGGACTTACAAGGCCAAATTTGGGAGAAGGAGGTAATTCCTCCATCACTTCTGGCCAGTGTCAAGTTTATCAGGAACCATAAGCTATTAGGGTGATTGGGGAACAAGGGACTAAACTTGGAAAACTGCAATGAAGGGGATCGGGAGCCTTATTGTATGTATATGCCCTGCAATCAAGCCTAGAGACATCCATATAGTTGCTTCTATGATATGGCAAGCAACAATAAAATGTCCTGTGATTCTCCAAATGAGACTGGTGTGTTTTCTCCATGTTGTGCCAGGCCTCCTAGTTGCCTTGGATGCTCAAAATGGGGTCTTCATACTGGGGTAACCCCTAAAGTCCTATTGCAGAATCGTTCCTGACTGAAAGCTGAATGAAATGGAATGGTTTGGGCAAAAACTTTCTCTTGGCCCTGTGAATGTCTTGAAATGCAGTGTGACTATACATGGTCAACTGATCTCCATAAATAGTTAATACCATCCCCTTTCACTTCAAAACCTATCCTGGATTGGGTAATAAAACATATGGTCACCCTAGTGGTAGGTCACCCTAACAGACATTAGATGTTTATTTCTGAAAACATTTAATGCAGTTTTGCTTTCTGAACACACGTTGAATTATACTTGTGATTCTGGACACTTAGACTTAGAGAAGAAAGTACAAAACCCCTCAGTCTTTGTTACTAAAAGGTCCTTTGCCGTCTGTATGGTGTGAAGGGCAACTCATTCTCCATCTGCATCTGTCCATCTCAATGGCGAGTACTAGGTGATAAAGTTACATGCCCATCATACCTCTACTGCAGCTGATTTGGGTTCTTTTAGTTTGTTTTCTTTTTTCAAATGTGGAACTTTCCAGGTGTCCTGATTGCCCATCAAAACTATCCCAGAACATTCCCTAATTTGTGGAAATCAAATTGTTTATTGTTTGAACTCTTTATCTAAAGGTCTATCAGCCCCAAATGAAGCTAGATAGACAATCTAGTCTTATCTCTAGCCATAGATAATTTAGTCATTTTTCTAAAAGATACAGAAACTGCTAACACAAGGTTTAGAGGACACCAATAGGTTTGTCTGCCTCTTCCCTCTTTTATAACAATCTCCTGCCCCTTATTCCCACTGTGAAAGCAGCCCTTTTGTTAAATGAAGGCCTGTCCAATGGCCACAACTGATTGGTCTAGAGGCAGATGCTTGACACAGCCTGGGCCAATCAGAGCAAACTAAAGTCCTGCCCAAAAATTTACTGATTGAGTCTCAAAGAGAGTCCTTGATTCTCTGGGTAAGTGAAAGCTCTAAGGTATAAAGCTTTGGAATTGTTGGTGGTTGTGTTCTGACCTAATGGAGGAAGACAGAGAGAGGAAGGAGAGAAAAGGAGAGGGAAAAAGTAATGAATGAAGCCAAAGGCAGCAAGAAGCAAAGACTGGAGATGAAGAGAAAGCCCTGGTGACCTTCAAATTCCTGCTGCTTCTCATTTCTGAGCCTAGCTGCCTCCCTCTCTTTCCTGTCACTTGACCATTTATGTCTGCCACAAAACACCCAGATTCCTGCCTATAAATTCCCACTTTGTCCTTAAGTGGAAAGATTTTGCTTTCTGTCACCTTTGATCAAGGAGTCCTATTACAAGAGGTTAATGTATGTGTCCCATTTAAGAAGAATCTTATGACAGGAAGTTCACAGAAAAACTACATAGTTAAAAGCCTTTACTTTACAGTTGAGATGCCCTTGAGCAATCTGCTGCCATTTCCCTCTTATACTTTAGGAATCTAAAGGCAATCTTTTTATATCCCCTCCTCACATTCTATGTATCCCTAGAGTCATTCAACCACCCTCATCCTTTAAACTGTTTCCATCAGGGGAAGTAGCAGATAACTTTTAAAGAAAAGGGTGTTTGACCTCATAATCACCCTGATTAAAATCTTTTTTTTTTTCCTATGTAGGCCATTTCTAGCATTCACTTTTAAACTATCAAGGCCTGATTTTGAAAGACTCTGGACTCCATGCAAAATGTCTTAGCTATGGGCTGAATTGTGTCCCTACCCCTACCTTTAAATTCCTATGTTGAAGTCAACCCTCAGTACCTCAGAATGTGACTATATGTGGAGCTAGGGTCTTTAAAGAGGTATAATTAAGTTAAAATAGGTCACCGAGTTGGGCCCTAATCCAGTGTGACTGGTATCCTTATAAGAAGAGAAAATTAGGGCATAGACATATACAGAATTGAAGATGATGTGGGGATGCAAGGAGACAGTGGTCATCTACAAGCAAAGGAGAGAAGCCTGGAAGAACCAGTCCTGCCAACATCTTGATCTTGAACTACTAGCCACCAGAACTGCAAAAAAAAATAAGTTCCTGTCATTTAAGCTTTTTTCTGGCAGGCCTAGCAAACTAAAACCATCTGCATTAGTCAAGGTTCTCCAGAAAAACTGAAATAATAAGATGAGCTGTAGTCAGCAAGTTTAAGACCCAGAGGAAGAGTTGATGTTTCACTTAGAGTCTGAAGGCAGAAACAAACCCCATGTC
This sequence comes from Pan troglodytes, assembly GCF_028858775.2. NCBI lineage: Eukaryota > Metazoa > Chordata > Mammalia > Primates > Hominidae > Pan > Pan troglodytes. Next base: position 85,836,006 of record NC_072413.2, read on the forward strand.
CCAGCTGAAAGACAGGCAAGAGGGGCTTCCTCTTACCCTATGGGTTCTGTGCAGGCCTTCATCTGATCGAGTGAGGCCCACCCACATTAGGGAGGGTAATCTGCTTTACCATATATTCAAATGCTATCTCATTCAGATGCACCTTCACAGACACACTGGAATAACATTTGACCAAATGTCTGGACACCCTGTGGCTCAGTCAAGTTGATGCATAAAATTGACCATCATACCATCTTACAAAATGAGAGCTATTAACCACCTAATAGCCCAAATTATTGAAACCAAGTCCCATCCAGGCTGTCTACATGTGTATTAAATGAGGCATAGGAAATAGAGTCACCTCTGACCCCTGAAAGATCCATAGATTATGCTACCAAATTACACAAAGTTCCAAGTGCAACCGTCCTGCCTGCCAGTAACTGTAAATTTCTGATTCTGACCCCATCAGGACGCATCAAAGGTAGCCAACCTGTGGGGTGAGCTCTCATGCAAGGGCAGTGCTTGGAGGCACTTCACTTTTTAAGGTCCTGCTTCACTCTCTTTCCTCTAATATAGTGCAATTTATGAGGAATGAAAGGAGATTCTACATTAAAGTCATCATTCAGCAACTGGAGGTATGCCTCACTGCAGAAAAGGGCAATCCGCAAAGCTGTTATCCATTCCACATGTCCCTGTGGTTTGTCAGCGCACTGTCAGCTCTGCTTATTCCATGTATTTTTGGCAGTCAGCTCCCTTCAGGGTTGGCATGTGTTATGGTAATGGCTATACCAACTGTAGTCCATGAAACATGGCTGAGTGTAATATATGGGGCTGCATAAAGGAAGCTTTGGGTGGGAACTTTGTGAATTATCAGAAAATAATTATACCCGTGCTTTACAAGTTGAAAGTGTCTGAGACTTTGACAAAATGGGAAAAGAGAAAACCAACATCCTTTCCTGCACTCATTACCTTCTTCCCGTTAAATATTCTAGATGTATGTCTTCCATCCCCACACATTAAACTACTTTCTCCATCCTCCAAGTATTTACACTTTGAAACTTCTTTATGAAATAGAAAAATAATCAATTGTTAGAGATGCTCATTTTGTTTTCAGATTCTACACAAGTATATTCAACTCTGAGATACCTGGGTAAATGAAAGATTATTAAAAATAATTGTCAGGCAAATATAGGCAGGGATCAAGGTATACAAAAAGAGAAAGGATGGTTAAACAGGCCATTAGCTCATCCAAAAGATCCTGAAATAAATGAGATGGTTTGGGCAAAACTTTCCTTGGCGCTATGAAGGTCTCGATATGTAGATGGCGTCTGCATACTGGGTTGTCTGGACAGCCCTGGTTTACTCGCTTGCTCCCTTTGTAATTCTTAATAGAGCTGCATTTTACTCTCAAGGTTTCCTGATTTGGATAAGGTAGAGTTGCATTTCCCTCTCAAGGTGTCCTGCTTTGGATAAAATATATGGTGGCCCTATGATTTGTCACCCTCTAATGGAACCCTTATGGAAATTAGGCTCCAAAGCAAAACAATGACTATCCTGATGGGAATTGGGGGCTCACTTCAGACAAGACCCCCTGGATGTCTACACTTTCCAGCTATTCATGGGCCAGATTTAACCAGTCTCAGTAAGGCAGTGGCAAGAAATATGTGGTGACCCTGCTAGGTTTCTGACGTGGAGAGAACTATGGAGCCATGAAACAAACCGTTTCATGAAGCTCCACTTCCTCTGTCTTCCCAGTGTGAGGCTCCCTCAGTGGGTACTGCCTTGACTTTTGCTGTCCTCTCTCTCTTTCTGAGAGCACTCCCTATTTATACAACCAGAGTCATTACTTCTGTGCATCTCTCCGTATCACCACCCCTTAGCAACATTTCCAGTCTCCCTCTGCAGTTACAGCCCTGCAGCCAAATGTCCACAGGACTTTCCTACTTGAATGTCCCAACAGCACTTTAATTTTCAACTTGCCTACAACTGAACTCACCCTCTCCCACAATATACCCTCCTCTCTTTTTAATGTGTTTCCATTTATCCTCCTTAAGGTTATCTATGATTTTTCCTCCTCTTTTATCTACGGTCCCCAGATAACCCCTTACGACTTTTCTTTAGTGAGGTTTCCCGCACAGGTATCCTTCCTTTCTTTCTCTTCAAGGCTAGCACACTGGCTGTATTAGTCCATTTCGCATTACTATAAAGCAATACCTGCAGCTGGCTCATTCATAAAGAAAAGAGGTTTATTTGTCTCACAGTTCTACAGGCTGTACAAGAAGCATGGCACCAACATCTACTCATGGCAGAAGGCAAAATGGGAGCAGGCATGTCTCATGGAATCAGAGGCAGCAAGAGAGAGAAGAGGAGGTGCCAGGTTATTTGTAACAATCAGACCTCACAGTAACTAATAGAGAACTCACTCATTAGTGTGGAGATGGCACCAAGCTGTTCCTGAATGATCCATCCCCATGACCAAAATACCTCCCATCAGATCCCACCTCCAACATGGGATTGCATTTTTACATGAGATTTGGAGGGGACAAATACCGAAACTATATCACTGGCCCAGAGCTCCTCTTCCTCCACTGCCTCTGCCCTCTTCCCATTCCCAAGCAAACTTGTACTTAAGCATATCTTGACCATGACATCCACCTGCTCAAAAAGCTCAACCACAAATTCCATCTGTCCATGAAACAAAGTTCAGGGTTCTTACTCAGGGAGCTGAGAGCTATAACAATCTGGCCCAGCTCCTCTCTGGAATTCCTAAATTCCTGTCTTGCATACAGGAATGCTATGACTTGCGTTAAGCGAGGGGCAGACTGCAAATCACTCTCACAGCCATGACTCCATTCACTCAAATAACAGCCCTGAGAGAATAAGGGATTCAAGCAGGTCCTCAAACCCAGGCCTCACAAAGTCTCTTGTTCTTCTCAGCATAGCCCCCATCAACAATGTGTGGGGAATGAAAACTTTTCTTTTACAAGTTACTTAGCTTTAACTATATATGATACTCTTTATTTACAAAGCATGACCTAAAAAGAAAAATCATTACTATTGCTTCCATGCCACATTTTTCTCTTGCTGCTTCACCTTCAAAGTAGAATTCAGAAAAACTCACAATGGACTGAAGAAAGTTTATGTGTAAATAATTCATATTTTTAGAACAGTTTTAGATTTACAGAAAAATTATGAAAATGATATGGAGTTTCCCTATATTCCACATGCAGTTTCCTCAAAAACTATCATCTTATATGGTGCATTTGTTAAAATTAAGGGACAATATTGGTAAACTATGGCTAACTAAGGCCCATACTTTATTCAGATTCCCTTAGTTCTTATCTACTGTGCTTTTTCTGTTCTGGGATCCCATCCGGGACACCACACTGGACCATGTCTCCTTAGGTTCCTCTTGGCTGTGATAAATTTTCAGACTCCCCTTGTTTTTTATGACCTTAATGATTCTGTGTAGTCCTGGTCAGGTATTTTATAGAATGTCACTCAACTGGAATTTGTTCGATGTTTGGCTGATGGTTAGGGTGGTGTTACAGGTTTTTGAAGGAAGACCACAAAAGTCAACTGCCATTTATCTCACATCGTTGCTCTTAGCATGACTTATCACTGTTGATGTTGGCCCTGATCACCTGGCTGGAGTAATGTTTGTCAAGTTTCTCCACTGTAAAATCCTCCTTTTCCCCACGTTTCCATACTGTTCTCTTTGGAAGGAAGTCACCGTGCATGGCCCACACTTAGGGAATGAGAAGCTATATATTCCACCTACCTCCTTCGGGACAGAGAATCTATATAAATTTTTTGAATTCTTCTCTGTGGGCAATTTGTCTCTTCTTCCCCATTTATTTAATTATTCAATCATTTATTTATGTCAGTATGGGCCCATAAATATTTATTTTAAGCTTTGCATTATGATCCAATAGTACTTTAGTTATTTTTTTTTTTCATATTGTTCCAGCTTTGGCCATTGGGAGTTCTTTCCGTTGGCTGTGTCCCTTTGACACATTCTCATCATAATGGTGTGGGTTTTTTCTTTTGCTTTGTTTTCTAATCACTCCCTGGCTTTCTAATGCTACAAGGTGACCCATGCTCATTCTCTGTGTCTCCTCTCCAGTCCTAGAATAAGCCATTTATCCAAAGAGCCTTGGTTCCTTTTATTGGCGAATAGTACTAGAAACCAAGATTTAGGCACTAGGAATGCTCCAAATAAATTCCGATTTATCCAAATCCAACCAAATTTTTAAGGAGTGTTTGAATATATGCTTACTTCTTACACATAAGTGGTAATAAATAGGCCAACTAATTTCCCATCTTATTTACAGACATGGGTCATTTGGGGCCTTTTTATAAGAATGCTTTAATCCTAGCTTCTACTGATTGAATAACCTTAGTGAGGTAAATAGAATTGAAATGGTCATAATAATGATAATGGTTATAGCTATGAGAAAGACATTAAGTACTATATACACATTATCTTGTTGTATCCTAATAGCATCTCAGAGACAGAGGCATTATTATTATCCCATTTTATAGATGATGAAAGTGATGTCTGCCTTGATTGTCATACTGAGAACTAAATGAGAAAACACTTGCAAAGCTCCGAGTATGGAGCATGGAGAGGGAGCTCAATAAATCATTATTTTCTCACTCCCTTCCCTCTAGAAAAAAATAAAATAGGCAAACTTCAGCAACATATTAGCGGTAAAAATTCAGCTCATGGTCTGTGAGATGAAAAATATAGGGGTTATATGAGCTCATTTGTTTTCTTTGTTGCTATATAAATGTGATCTGATTCACAAGAGCCAAAAATCAACCTGCTTCATGAAAGATCTCAAACAAAATGAAGAGGTATTTATCTTGAGAGTCAAGTCTGTTTACTGAGTTGTCCTTTACATCACTCAAATTCTCAGACTTCAGCAAAACTCAGATGACCCTTTAAATGTCTTTTTGAAAATTTTCTTAACTTTTATTTTAGGTTCAGGTGAACAAGTGAAGGTTTGTTTCATAGGTAAATAGCGTCTCATAGGGTTTTGGTGTAAGATTATTTCACTACCCAGGTAATAAGCATAGTATCTGATGGGTAGTTTTCCTGTCCTCCCCTTCCTCCCTCCTTCTCCCCTCAAGTAGGCTCCAGTGTCTTTTGTTCCCTTCTTAGTGTCTATATGTACTTTTTGGAGCTATCTGAATAATCTAAAGCACTTTCCCAAAACTTTAATGTTTGGATTAAGATGGAAGAAACATTAAATAAATCCACAACACCTCCTAAGTTTTTAAAGCTAACGAAATGACACAAAGTTACCAAAATACCTATATAATATGGAGAAAAATTCTGGAAGCTTTGCTTCTCCAAGGGAGTAGTTCCACTATTCTTATAAATCTTGGGCAAACAGGTTGAACCATATGCAAATTTGCAAGCTTTCTTGCACAGATTTCGACAGACTGTTCTGAAAAATAAAAGGTTTGTTTTTCATTCTCTATTGTTTCTTCTAAGCATTCCTTCCTCCTGTTAGTATTTTGGGAAGACGAAAATTGAGAGTTGAAGGAAAAACCAAGGACATGAGTCTTATAAGCAGCAAAGACAGCAGCAGAATTTATATCTACTCTGAGAACACTTTCTAGCCTCTCTACTGCCTTCACTCCAGCTAGAAGTTTTAGTCGCTGCAGACCAAATTCCAAACCTTTGCTAGTGACATTCTTCCACTTGAAGAGCCTTTGACTTCCTTTCTGCCACTCTGGATCACAGATTACAACTGGATGTAATCCCCATGTACCCTAAAAGTCACCCCCATGTGCAATCTACTTTTGTGTTCAGAACTCCCCAGATTTTACACTTTGAACAAATCTGCAGTACTGCCCATTACAACACAGGTGTGCCCAGTCTCCCCAGCTGAATCATAAGCTTTCTCAGACCTGTTGCTTTCATTCTCTCACCTGCTAAGCCTAGCCTAGATAGTCTTAATAAATATTTCTGAGTTCTTTTCATTGATTGATTATGTCTAGGGGCAGCTATAGCGTTGGTCTTTGGAGAAAAATATCAGAACAAGGCTGCTTCCCTCCCTAACCCTGGGCTGGCAGGGGTTTCAGAAGGCACCTGTCCTCAGTAAAGGCATTCTCCAGGCCAGCATTTTGGGAGCTCCAGAGCTCTGAGATTATTCCTTTGATCAGATTCCTTTGCAAGGGGATAATGGAGCTTAAAATATTTTTTTTTAAATAAAAGAGCATAAAAAGTGAATTTAAAAGCGAATGGGCCAAGGTTTTTCCCTAGGAAGTCTTTCAATTTCGCACATAGCAAATTCCTATGGTATGGACCTATTAGAAATGCCTTTTTTAGCCCCTTTATGCATATTTATTATGTTCCTCTATGACTTTGTTATCACTTAATTTGACACCAAGCCTCTAAAGCCACATCTTCTTTCTTCCCAAACTATAAAAAGGGGCAAAATATTTTAATCATGAAGTTCTGTATAATTTAAAGATTGTCTTCTGTCTGCATGAGTTACAGCAATAATCAAAGGAGGCTGGGGATTTGTAAAACTAAGGCCCTAATTTTTTGACAGATGTTCTGCTTGGTATGGAATTAACCTCTTTTTACATCGTATACATACATAAGAGCAAATTATTAAATATATCCTTAGTACACACAGACAACAAAGAGGCAGAATCCACTAGGTGAGAACTACCGTGCCTCAGTCTTAAGTTCCATCATTCATTAATAACAGAAAAATAAATGATGGGGGTATTCTATTAGCCACACAGTCTGAATCTGATTGATCCATCCACCTGGTAGTCCTGGAGGGACCAGGAGTCTTGATCCAACTATTAGTTACATTCTCCATTGCAGCTAAATGAGAGATTGGAAACGGCTACCAGGCCCTATATTACCTTCCAATGCCCAGCCATTTAGGTCAGTGCAGTGATTAAACGCAGGGCAACTGGAGTCAGACAGAACTTGGTTTAAATCCTTGAGCAACTACCTGCTAGCTGTATGTCTTCTAGAAAGCTATTTAAGCTCTCAAAGTTTCAGTCTCCTCAAAGTCTGTTTATATGACAGAGACATTAATTACATCTACCTCTAGGGTATTGTAAATGAAGTAATGCATGGACATAATACCTGAAAAATAGCAATTGCTCAACTAAAGAAATTTCTTCTCTGGGAACCTGACTGGTATCTTGTTATCCATTCATTTGTTTTTATGCTCATATAACAAATATTTTTGAGCCACATACAAGTACCATATGAAGAGCACGTAGCAGTAAATAAAACAAGCCTTGTCCCTATCTTCATGGAACTCACAGTCACCAAGGTATACATGCAGGAAACAAGTAAATAAATAAAGTTTGCAATTATATAACTCTATGTGCGTGAAGAAAAAAATAAGGGTCAGTGAAGAAGAGTAACGGAGAGACATATTTAGATAGGGTCGTGTGTTAATTAGGGCCCTGGCAGGAAGAGATGGCAATCTCAAATGTTGTAACTTAGAGAAAGACTGTTCAGTGAAAAAGTGTGTAGAGGATTGAGGGAAACCAGCAAGAAATAGCGAGGGTCCTTGGAGGGAAGCAAAAGAAAAGCTAGCAATTGCTGAGAGTCTTTTCCAACCTCAAAGGATGAGAGGAGGAAGCTGAGGTGGCAGAGAGCATCCTCTTGACAGAAGCTTTCAGTAGAGGTACAGAGGCCACCAACATGACTCTTCAGAGAGGGAGCCCAGGGGATAAACCCCCTGACTTCTCTCCAGCCTCTGACCTTCTGCCCCCAAGAAGAAACTGGAGTCATGAAGAACTGTCAATGCCTCTCTGAACACAGGACAGGGTGAAAAGTGGATTTCAAGTGCATTTAGAAAATATCCAACACAGGCAATCAAGAAAGGTTTTTCTGGGAGGCAGATCTGTAAGTGAAGGACAAACACTGGGGAAGGAGCCAACTGAGAGAAGTCAGGGAAGGGCATTTGAGACAGTGGTGACTGCACGTGCAAAGGTCCTGAGGAAAGAAAGAGTTCAGTGTGACAAGAGACAGAAAGGAGGTCAGCAGGGCAGGAACACAGTGGATGAGGCTGTGGAAGAGCAAAATGAGTTTCGAGGTGTTCTCAGGGGCCATTGATCTACCCAGGTCCTAAATCAAACAGGGACATTTTTCTTCCCACCAACTGAGTGCTGGCCCCTGTTTTTCGACCCCTCCCCTCGACTAGTGTAGGCTAAACACATGTATTTAATGTAAGTTAAAACCTAGGAAACCTCCTGAAACTTCTGTGTGTTTCCATATACCATTCCATTTGTCTGAGATACTGATTCTTCTGCAGCCTACACCCAGTGCTAATGCCAAGATAAAGCTTGACTATCGCAGTTCCTTGAAATCAGTATATTGGAGAGAAGGAGGGTTATCTTAAGCATTGCCAGGTATTGACATATTGGAGAGGAGTATTTTAAGCACTGCCATGCTTGATATTTTCAAGATAAAGCTTGAAAATCACCTTTCCTTGAAGTCACCATATTGGAGAGAATGAGGGGTATCTTAAGCATTGCCATTTACATTATCTCCCAATAAATATAATGTAGGCTGCCTATACCTCCCTGCCTCTTTGTTGTTGAGCTTGGCCATGTGATTTGCTTTGGCCAGTGGACTATTAGCAGATGTGATACAAGCAGAGGCTTTAAATGGGTTTGTGTGATTTGGCTTGGTGGCCTGCAGTCCTATGATCTCCCATGAGGACAGCATGTCCCAAGGATGCATGAGTCAACCTGAACCCAACTGGAGTCCAGCTTGGCCCTGCCATATTCAGCCTAGATCAGCCAAACTGCGGCTGACCTGCTGGCCCATGTTTGTCACACAGCATCAGCTGAGATGTTTGTTTCTCAGCAAAAACTGACTAATACTAAGTTTCTGGCAGATGTGTGGGAGACAGAGGCTGGGGCTGGTGAACAAATACAGGCAGGCTGGAGTGATTTCCAGCATATCAGACAACACATACCATTGTGTCAGAAAATGACTGGCTGTCAGCTTCCTGGTGCTTCATCGTTTTGTTTTCAGCAAGTTTGTGCATGTGAGAGGGCTGCACTTCACGGAAAATGACTATTCCAGAGCCAAGGAGATTTTACTGGCATCAGAAATATTGGATTCATGTTTTTCTTTTTAGTTGTTGTCCAAATTGTTAATTCCAAGTGTTATAAAGTGCCAAGATCCTGCTTCCTCCTCAGGGTCCCCATGTGTTGGATAACTGCAGGTATTTGTATGCATGCCTTTACACCCTCAATGCTTCTCTTTATAAATCAGACGGGCTGGCCCTTTGAGCATTCTTCACATCACTTTTGCCTGCCCCCTCTGTAGCTCCCAACCCATCTGGCTACATCTGGCTCACACTTCACCAAACTGCTTCAGACATGAGCTCACCAGAGTTCAAGAGAGATACCAGAAACCCTCCACTGGATGTTTGAAACAATACATAACTCAGGTGAAATGCCACATGCTTTCCCTTGGAAACACCTGTAAAAGAAATTGAAAATATATGTAAATTATCTAGCTTCTCCATGTTTCCACTGAGCCCAAAATCCATATAGCCAAAGAAATGGCTCTAATAGCTTCAGAAAAAAAACCATGCTAATGTACTACTCACGAGCTCCCTGAAAAGCCTACTATGCATCAGACACTGTGCCTGGGACTAGGAGGAATATTTTTTAAAACCACCAAATTCCCTGCCCTTGAACAGTTAATGGATTACAAAAACGAAAAGTCTTAAGCAAAGGCTACTACTGAGGACAATGATTGGCAGTGAAAATTGGCTCATCAACTGGCCAAGCTTTTTACAGTATGTCATTGAATCCCTGAAACAGTACCCATATTATAGTCGGAACGACTGAGTCTTGGCAGCATCTAAAAAGTCACCTAAGGTCAAGCAACCTGTAAGTGGTTGATGTGAGACTTATCCTGGTTCCTGACTCTGTTTGACCCTGAAGACCATGTACATAGCCACTGCCCTTACTTCCTCTCCAAGGTCATAACGCAATTACAGAGCCCCAATAAAAGCATTTACCAAGCAAGATAGCCTTACAGTGGAGAAAGTGGCTTTCTAGGGGAGGAGAGAACCATATATCAAGGAAGATGAACAATGTGCAGGGTATTAGAGAATGCACCAGGTTTTACACATGGAAATGAAAGGAAAAGGAACGGTATTTGCAAAAGCATAGAGTTGAGAAAGGGCATGGACCAGTAAAGGAGGTTACAGAAAAGGATGTGAGGTGTATGGCAACAAAGAGGAAGGGATGATGGAAAAAAAGAGATAAAGAGCTACATTGGTACCAACTAAAAAGGACCCTGGAGCATCTTGCAAATTAAGTGAGTTGTTAGTGCCCTTATAGGAATCATTTTTTTCTTTTATTTTGTCACCTGATCTCTCCCAGTTTGCATTTTTTTTGAAAATGAATCTCATTTTGCTGTTTATTACCCATATATTGAGGATGTCTATATCTCTTGGAATAAATTCTATCCATCATTCTTATTGAATTTATTCCAGCACCACCCCAGTTTGTATAATTTGCAAATTTCATTAACATTCTCTTTGCTTTGTCCTGGAAACCATTAATAACATTGTTGCATATGATCAGGCTTAACACCAATCTCTTTGGCACCCCTACTAATCAACTACCCCTTGCTGGATGTCATGCTATTCATCACCATGCCTTGTTTACAGACCCCCTGAAAATTATCAATCCCTATGACATTGTTCACATCCAAGCCAGTGTCAGTTAATTTCATAAGTAAAATTTTGTGATGTGGTATCAAATGCATTACCAAAATCAAGATGTATTGCAGGGACTTTGTTCCCCTTCACTATGAATTTTAAATAGCTTTCAGGTTGCTCCTGGATGATTTATTCGTGGCAACACCAAGCGGCTTATTCACTGATGATTCCATTACTTCTTAGATGTTCCGGGCTATTTTCCTCCATACACTTAAACTTACTAGAGGTAATCCCAGTATCATTCCTCTTTTGAAAAAATAAGTGAATGTATTTGTTGTTAGCATGGACTTCTATGGTCTCTACAAATATATGAAGTAATTTTAAAAAGCAATTCCTTTTCTCCTTGACTGGCAGCTTTTATGAGGTAGGTAGGTGCCTCCACCAGCCTTGCTGCTTATGGATAAAACGTCATGTTTTAGGGTGCTCCTTCTGGCCTATCTACCCCCTCTATCTTGGAATTTCCTCATTAATTCATCCCCGGGTGCAGATAGTATACACTGTGAAATACTCCAGCCAATGTACCTCACTGCCAGCTAGTGACCCTAAATGCTGCTTTAGGGACATAAATGAATCCAAATGCAGGTGACTAGGTCTAGAAATCTGCTGTTTAAAAATCATAATGTATCCAGAACCTGAGCCCATATAGCATCATGGGGTTTTTTTTGTTATTGTTTTTGGTTTTGAGACAGAGTCTCACACTGGTGCCCGGGCTGCAGTGCAATGGCACAATCTCGGCTCACTGCAACATCCGCCTCTGAAGTTCAAGCGATTCTCCTGCCACAGCCTCCCAAGTAGCTGGGATTACAGGTGCCCACCACCACACCTGGCTAATTTTTTTGTATTTTTAGTGGAGACGAGGTTTCACCATGTTGGCCAGGCTTGAACTTCTGACCTCGTGTCTTGAACTTCTGACCTCATGATCCACCTGCCTCAGCCTCCCAAAGTGCTGGGATTACAGGTGTGAGCCACCGTGCCTGGTCAGAATGTTTTTTTTTGCACTTTCTGCTCATTTGTCCCTGCCTGTGACTCCTCACCTTCACTGCCATTGACAGGGCATTTGACAGAGAATAAGATCTAAGTATGAACATCAACAATTTATATCCAAATGTCCCTTTTGCCTCAAAACAAAAAAGGAGAAAATAAGAGTGGGAAAAGCAAATGAAGAGAGAGAAAATGAAGCAGCCATTGGTTGGACACTCTTGTGAGAAGGAACAGCTTATCATGAATTACACCAAAACTCAAAGTGGGTTTTGGTAGGGCTTCAATGATTTCCAAAAAAACAGTCTGAAATGATCCAAGTTACATCTCCCAAGTACTTTACACAAGCACTTGGCTGCCTGGTGGACACAGATACGGGTTTTCCCATATACATCTGCAGAGATCAAACTGCAGCAGGCATTTGTTAAGAGCTGCCCTAAATGCTTTTTTGAGTAAGCTTCATATATTATTCAGGGTTCCAATATCCTTGATATGGTTTGGCTGTGTCCCCACCAAAATCTCACCTTGAGTTGTAATAATCCCCAAGTGTCAAGGGTGGGGCCAGGTGGAGATAATTGAATCATGGGGGTGGTTTCCTCACACTGTTCTCGTGGTAGTGAATAAGTCTCATGAGATCTGATGGTTTTATAAATGGGAGTTCCCCTGCACACACTCTCTTGCCTGCCGCCATCTAAGAAGTGCCTTTGCTTCTCCTTTGCCTTCCACCATCATTGTGAGGCATCCCCAGCCACGCGGAACTGTAAGTCCATTAAACTGCTTTCCTTTATAAATTACCCAGTCTCTGCTATGTCTTTATTAGCAGCATGAGAACAAACTGATATAATCCAATTGGCTCTATTTCTCTGGTTCTCTTTCTTTCTCTCTCTCTCTCTCCTCTCTGATTTGTTATGAGAAAATGGATCATATAATTATGGAGGCTGAGAAGTCTGACAATCTGCCATCTGGTAGCTGGAGACCCAGGAGAGTCAGTGGTATAGCTGCAGTTGAGTCTGAAAGCCTGAGAACCAGAGAAGCTGATAGTGGAAGTCCCAGTCCCAGAGCAGGAGAACACCATTGTCCTGGCTCAACAAGGCAGGTAGGAAGGGGACAAATCCTCCCTCCCTCTGCTTTTTGTTCCATTCAAGCCCTTAATGGATTAGATGATGCCCGCCCACACTGGGGAGAGCCATGAACTTTACTGAGCCAACTGATTCAAATGCTGATCTCATCTGGAAACGCCCTCATAGGCACACCCAGAAATAATGTTTAATCTGTGTACCCCATGACCCAGTCAAATTGACACATAAAATGAGCTTTCACATTGGCTTTCCTCTACTCCATGATGAACAGCTGTGGGGCCTCAACCCATCCTTGGGAGACTCTGAGATGAGTCAAATATGTTTTTTAAAAATTATGGATACATCTTTATGCATGTATGTAAGTGTGTTTATGTATTCTTGACCTCTAGCTACCTATAATGCACTGTGACTGTGTTCATGGTGACTGAACTTTTGCCAGGGCTGAACCATAGAAAATCTCAAATGAGCCTCTCTCATTCTGGTACGTGAAGTATATGGTTTTCACTTGAACTCAAATCTTCCAGCCTAATTCTTGCCAGGGGACATGGTTGTCCCCATGGTGATGTCTGTGGTCTGGGGCCACTTCTTGATCTGCTGGACTCTCTAGGGCCACCTTGGCACACTCCACACATACTTTGATCCCAGATCCTGTAATGAGATCAAAGTACTTCACCTTCACATTCACCCATTCATTTATTTTTCAGCTGTGTATCAAACATCAACATGCAAGTCATGGTACTAGACACTTCGGTGCTCCCAAAGATGAACATGTTTTTGTGTCTGCCCTCCAGGAGTGAGAGTTAAGATGGGAAACCTTACACAAATATACATAAAACACACACACACACACACACACTGCCAGATATGGTGCAATGGGTATTGCAGACACGAGACTGTGAGAATTCAGAGGATGAAGAGACCACAGCTGGTCTTGGAAAATCCTTCTAGGCTTCATGAGGGAGGTGAATTTTAAAGGAAAAATCTGGAAGTTGAGATGGGGAGGAAAGTTTTGCAGCTGGATGGGTGTTGGTCCATGTCGTCTCTGGAACCACTCAGAGAACAGTGAGCAGGCGGATGAAGTGGCCTGAACTTGAACAAGTGCCATTACAGGGAATGAGTGGGGCCGGGATCTGGAAGGCCTCGAAGGTCAGGCTGAGCTTGAGTTTCATTCAAGAGGCATAAATGGCTTTGAGGAGGTGTGTAATTTAGTCTGTCTTTAGAATTGACCTGTTGAACAATGTTTCCAAATCCTGTGTAAAGTTTTGCTCTTTATGCCCTTTATGAATTCATTCATGAATGCATAATTTTATAGCACTTTACTAAGTGAAAGGTGGCATAAGGGAACCCATACAAAGACAAATCATATACATGTAGAATTTAACCCAGTTGAACCTGTTTCATTTACTGACATCCCCCTCTCCCTCGCCTTCTAGCAGGACACTCTCCCCTGGCCCTCCTCTGGCTCTCCTCTGGTGTCCTTGAATACCCTTCTCTGTCTCCTTCCTCCTTTTTTGTCCCTCTGCCTGCCTTTATACCTTAGTCCACTCCAGAACTTGCCCCTTGCTCCTTCTCCTTTTACACTTCATTGTCCGTTTGAAGAAGCTCTTCTATTTCCACAGCTTCAACCACCACTTACATGGCAATAACTACTGTCTGGCATCAACCTCTCCTCTGACCTCCGACTGACATTTTCCAATGACTCCTAACTACATCCACCAGTACACACTTCAAAAGCAATATGTTCAAAGCCAAGGTCATTTTCATCCCCTTCCAAAATCTACCCCTGCCTGACCCCATTCTCTGTGTGATTCCCTATCTTAATTAACAATATCACTGCACACTACAGTGTTCACACTAAAGATATGGAAAATTTTCTGAATCCTACTTCTCCTTTAATCCCATATGCTACTGATACTACTATTCAAACATCTGTGGAGTCCATACTCTTTCTCCATCCCAATCTGAGTGTGTCAACATCAGTTTTCTAGAGAGTCAACTGAAGATTTCGAAGAGGGATGACATCCAATCTGCACTTTAAAGAATGTGTAGCCACCCAGTAGAGAAAGAAAAGGGAAAATGGCATTCCAGATATTAGGAGCAGTATAAGCTGGCCCAGTGGTATGATGAAGCAGGGTCCTTGAAGTTTGATGTGGAAGTAGAGATGGGCTTGTGTGTAGGAGAAACAAAGGCTGGGACTACAGAGGGGACAGCAGCCAGGTGAGGAAGTGTCTTGTTCACTAGGCTAAGTAGTTTGGATTTCTGCCTCTTTGTCACTGCCACACTAGTTCTGGGAGGGGGATAATGTCTTCTATCAGAAAAATCATACCACCCAGCTTGTACTGTGACAAGTGTGGAATTCAAATTCACTTTAGATACATGGTTCAGAAATATCAAACAGGGAAATTAACATCAAACTGGTCATGGAACAGTGAAACTTCTGGGTCCTCTAGGAAAAAAAGAAGGTGATTGTCACAATCAAATATACAGCATTTCCACAGAAAAACAACCACCACTGGAAATAAGTTCATAATCAAAACTTTAAAATCCCAAGACATATACCATCCTAAGCAGAATCAGCAGTTGCAATAAACAGTAGAACTGGCACTCCAAGACCAGTAAGTGCCTACAATACCTAAATAACTATAATTGGTATGTTTAAAATCATTGAAGAGAACAAACGAAAAAATTAATAACAAATGTTAGAATAGAACATTAGGTTTTTTTTAAAAAATGGATTTCTAATAGAATCTAATAAGACTGCAAAAATGCAAAACACAGGCAATGAAATGAAAGATGCAGTGGGCAAATTAAACAACAGATTAATGAACTAGAAGGCATTGCTCGGTAACCACGCAGGATGTGCACAGGCATCTAAAGAGATGGGCAATATAAACAAGAGGGTCAAAAATGGAGTGAATTGAATGAAACCATCTAATTTATATCTAATAACTCTAATTTACAGGAGAACATAAAGACAGGGGAAAGGCAATAATGAATTTCCTAGGATTGAAGAAGTTTAAGTTCCCAGATTGAAAAATTAAAGTGACTTCTAATCTTTATCAATAAAAACAATTACAGGAAATTATTCTTTTCAAGCATACATTGATCTAATTTTAAAAACTGTCCCATACAATTTTGCAAAATGGGATCTCAACAAATTCCATAGACTCAGTATCATACAGACCAAGTTCTTTGCATTTTTTTGACAATTACATTTAAAAAGACAGCAATAAAAAAGAGAGTTAGGCTGGGCATGGTGGCTCATGCCTGTAATCCCAGCACTCTGGGAGGCTGAGGTGGGCGGATCACTTGAGGACAGGAGTTCAAGACCAACCTGGCCAACATAGTGAAACCCCATCTCTACTAAAATACAAAAATTAGCCAGGCATGGTGGTGGGCACCTGTAATCCCAGCTACTCGGGAGGCTAAGGAAGGAGAATCTCTTGAACCCGGGTGGCAGAGGTTGCAGTGAGCCGAGATCACACCACTGCACTCCATCCTGGATGACAGAGCAAGACTCCGTCTCAAAAAAACAAAAAAAGAGAGAGCTAAAGGAATTTGGACTTTATATCAAAAGTGTTTTCTTTGGAGGTGGGGAACCTTGGAAGTTTGGAGCAGGAGAGTGTCCAGATTTCATGTTTTCAAAAGTTCTAGCTAGATATAGGTGGAGGATGGCTCTGCAACTAGAGACCTCATTGGAAGTAAGGAGGAATCTAGGTGAGAATAAATAATCAGGACTAAGACAAGGACAGGAGGAATGGGGAAGGGGAGTTGTATTTGAAAGGTTGTAAGGAGCCAGAAAGTGGTGACTTATTAATTGGATGTGAGGTAAGTGAGGGAAAGGGATTAGAACTCAGGTTTCTGATTTGGGTGAATGGATTTGTGGGTCTTTCATAAAGGTGGCAACCATGGGAACGAGTGGGAATCCTGTCTCACCACAGCTCAGATTCTACATGGTACTATTTCTCCTGCAGCATGTAAGCAAAAGCCCTGAGCACGAATGAGGTCACCAAGGAAAGCATATGGGTGAGAGGGGCAGAGGATACTGGAGCGCCTTGGGAAACACCAACATTTGAGGTCTCAAAATTTAATGTTTCTTTCTTCTTGAAAGAAACTATGAAGAAATAGCCAGATTCATAAGTAAGACCAAAACATAATAGGTGGGGAGAACAAGTGTAAGGAAGGGGGAAGGGGAAAACAAGGCCTATTGTCAAGAGAAGTCACACAAACCAAGAAGAGAGTGTGTCCATTGGATTTTCAACTATGAGAGTCTGGCCAAACTTGGCAGGAAGACTTTCAGCAAAATGTCATAAGTGGACATGGAGTTTGTTTGGATTGAAGAGTAAGTGTGAGGTGGGGAAATATAAGTGGAAATTGAGGCTATTATTTTATGAGACATGGCTGTGCAAGGAAGGAGAGAGACAAGATGGTAGCCTGAGGGTTACCTAGCTCAAAAGAACAAGGAGTCTTTTACATAGGTAGAACTGAATATAGTAATTTGTTGAAAGGAAAGGATGTAGGGAAGCAGAGAGGAAAGAAAGAAAGAAAAGAAAAGAAAGAAAGAAGGAAAGGAAAGGAAGAAAGAAAGAAAGAAAGAAAGAGAAAGAAAGGGAAAGAAAGAAAAAGAAAGGAGGGAAGGAGGGAGGGAAAGAGGGAAGGAAGGAAGAGGAATAAGTGATTATCATTTCATTGAGATTTAGCTCCTGGTAGACTTATGTCTCTGCAGACACATTTGTATCTTTCAAGACAATAGAAAAATTATATAACTCATCTCTAATCTTAGTCTTACCTTGCTTTAAAAAATACATGAAAGTCATCCTATTCCAAGGTTGTCAAATATTACAACATGGGTGGCTGAAAACCTCACTACTTAGTTTCCTTCCAATCTTCTAACCCTTGTTTTATTCTTCATTGTGTTTCCAATAAGCATCTTTAGAGCTCTTATTAAGCGGACAGCAGAGTTCAAGCCAGGGAAAGGATAGCACTCCAACCAAAAAACAACATCTCAGCAAATTAACAAAATAATTTATCTAACATCCACCCCTCCCAGAGAAAACTGTGTTGAAGGGATTCAAACATAAAGTGGCCTGCCTGACACTCTCAGTTACAGATTCTTTTGATGGGTAAATGTACAGGGCTTGATTCTTTGCCTAAAGCTCTTTCTATCAAGTATGATTAGCTAAATTCAACAGATAGTCACTCATTAAAGCTCAGGGAATTGTCTTCATTTTTGTTTTGCTTGTTTGTTTGCGTGTTATAAGGAGAGAAGCAGAACAAAGAGTTCACCCCATTTGATAGTGACTGAGTGATATTTATTTATGAATACAATAGGGGCTCAGGGAAGAGATTTTAATGGGAGAAGCAGAAAAATACAGTATTAAAAACACCATTTAGAGTCATGATTTATTTCCCTGATTAGGATTTTCTGCCCTTTCCTGGAGAAAAGCGTTTATCACCTGAGATGCACCATTTGGAAAAGAAAACAGGAGAATGTATTTTTAAACCACAAATTTCCACCATGTTCACCCCTCGCATAAATAAGCAGCCCTAGACTTTGCAAGAAATATTAAAGTTCATTTAAATTGCAAATCTGACCTTATTAAAATGGCTTTCTCAAAGAGCCATAAACAAATAGAGAGAGTTGGTAATACTGCCAAACAAAAGAATACATTGTCAACCAGTTCTGTAATTAAAGTGGTAAAACAGAATTTTCACGGCTCTGAATGACTCAGAGATGGACGAAGAAAACATGTTATGACAATAACTTAAGGTGGGGAGAATGTATCCATCTGGAAGTTCCCTTCAATAAATGTCTCAGTACAATTACTCTTTGAAACTCAATAAAAACTCTTATGAACAGCTTGGAAATGTTATTATATTGTTGCTAATTTAATGTGTTTTGAATGCTTTTCCTTCAACTACCACCTTCCCTCTTATTGTTGGAAGCACAAGCATTAAGATTTACTATGTTTGCGGTAAGCATAAAAATGAAACAATTAAGAATAAGCTTAAATCTGTGAATGGCTCAAAAGAGCTGATAAATTTCAAAATTAAAAGCCAAACAAATAGGCTGGGCTGATTACTGAGTTTATGGGAAATCCATACCTGAAGGTATATTTAAATCAGTGGATTGTCACCAAGCAAATGGTTTCCTTTTACTTAGAAAAATAATCCAAAGTGCAGAAGGCCACACAAATCAGATGGGGTTTAGATGGATCTTAACTTGGATTTAGCTGAGTTTAGAAACTGTGGATTTACGGCTAAGTAAGTGCTTCCACAAAGATCCAGGGAAGAGTGATGAGTTTTAAAAAAAGACAAAGTGAAGATGGAGATGGACCACAAACAATTCAAGCTCTCCACTGACTTGATATGAGATCATCAAAAACACAATAACTGCTTTACACTTCATTATGTTCTATTTAGATGTGATTTTTGGTTTATTCATGGATTCATTCAACAAATGTTTATAGAACACGTACTGTGTAATAGACACAGAGCTAGGTACTAAAGATGTAATAGGAATAAAACAGACACTATTCCTGCCCTCACAAAATTGAAGACTAGTTTAATACATTCTGTTTCAGAAAGCAGGATAAGTTCCAACTCATTTTTGAAACATTGCTACTACTATTCAACATAGTATTGGAAGTTCTGGCTAGGGCAATCAGGCAAGAGAAAGAAATAAAGGGTATTCAATTAGGAAAACAGGTTTTCTTCTAGGGTTTTCATGGTTTTAGGTATTACATGTAAGTCTTTAATCCACCTTGAGTTAAATTGTTTGCAGATGACATGATTGTATATTTATAAAACCCCGTCACCTCAGCTTAAACATCTCCTTAAGCTGATAAGCAACTTCGGCAAAGTCTCAGGATACAAAATCAATGTGCAAAAATCACAAGCATTCCTATACACCAATAACAGACAAACAGAGAGCCAAATCATGAGTGAACTCCCATTCCCAATTGCTACAAAGAGAATAAAATAGCTAGGAATCCAACTTACAAGGGATGTGAAGGACCTCTTCAAGGAGAACAACAAACCACGGCTCAACGAAAAAAAAAGAGGACACAAACAAATGGAAGAACATTCCATGCACATGGATAGGAAGAATCAATATCATGAAAATGGCCATACTGCCCAAAGTAATTTATAGATTCAATGCCATCCCCATCAAGCTACCAATGACTTTCTTCACAGAATTAGAAAAAAACTACTTTAAATTTTATATGGAACCACAGAAGAGCCTGCATAGCCAAGACAATCCTAAGCCAAAAGAACAAAACTGGAGGCATCACGCTACCTGACTTCAAACTATACTACACGGCTACAGTAACCAAAACAGCATGGTACTGGTACAAAAACAGATATATAGACCAATAGAACAGAACAGAGGCCTCAGAAATAATACTACACATATACAACCATCTGATCTTTGACAAACCTGACAAAAACAAGCAATGGGGAAAGGATTCCCTATTTAATAAATGGTGCTGGGAAAACTGGCTAGCAATATGCAGAAAGCTGAAACTGGATCCCTTCCTTACACCTTATACAAAATTTAACTCAAGATGGATTAAAGACTTAAATGTAAGACCTAAAACCATAAAAAACCCTAGAAGAAAACCTAGGCAATACCATTCAGGACATAGGCATGGGCAAGGACTTCATGACTAAAACACCAAAAGCAATGGCAACAAAAGCCATAATAGACAAATGGGATCTAATTAAACTAAAGAGCTTCTGCACAGCAAAAGAAACTGTCAGCAGAGTGAACAACCAACCTACAGAATGGGAGAAAAATTTTGCACTCTCTCCATCTGACAATGGGCTAATATCCAGAATCTACAAAGAACTTAAATTTAAAAGAAAAAAACAACCCCATCAAAAAATGGGTGAAGGATATGAACAGACACTTCTCAAAAGAAGACATTTATGCAGCCAACAAACATGAAAAAAAGCTCATCATCACTGGTCATTAAAGTAATGCAAATCAAAACCACAATGAGATACCATCTCACGCCAGTTAGAATGGCGATCATTAAAAATTCAGGAAACAACATATGCTGGAGAGGATGTGGAGAAATAAGAACGCTTTTACACTGTTGGTGGGAGGGTAAATTGGTTCAACCATTGTGGGAGACAGTGTGGCGACTCCTCAAGGATCTAGAACTAGAAATACCGTTTGACCCAGCAATCCCATTACTGGATATATACCCAAAGGAGTAAAAATCATTCTACTATAAAGACACATGCACAAGTATGTTTATTGCAGCACTGTTTACAATAACAAAGTCATGGAACCCACCCAAATGCCCATCAGTATGAGACTGGATAATGAAAATGTGGCACATATACACCATGGAACACTATGCAGCCATAAAAAAAGGATGAGTTCATGTCCTTTGCAGGGACATGGATGAAACTGGAAACCATCATTCTCAGCAAAGGAACACAAGAAGAGAAAACCAAACACTGCATGTTCTCACTCATAAGTGGCAGTTGAACAATGTGAACACATGGGCACAGGGAGGGGAACATCACCCACTGGGACCTGTCAGGGGGTGGGGGGTTAGGAGAAATACCTAATGTAAATGATGAGTTGATGGGTGCAGCAAACCCACCATGGCACATGTATACCTATGTAACAAACCTGCACGTTGTGCACATGTACCCCAGAACTTAAAGTATAATTTTAAAATGTTTAAAATAAGCTTTTGATGCTTAAGTTTGTCATGCCTCTAAAAGGTGATGAGGTAGGTCTGTTTGTATGTGTGTGTGCACGTGTGCATATGCATCTATATTTTGAAGGCATTTTATTTTTCATATGTATTCTCTAAGATATTAATGATTCCAAGTCCCTTTTGCAGGGAGGAGTTTGTACCTCAGACAAGCTGTAATTCAACCCACAGACTTACATCTCTTGAAAAACCACTGCATTTGCCCACCAGCTCTTGGTAAACAGACCTGCTCCCTGAAGGATGCCATTTGCCAACTTCCTATGTTGTCCCAGAATAAAGAGTATATGAGGCCTGTGTTAGTCCATTTTGAATTGCTATAAAGGAGTACCTGAGACCAGCTAATCTATAAAGAAAAGAGACTTATTTGGCTCACAGTTCTTCAGGCTATACAAGCATAACACCAGCATCTGCCTGGCTTCTGGTGAGGCCTCAGGAAGCTTTTACTCATGGTGGAAGGCTGACGGGGAGCAGGCATGTCATGTGGCTGACAAAAGAGGGAGCAAGAGAAGTGTGAGGCCCTTTTAAACACCCTTCTCTCATGTGAACTAATAGAGCAAGAGCTTCCTCAGTACTGTGGGGGTGGCACCAAGCCCTTCATGAGGGATCTACCCTTAGGACCCAAACAACTCCCACTAGGCCCCACCTCCAACACTAAGGATCACATTTCAACATGAAATTTGGAGGAGACAATCATCCAAACCATATCAAGGTCAAAATTCTAACATCAAGTTCAAACTTTACAATATACAGTCCTAAGTCAACTTAGATATGTTCCTTAACCTCTCTGTGTCTCGAGTGCTTTATCTGAAGCGAGAAAAATAACTCCTATCCCCTGTGGTTTTTAGAAGAATAAATGAGATAATGCAGGAGAAAGCTTGAGTAAACTGCAATCTGTAGCTGCTGTTGCTGCACCTACTACTTTCACAAACTATCAGAGTTACCACGACTACTACCACTACCTCCAATACTATAAGTGTCATAACAGAATCCATAAGAAACCTTATGAAATGCTCAACTAAATTAGCCCTGAGAACTTTAAACGAGTTCATTTGCAGGAGCAGCCAACTCTCTGACAGTCAGTGCAACTGGAAATTATACAGGTCAACTGGAAATTCATGACAGATCTATAATCCAATGTACCCTATCAGAGCAGGAGGACAATGACTCTTCAAATCACCCAGCTGTAGGTACATGGCTTCTGAGAGTAGCCTCAGATTAGGCCAGGGTTGCAATCAGGTCACATAGCAGAATGAATCTTAAGTGTGTCTGTCTTACACCAGCACATGTAAAGAAAAATCGACGCTTTGAAATTCCTCAGTTTTTGGAATATCTGCCTCCATTCATGTGGAGTTGAGCTTTTATTGCCTTATCCCACTCAGTTCAATAATCAAACACTAATTGAGCACCTTCTTTGAACCATGATAGGGAATTAAGTTTTATTATAGGTGCCACAGGGACCCACTGGAGAGTTAACATGTACACATATGTACCAAGCACATCATGCATTCAATTATCCTTAGTTCCCACAAAATTAAAGATTTGAATACAACAAGGCTACTAAAACAGAAATAGGAAATAGAAAAAGAAGCAAACCCTAAGGCCAATAAACTTACTGAATTTGAGCATTTCACTTTGTTACATATACAAGCAATTCAGAGCAAGGAATGCATGGTAGTTCTTGTCATTTTTTCTCTCTGTAACACCAGGAGAAAAAGAAAGTTTCACATGACTAATGACTAAAATGCCCCCAGATTCCTCATTCAGAAAGGACCATTTTCTATGTTTGAAATGTAATGAAAAAAATATCCATCAATGCTAAGCGCTTGAGTGTGGCTGTTTCCAACTAATAAATCACAAACCTTGATCAATCAGTTGATCCCAAAGCCTGACCTGGGAGATAGCTGCACTCCTCCATTTTTCCAGTCTCTCCCCCAATTTCTGCACAGTCCTAGGCCTCTCAGACAATTGTCACTGTAGAGAAGTATGGGTGGGGATGAGCTCCCACTTCAATATCTTCAGCTATTTCTATATCTACACACATCTATGGCCCACAGTAATATTACTACATCAAATTACTATCAAATTGTAGCCACCACCCCACCTTAACAATGCCACAACTCTCTCCTCTTAACCCAACCAAATAATGTCAAGACTCAAGGAAACTGAAAGGAACGCACCATTAGAGAAGGTTAAGGAAACTATTTGAACATAATTCCAAGCAACCTGGGGATTAGCATTCAAGTTAGGGGAAACTGTCTCTGCTGTAGCTTGCCCAAGAACTGTGGGAAGAATAATCTAAGTTAATGATGGGAGGAGGTGTCTGAAAAGATGTCAAGCCCTCCTTGGGCATCAGTTACCCTGGTAAACAGTCTATCCTATTTTCTTCACTGAGGTTATGCATGTTCCCTTCCGCCTACTAATTCCAACTCAGGAAATAAAATCAAGAGACTGGAACTGAGCAAAAACAAGAAGCAAACTTGATTTAAGCTTCAATTTTCCATGTAACACAGCTTGAAAATAGCAAGCTGTATGACTCCTTGTGGGGATAATAAACAATGCAATGCATTTCTCTGAAGGCTTCGAAAAGGGCTCAGCACTCGGCTCTATGTTCTAGAAATTGTGAAGAAAACACCCTTCCCATCCATGCCATTTTACTCGAACTTATGTAACTTCCTGGAAATGCCTACTAAGCAATACCTAAAGGAAAAGGCTGTGGTCTAGTCTGAAAGTTAGTTGGATAAGCAAGTATCTATCACCTGCAGTATGCATTGTCAGATGCCAGGCAAGGTTGAATTTACAGAAGAACCTGAAACATTCTTCTCCCTAAAGAAGTTAGTTAAGGGTGGAGAAGCAGCATCTGCACACATAAATACAGAGATTGAAAGAGATGGGTGAAGAATCCAACGCTGGAACATCACACAAGGTCTATGTGCCATAAAAACAAAGATGGTCAGGAAAGAAGGAGGGGAACAGGGAAGGCATCATACATGGGCCAGGCAAAGTCTGGGCAGGCTCAGAAGAATGGGTAGTGTTCTGCTGGTGGGATTCCAGGCACTATTTGAGGGCTACTGAACACTGTGCTGTGGATTTGTGATCTATCTACTGTCACGCAGAGTTAGTCTTAGATTTCCGGATCCCAGACACATGCTATTTGTCTGCCCAAGAACCTGTCCAGATCTGTCTCTGGACCACAAAATTCCTACTGACTCAAAAACCTCAGGGTGAGTAGAAATGGGCACACTCCAGCAAATGGGGAATGTGTAAACTGGGAAAAATTATAGGAGACAGTGAGAGCAGGAGAGTTGGTAATTGGGCAGGATGTTTCTAAAACCTCAAAAATATGTCTTTTTCAACTCCATATACCACTCGGAAGAATTTATGTTAGGGAAAATATAAGGCTGTGCATGATGATGTAGCTTTATTTTTGAATATAAAATGAAAATTTGGAAGCAACCAAAACAACTAAGAACTGGAAACCAGTTAAAGAAAATTCTGCTACATTGATATAATAAGGTACTATTTAGCTATTAAAACGGAAACAGGCAAATGTTCATTGGCATGAAAAGATGTTCATGACAGCCAGGCGCAGTGGCTCACGCCTGTAATCCCAGCACTTTGGGAGGCCGAGGCAGTCAGATCACCTGAGATCAGGAGTTCGAGACCAGCCTGGCAAATAGAGATATTTTTGTCTCTAGAAAAATATAAAAATTAGCCACGTGTGGTGGCTCACACCTGTAACCCCAGCTACTCGGGAGACTGAGGCAGGAGAATCACTTGAACCCAGAAGGTGGAGGTTGCAGTGAGCTGAGATCATGCCATTGAGCTTCAGGTTGGGCAACTGAGTGAGACTCTGTCTCAAAAAAAAAAAAAGGAAAAGAAAATATGTTCATGACATGTTAAGCATATTATAAATTTTTATGTATGAGATGATTTTAATTTTGTAATAAAAAAGTGTATGAAACACAGACACACACCCCTCACACACCTCACTACTATATATCCTTGTGTATCTATCTCTAATTGTAGACATAATAAATCACCAGAGTAGTTATATCTGGATGGTAGGATTAGGGATGCATCTTATTTTCTAATTTTCTGCATTTTTTAATTTGCATATGACTCACATATATTGCTTTGGATATTAAAAAATGTCAAAAAAATCAAACTCTTCAGGGAAAATAGTAAATGAAACAAGTCTAAGAGCCACAGCAATGGACTCACCATATGATCCTGGGGGGCCACAAGTTGATGTATGACTGTCTTTCAAGCACAACCCCAAGCAAAAAGTGCAGCAGAAAAAACACATGCATTTCGATTATCATTCAGTTGGCTTGGCCATTTTATCCAAGGCTTACCGAAGATGGCCTGGAAAATAAAGTTTGCAGCCATGGGAACTCAGCAGTCTTGACTGTCCTCGAGTTATTGCTGATGAATCAGATAGAGATGAGAACAGGAGACACACAGCAGGTCCAGTCATACATGAAGGCAGCAAGGGGAAGCTTGTATTTGTCCGACTTTAAGAGAGCTTGAATTGCTCCACTTATTCTCTGTGTGAACAAGTAGGGCCTGAGCAGATAATGGCAAGGCCCTTTGCAACCTGGTTGGAGCCTTCTCAGCGGGATGAAGAAGCACCCTCAGAAAAGTGGCACTGTTAGTACACAACTTAATAACAGCTTTTAGGCGGATGACAGGAAGCACATTGAAACTACATTACCCGCTGCATAGGGAAAGAAATAAACAGTTTATTAACTGGTGGAGAAAATGATTATAGAGTAAATAAAAATGACTCAGGGAAGTGGAGATGAGGATGTATTAAGGAAGAAAGAAAGATGTTTCAACCCAAGAGAGTACACAGAAGGAGGTGGAGAAAGGGCAGGCAGCTGACAAGGATGGAGACAGGATACGCTGGCTCTGAATACAATGTGAAAACTCACTCATGGTTTTCTTAATACAACGGCAGGCAAGGCAGGAAATAAAATAGAGCCCATTCATGCACACATTGTCAGGAAATGCAGAAATTAAGAGTCCTGGCATGGCCCAGCACAGGAATAGATGAATGCCTTTACAAGAAAGAATCTACAGAGGGTTAGAAAAACGCATGAGGCTGACCACTCAGAGAAGCTAAAAGCCTATTTGCCTGCTATGGAACTGGGGAATGTAACCCACAACCAGGTGGAGAAATAGCCCCCCTGGAGCCCAGCTACCTGTCAATGGCTTGGAGCACTGAGGGCTTGCTTTTCTTTTGCATGTGCTTCCATGAATTTCTACTAGTCTGGAAGAAATTCTCTAGAGAATTCCTGAAATTCACCTCAAAGACACTGCTTCCCCTCTGCCAAGGGCTCATTATTGCTTTGGGCAGATGGGTGTACAAACTCCTACACTATGTGACATATCCCCAAGTAAGCACTTACCTAAGTCTTTGTTGGTAAATGTAATGATACTCATGCCCAAGCTGCGTTTCCCTCCAGCATTTCTCTCCTTCATTTGGGGGACACCTTGCTTTCTGTACTTCTCTGTACTTTCTCTACTTTTGCCAATGCCTAACTTATAATTCCCTCATCTCCTCAACACTCTTCTGCAACCACCAACCTTTGATAGGGAATTAGCCTGTGAATTAGTGAGAAGACAGGTAGTTTCAACAGGGAGTATCATCCCTATTTAAACCTGTCTTCTCACTAATTCACAGAATACATCCAAGTGGCATTTCCTCTCAGGACACTTCTGTGCCAGCCCCTCCCTGACTCTGAGGAGGGTTCGCCAGTGACCTTCATAAGGTCTTTGCATTACCAGACTGGCAGCTCCTTGAAGTCATGGATTGGGCCTTTGTCCACTTTCACATCTGTCCACCAAGCCTAGAGGCTGGGGCTTAGATGATGCTCAATAAACGTTTGCCAAATGAAAGAGTGATTGAGCATCGACATGGTTTCCTCTCAGGCCACGTTTTCCCTCTCAGGGAAAGGGAGAATGGCTGAGCTATCTTCTTGCACTGGTAGCCTCCAACTCTTCCAGAGTCAGTAGGTATATTTCATCTCCACCCCCTTGCTATTAATTATCTGCTTCAGTTGGATTGAGTGCTTACAGAGGCAAGGCCTGGCCTTGGCACAGTGGGTCTGAAATGCCTTGCACTTTAGAAGTTTATAATATAATCCTAAATGTATGACTCACAGTACTCATACAGAGCTTAAACATTAGCTCTTACTAGTGTTTTTTTTTTATTTTTTTAGTAGAAGCTAATATTTAACAACTGTTACTAACACCCTGTGTGTCAAGCTTCCTTGACTCCCCGTTGGACCTTGCCAGCCATCATGATCATTGTGGTCTCCTGGTTTCAAATGGTTAAGCCCTGCTCCTAACCTCTAACACTTCAGTGTTCCTTCAAAAACGGAGTATCTGTAAAAATTATTTTCCCCAAATGTGCAACATTATCATTCCCTTTTCCAGGTAAGAAAGCTAAGGCCCATAGACATGATAGAACTCACAAGAAGGTATGTGGTTAGTCAATACTGAACAAGTATCAGAACCAGTGTCTTTTCAAAATAACAGAATGCCACTCTAACTAAAAGTCCTCTTCCAATTCTTTCCTTGTGAATCCTTTTAAACATTGAAAAGAAAATCTCCAAAAACCAGTGCAATAGCTGCCACAAGACAGAGTAGTTGGTGGTAAGAGCCAAGCTAGTGGCCCAAGTAATAACAGCTCTGTGTTCTGACACTGGAGAAATAATTTTGGGCAAGGGATGCAGCTGGTCTCTTTATAAACTAGTTTATGAACTCCGCACTTGGTGTTACATTGTCAGGAGGAGAAAGAAGGACTTCAAATTGCTTCAGAAGGAAACAGATCAATGCTGAGTCCCTGGGAATGGTATTTGATTTGCTGCATCTTCACAAAAAGAAATGCCCACATGAAGAGTTGTTATCCCTGGGTATTGAAAGGACTTCTTAGGCAGAACTCACACAGCTGAAGAGCAAGCTTGAATGCTTGAGCAAGCTGCCATCAAGCAACTATTTGAGAGGATATAAAGCAAATGTGGCATTTTATCACCTCCTGGCATGACCACAACCCTCCTAGCCAATGAACACATTTCACTCTGCTGCTTTATATTAACAGAAGGAACAAATGATTTGACCTATTGCTATTAAAGCAAGACTCCAACGAAACAGCATGTTCAGTCATGGGCATAAACAAGGCTCTGCATATACCTCCTGTTGTGTTAGTTTGGGTTCTTCAAGAAGTAGATGCCAAAATGGGACTGGACATAAAAGAGATTTATTGGGGAAAATGTCCATGAGGGAAAACGGAAAGGAAGCAGGTGAAGGCTGAGAAAGCTGTCATAACACAATGCAGGTCTGACACTTTTGAAGGAGGATTTAGGTGAAATGTCCTCAACTGCCATGCAGCCTAAGGAAGTTTCCATCAGGCTGTTAGGAAGTCCTTGAGCCAGAGTTGCCCACCAGAGGAGTTCTACATCTTGCAGTAATAGGACTGTATCTGTGTCCCAGCTGTGCTTGACTATTGGTTGAGAACAGCCCAGAGAAAGCATGGAGAAATGACAACTAAGGCAGTCTATGGAGACTGTGGGCCACTGTGAGCCAGAGTTTATCTAGGATATGATTTATTAACTGCCCCCCTTAGGCCCTCTCTCTAACAAGGGGCCAGGGTCTCTGGGTAACATTGTCAACTCAGACCATATGTCTAATTGTCCTCAAAATGTCTAGATCTACCACTTTCCCCACTCTACAGTCATTCAAGCAAATGGCCCCAGGATCCTTTAGGAAAGAGCTAGAGAAATCATCATGGTGAATACTTACTATGGTCAAATGGTTCTAGATCTGAAAATTGACTCAGATCTGGAAACTTCGAAAAAGACTGGGACTTTTTCTCAGGTGAGCACATTTGGCCTCTTTCTTCTGCATTTCTGCCATGTTGTTCTTGTTGATGATGATGGTCTTAGGTAGCATCCTTGCTGGTTTCTGATGTATTTTGCCCTAGAAATGCCAAGTTATTTACCAGCTCCCCCTGTGGCTGCCCCTCAGACCTTGCTATGGTCACTGTGGCTTGCTGGCTTCCAGGGATTAAGCACTGTACCCTGAACTTCAGGGTTCCATCAAGACCATGGAGATTAGTAAGCCCATCTCTGTGGCCATCTCTCTTGCCATCATTCTTGGCTTACATAGGAACCACCACCCAACTTCTTAGTGATGTTGGCACTCATCTTGCTGGCACTTTCTTGATGACTTTGGTGAAAAGTGTGACCTTTTTATCCTCCCAAGGAACAAGTCATTTGGTAGGTTGTCTGCCCTTACATAACTCACACCTATACGCGTTCCAGCAAACCTGCCTCCTTCAGCCTCTTTATTTCTTCTCCAACCTACTACCAGGGAAGCTCAGACATTTGACTTTGCTCAACATTGATAATTATTTTCTGTAGGATTCTATGAGCTATACTAGCTATACTGGCCATGAATTCGCTCCTGGGGTTCTAACCAGTCTTTTCTGTGCCCCTAAGAAAGTCAATGAATTTCTCTGCTCAGCTAGTCTTATATTCTGACCCCTCAATTAAATATCTTTAAAGCTCAACCCCAGGAATATTTCTCTGGCTCCTGACAGTAACTTTTAGCTAATTCTTGCCACTTTTTTGGGATGTAATGTTTTTGCTCTCTCATTAGGCTCAGCATGTCCCCAACCAGATTATGATTAGACTTAGCCTTAGTTATCAGCCTGACAGTCAAAGTGTGGAGGCAGCTTTTGGGAGGGGGAGGCTGGTTGCCTTGTGAAAGAAGGGCCTAGCAGGCACTGTCAGCACAGAGAATGGATCACCTCTGCGAGTTCTGAGAGTTCAGGAGGGATATCTGCAGAGCCAACATTCTCAAGAGCACCCATTGAGATGGTCTCATCCCACATTTCAGGGTCTCAGGTTTTCCCATCAAGGATCTGACCTCAGCAAGAAAAGACCTACCTTGATTGAGCATTCAGCACCTCTGGAGCTTGCATGTCTGACTCTTTCAGAGCTTCAGTCTGATGCTCAGCTGTGTCCACTCCTCCCACACAGGAGATAAAGAACTCTTTTGTAAAGTATCAGGGAAGCATTCTAGCACTCACACTTAATGTTTAACTCCCTGTTAATGGCCTTCAATTTCTCATCCCCTTGCAGGGCATCAATGCAACTTAGCAGCTAACGCTTCTGTCTTTGTAGGCATTATCCCCTATGTCTTTCAACTACCTGAGCCATCACACATGCAAGGGAATTCCTCTCCAACAGGTGGTCTTGTCAGATCACTTTAGTGAAACTTCTAGCAACTGGGCCACCTCCTTGTGCCAGGGACTAGCGATGCCTGACAATCCACTCAGAATGACATCCCATTGCTCGTCGGGCAGGGAGACAGTCAGTCCCAGAACCCCATCTTACTGCCTGTTTCTTGAGATCACTCCTGGTGCCACTTGTGTCAGTTCAGATTTACCAACAGGCAGCTATCAAGACAGGATTAAATGTGCAAGAGATTTATTGGGAAAATGACTATGAGGAAAATGGGGGTGGTGGGGGGCAGGCAGAGAAGCAGGGAAAGTTATCAGACTGAAGGACAGGTCTTATCTGCCCTGTGAAGGAGAGAGAGAAAGAAGGGGATTTAAGAGGGAAGTCTCAGATCAGACTGCAATGCAGCTCTGAAAAACTTCAACCAGGCCAAGAGGGAGTCTCAAGCCAAAGTAACCCATTATTAGTCATTGCCTGAGGTCAGTCATTGCCTGGAGCAGTCCATGGAAAGTAAGGCTCTGTATGAAGTCGGTGGTAGATTTAGAGAGGCTTTAGTCATTGAGTTTCTCTGCAGCATCAACTCTGAATAGTACATCGTGGATGGTCACCAAACCTATCTGCTACAGAGATTTAATAGAAAATATAGGAAAGTTCCATGATCAAGCAGAAAACCAGGGGATAACCAAAACTAAAACCAGGCAAAGAAGATACTGGTTCTCATTAAAGGGACTGCTAAAAACATCTACCCCTTGTGGTAGGCAGAGTTCTAAGATGACTCATTCTTGTGTAATCTTCTCCCCCTGAGTGTAGGTGGAACCTGTGAATATGATATCACTCCCTGTGACTAAGTTGCATTATATGGCAAAAGGCATTCTTGCAGATGCAATTAAGGCTACCAGTAGACTCCGGGTTAATCTAAAGGGAGATATCTGAGTGGGCCTAACCTAATCATTGTCCAGGTGGGCCAGAGAATTTTCTCAGTCTGCAGCAGAAAAGAGAGTAATTAAAGGTATGAAGGAGATTCATCCACTGTGATGATGTGAGCAGTCTTGTGACAAGGTCCGTGGCAAGGAACTGCAAGCAGCCTCCAGTAGCTGAGAACAGCCTCCAGTAGGCAGCCTGCAAATGGGGACTTCAGTCCTACGCCACAAAGAACTGAATTCTATCAATGACCTGAGTGAGCTTAGACGCAGATTCTTCCCCAGAGCCTCAGGGGAGATTGCAACCACCTTGAGACACCTTGAATGTGAGACCCTGGGCAGAGAAGCCAGTGAAGCCACATTGAACTTCTAATCTAAGAAACTATGGGATAATAAATTGGTATTGTTTTAGGGCACTATGTTTATGGTAGTTTGTTACAGAGGAATGGAAAATTAACACAACCCTTCTTCCTTCCTCCCCAAAACACATCAATTAGTTATGTAGGATGATTGAATAAATAAGACAGAGAGATAGATTGTGCATGGGACAATGCTCTCAAAAGCTTGTGTCCTCAAATAAATAGCTCAAGCTGTCTTAGAACTTAGTTTCTTCTTCTTCCTCTTTTTCTTCTTCTTCCTCTTGTTCTTCTTCCATCTTCTTCCTTATTCTTCTTCCATCTTCTTCCTTCTTCCTTCTTCTTCCTTCTTCTTCTTCCATCTTCTTCTTCCTTCTTCCTTCTTCTTTCTTCCTTCTTCCTTCTTCTTTCTTCCTTCTTCCTTCTTCTTTCTTCTTTCTTCTTTCTTTTTTCTTTCTTCTTCTTCTTTCAAACAGAGTCTTGCTCTGTTGCCCAGGCTGGAGTACAATGGCACAATCTTGGCTCACTGCAATCTCTGCCTCGTGGGTTCAAGTGATTCTCATGCCTCAACCTCCCAAGTAGCTGGAATGACAGGCATGCACGATCAAGCCTGGCTAATTTTTGTATTTTTAGTAGAGGCAGGTTTTTGCCATGTTGGCCAGGCTGGTCTCAAATGCCTGGCCTCCAGCAATTCACCCACCTTGGCCTCCTGAAGTGTTGGGATTACAGGTGTGAGCCACCATGCACAGCCCCTAGATTTTTTTATATGCAAAAGGTGAGTATGAACCAAAGCAAAAGAATCTATCTTAATAACTCACCTCTATATATTTTTCCAATTCTAAGATCACTAAGACTCTGCTATTCTCATGATGGCATAACTTAATAGATCCCATTTATTATTTTATTATTTATGAAACCCCCTTTCCTAATGTGTATTCATAACAAAAATCACCTTTCTTAAGTTTTTATCTTTGTACCTAGCATATGTATCAATTCATTTAAAACTCACCAAAATCCTGTAATGAATAAATCCCATAAGAGAAAAACCATTCATTCTTACACTTTAACTCATTTGTTCACAAGTATTTATTGAGCATTTACTATGTGCTGGGTACTGTTCTAGGCCCTAGGGATACAACAGTAAATAAGGTTTTTAAACAATCTTTTCACTTCCATGAAGATTATTCTAGCAGGAAAGCCAGACAATAAATGAATAAACAAGTAAATGAATAAGACAGTTTCAGATTTAATTAACGCTAAGAGGGGAATAAAAGAAGGTAATAGGATAGTGAGGGGCCGAGGTAGAGGATGGCCACTTTAGGCAGAGAGAGACTTGATTCATGAAAAGATACTATAACCCAAAGTCCCAAGGAAACTGCATTCCAAACAGAAGCTATCACAAGGACATGTGTGAAGACCTGCAGCAGGAAAGGGCCAGGCACACTCACAAACCAGGACCAACGTAAAACTCAGGCTCAGAGGAGCTGAAGAAGTTACCCAGGGTTATTCAGCCAGTAATTTGTAAAACTGGGATTCAAATGTAGGTCTAGGTCCTGCATTCAAACACAGGGATATCTGTGGGATAGGTCCTGACCCTGGGGTAATACACACAAAGCTCTTCAGCAATGGTTTGTATATTAGTCTGTCTTCATGCTGTTAATAAAGACATACTAGAGACTGGGTAATTTATAAAGGAAAGAGGTTTAACGGACTCACAGTTTCACATGGCTGGGGAGGCCTCACAGTCATGGCAGAAGGCAAAGGAGAAGCAAAGTCACATCTTACATGGTGGTAGGCAAAAGAGCTTGTGCAGGGGAACTCCCATTTATAAAACCATTGGATCTCATGAGACTTATTCACTGTCACGAGAATAGCACAGGAAACACCCGCCCACATGATTCAATTACCTCCCACCAGGTCCCTCCATGACATATGGGAATTATGGGAGCTACAGTTCAAGATGAGATTTGGTGGGGACACAGCCAAACCGTATCAGTTGGGAAACTATGGTCCACAGACCAGATTCAGCCCAACAACTGGGCTTGTATGGCCCACGTGCCAAGAATGGCTTTTCTATTTTAACAATGGTTGAAAAAGTCAAAAAAAAAAAAAACAATATTACATGACTTGTGAAAATCATATGAAATTCAAATTTTAACATTCATAAATAAAGTTTTATTGGTACATAGCCACACCCCTCTGTTCAGGAATTGTCTATGGTGACTTTTGGGATGCAACCTCAGAATAGAATAGTTATGATGGAGGCCATAAGATCCATAAAGCCTAGTATATTTGTTACTGGCTCATTACAGAAAATGTCTGAAGACCCCCTGCTCTGTATCCCCTTATCACACCACCTAAATGAGTAGGAAATATTGTCAACAGTGAACCACTATGGCTTCTGCCATAAAACCTAATGGAAGGAGGTCTAGAAGCCAAGTTTTCCCACTGCTGAAGCTTACAGGCAGGTAAGAGTAGCTGAAGATCAATAAAAAGGGGTTCCTCTCTCTTTGTTCTGTGTTTAGAGTTATTTATGCTACTTTGATTATTATTACTGTATCTTCAGACCCAAAGATGAAATTAGGAGAAGAGAGAAGTAGGATCACAGAACTAGAGAAGAAAATGCACAAGATAAAAAGAGACGTGATCACACTTCAGAAATGGGGGGAGACGAGGCACAATGTTTGTGAGCACAAGGGAGAGAGTTAGAAAACACAGCATTTTCAACGATTCCTTGGGGACCCTCTGAGAGATGACGTGAAATCACACAAATGGCAGGGGATCCTGCCCTCACTACTCATTACTAGTGAGCACAATCATTTTAATGACACTAAACCCCAATTTTCTCAACTGTAATATCTTAAAGGAGGGGTCATTCCTATAAGGTGAGGTGCTCCTACTATTTATTGTCATAACACACTATACATTTACAGGATGGCACATTTAAGTAGATATCCATGTGCCTATTTTCCTCACCAGCTCTGTGTGCTTACCTGGAAAACCCAGCACTTTACCTAGTATCTGCTCATCAGTAGGCAGGTGATAAATATTAGCTGAATGAATACATGAATAAATGAAGGCTATGACAAATTACATGTGTATGAAATTAGATGTAAGTGAAAGCACCTAGCCCAGGACCTAGAACATTCAAAAACTCTAAGAAATAACTTCTTTCATCTATGAAGAAGCAAAATCAACTTGCTCCTCCATTTGCTAGCTGTTGCAATTTCACAAGCTTGTCATGCTAAATACCAAAATGCCACCTGCTGAAGTTTCATAAACCCCAGGGAAAAGGATAGAGTCAAAAGCTGTTTCCTTGATAAATTACCCTGGGTGTTTCTTTCAAAAGCTGTTTGCAGATGACATAATCATACATAAAAATAGACTTGTATTCTTGGGCTACCATTCTCAGATACAATGACTTATTTCCTGGAGAAAATTGAAGAGGGAAAATATGTGTCATTCTTTACTGCAATTCCTCATGGAGAACAGACAGTCTCCTTTTTGTTGTTGTTGTTCTTTTATTTTTAACGATAAAGATGTTGAACACAATGATCAAAAATCTGTAGCTTGCAGCGTCGTCTCAGTGTAGGGCAGCTGAAAGTATAAGTGCAGCCACTAAAAGATATTTCAAAATAACTCCTGTTCTCCATGTGCATTTCCAGACCCCCTGTAGACCATGGCAAACTTCTTTAAAATCCCCCTCTACCTCCTCGTATCCACATCCTTTTCCAATTGCAGCTGCTCCCACAGCCTACATGGCTGAGACAGGAGGTACGTGGTTTGTACTTGCTTTAAAGGACACAAGAAAGTCCTGAACGACTAGGGACTTATCTTCCCACTTACCCGCTGGGAGACACTGGGAAGCTATGTAACTTTCCCAAGCCCCAGTTTTCTCATCTACAAAATGGGGGTGGCAGTAGCACAGAACTCTTGTAAGAAAGATGTATTAATAAAAAGCATTTAATACATGGCACTTACTAACTAGGGGTTTATTATTGTCATTACAAGTTATAGTAATGATGTGATTTTAGAAGCAGTCTCATGTCCTCCAGAAATTGCTATCATTGATTGAGGGCTTATGATGTGCTAAGCACTGTTCTAAATGGATTGCTTTTTTATTTTTTTCCATTTTCTGGGTTATCCTTACAATAGTCCTAAGAGAGAAGAAGGCTTATAAATCCCTCTTTACAGATAAGGAAACTTGCCCAACATTACTCCATGGGTGACCAGAAAGCAGAGCTGGGATTTGAACCAGGCTGTCTGGCTCCAGAATGTGACCATTAGCCTGGACAGCTCACCTGTGAATCACCGTGATGATTTCACAATCCAGACACATTCACGGAGACACGAACATCCAATCAGGAAGGAAAGAATGTTTTAGCATTAATAACAGATTTCCTTTTCAAGTTTTTACAGTATTTTTCTCTGATTTCCAAGAAAGTTAGCTCCTCTCCTTTGACAATTTGGTCACATTTCATATATTTTTAATAAATGGTCACTTTACATAAAGAGGAAAAAAGAATTATTACAAATTACTTTGTGTATTCCAACATAATACAATTATGTAAAAACCAAATGCTAAGAAAAGGCACAGAATGAAACACTGAAAGAAAATACTTCAAAAGTTGATAATAATCATCTTTTAAAAGTGATTCCTGATCTAGTTCTCTTTTCAAATTGTCTGTCTTCTCCTATATATACATCACTTTTTTGCAGGAAAAATATTATTTCATAGAATGAATATCACTCATTTTATCAGTTTTTTTGCAGAAATCAGCATTTCCCTTATTATCTGAACCCTACAGCAGAGGCCAATTGTGCTTGTTTAAACACTTCGAAGTTCCCTTAAACACATAAGAAATTAACATTTTCTCCTATTTAAATTCAATAGGCTATTCTCTTCCACTTTTCATATGTGCTAGTTTAAGCCTAACATTTAGAAACTGCTTAAAACTGTTTCTGTGAATGGAAGCCTGCCAAAACATAAAAGTTTATTTTCTGTCTGATTTTATGCCACTGGGCTATTTTGCCCTCTCTTGTCCAGGTATTCTACAAAATTTTTTCATATTTTTACTAACCATTACCATGGTGCTAAATTCTATAAAAACATCAAACTGATAATAAAGACAAATAAACTACATTAAATATCATTCTGCATCAGACCTAAAAGCTGGCCAACTCACTGCACTTCCAAAGCTTTAAACAATCGTTTTCTAAAATGTGCCAAGCATGGTGCTAGGTACTTTCTCAAACAGTTAATATTCTGAGAAGCCTGTTGTATTAGTCAGGGCTCTCCAGACAAATAGAACCAACAGGATATATGGAAGGAGAGAGAAATTTGTTTTAAGGAATTGACCCACACAATTGTAGGGGTACAAGTTCAAAATCTGCAGGGTAGGCTAGCAGGCTGGAGACCCAGGAAGAGTTGCAGTTTGAGTCCAAAAGCAGCCTACTGGCAGAATTCCTTCTTGCACAGGGGAAGGCCAGTCGTCAGTCTCCATTCTATCAAGGCCTCCAATTGATGGGATGATGAGGTCCACTCACATCACGGAGGGTAATCTGCTTTACTCAAAGTCCACCAATTTAAACGTTAATCTCACCCAAAACAACACCTTCATAGGAACACCTGGAATAATGTTAAACCAGATAGCTGGGCACGGTGGCCCACCCAAGTTGGACGCATAAAATTAATCACCACACCTGTGATGCCAGCCAAGGTTAATAAGTGAGCCTCAAAGCAACTTCACCTCTCCTTACTAAACTCTCATAGAGTTGCCATTTGTTAATATTTTCAAAAGCCCCTGTTTAATCTGCTTTTCTCAGAATAAAATTCCTGAACGTAAAATTCAAGCATTTGAAAAGAAAGCTGTCAACAGTAAAATACAGAAAAATCTCATTAGCTAAATGAATTCTGCCCAAGATCAGTCATTTTTTTAGAATCCTGAATTATTATTCAAAGATATACTAGATTATTAAGTACTGCTACATGTTTTAGCTAAAACAGAATCACTGCAAATTAGCAAGCCAATGTCCTTCTTTCTGAATCTGCTTTAACAATCAGATTTAAATGATCAGTAAATAGCACATTGATTATTGATATGGAAATAGATGCCAAATGAATTTTTAAATAATATGTTCTTGGGGGAGGTCAAGCCTGGCTCATGCAGTCTAGCATTTGTTATTAATGAATGTAATTTATCAAGCCCAAGTTTGGCTTGGAGTAGATTCTACATTAATGATGTCCAAATTATTATGGTTCTTCTAAGTAGTTATTCAAAATGGCAGTGTTTGTCTAACAATTTCACAAGGCTTTGAGTTTTTTGGTTTTTTTTTTTTTTTTTTTTACTTTTTAAGACACAATACTTTCCATTAATGTAATTCCAGAGAAGAGGTTGGAAAATGTCCCTTGTCTTCCACAGTGAGAGATGCTGCTTTTAGTGTGGTCAATAGAAGCCCGGAAAGGAGGAATATTTCAGAAGAACATATAAGCGAATGCCTAGCACAGGCCCTGAATAAATGCCTGCTGGATCAGACTCTGAGTCTCATACAAGGACAAGCTGAGGAACAATTTGCAGGTCGATTCAAGTGCAATACTGTTTCCTGATGGGCTCCAGAGAGACAGGACACATTAGGTAGGTTTATCAACGGGGGAGTGAAGAGTTATTCCAACAATAAAACTAGATTGATGGAGTCTCCTTCTAATTCGTTACTAAAATTCCAAAATTCCTCCACAAACATGACTTTGTTCATGTGTAGTTTTGAGGTCTCCCTTTTTTATCATCAGAGAGATAGTCAAATAAACATTTTTTTGAAATCCTCTAGTGCATTTTACATAGGGGACCTGTCCAGTCTTACTGCTGCTTCTCTTTGACATGTCACCATGCTTACTGCTTCTATCTGATGGCCACTCATCTTCCCTTTAAGATTCTGTTTTTTAAAAAGCTTCAAATTAGCCAGGCACGGTGGCTCACACCTGTAATCCCAGCACTTTGGGAGGCCAAGGCAAGAGGATCACTTCAGCTCAGGAGTGAACAACATGGTGGGCAACATGGTGAAACCCTGTCTCTACAAAAAATGCTTCCATCTTAAATGGAAGATGAGTAGCCATCAGATAGAAGCAGTAAGCATGGTGACACGTAAAGAGAAGCAGCAGTAAGACTGGACAGGTCCCCTATGTAAAATGCACTAGAAGATTCCAAAAAAATTTTTATTTGACTATCTCTCTGATGATAAAAAAGGGAGACCTCAAAACTACACATGAACAAAGTCATGTTTGTGGAAGAATTAGCTGGGCATGGTGGCACATGCCTATAGTCTCAGCTACTCAGGAGGCTGAGGTGGGAGGATCACTTGAGCCCTGGAAGTCAAGACTGCAGTGAGTCAAGATCACACCACTGCACTCCAGCCTGGGTGATAGAGTGAGACTCTGTCTCAAAAATAAAGAAATAAATAAGTCTCCAAATAAATAGCATGTAACATAATCTTTGTAGGTGATTAAGCTCATCGCAATTTCAGCGTACCCATTCTTCATCCTTTTTGCCTGTAGCCACATTATGTGATGATTCACCTTGCATCCTCCCCATAACTTGTGTTGGCCGAGAACCTGGGATTCTGGTTGCTAAGAGAAGGATCTAGAAAAACTGAGGGTGTGGCTTGAAACCCTCTGCCGTGATTCCACCTCTGGATAGGGATCAAAGCTGAACACCTTTGAACATATGGACCAGACATTTATATTTGTTCAGAAAGGTCCCAAAATTCAGGAGCAAGTATTTCCTGGGTCCCTCTGAGGTGAGGAGCAGAAACCTCAATAAGCCTTAATAAGTGGGTTTGGAGGCCAGGAAAGCTTGGTTTCCAGCACCTGCTTTGGCACTTAGCAGAACAGATTTCTTTTTTTCTTTTCTTTTCTTTTCTTTTTTTTTTTTTTTTTTTTTTTGAGATGAAGTCTTGCTCTGTTGCCCAAGTTGGAGTGCAGTGGCATGATCTCTGCTCACTGAAACCTCCGCCTCCCAGGTTCAAGCGCTTCTTCTGCCTCAGCCTCCCAAGTAGCTAGGATTATAGGTGTGTGCCACCACGCCTGGCTGGTTTTTTTTTTTTGTTTTTTTTTTTTTCAGTAGAGACAGGGTTTTGCCACGTTGGCCAGGCTGGTCTTGAACTCCTGACCTCAGGTGATCCACCCACCTCGGCCTCCCAAAATGCTGGGATTACAGACATGAGCTACCATGCCCAGCCCAGACAAGGTTTCTTAAGCAAATTGGAGCCTCAGTTTCCTCACTTGTAAAATAGGATAACTAATTCCACATGCCTCAAAGACATAACTAGAAATAACGTGAACAAGTCACTGAGCACAGTGGCCATCACATAGCAGGCACTCTGTAAACGCTGGCTTCTAAATATGAGAAAAAGAAAGCAGGTTGGCTATAGAATTGAGATAGTTTGAAACAATTGAAACAATGACTATAGGTCTAGATATCAAAAAGAAAATAAATAACTTATTTCCCATATAGACACAGCTTTTTCATAAGAAGTTTAACACATGCACTTCCGGTTTTAATAAAGAGGAGAAAAACAGCTATTCAAACTACATGCCCATGAATTCAGCTCTGCTCAGCTTAGCCACAGCCATGATGACTCAGAAAGGCCAGGGCCCCTAGGGGGGCTTTCTGCACAAGAAGCATGGAGAAAGATGCACATGTTCTCCCAAGCAGGGGACAGAGGGGTCTGGAGATCCCTGTTAATGCTGGTGCCAAGGCTCAGTTCTTCACAGTTTTCTTTCAGGGCACCCACCTCTCTACTTTAACTGATGTTCCTTCACTCCACAAGGGATTGCTAAAGAGCCCTAGCAACTCAGTACCATGTCACACTAAAAGATTTCCAGCAAGAGAGCTAAGAACGTTAACGACCATGCCTACTTGAGCCTCTGCTGATCATCAGGATACACACGCCTGCCCACCTACTTCTGACATCATAGCTAAAAGAATCATCTGGCAAAGGATCTCCCAAGAGGGAAGTTTCCTGCACACTCTCAAATGCTGGACAGTTGATTATGCAGAGGTGAATGCTGAAATTTGTTTGATATATTTATGGCACCTACTTGTGTGATGCCTTCAAAGAATGCGATGAGCAAATGCCACAGGCTTCCTCAAAAATGCATGATGGACTCAATAAATAATTTTCTATTTATTTGACATGTATTGGCTTCCCAGAGGCTTACAGTATATGAAAGACAGGCCACCTGAATTTGAAACAGTATCCTATTGACGTAGTTTGAGTTATTGCTTAAAAATAGTTTTAGCTATGTTCTATCCCCCCAATGCAAGTCAAATAAAAGAAATGGGTATGGAGGAACTACACACCTGGATTTTGGCAAGTGCTTGAGGATTGATGGAGAAAAATATCAATTTCTTCCTTGTGAGACAGAGAAGCAGCATTGCAGAAGGGAACTGCTCTTCCAGAAGTCTGACCTTCCATCTTGTAGGAAGGGTCCCACTCCTCTAAAGGTTTAATGGCATCCAATTCGTTTGGGGTGAATTTAACACACTGTATCATCCAGTACATAAAGGCTCTATTTTGATATAGGTGACGGTTATGCAATGGATGAGTAACATCACTTCAGAACACACATCAGGTTTTTCCATTGGAACCACCTGCACCAATAGTTAACATAAAATTCTGAAGAGGAAGCACCAGGCAGAGGCATAGATGTGCTTCCTCTTGACATCTTGTACCAATATGCTACGACCAATTGAGGAAGCCGTACCTCATCTTCAAATGGCTGAGCTTTCTACTGCAGCTCTTAAAAAACACTATTTGTAATTGTAACCAGATTGTCCCTCCACCAAACACACCATAGAATCTGGTAATAAAGGTAATGTTCTTCTATAAAACAACGGTTTCATAAATGATCAGAGCCTGGCCCAGGGTCCTAAACACTTACCTACCCCTTAAAGTGTTGAATTAGATTAAAGTGCTATGGACACTTTAATCTAACATAACTGATGTAATGTTTCAAAATCATAAATGCAGGAGGAGGGATATTAAAGCTGGATCATGGAGAGAATGGAATAATGCAATAAAAGCTGGCTCAAATGGTGAGTCTGTGATACTTGATTTATTGTTTTAATATAATGCTGTAAAGGCCATGCTTGAATATACAGCAGTGTTTTATTTATCTAATAGTCGTGATCCTAACAATGGGTGTTTAACAATGGCTTTAGACTGAGATGGTGGCACACACAAATGAAGCTGGTTTCAGGATGCTCCCCAAGAAAGGTAACACAGCAGGAGGGAGGAGAGATTAAGAGGCTGTGTTTCAGGGGTACCTGAAAGACCCTCTGAAAATATAATTCCTCACCTCTCCAGCATAGCTCCACAGCATTAAGAACTGCCCCAGCCCTACAAAGCTCAGGAAATTGGACATAAGATGAAGGTCCTGGAGAAAAATCACAGCCCACAGGACTGAACTGAACTGACGACTCTGGGTCCTCTCTGAAGCTACCTCCACCAGAGGGGGAAAGAGGGTCACAGGAACGGAGGAAGAGATCAGCACCTATGGGTGCCCTGTCTCCCTGAAGACCCAGCTCCCCATTCCTGAAATATGCCAAAGACAATGCTATGAACCACAAAGCTGAAGTTCAACTTCATTCTGGGGATATTTTCAAGTTGTTCTATATTGAGAAATTAGGAATTGGGCTTGATATACTGAGTGACATCCTTCTTTTTTACAAAAATCAAAATCTACCATCCACGAGCTATTTCCACCATCAGCCTGACCAATGGTGGGGTCCTTCACTGCTTCCTCAGCAGCATAACACGGTGCCTAGGAGAAGTTCTGGGTCCAAACCCTCTTCTATTCCCTACAAGTCTTGTGACCTCATGCTGATTAGTGGCAACTCTCTAAGCCTTAGCTTCTTCATCCTTACAATGAGATTAAGAATAGTGCCCACTTCATAGAGGATTAAATAAAATACTATATATATAAGTAGCAATGTTGGAACAAGAGTGGCTCAGGATTTACAATCAAAATTCAATGCTTCGCTTTAAAATCGATTCAGTGGGAGAAATTTTTGCTTTGCACTTGGTAGAAGTCCTGTATGAAGCATGGCTCACAACTCAAGGGCCTCAGATAATAAAAAGTCCTCCAGTCACACCTCAAATGCAGCCTCAACTCAGAAATGTAAAGGGCCAGTTCCAGCAAATAATCACATGACTTGACTTCAAATCTTCTCCCTTCCCCAAGCCAGGATCCATTCCACAGTGAACCTGATTTTCCTAGAAGGTCCTCTTGGGCAGAGCCCTTTCAAAATGACCCCAGACACAACATTGCAGCCACAATACACACTTCTAACTCAACATTCATATACTCTGGCCTGCTTCCCCACTTCCTCCTCCCTCACTACTCTCCTTCCCTCTTCCTTCACACTCTTCCTTTGCAGACCCAATCTCAATGTGCCCTCAAAATGTCAGCACACAGCACCCTCCAAGTAGTCTCACTGAAGTCCCTCACTGGAGGAGAGGAGGGGAAGGAATTTGGCAGCAGCTCTTCACAAAGAAATCCTTTTCACAAATCCATTCTTTCTATTATTTTATATCCTCTTGGTGGCTTTTCATGCCTTGTAACCCCTGTTCCTTTGAAAATCTGCCATTTGTTCTGGGATCTCCTTTAGAATTTCATATCTACAGTATCCTGCTACTGCTGTTGAAATTTTCAGTTTGCCTCCTATCACATGTGTACAGAGTAATTAGCACATGTCTGGCATT
Source organism: Pan troglodytes (assembly GCF_028858775.2). Taxonomy (NCBI): domain Eukaryota; kingdom Metazoa; phylum Chordata; class Mammalia; order Primates; family Hominidae; genus Pan; species Pan troglodytes. The sequence continues at coordinate 85,879,806 of NC_072413.2, forward strand.
CAGTAAGCTTCTAATAAATCCCAGAGTTATAAAAATTATTAAAATAATATTAGTAAATCAATGAGTGCTTAGTTTAAAAAGACTATTTTTAAATATATTAATAAATCCAGAGTAATAATGCCAATACTAAATGACAGTACATAGAAAGCATAATAATGTCAAGTTTTAAACACTAATCAGGGCATGTCTTCTCCTTGCTTAAAGCCCTCCAATGGCTTCCCACTGCACTTAGAATGAAAATCTCCTCCTCGTCATTCTCACCCTGGCCCCTGCCCACTTCTCCTACCACTCACTTTTTCCTGTATTTCCTCTAACCTCATTGGGCTTTTTATACTGTTATTTCTCCAACACCTCAAGCTCTTTCCCATCTCCAAGTCTTTGCCCTCCCTGCTCCCACTCACTTAAACACTCCTCCCTGATCTTTGCTCTCACTTAGATCCCAGCCCAGAGAGGTCCAACCTGACCACCCAGTTGGAACAGATTTTGATGCCCCAACCCAATCTCAGGTAAACAACCTCATTCTTATGAAATATTCTCTTCATAGTATGTATCACAATCTGAAAAATCTTCTCAATTTTTCCGTTTGCTAATGTTATGGACTGAATGTTCATGCCTCCCTCAAATTCCTATGTTGAAGCACTAACCACCAATATGATGGTATTTTGAGGTAGAGCCTTTGGGAGGTAATTGGGGTTCTATGAGGTCATGATGGTGGGGCCCTTATAATGGGATTAGTGTCCTTATAAAGAGTAGAGGAAGAAAGGTGAGAGCTTTCTCTCTCTCCACATGCCATGTGAGACCACAGCAAGCAGGTAGCTGTCTACAATCTACAAGCCTGAAAGAGAGAACTCACCAGGAGCTAAATCTGCTGGTGCCTTGATGTTGGAATTCCCAGGCTCCAGAATTTTGAGAAACAAATGTCTGGTTTTTAAGCCACCCAGTATTTGGTATTTTATTATAACAGCCTGAGCTGACGTAAGCAGATTGTCATCTGTGTCTTTTTCTCCCTCAAACAATGAGTTCATCCTCTATAATATCTATCTAAAGAAAAACTCCTTCTCAAATGTGTAGTAATCTCCTAAGCATATTAGACATGATAAGATGATAATTATAACTATTAACATATACTGAGTACTTACATGAGAGTCATAAATGATCTTATGGGTATTAACCCCATTTAACACAACCCTACTAAGAAGATATTATTATGCCCATTTTCTCCTGAGAAAACTAAGGCATAAAAAAGGTTAAGTAAACTAGGCCAAGGTCATATAGTCAGTAAGTTATGGCATCAGAATATGAACACAGATGGTCTTGCCTCAGAACCTGGACTCATAACTACCATGTAGCCTACCATCTTGTATTTCCAACACTCTCTGAGCACAGCAGAGGTTCTGCCAATGGAAAGCCCATTGTCTCTAACTACCCAGGCATATTCACCTCTTGCCACTCTACCCTCTCCCTGCCTTTACAAATTTGCTGCAAAGCTACAGATTTAAGACTGAATTTTTACATAAATGCACAGAGTAGTCATAAATCTATAAATTTAAGACTCTAAATTTTTACCATTCAAATTCCTTTTAGCTTAATCATCATTTTATGATGTTTCTCTGAAATATCTCTATCAACATCTGCTTGGTACTGGCTTAAATGCTAGACTACAAAATCTGCTAATTGCTTACTTGTGGAATCATTCACACATGTGTTGCTCACCCCAGGATGTGACTTCTGTACCAAGTCAACATGAACTTCTCTTGCTTTCTTTGTCCTTTCTTTCCTCTTATTATACTTTTCTTTTTTTTCTAGAGACATGAAGGGGAGACAGGGACAGAACTGTAGGAGGTGGGCTCCAAAACATTTATTTCTGAGCCTTATAAAAATAATAATAAACAGCACTTATTAAGGACTTCTTGAAGAGATATAGTATAGTGTATTGGTTAAAAATATGGGCTCTGGAGACAGACATACTTTGAACACTCACTTCAGACCTTGAGCTTGTTACTTCTCCTCTCAGTGCCTCGGCTTCCTCATCTGAAAAACGAAGATACGTTCATACTAGAATATTTGAATATTAAGTGAGTACATATATATATATGTGTGTGTATATATATATATATATGTGTGTATATATATATATATATATATACATATACTATTTAAAACAGTACTAGCATAAAAATGTTATATAAATGTGATGGCTCTGCCAGGTTGGGGCAAAAGATTGCAAAAAAGGGGATGCCAGAAGAGGGGGTGTCAAAATAATTGTACTGAGAGAGGGGGTCAATTAACCTCTGGACTAGTACAAAGTGTATGAAACATAATACTAAGAAAATGCATTTATAGCCAAGCATGGTGTAGTCCCAGCTACTCAGGAGGCTGAGGCAGGAGAATCGCTTGAACCTGGGAGGTGGAGGTTTCAGTGAGCTGAGATTGTACAATTGCACTCCAGCGTAGGTGACACAATGAGACTCTGTCAAAAAAAATGCATTTATAGATAAAAAGATTTGCCTAGTTGAAATGAAACATCACAGTGCAGGGCACAGAGAAAGGGAAGTACAGCATTTTCAATTTGAGGTGGTATAATATTCCTATTGTCTCCCATTTACAATCATGGATTCTAAGTGTCCCTAGGTTGTTGCTATTAAGCATATAGCCAATACAGGAATCACGCTCTACCATGGCTGACACAAGGTCCCAGCCTTTGCTTGAACAACTCAGGCCATGTGGTAGGCTGAATAATGAGCCCTCCTAAAGTCCATGTCTGAATCTCCAGAACCTGTGAATGTTGCCTCAAATGGCAAAAGGCACTTTGTAAATGTAATTAAGTTAAGAATTTCAGAGACAGAGAATAGCCTGGATTATACAAGTGAATCTAAATGAATTACAAGTGTATTAGTCTCACACTGATATAAGGACATACCCGAGACTGGGTAATTTATAAAGGAAAGAAGTTTAATTGACTCACAGTTCCACAGGGCAGGGGAGGACTCAGGAAACAATCATGGTGGAAAGGGAAGCAAACATATCCTTCTTCACATGGTGGCAGGAGAGAGAAATGAGTGCCCAGTGAAGGGGGAAGTGCCTTATAAAACCAACAGATCTCATAAGAACTCACTATCATGAGAACAGGATGGGGAAACCACCTCAATGATTCAATTATCTCCCCCTAGTCCCTCCCATGACACGTGGGGATTATGGGAACTACAATTCAAGATGAGATTTGGGTGGGGACACAGCCAAAGCATATCAACAAGTGTTCTCATAACAGGGAGGGAGAGGGAGATTTAACTACAGAAATAAGAGACTGATGATGGAAGCAACAAGCTGGTGTGATGAGAGAATGGGGTCACAAGCCAAGGAGTGCAGGCTCCAGAAGCTAGCAAGGGCAAGGAAACTAGAGCCTCCAGAAGGAATGATCCCTGTCAATGTCTTGAATTTAGTCCAGTGAGACCAATTTTAAACTTCTAGCCTCCAGGACTTCAGGAGAATAAATCTGCACTAAATCACTAAGTTTGTGGTAATGCATTATTGCAGTGAGAGGAAATTCATATACACCAAAACTCCATTGTGATTACTGTTGACACAGTGGTCCTCCAACGGTGCACCTAAGATATGCTTATGCTTCGAAACCTAGATATTCAATAGCTAAATTTGAATCATGAATAAAGTTATTGTAGGAAAAAATATAGTAGCTCTCAGTTTTTGAGGACATATTACCATTATGCTTTTCCATGTATCAGCTCATTAAATGTAATCCTCACAACAATTCTCTTATGATAGGTGAGCAGACAGGTTTAAAGAGGCTGAATAATTTGTCCAAAGTCAGGAAGCTAACTAAGTAGCCAAACAGAGGTTCAATCCCAATTTGAGTCCAAAAATAATGACATTGAATTGAACATATAAAAATATATCAAATTTGAGTTTTCTCCCAGTGGTTTTTCTTATATTTGGAAGGGTCTACTATCATTTGTTTGCCAGCATAGGCTAGTGGCCATAGAAATGAATGAGAAACAACAAACAATATTAACAGAAAAATTCAAAATTGTCAATGCCTATGATCAAACCCCTTCTTTAAAAACACTCAGGATTTGGATTTGTAATTGTGATGTTATATTGTTTTGTAGAACATGCCATTTAGTTATATCCATATTTCTAAGGGTAGTAAACTTGAAACAATTAAATATAGAGTGTCTTTTGAGGTTGCCTCTTATATACGTGTCTGTTATTATTAGCAGATGCCAGGCTATGGTAAGCATTTAATTTTCACAACTATCCTATGATATTGGTAATTTTTATTTTTGCATTTTACAAATAAAAAAGAACATTTAAATAATTTGCCTAAGATCACCCAGTTTATGAGAGGCAGAGACAGGGCTGGAACTAACAGCAGTCTGATTTCAAAAACTGTGCTTTTCTGCACCCCACTGAGAGGAGAATGCCCAAACTTTAACCCCCCCACCCCCACCAAAGCATCATGCAGAACATTCCATTCCATCCATACACAACCTTTATGACCCCTTTTGAAGTAACATAACAACCTATTTTATGGAGAGCATGGAGAAAGGCTCTCCATAAAAAGGCAAAAGGAGAGAACCATTTGGTTAAATTTTGTGGTGTTGCGCAAAGAACACAGTATCTTCTAGATATGAGATATCTAAATGGCTAAAACATTGCCCAATTGTATTGAACCCAAGTGTGTTTACATGTGACCTCAACTCCCTTCCTTGGATCTGTCTTCTGGGGTCACAGAGAACAAGTGTACTCTCCTTTCATCCAACAGGCCTTTTATGTCTTCCCAAGTTTATGTTTGTTTCTGAGCTAAACGTATTCCTGTTCTTCAATCGCCCTTGATGTGACAAGGTTTGTTTTAGGATATGCCAAAATCAGAGATGACTCCCTAACTGATTTTAGTTGTGTCATCTCGGCAAGATAAAAGCCTCAGGACATAGAGAGAGTGAGAAGGAGACAGGTCAGAGATCTTGTTTTTGGTTTTATTTTCCTTTAGTTATACTATTCAAGACAGTGCAATGTAATATTTAGCTTTTCCAGCCCCTGCTTCCAGCCCCTGGCCAAAGGAGTGATTCGTTGAATGAAGGGGAGTCATGGCCTCCTAAACTGACACTGATCACTTACACATAGGGGATGACACAGAGGGGTGTCACACCCCACAGCCAATTTGGTGGGCATGACCAGGAAACAGATTTACGTGAGGAGGAGTACCTTTTATTTCCTCCCCTGGGGCAGAAACATTTCTACCTCATTTAAGTCATTAACATTTATGTCTAGTGTTCTGAATGCTAAGCATGTGGGATTTATTTATATCCTACTGCTCAAGGTCGGGGCCGAGGTCTCATTACAAAAATTCAAAAAATTGCAACTTCAGGCATAAAGGGTTAAGGGGCAGATCTTCACAAACTCCACACAAGCCAGCAAGCACAGTACCCGGGCAAACAAGTGCTACTTAGCATGGGACTGCCATAATCTTCCTGTGGGAAAAGGCACACAAACCTCATCATGAGTCCCCTAAGCACACAGACAATGGTCATACTCAGTTAAATCAATGTGTTCCCATGAAAAAGGAAAGATCATTCGTTTTTATTGAGCCTCAGTGGGGCCTTCAGGCCTCCCAAAGGAATCTGACCCTATGATCCACTGTAGCCATTTCTGTCTTCACCATCTTGGTTCTCCTCTAGTTAATTCCACTTAGAATGGCCTGATCACAAAAGCAATAAAGTCAATAGATTTATTATAAAATAATAAATGACTAACAGCACACCCTTTCCTAGGAAAGATAGCACAACAGAAAGACAACCCCCTCAAAGTCCCGTAAAACATATTTGTGCTAAAAGAAAAGGCCGTTCTATGGCTCTGTATTTTACCACAAAATAGCCTATTTAAACACATCTGGGCCCAGGATGAAGAGTAACACTCTACAAGCCAGTCACAAGGCTCCTGATGAGAAATTCAGGACTTCTGAGAATATGTTTTGGGCTCCTGGTGGATTTTGGTGCCCTTACCCCTTCCGACCACATGATGGCGCCCTGTGCTCCGGTGGAGCAAGTAGAGTCAGGAAAGCAGGGTTCAGAGTCAGCCTCCGCTTATTTTCAATCTGGGATTTGGCACAAACACTTTACCCTTCTGAGCTTTGATGACCTCATCTGTGGAAGGGTTATTATTATTCCTCAGGATAATAGTTACCTACTGGGGCTGTTGTGAGAATAATGAGGTAACCACTAGGACGCACAGCATAGCTCGTGAAACAGGACCAAGGAGCTGCTTCCGCTCTCTCTCCCACGGGCCCTTCCAGTTCATTCCACCGGACTGGCTTTTTCTTGTCCCTGGATCCGATTAGAACAAGTTTTATAACTCTTCTGGATACTTTCAAGTAATCAAAGAAGGCTTGATTCGGAAATTCCTATCTTCTATCCAATGGAATAAATAAAACTTTCCGTTTGTCCGTTCTCACTCACATCCTCTCCATGCTCACTGCTGGCCCAAGCAGGCTGGCTGCCTGCCCAGGAGAAAGTGGTGTTTGACCTCTCTTTCTCCACCGTGCACATTCATCCTTTCTCCTCAAACTAGTTAATCGTGGTTTCTTACCCTTCTGCATCAGAAAGTATGGAGATAAGAGAAGAAAAGGGGTCTCCTCTCAGGATGATGGGGCATGCACCCTCACGTTCTCTCCCCGGCTGCTCCTTGAGCCTCTGAGACGTGCTCCCCCGCCCCATCGCTGGGCTTTTTTTTTTTTTCCTGTAGTTTCATTGACTTGGGCAAATTCTTCTCTTCTGCCTGACACTTCAGGATCCTACTTCAGCTTTGTAACCCTGGAACCCCGCCCCCTCCCCTAAGGAGGCTGCCATCTTGCTCAGGATCTAAGATGTCCAGCACTGTCTCAGACATGGCCTCCATCTTCTCCATGGGACCCACTTGCTTTGCCTGGAGAAACACTGGGAGTGTAGCCCATCCCAAGGCAGCAACATCTCTTCTTCACTCCATTCTCTTAGCAACCACACAGCCTCTTTCACTCTGGATTTCTGGAGCTGAGTCAAGTGCTGGTCTGTGGAGCCCACCAAACATCCAGAGACACATGCTAGGTTCTCTGGGTAGTTTCCTCACACCCCTCAATATGGACCTGAGGTGAAAGAACCCACCCTTCAACTTATGGGAGAGATTCACCATACAACTCCCACCTTTTTGTCCATCTTTCTAACCTACTAGAGGCTGGAGGTCAGTGCTTGGGTGTGGGGCAATATCCAGTTTTGGCTCAGCTCCTTTTGCAAGTCTCAGTTGTGGTTTTGCACCTCACTTTGGACTATAGGCTCTGTTAACTTGAGTGCACAGCTGAAACTGTGAAATTATAAAATAATAAATGACTAATGGCATGCCCTTTGCTAGGAAAGATAGCACAACAGAAAGACATCCCCTCAAACAAAGTCTCCTAAAACATATTTTAGGGGACTGGAAGACCTTCGCGTTAATATCTCTTTACCATAATAGTAGCAATGGTAATAGTGGCAGCGAGTGTTTATCTGTCATGGAGATGCATCGGGCACTGTACTGAGTGGTTTATGGGTATTTTCTTATTGAATCCTCACTACAATCCTCTGAGGAAACTCTGATGTTTGCATTTAACACAGGAGGAAACTGAGGCTCAGGGAAGGTCTTGATTAAGCTTGGGTCACAGACTTCACAAGGGGCAATAGTAGGATTACAAAGTAGGTCAGTCTGATTCTAGGGCCAGTGTCAGAATCTCTGTCCACACACCAGAATGCTTGTGCAACCATCAAATCAGTCATTTATTTGATAGGCTATGAAAAAGCCTTTTGTAAAACTATAAAGTATTCTTCAATTATTTATATTGTTATTGTAGTTATAAAAAAAATGATTTTTATTATTCCATTCCATTAGTATGGCTTTAGGCTGCTTATATAAGATACATTAAACACTCTAAAAAGATTTAAATTGAGGCTGGGGATTGGGAGGTGACAGAGTAAGTGTTACAGCGGCCATTAAAATGTCTTAAACATTAAGGTACCTAAAAATGTAATATTTAACTGAATTAAGATCGCCAAATTAAATTGGCTGTTTTCCCAAGTGTGATCTCTGGTAATTGCCACTTGATTGAATAGGGAACCAAACAGACAGAATTGTAGACAACGCAGTGATGTTCAAGCCCTCCCGCTACCCCCACCACCCTCATTAGGTACAAGTAGCTTTACCAATTGCTCAGAAAACAGAACATCCATGCTCTGCTTTAGAGTCATACAAATATCAGGAATGTTTGCATATGTTTCCCCACCACTTACAAGGATTTAAAAAGAAACTTTTCCATAAGAACATAACATGGATGAAACCAGTCATATGATTAACAGGTAACATGTAATGAAATGTTACTCTGTGCCAGGCACTGGGTTGAGTACTCCACAAGAATGCCTTATTTTATTTTATTAATTAATTTATTTTTTTGAGACAGAGTCTCACTCCATTGCCCAGGCTGGAGTGAAGTCACAGGATCTCAGCTCACTGCAACCTCTGCCTCCCAGGTTCAAGCAATTCACTTGTCTCAGACTCCTGAGTAGCTGGGACTACAGTTGCCTGCCATCATGCCCAGCTAATTTTTGTATTTTTAATAGAGACGGGGTTTCACCTTGTTGGTCAGGCTGATCTCGAACTGCTGACCTCAGGTGATCCACCCACCTTGGCCTCCCAAAGTGCTGGGATTACAGGCATGAGCCACCACGCCCAGCCTAGAATAACTTATTTTAACAACACTTTTTTTTTTTTTTTTTGAGACAGAGTCTCACTCTGTTGCCCAGATTGGAGTACAGTGGTGCGATCTGTGCTCACTGCAACCTTCACCTCCCAGGTTCAAGCGATTCTCCTGCCTCAGCCTTCCCAGTAGCTGGGACTACAGGCACGTGCCACCATGCCTGGCTAATTTTTGTATCTTCAGGAGAGACAGGGTTTCACCATGTTGGCCAGGCTGATCTCGAACTCCTGACCTCAAGTGATCTGCCTTCCTAGGCCTCCCAAAGTGCTGGGATTACAGGCATGAGCCACTGCAACCTGGCTTTTCAACAACACTTTGAAATAACAACACTAAGTTTTCTGATTTACAGAGGGGGCTTAGGACAGTCACTGTGGTAGGAAGAATAATTCCCCCCAAAGATGTCCAAGTCCTAATCCCTGGAACCTATAAATATGTTTCTTACATGGCAAAAAGACTTTGCAGATGTGATTATATTTAGCCTCTTGACATGGGAATATTATACTATATTATACAGGTGGGCCCAATGTAATCATAAGGATCCTTAAAAGATAGAAGAGGGAGGAAGAGAAACAAAAGAGGGAAGAAGGTCAGAGTCAAATTCAGAGAGAGATTTGAAGGTATTACACTGCTGGCTCTGAAGATAGAGAAAGGGACCATGAGCCAAGAAATGCAGGTGGCCTCAAAAAGCTGGAAAAGGCAAGGAAACAAGATTCTCCGTTAGAACCTCCATAAGGAATACATCTCTTCTGACACCTTGATTTCAGCCCAGTAGAACACCTAGAACTGTAAGACACTGAATTTCTTGATGTTTTAAGCCACTGTATGTGTATAATTTGTTACAGTCGCAATAGGAAACTAATAGTCACCTTGCATTAGGAAATGGTGGAGGTTGGATTTGAACACTGGTGTGTCTGACTCCAAATTGCATCCCATGTTTACCAGTGTTTTGGGTTGAATTGTGCCTCCATTAAGTATTGACCCCTTAATCCCCAATATCTGTAAATGTGATCTTATTTGGAAATAGAGTCTTCACAGATTATCAAGATAAGATGAGGTACATCCTTATCCAGCGTGATTGGTGTCATTATAAAAGGGGGAAATTTGACTGGTACAACGAGAAGACATTGTGATGAGACACAGGGAGAAGGTGGCCATCTACAGCCAAGGAATGCCTGAGGCTCCCAGAAAGTTAGGAAAGATGTCTTATTATATCCTCAGCCTTCAGAGGGAGCACGGCCCCGCCAACTCCTTGATTTCAAATTTCTGGCCTCCAGAACAGAGGTAATGAAATTTAGCTGTTCTAAGTCACCCAGTTTGTGGTGGTTTGTTGCAAAAGCCCTAGCAAACCAATATACCCACTCGGTGAAGTAGCCTCATAGCTGTTTGAGTCTACAATCTTGGATAGACACTCTCCACATCTAACATTAAGATGTCTTAGTTCGTTTTTGCTACGGTAACAAAATACCTGAGACTGAGTAATTTATAAGTAATAGAAATGTATTTCTCACAGTCCTCGAGGCTGGGAAGTCCGAGATCAAGAAGTTGCAGATTTAGTGTCTGTTGAGGGCCTGGTCTCTGCCTCCAAGATGGCACCTTGAACACTGTGTCCTCACATGGCAAAGAGACGGAAGGGCAAAAAGGGCCTATGCTACTTCCCTCCAGCCCTTTCATAAGGCACCGAACCATTCATGAGGGATTTGATTTAATCACATCCCAAAAGCCCCACCTCTTAATACCACCACAATGGGGATTAATTTTCAATGTGCGTTTATAAAGAATGCCATCATTCAAACCACAGCAGGAGGCTTTTAGTAATAAATTAAAAACTACATTCCCTTATATCCTGTGGGTTTTTATTTTATAGAACACTTTTCACAAATATTAACTTATCTTATTCATACCACACTCACGTAAGCAAGCCAAGGATCATCTCTCTAGAGTGGTTCTATGGTATGGTAGTCCTGTGGTATGTATATAGTGGTTTCACACACCAGTCTTAGGCTGTCTATGTCCAAATTCTGCCCCTGTCAGTGATTCAGGAAAGTTACCAACTTTCTACATGCTTCAGTTTCTTCATCTGAGTAATAAGAGTAATAATAATAATAGTACCTACCTCATAATTGAGAGGGTTACATTAGATAGCATTGGCTAGGTGCGGTGGTTCATGCCTGTAATCCCAGCACTTTGGGAGGCCAAGGCGGGCGGATCACATGAGGTCAGAAGTTCGAGCCCAGCCTGACCAACATGGTGAAACCCCATCTCTACTAAAAATACAAAAATTAGCCAGGCATGGTGGTACATACCTGTAATCCCAGCTACTCAGGAGGCTGAGGCAGGAGAATCACTTGAACCCGGGAAGCGGAGGTTGCAGTGAGCTGAGATGGAGCCAATGCATTCCAGCCTGGGTGACAGAGCGAGACTCTGTCAAAAAAAAAAGAAAGAAAGAAATTAGATAGCACATATGAAGTGCTTAGCCTAGCCCATTGTATGCCCACAGAAGACCCTATTTTGTAGATAGAAAAACTGAAGTTCAGAGAAGTTAAGTGATTTACCCAAGGACATATGACTGCTAAGCACAACCAGGACTAAAACCCAAGTCTTCTAAATCCCAGGACTGCACTCTTCACTATAATATCTTGTCTCTCCCTTTCCTTTCATAATCATGATTCTTTTGTGCTCTGGGTTTAAATCAAGCTGAATCTTTTTGTCCTTTAAGCAATTATAAATGTAATTCCTCGTGCCATGCCCACTCCAGTCATTCAGTAAAGATTACAGTTTCTATAAACCACAAAGTCTTCTTGTCCAAATTCTTTTACGAGAACCTTTATCCCAAGAAGTAACTCAT